>NC_058502.1:1827500-2450000 GCF_020382885.2 Scatophagus argus
AATCTCTCCAGCCTCCTTTTGTTTTCCCTGCCTCTTTGTCTCTGTGTGTCTCTAAGTGGAGAGGAGGGATACTTTTTTCCTATCTCCCCATCTCCTGTCTTTGTTTTCTCTCTTTGTCTCTTTTCGCTCTCTGCCTCCTTGTTAGTGTGGAGGAGAAGAAGTACTCAGTCTTCTCCTCCCTCTGTCAGAGCCGGCGTGCAGCTTCCTCTCAGATGCTCCTCTCCTCTCCTCTGCTGCGCTGCATGTGTTGGCTCTCCTCCCTCCCTCTTCCTCCCTCTTCCTCCCTCTCTCTGCTGATCTCTTGCTCTGTGGCCAGCAGAGTGGTTTGCTCCTCAGTTACCCGCGGTTACCATCTGCCCTTTTAACGCATGGAGTGCTGACGCTTGCTCCCCTCCCTCTCCATCTCCATCCCTCCCTCCCTCCCTCCCTCCCTCCCTCCATCCCTCTCCCTCCCTTCATCTCTCTCTCTCTCTCTCTCGCTGCCTCTCCTCATGCTGTCTTTCTTCTCGCTTTAATCATCTCCTTTCTCTCCCTCCTTCCCTCCTTTCTCTCAAGCCAAAGGAGACAAGCTCCACCTACTGGTAAGCAGTGAACACACAGAGAGGAAAGAGGGAGGAACAGCAGGAGGCGATTCTGTAATTCCTCCCGTACTTTCTGTGAGAATCAAACACTGGTGGTTTATTGCTCAAAGGCGTTTCAGTGTCAGCTGATATCCTGGTTCTGGACCAACAAAAAGCGACTAAATTCACAAATACTGACCAGCACGTTCAGAGCACAGAGTTCAGTCTGGTGTGCGTTAGGAGATAAAAGATAATAAACAGATGGATGATACGGAGGCTCATTTCTGCCAGGAATAGAAAAAAATACATGAAAAGTTAAAACCAGAAAAACTCATCTTTCACGTAGTAACACAAATACTGTAAATGTATTTATCATGTAAATACATTTAAGTGTACGGTCGGTGTTATAGGTCACCTGCAGACACTGTGAGGTGTTCAGCACATGAACAAATTAACCTTCTCAGTGAACAGACTGCATTTAATCAGGACTGTCCCTGACCAATCACAGCTTCCACATCATCTCGCTGGTGGTTCAAAGCTCTGTTGTCAGGTGAGCTGTGAGCGTCCACACGTCCACGCAGACCTGAAACACACTGGAAACCAGCGTGATCTCATGGGATGGTGTGGAAACAGAACATCACTGTTAGAGGTGTTTCATGCATCAGGTGACTTTCATCATGTGACCTTTGTTTTCTGAGTCATGTGACCTACAGCCTGAGTGCTAATCTGTGCAGGGAACAGGAGACACTTTATTATGTATTAAAATTAAGAGCACTTCGATCGACGAAAACCTGGACCTGTTGCATCTAATTATTGTATCTGACCTGAGGGGAGGATGTCAGCGTCATTAAAGGTCCAGTGATGAAGCCACATGAAGTCACACCTTAAAGCCAAACACCAGAACCAAAGGTTCTGTATGAGGGCTCAGACGGGAGGAACTGCGTCTCACAAACACCAGGATGGTAAGACGAGTAAAACGGTCCCCAGATCCCCAAAGGAGAGAAGACATTTTGGGTAAGTCGTCTTTTCGGCTCACAAACTAAAATGATTCACTCTTTTAATCCATAAAAAAGTGACAGTTTAACTGAGAGACTCTGCAGTCTTCTACCTTCATCCTTTCTACCTTCATCCTCTCTTTTTGTCGGTGTCCAGAGCAGAAGGGGATGTTGGCATTTTGTTTTATTATCTCGTTTAGCTCCGTCCACGTCAAGTCAGTCAGGCCTCCGCATGTAAACTGCTCTCAGTTCAGTCGGCACATGTTTCTCCAGGACACCATCTGGATTATTCAGAACAATCGGAACAATCAAAAACTGGATTAACTTTGCATTTATAGAAATGTCTGGTTATCCCACATTTAAAAGACTCACTGGTGCATTTCAATCAGTCAGTCTCCAAATTCTGCACTTCGCTCAATTTAACTTTTCCCAAAAACTAAGGCGCCAGATTATCTATTATTATTGTTTTCCTCACTAAACTTTGAGCTGACGGAGAAAAACAACTCATGAAAAGCAAAGCAGATGAATTATGGATTTGTGCTTTGCATGGAGGCAATTAAAGCATCTCACATGCTCATTTGGGCTCCATCATGTAGGCCGCATTCACACGGCTGTGGTCCACGTTACAAGTCGTACAAGAAACGTTTTGAGATGCGCCTCCGCTGTGGTTAAAGTCTGGTTAAGTTTAGGCAAACTTCTTACAAATGAGGAAGTCATACGACAGTTTGTTTCCGGTTTGTGTGTGTTTTTTGCATGTTTGGGGTCTGCAAAGGCTTTTAAAGAAACCAGAAGCTCACATAAGGCAGATCCAAAAAACTGTTAGCAAAACGTCCTTAATGCCCGTGACAACCTTCATCTCTAACAAAATCCTGTAGTGTATAACGATGCAGGAATCAGAATAAACACTTAATGGATAATATCAATACCTCGCTGAGCTGAAGACACCAGAGAATGAAACCCTCCAATGATCCGACTCCAAAGAAAAAGTCAATTCATTTATCACCTGACGAATGTGTGCGCTGATTTACTAAACAGAAGGTCAGCGTTTTGGTCACAAGGAACTTTGTCAAAACTTTATTGTCATGTTTTTTTCCAGTATGACAAAAAACGCCGCCGGCTTTTTCAGGCTTTAGAGACGATATTTTGCAAACTTTAACACATCCAGTTCCAGTCTTTGACCATCTTTTTACCCCAAATTTTGAATTTTGTCAATATTCTTCCTTTATGTGTGTGTGTGTGTGTGTGTGTGTGTGTGTTTATTGCTGCTGTTTTGATACCGGCCTCGTGTGCCCTAACAGCTCTGCCACACCAATAAATAAAGAAATAATTTTAAAATAATAATAATAATAATAATAAAAAGTCATTCATACGAATGCACCCCCCTGATGATTGCTCTTCCCGGCTGGACCTCGTTAAGTGAAAGTGCACCTAACGACCTTTATTAAGAAGGACGACCTGCAGCACGTCGCTGCACCAACTTCCTGTTAAAGCACACGAACATTAATGGCGGATTTATCACATCACAGTGTTTTGTTGCTATTACCACATTATCCAGCAGTGACCTGAATTACAGCAGGCATCTGCACACACACACACACACTCACATCTGATCCTGTCAGAGTGGTCGGCCATTTTTAAATCTTCCTCTGACACACAACACTACACTACTTGTAAAACTGAAGGCGAGTGCTGAGTTTGTGTTTTTATTTTCTGGTGTTCCACTGGGTTCTCATTCAGAGGGAAACAAAACAAATCCTCTCTTGTGCTTCTCACTGACTGACTCTGAATTACTACATTTGCATCGTTGCTGGCTTGTAGCAGGATTTTCCTCGACAGGAAATTGTCAAGACCCCCAAGAGTCTCACTCTGGTTTAGTGACCGAATATTGTGAGAAAATAAGCACACAGTAAGAGGCTTATCTGATGAATTTCCTTCTTCTTTGGGTCCCACGATCCAACACAGCAATAAGCTTAAAACCCTCCCATCGGCTCCACTAGATTAATTTTACACAAATACAAATCTAACTTTTACTCCCAGCTCGATTCGTCTTGTGGTGCGTACTGTATGTATGGATCAGTTTGTTTTTATTTATATGAATGTGCATGTTTATATTTTCCCCATATATGCCATTATTCTATGTTTTATTATTCTCCATATTTTCTGTTTGTTTTGTCAGTGCAGTGTTGAGATAATGGCGGTTGCGTGTGGACTGTAAGTCCTGTTTGGGGGTTGGGGAGATAAGAAAGAAATCATTAAAATATGTAATAATATTGGTTGTTAAACGACTGGCCGGTTTTATTCAACATTATATCTCATACACACGGGATAGGAAATAACAGAAACAATGCTAATGTGAGGCAGTTCATTTTCACTATCTGCACACTTACGTGGAAGGAGACAAACGAAAAACAGAAAATGCAAATGTTTTATTGCAGTTAATTGTTTCTTGGAGAGCAAGTTTAAGGGCGGATGATTGGTCTTGAGACGTGTTTTACGAGGCGTGAACGGATGCTGCGAGGTGTCGGTCCAGCCCCCACAGCAGCATGTGGTCTCTGAAACTGGGTGGATGAACTGCATCCTTCCAGAATATATTCCCTAAATCGGCTTGTTGATGGTGGTGCTGGAGAGAGATGTCTCGCAGGGAGAACCAAAATCTCCAGTAAGGTTCTCCCGTAACGTTCAGCTGTGCTGAGATGTTCCTCCACTCGTTTGTTCATTTTGTCTCCTTCAGTTCATCAGCTTTCTGTATTTTGATAAGAAGAAAGAAAATAACAAAATGTCATCTGAGACACTTGTGAAAAATGCTTTTATTCACATTGTTATTTAGCATTTCTTGCACTCGTTTGTGACCTGATTTGTTTTTCATGTTCATGTGAGTGGATGAAAAGGAAAAGAACAAACTGAAAAAAATAAAAAACCTCCAGGATTCTGCATTTCTGCAGTTCATCAAACCTAATGAAAGCTAACAGGCCAGATAACTCTGTAACGCTTTAGGGAATATTTCTCTGCATCCTGTATGTAACCTACATCTCGCTGTCTGTTAATATTCTCGTACTGAGGTCTGCACAGACCGCGATGGTGGTTGGACCCCACGAGACTCTGCAGATGGGACAGCTTGTGCCATACTGAGGGCCTTCGTATCCAGACGGTGAAATGCCACAAAAATGTCAGGGGAAGCCCAGTTGGCTTCGTGGCAGATACTCTTCAGTGATACACCATTGAACAACACCAAAGAAAAGGCCAAAGTCCCCCACACTCCAGTGCTGCCACAGACTGCATATTGGCACCGTCGCCGGGAGTCACACACTGGTTCAATATTTTATTTGCCTGTTTCTCAACTTAAGACGATAACAAGCAGAGTTGTGTGTTTATCGAACATTAGCACACACATATTAGGAAAAATGAAGCTCTGCGACCCAAATATTTCACTAATAAGCGCGACAGAGGCCTGCTCTTTGCAATCAGGCCGTCGCTTTAAAGGCGTGTTAAATAATCTATGACCTTTACAGGCCTACTAGGAATTGCACCCAATTTGGCAGAACTTACCTCCTCCTCCCCCTCCTCGTCCCTGGCACAGAACCAACCTCCTCCCCTCGGCCTCCCCTGCAGCCGACACAAACTGCATGTTCAAAAAGGGGACAAATAAGCTCTCTAATGACAGCAGGACTCCAACACAAACGTCTCCTCCGAAGAGGTTTTAGATCAGGAGACAGAACATTGGACAAATAATAATAATAATCATAAAGCTGGTGCACTCAGGAGTCAACAAGACTACAGCCGCGTCCCAGTCCGTCCAGCTTTCCTCCGTTTATTCTGCCTGACCTGCTAACTGACCCGTGTTGTGATGATTCAAAAGTTCTGCCTGAAAAAAACTTAAACTCAGACAAATCTGAGCAGCTTTTGAAGTAATCACACAGTCACTTTTATTATTCATAACTGCAGCTAAATTATGGTCATTTTGTGCTTTGGGGCAGCAAACGTCAGGCTTTTTGTTTTTTTTTTTTGTCCCTCTAACTTTGCAGATTGTAGTATGTGACCGAGAGCAAGTGTTTTCTGATTTCCTGTATGACAAATGGAAAACTTGGACTAATGTATTTAGATTGCCTAAAGCCAAGTGTGCAGAAGTTCTCCTCCTGTATGGATTGGACTGTTAACTCCGACAACGTGGACACTAATCAATAAGAATAACCATCAGCAGATGTTCTCGGCTGGCTGAACAACACAAACACGCAGCTGAGGATTAGGATGTGCTGTGGGTTTGTGTTGCTGTGAGTTTGCAGAGTCAGGAGTTCGTCCCCGCGGTGTTTGTTGATTAGCGTGTGAGCCAACTGGATTCTCCCTCATTATCTATCAAGCTAATTATGATCTAATTATTTCAAGGGAGCGGGGTTAGCCCGTCAACTCTGCAAAGTTGTTAAATTGATAGAGACAATGCAGCGGCGAAGGTAATCGTTATAATTGATGGTGTATGCGTTTGTGCGGTGAAAGGAAATCAAGCCGTGTCCCTGGTATGTCTTTAATTAGAAAACAATCTATGCTGCACAGAAGTGAAGGAATTTAACAAAAAATCATTTTTTAACAAAGTTTTTACTTACTAACTCTATTTTCAAACAAGTGGATTAAAAACGACAAACTCAGCATCAGCACACACGCTGGGCAGGCGCATCAACACACGGAAACGACGTGTTATTTATCACGTGTGGATGGAGACAACTCAGCTCACTGAGGAGGCAGAAAAAGAAATTTTATTGCATTATTTATGTGTTGTATTCCCTCCAACAAAACCAAAATATTTTCAATAACATTAGATTTTAATCTTTACAAAAACAGCAAAAGAAACTCCCAATTTCAACATAAAATGTTTGTCACAGGTAAGAGAAAAGCCATCCTGAAGCCCTGCAGCTTTTAGCACTGAATTGTGGGTGTTTTTCAAGGCTTCCTCTTCTAAGTTAACTAAGTTAACTAAGTTAACTAAGAGGTCTGCAGTTCCTCGAAGCAGCACTAATGAATATTGCTGTGTGAAAAGTTGGTCAGATAACCAAAGAGTCACTGGGTCAAAACTACAGAAAATCACAACCAAATCTTCTCCTCAGCTTTGTTTAAGCATCTTTCAGCTCATTGTTTTGGTTTCTGTTCATCACTGACAGGCAGACAGGAAGTTAGCAACTCTGTGGTGAACACAGGAGTTAGTGGAGACCGGAGCAGGAAGCTGGAAGAGGAGTGAATACTGAACGTACTCGTGTTTGGTGGGTGTGAAAATGTAAATTTAAATCATAATTTAAAAGGTCAGTTTTGTTTGTGCTGTTTCATGTGCTGGACAAAATAAATCACTTAATGCAGCTTAAAGGTTTGTAGTTGCGTAGCTGCCGGTAGAAGCCGGGATTGGGGCGAATCGAGGGCCTCGCCAGCTTCACCTGGCTGAACGCATCCTCAAATGACAGCTCCTCCCTCAACATCAGGTAGCCAATCACGATGGAGGAGGAGCGTGACACGCCCGCGTTACAGTGAACCAGCGCCACGCCGCCCTGTGGGAAGGAAAGGTAAAAAAGAAACAGGTTAGGTTTAATTACAACTTCCACATGTTCAAGTGGGCAAGTCAGGAAAAAGAGAAGAAAAGTGGATCATTTATCCAACTTTAAATCGATGTTGCAAGATAGCGATAAGGAGCTACACACGTAGAAATGAATGACCAGTAAAATGGACGACAAACCGGCGGGCACTTCCTGCACCGCCCACATTCAGCATCAGCAGCTCGCAGCAGTATGAAAGGCTGATGTCTCAGAACCGAAATCATCTACGTGACACCCGATACCACTGAGTCGAACGTGAGCGCGTTTCTTGTCATTTAAGAAGCAGGAACCTGTTCTAAAGAACGAGCGCAGTTCATCTGATCACAGCTTTCTCTGCATTTCCTCCTCGTGAAAATATGCAATTTCTGACTCTCCAGCAGCTCTGAAGGCAACATTAGACAGAGCATGTAGGGCAAGTTGAGACAGAATAAATCTGTATCTGCGGCTTGTGTGTGTGTGTGTGTGTCAAAAATGTGCGATATGATTAATATTAATGTTGATGTAATTATTTTACTGCCTAGAGTGCCTGGCTGAAATGAATTTTTTAAATCCAGCCACATCTTTAGACAATGTGTGCAGGCCCACGGCTCAGTTCTGAAGCTCAGCATATTGACACATTTGTCTCTTTTTATTCAACATGGAGCCTCCCACCGCAGAAAGAAGTCTCCTTGCTGATTGAGATGGAGCCGAACGGGAACTGTAAGCACTTTTTAAAAAAAATATAATTTAACATGTCAATCAAATACCCATTGAGGGCCAGGAGATTTAAATTAGCTGTTGCTACACACACACACACACTTTTGGTTGCTGTAATTGACATGTTATCACTGCTATCTGTGCTTTCGATTCGAAATATAACCCAATCAAACGGGTCCTCCGGGGAAAATACAATCAAATAAAGCACATAGAGAACACACAGAGATATAAGTCTTCTATAAGTTTCTATCAATCAAGAAGCTTTCTCTGCTCCTTTATGTTATTTGTGCTGGTGTCTGCAGTCACTGTAGTCACATTTCTGCTCTTGTTTTCCCTCCTTTTGAAAAAAAAAAACAAAAAACAGAAACAACAGAAAACTTCTACAATCTGAAAATTGCCTGAGCAAGATAATCCATCACAGTGAACATGGAGACTTAATTTGGTTTTGTCAGAGTTTCTTGTTTTGCTGTTATTTCATTGCGCTCGAGTTGAGCGTTTTCATATCAGCGCTCAGATCGCATAATGCACTGCTTACGGTCAATCTCCTGACACACACACACACACACACACACACACACACACACACACAGAGGAGGAAATGCTCTGCCAGGAAATAGTCCCTCACAAAGTGAGAAGAGAATATTAGGACATTAAATGACCCTGGTGTGCTCTTTTAGTTTTAATGGGTATTCTGACCACCCACTTCGCCTTTGTGCCGAGTTACAGATAACTGACTGCTGCAGATGTGAGTGAATGCATCACAGTGAGGCAGCAGAATCAGCTGCGTGTGCACACCGACGCGTTAAATTAGCCAGCAGATATAAAAGACGGCATTTTTAGGCCACGCGAGCCTCCGGAGAGGAGGAAGATACAGAAATATTTGGACAGATTTGATGTATTTTCATCTGGGTTTGTCTGGGTCCTGTGAGCATGCATCTGTCACAGGCGGAAGATGAGTAAGTACATGTACTGAAGTAGAATTTTATGGTACCCATACTTTACTCCTCTGAATTTCATACCTAGTAGTTAGCTAGTTTTACCCCACTAGCTTTCAGTAGGAGATATTGTGCTGTTTTACTGCACAGTATTTATCTGATGACTCTGTGTGTGTGTGTGTGTGTGTGTGTGTGTGTGTGTGTGTGTGCGTGCGTGCATACCTGTTCCCGTGCCTGATCTATAAAGGAGCTACACTCCTCGAGGTACACAGTGATGTCAGTGTCCGGGAGGTCCAGGATCTGGAGCGTCTTATAAACCAGCTGATCTGGGAACAGGTTAGTGACCCCGTAGGCCACATTTAGCACGTGAGACACCTGACAGGGAGACAGAGACGTGAGACTCCTTGGGCCAATGACCCCAGAGCACTGACTTGTCTTGTCAAGACTGTTTTTGCTGCGGGAAGCGAGATACTCTGTCAGCCATATTGATGAACGTGACTGAGCGAGGGGTCAGAAAGACGGAGCGAGAAAGAGGGCTGACATGAAGATGAAGAGGACAGACAGAGTGCGAGAGAGGCGCAAAAAGAGAGGGAGGGGGGCAAAGAAGACAGATGGGGGGGGCAAAGAAGACAGATGGGGGGGGCAAAGAAGACAGATGGCTCCACTTCATTTTACAGTACGTGCCCACTCACACTTAAATTTAGCTCAGCTCAGAGGGCTAAATTGTCTCCTGCTTTAACATCTGACATCCTTCTTGCACACGTTAAAGGATGATAGTGAAATTCTGCATTGTTCTAACTGTCAACATATTGAATGAAGACCAAAACTCACAGTGAGGTTTTACACACACACACACACAGTTTGTTTTAACTCAGTCCTATATATATGGATTATTATGCAGTGGAAAATAATCCCAAACAGATGGACTATTTACTAATGTCAGGCCAAACACTACAGTAACCAGCTGTTTCAGGGAGCTACTAGGTGTTTTTTAATATATAAATAAAATAAAATAAATTAAAACCGTGTTTATGAGATGTTTTTCAAAATTATGTCGTCATAACCCAACAGTTGGACAGTGAAAACAAAGAATAATGGCACCGTGGGAAACCTGGACACTGTCACCACGTTCCTGCCTTCTCAAATTCACTTTTTCAGTGATGAAAGCAAACAAACGTCACAACTGATGATGCGGTTTGGGTCCACCTGCTAAAATAAAGACATTTTTTGATTTCTCTTTTTTACTCATTATTAAAGATTTGATTAAGAAGCTAAACAGACCAAGAGGCGAGTCACCTCACATGTTAACCTGGACTACATTCACCGAATTCCTGAAACAGGGAGATACATAACCAGGTTTCTCTGATCCAGAATATGATCGAAAACCACGTTGAGCCTGCAAGTTTTACACTCGTCATATGATTGGGATGGAGATTTAACTTCCCCACAAACTTCAGCTTATACAAAATGCAGGTATTTTTACTGAGCTACCAGTTACTGTTCACTAAATGTTCTACTGAAACAGACCCTTTTTCAAAAAACTGTCCCACTGTCAACTCTCCTGAGCTTTAACATCCATCTGGGAGAGCGGGGCTGATTTGTTTGTCAGGCAATCAAAGGTTTCATCCCAGGAACAGGAAGTGAAGGTGTAATCTCTCCACTTCATCATGGAGAGACTGCACAGGCAGCGATATGCTCGTGGCTGAGAGCAGCCACTGCAGAGAGGAGGAGTGGAGGACGCTTACTGTAATCACTCACTCCCTCTGCTGAGCTAAACTGTCACTGCATGAGTCATGAAGCTCCTCGACGCAGACCTGCAGGACAGCACACCTACGTGGCTGCCTCTAATCTCATGTCGCTGCACACGCGATCACAACAAGGCAAGGGCGCCATCGCTGCATTGATCCCCCCGTACTGACCTTATGTCTCTGCAGGGTGTCGATATCGTGGGCCGCATCCTGAGAGGCTGAAAAGGCAGGGACGACTTCATGAGAAGACAGACAGGAGGGCTCAAATGATGCTTGCTGCAGGCTGACAGTGATTGCTCAATTAGAAAATGATCAATTGCTGCCTTCCCTCTTCTTCAAATTAATATTTATCAGCATCTGCCTCATAATTTTTACATGAGCGAGAGAAAATTTATGCATGGATCTGTTATGTGTGTGTTTTTATATGCAACGCTTTATGAAAGCCAAACTTTCAGTTTTTCAAACTTGTCTTCTTTTTGTTTCATTTCAGTTTGAATATCTTTGGCTTTTAGACTGCTGGTTGAACAAAAGTGATCTTAAAGAGTGACAGCAGCGGAACTTCAGCAGCGGAGGGCAAACGCTGCAGCACCTACATCACTTCACATGAAAACAGCAAACCCGCTCTGAACAGCTGCAACACAACAGAGGGAGGATATCAGTCAGCAGAAACCAACAGTAAAACAGCTAAGAGCCACAGAAAAAATAAGAAATCACAGAATCAGATACCAGGCTTAAAAACTGCTGAAATAAACAGTCGGTGTTATCTGCTGCTGCAGAGAGAGGAGTTCATGGTTTTCATGACAACAGCCTTCACAACAGTGAGAGTCTGACGGACTAGTGCAGCAGAGGAAGCAGGTTTAAGACTAATGGAGGAAATGAAATGAAAAGGACCACACGGCGAGCCAACCTGAGCGAGAAAAGCTGGTGATCACCGAGGGAACGAGCAACAGCCTCTCTTTCAATTTCTCAAATGAGTCTTCATGAAGACGGCACTGGCAGACTAAAATAGCTTAGGAGGTGACTATTTATGTCACAGAGACATATGGACAGGAAACAGACTTATGAAGGCAGGACTTCCTCCAGATTCCTCCAGAGCGGATCGTCACTGCCTTCAGCTCGCTGCCTTTAAAGAAGTAATATTCACAGTCTCTGCAGCAGCCAGAGCCACTTTCACATAATGCCAAATTCACGGCGTTGAGAAGTAAATCTAAATCCAAAGGATAGAGTGTCTTTGGAAATAAGCCAGCTACAGCCCATATGCCTCAATCAGCATAGAAGGAAAAGATTTAAAGTGACACATCTGTGAAAAGATGCAGGAATGTCAGGATTTTTAAACACAAGCGACAGAAGTCACGTCTCAGACAGCTTTACTCTGCTGAGCAGCAAATGCTACCAAACATTTCTTTGAATTCTTTATTTTCAGACACAGAACTACAATACATTTGCTCGACTTCTGCCTCCCCACTCGTTTCCCCTGCATGCTCACATGTCATCCATGCTCCTTAGTATTTGGCTGTTTTGTGGATTTAGACAATTCTCTTTGGTTCATGTTAATTTGTGTTGTCTGTCCTGTAAATCTGAGCATATTTTGAATATATGTGACAAAATAACACACATTGAAATATAGCAGCGTCTGGCATCAGATACTGGAATGAAATGCTGCAGAACAGATGCTGTAAGGTGTCAGCAGTGAACCGCTGTATAGGAAAGAGTCACCTCTATCGAGCCTAACAGATGTAATATTTTATTGATCCCTGCTGAGAAATTCTCTCTTTGATTCTCTCCTGCAGTGAGGTCAAAGCACAGCATAAGTAAGCTACAGAAGTGAACTGCACCCCAGAGCTGCGAGAGGCTTCAATGTGAAGCTCAAGGACACTTCAGCAGGACGGACACATGCTGACATGTGAAGGTGTCACCCTGCGTCCTCCAGCTGAAGCCAGGGTACATCACCGAGCTCCCAGAGACAACTTCAAAATTAATCACATTGATTTATTCCTTATAATGATTTTACTTATTATTCGCAACAAACCATGACCGGAATACTGAAGTGGCTGAAATACTATGAAACTAAGACTGTTGGGCAATTAACACCTCACAGCCTGCAGCGAGGTCTGTCATGTGGTGAATGGACTCTACACGGCACTCTCAGCACTGTCAGCCATTTACACGCACATTCATGCACTAATACAGAAGCTGCAAGGTGCCAAGCTGCTCATCAGGTGCGACACGGTGCTTTCTACCCAAGATATCCTGTGATACTCCTACGCTACCCTGACACAGTGATGCAGCAGCCACTGAGAGCAAGTTGGGGTTCAGTATGGAACCATTTTAGTCTGTAAAATGTTAAAAATTTGTGCACAGTGCTCATCACAGTTTCCCAGAACTCAAACTGACGTCTCCAAAATTCTTCTTTTGTCCAACCAACAGTCCAAAATCCAAAGACTCTTGATTTACTATCATAAATGACAAAGAAAAGCACCAACTCCCGACATTAAAGAAGCTGGAACCAGCAAATGTCTGACATTTCTGCTTAAAAAAAAGGAAACAATTCATTGATAATCCTGAAAGTTGGCGACCAATTTTCATTAGATGGACTAACTGCTTAACGCACGAACTGATGCAGCTCTACCCTGGTGGTAGTAAAAATACTGGCAGTACTAGCTGAACACTAACAGTTGAAGTTTTGATAGCAACTCTTGTGGTACTTTTGTATTCTTTGCAGTGGTTGTAATTTGCTCAAATGTGCTAAAAGTAACAGAAGTAGTATTTCAGTGGTAAACGTAGCTGCAGTGGCAGTTGTAGTAATACTTGTGGTGTCTAAGTACTGTATTTGGCAGGAAAAGATAGCAACAGTCATGAAAAATGTGTACGTTATACTATACTATAGTGCATAGTACCGTAGTACAAGTATTAATAGCATGTATATTACCCAGCAGTAAGAAGGGCCTAACAACACCGACTTGAAGGTCCAGACTTTTATCTTCTACAAATCCACATCCACTCCCCTCCTCCAGCTCCTCAACCTGTTCCTGTCCCTCTCCTCCATCACTCCTCCTCTCCAGCAGTTTCCTGCCTGTCACCGTGGTAACACGTGTGCACTGTTTCCTCAGACGGGTTTTGGAGAAGCCCTGGATCTCCTGGGCCAGCGAATGCATCACAGCGGGGTTTACAGGAGTCAGCTGGAACAA
This sequence comes from Scatophagus argus, assembly GCF_020382885.2. NCBI lineage: Eukaryota > Metazoa > Chordata > Actinopteri > Scatophagidae > Scatophagus > Scatophagus argus. Next base: position 1,841,193 of record NC_058502.1, read on the forward strand.
CGAGCAGCAGAGGAAACATACACAGTTTTATGACATGAATAAAAGCACATAAACTTTTTGGTGCGTTTACTCTCAGCAGCCAACCAAAGTGCAAAATGTAAATATCTTGACATAAACAGAAGACCTAAACAATGGCTGATTCTGAACAAAATCACGGAACTTTATGATTTTAGTTTTCCAGCGTCGTGCACCCACCTGAACGTAAGGTATAAATTCTACCAAAATCCCGCACAGAGTTAGAATCTACTGCTTTGAGCCTACATATTACATTAGAGTACGTAATACAGGGCAAAAATACGTGAGAAGCACAGCCATTGCCGCAGCAGATATCAAGGCTTTGGAAGCAATAACAGCGGAAGCTGCGTCAACAACGTAATGCGTTCAATGACTCACAGTAAAATAGTTATTGATACAGGTTTACCAGGACCTGGCTGATAATGTTATATATCTATCTATCTAACTATCTATCTATCTATGTGTGTGCGTATATATATTATATATATATATATATAATATATATTATATAATAATATATATTATATATATATATATATTCGAACAGTACGTTTGAGCTTTTTAAACAGAGTATTATAACAACCTGGAGCAAAGGGAACAATATAGAAAAATATGCCCTTTCATTTTAATATAATCGCTAATTAAAACATTTAATATTACCATTACTATTAGGATTTATAGTAAGAGTCCCTTTAGTACCCTGTTGCAAAAAATCGTGGGTACTGCATTTTAAAGGTTATTAGCAAAGTCCAGCTCTCTTGTATATATATCAGTATGAACACCATGCCAGTAAATGACAACGGGGGCTATTCGACTATATATTCGATTAAAAAAACAGAATATCGAATCGCGATCAACTGGGGTAGACCAGGCTCTGACAGTTGCATTAACGAGGGGCCGTGAACGCAGCAGGATCCAGTCTCGTTGTGAAAACCAGGACAACTCCTCATCCCTGTGACCGAAAAAAAACAGGCACGGAGACGGTGGGGTGGAGTACAGGAAGCTGCTGTCCCCGAATCTCTGAACATGGGCGAAATCTATTAACGCAACAAATCAAAGCTTCTGTTTTTCTTCATTTGCGGGCGAGAGGTTACAGAGATTTGTAAGATTTTTCTGGATTGGCTTGGAAGTTTAATCGAACAGCGAGAAGATGTCTCGGGGAGTGATCCAGCCCAGCCAGCAGAAACTGGCAGAAAAACTGACCATCCTCAACGACAGAGGCATCGGGATGTTGACCCGTGTTTACAATATCAAAAAGGTTCGCACACACACGCAGTTAAAAAAAACATTGACCACATATAGCAGTTAACAGAGTCATTATATGGACTATATCTGCACCTGCACCTCAAACGAGTGTTAATGTTAACGATGGAGACAGTATGAATGCTTGATTAGCTCACAGCGACTGTTTCTCTCATGTTATTTATTCTTAGACTAATTTATTCCTGCCATTTTATGTACTCCCTATGGTTCATAATGTTATATGAACAGGTAAATATGCGTAAATAGAAACTTGAGTCATCCTAAATGTGCCCCCTTTAGCATCCCTGGAAGCAGGCTCTGGGCACTGCTAGCTTGCGGTAAAGCTGCCCGTTGGTTTTACGACGTTAACTGATTTTCTGTTGCCTTAGAGACAAACATAGACACTTAAAATGTGCAGTATTATAATGAACTATCAATCACAACCCACAACAAAAACCGAAACCGTCAAGTCAAGCCCAATAGATGATATCGGCAAACCTTTAGGCCTGCAGCAGCGTTAGTAGCAGCTAGCTAACAGCGGCTGGTAATGGCGGCGGCTGCTAGCTAAGCTAACTATCGCTAAGCTAGCAGTCGGGCGTCGTCTCTGCTCCACCAAAAGCCAAAACACGAAGCTCACCAAAACATCACACCCCAGATACAGCTGCTGTCTGATGCTAACGGCTCTTAGCTCAAACCAGTCACTGTATCGTGTTTTTATCACCCTAGCCTGACAGCTTGCTACATTAGCTACCTTGCTAAACAGTTGTGACAAAATGAAAGGACCAAGTAAAGGCTGCAAATTGTCGATTAATTTGTCGATTTTCTGATTAATCATGACCCATGGCCAAGGTTAGCTACTGGTCAAAAAATATCGACTCATCTCAACATTAGACTTCGATGTGATGACAAAAAACTGCCCACTGTAATGTGACAAAAACAGAAAGAAAAACATTAAGCATTACATAAAAATGAATAAAAGCATATCTCTTTACTTGTCTGTCCAATCTTTGTCGGGTCACATAATGTAGGTGAAATCAGTGGTAGCATTATAAATGAATAAGTGAATTGATCAATTAACTAATCGTTTTAGCTCAAATGTAGCATTTGATATTTTAAGCCCCACTCCGTAACATTGACCTTACATTTCATGATTAGTTTTCTGCATCCATTATTACAGAATAATAGACACAATAATATAAAATAGTCTGTCACAGTTCTTACTGTTACTGACTCTTAACTGTGCTGTCCAAGTATTACACCAGTGTGTGGATGGAAAAGACTAGTGGGTCTGTTTGTGTGGGACAAGCCTTTATGCCTGGGTATGTCTGGTGAATAAAAAAGAGGGACAGAGAAAGAGGTCAGTCATGTCTTACCAAAGATTTAGAGAGTACAGAGTATAAGTTAAGCTGTCTGAAAGCCCATACTGTTTCCCGTTTGAGTTGTTCTGTGCTGTTCAGTGGTCATTTCTAAAGTGGAAGGAATTATGCCGGTGATATGAAGAATCAAAATTGTTATCATCAGCTAATTTGATTCTCAACCAAAAATGTCGAATAAGTAGTAAATAATGGGAAAAACAGTAAAATTGTTAACTTAACATTGTGAGAACATCTGTTTTTATTGGCTGTAGAAGTTATGAGACAGTATGAGCAGTCAGGCACAATCACTGAGATTTTGCTGCTGATTACTTTAGTACGCCCTTCCTTTCCTTTCCTCCCTCCTTTCTTCCTTCCTTTTTTCTTTCTGTCTGTCCCATCAGCTTCATATCTTCCTGATCTGCCTCACCATAAGGCTTCTGAACATCCACTTTCAAATTCTGTGTATGCTTCCTTTTAGCCTGCGATATTACGGTAGAAAACTTTCCAGCATCCAACAACAACTACATCCCAAAGCTAGAAACAAAACAACTGGGGACAGTAATCTGTAATCAGTAGGCTCATTCTGGACTAATTTTGGTACGTAGCGATTTGGAGATAAATGTAATATTTTTATTTATTAAATTCTCTGCGTAAGTGCTCACTAAGTTGTTTTTATTTTGTTATCAGAATCAGAATTCCTTTATCAGGTTAGATTTATAATAATTCTTAAGAAAAACATGTGACTGACTTAGTTGTCTTGTTTCTACCTTTGGGAGAAAGTAATTCATGCTCACTAATGGTAATATCATTTAAGATCACAGAAATGTTCTTTTCCATTTTAAGCACATTAACTCATTACACATCATTGATTAGCTGCAGAAAACCATAAAAGCTGTTTCCCAAACTTTCCGTAACAGTCACCTTAATTAATCTTGGCTGAGTGGCGTTGAAGTTTTTGTTTGCTGTGCTTATCTTTCAGCCAGTGGACCCTCTAACATCATATTTTGTCTTGCACACAGCGCTTTCAGACTATTTATTTTCCTTAACTTTGCTTACACTTAGGTAGCCCCCATAGTCTCCTAAGTTAGTGTGCAGTTAGTAAAAAATAAACACTTTCAAACTTTATCATGACTGTAGACGACAAACGAAGTAGTCCCGTTATAAGCTTACAGTGTGACATGCTTTTAGCAGCTAGACTGGATGTTCTTCAGACATCACATGTATCCACAGGATGGACACAACAACATGTACACTTGGAAATGATAATGCAGTTCAGTCTAATAGCCCTGCAACAGAAACCACCCTCGTAAATTCTTGAAAATACTTTCATTGGAACAATGTGAGAGAGTGTTGTTAAACTCAATGCCAAATTTGAGGCTGTTGCTTGTTCTCCTTGTTAATGTCAGTTGTAAATGGTTTCAGAAGTACCATTAAGTGAAATGGACACCGCTCTGACACAGTTCTTGCTGGAGGGGAATTTCAGAACTTCAAATAAATTTTATCTCGCCAAGAATAATTGTCTCTTTGGCAGTCAGTTAGTTTATTTAAACTGAAATTTATTTTAAAGCACAACCCTGTATCCAGCCTTCCTTTAACTTGACACGCAGTAGGTCTTACTGAAGAAGATCTTTTTCAAACCAGCTCAATCACCATGATTTGACTTTTTTCTTTCCTTTTTTTACAATGTTTTTTGGTGATGCGGGACTTTGTGTGAGATCAGGAGGTTCTTCATTTACTGGCTGTGTGATGCCAGTTTTTTCTATTGTGCACATTCTGTAGCCATTTCCTGATCAACAAAATCTGTGATTTTTTTGTTGCCAAGAATGCACTAGAAAGTGCAGGCTGGTAATACGCTTACCTATGGTGGCTCAGAGAGGACAACAGTTGAATAATTAGCTACTGGAAAATATTACAGGTTGACATTTCATGAAGGGCACCTCTGATTACCAGCAGCATTTGTTACCCTGCATTTCTAATTTTTAATGGGGTTTGTGGCTCATGAAGGGCAAATTGCCCAAAACCTCCATCCTTTTCTCTCTGAATGACATGTTTGCCCTGAGAAAAATGCAACACAAACTGAATTTCATCAAACTGTTGCTTTATTTAATATTTTTATTTATTCTGCCTGGCCTTAAAAGACCATACTCATTTGAAGTGACTTGGGTAACAAATGGACAGTCGTGCTATTGAAGCTTGTGAGTGTGCAGGTTTTCTTTGAGAGTGAAGACTTCACCAGGTCTTTAGTCCTTGTTTTTAGTTGAAGTTGCTCTGTCAGTGGCATCACCTGTTGTTGTGAAACCCTGCAGACTCTCACCCTGTGGCACAACTGCACTTTAGGTTTGGTGATAGCAAACTTCTAAATGTGTGCTGTGGTCAGCATGTTTGCTGAGGGATTCTCAGTGGTACTCAATACATTCTGTTGGAAATACACTCCGAACTGAATCAGTTTTTCGTCACTGGTTTAAAGCAGGGCTGGTTCTTCACTTGAAAGTTTAGCATTAAATGAGAGTAAATTTTTATTCCACACTTGCCAAGTCTCTAAAATGCATTCATAAAAATATGTGGTTATAACACAGTGACTGGACTGTTACTAACTCACTCATTTTGTCTTGCTGTCTGTTTTCCTTAACTGTTCTCATTCCTGTTTTTCTTTTGCATCCCAAGAGAAACTCAACAGATGAGAAAATGAACCAGTCAACAATGTGACTGAACATGACATCAATTAAAAAAACTGTATTCGTTGAAATATTTCCAGACATCTCTTTTATACTCTTGCGGGCTGCCATTCTGCCTGTAACTTTAGACAGTCCAATACTTGTGCCCAAGTCTACTAAGTAAGGTCACGGTCCCGATCTGATTGATTTGGACAATAGATTGTGGCCAACAAACACTGGATGTTTGAGGTTGATGCTGACATAAATATTTGGAAGTTTAAAAAACATGATAAAGATATATTATCCGACAATAATCAGTCTTGATACGTATCCCTTTGATTTGGTTTTCATAATGTTTTTGTTACCTTGCCAGTGCTCTCGAGTGGACGAATGATGTAGTGGAGACACTGGTTTGGCATTTTGTTGCAGCAGTTTCTTCCTCAGCCCTGCAGAGAACTGTGTTCAGAAATGAGTGAATCATGTTGTTGCATGTCCATATAACTGCAAAATGATAAATTCATTCTTATGAGAGCATCACCAGCATAGAAGCGCCCAGTGCTTCGGCCATGAGGGAACAATGCATTGTCAGTTACTAAGCAACAGCCATGGAGCAGAAATGTGGAGCGACTATTGCAGCCAGTGAAAACTACGGGGGCCAAACTTTGTCTTCACACTGTTCTTTATGAGACAGGGCCGCTGCTGACAGCCGGAGCGTCAGCCACATTATTCCCACCCTTTCCCACTCTTAAAATGGATGTGTTATTTTCACTGTGTCTGAGTGCGTAGGTAGGGATACTACAACTTGTGTTACTTTGAAAACAGCGTGCGTTAAAAAAGTGTTAATATGATCACATGTTGGCGCAGCATGTGTCGTTTCTAATGTGTTGAGTTGAAATGAGTGTCGAGAATGGCTGTCCCTAACTGAGCTCTCAGAAATGCAGAAGACACCTGTATGAAAGCAGCTGTTTTATGATGTGTGTGTGTGTGTGGACCAAAGATCCAGCAGTTTGTCTGAGTGGGCTCTTTGTTTTGATTTCTTCTCTTCTTCTCTCCGTTCCAATGCTTCCCCCCTCTCCTATGCAGCAAGGACAAGTTTGGAAGGTTTGCAAAGTTTATCACCTTCCACTTATGAAACCCCACACCCCTTCACCCTTCCTCAATTCCCTCCTCCTCCTCCTCCTCCTCCTCGTCCTCGTCCTCGTCCTCCTGGCTACCTGTACTGATCTGTTGGTCCTCTCCTTTGTGCCTCACTCCTCTTCATGTTTGACAGTGAATGGAGCCCTGCCTCATTCTCGGCTTTAGAGATTCAGTTTTACCAACCCTCAATGGAAATTCAGGGTGTTATTCATGTGCTTATGATGCAGAATTCACACACATTTTCTGTGCTTTGGGAAAAGAAAGCTTTTATATCTTTTGCTAACATATTTTTGAGAATTCCAGAAACACTAACAATTGACAAGCGGTTAAGTCTTTGCATATGAATATAACCCAAATATTTCATCCGTAGTACCTGAAAGAGTGGCTGCAGTGGGAGTCAAAGCCCCCAGACATTTTAGTCAAAGTCCTATATTCAATTTGATGATCACAGATATGGAAAATATTTATTCAAAAAGTTTAGCTTCTTGTTGAACCACAGAAATGTTTATTATTTGTCAGTGTTTTCTGCTGCTGTCAAGAAAGTATTTTTTGACATTTTTTTGTGAATTGGTTTCCAAGTATTTTGACAGAGAATGAGTGCAGTGATGCTGACGAGATCACCCTGTTGCCAGCAGGCAGTCAGCCAACTGGCTCTTAGCAGGTTGTTGAGGTTCTCTAGTGGTTCTGTTCCTAATTCTTTGGAGCTCTTTTTATCCTTCTTTGTGAAAAGAGAGAGAGCTCACACAGTGTGAGGAATGACCAATTCAAAAAACAAATTCATTCATCGAGGACAAGTCTGTTTTGCACAGTTTATGCCATGGGGCATTTGAATATTTCATTCAGTAATCAGCAGCCATAATTAGTTTTCAGATGTAGGGTACTCCTGGCCTGGTGATATCTCTCACAAGGTCCCCTGCCGTATGCCACTCAGTGTGGGAATCTTTGACAAGCTTAGCGGTTAATTGCTACCTGGAGTGGAGAAACGATGGTGGAGGCCAGATAAGGTCTGTTCTGGTATCCAGGCAGAGACTCCCCTACTGATTCTCAGTATATTCCCATGCCCTGTCCCTTCATTCACTGCGTCCCTCCTTCCATCCATCCTTCCATCAGCCCCCACCCAAACCCAGCCAGCCAGCCAGCTAATTGCACTAGACACCACCAGCACTAATGGACAGTGCCATGGCATATAAATGACAGAAAACGATTAACAAATCTCCATGCTTTTTCTTCTGTGATGCTAAGCAACTAGGCAGCCATTTCTGTTGTTGAAACTTATAAAATTCAGGGGATTCATTTTACTTGAGGAATCAGCCTAGTTAGATAAATCAGCTGGTGAGATGCTGCAGTGGTGTGGCCATAGCTCCAAAAAGTAAGCTGGTTCTTTAATATATGCTATTGTAGTAGAAATAATGTTGAAGGCTTATTTTGAAGGTTTTGCATGTTTTAGCCCATTGGTTACCACTCATGTATAACTTAACTGCACCTTATTCCCAACCGCTATCCAAAGCACAGCTGTTTACATTGAATGTTTGTCCGTGTGTTGTTAAAGTCACGTCACTGTCTCCTGTAATGCAGCTCTGAAACAAACAGTGATGGAAAAAACGAAAAACTAGAAATATTTTGTATTTAGTAGTGTCACCTTCATAGCTTCTTGCATAAAATCATTCTCAGTAGGTCACTCACAAGTCGTGGATGTTGGAGGTTCTTACAAACATTTGAACACACCATTCGAGTAAGTAAATAAACCTGTTAGATTTACTTACAGGTCACACAAAGTGCTTGCATAAGATCAACAAATATATTCAGGCCTGTCTATACATGACTCTTTTATAGACTCCAATTTAAAATAAGTTGGAATCTTAAAAAGAGCCTGTGGACCACAGCAGCAAAAACTCACTTTTCTCCTTGAGTTTGGGCTAAAACATGGAAAACACTTACATTCTCCGGTCCTTTGCTGAGTATACCAGTGATGTGTAGTAACCAAACAGTGTTTTTCACTCTGCAGTTCCCTGGCGTGACTAAAAGGGTAACTACATTTTAGTGGCCAATGTAGACACTAGCGTGTTGTGTAGGGCGAGGCTTGTGGCGTGTTGTCGTCAGAAGAGCACTGAGTTAGCAGAACAGCAAGGCTTGTGCTTTTGCAATTGCATGGATTTCACAGTCGCATCTTGTTATCCTTGTTCTCATTTATCATTAAAATTCAGCATACCTCTCACACACCTGAGCAGATTTTCTCTGACCAGCTGCTGCAGAGTAAACACACTTTTACACTGACAAAGTGTGCTGATGGCTGCTGAAGGTCTGATCAGGTGTGAGACAAGTGGGCGCAAGGAAACAAGCTGAGACTCAAAGTCCAGTCTGTGTCACCGATGGGTATCGAAATCATGTTGGTGTTGTCTGTGTGTGTGTGCGTGTGTGTCCCCTCCCCAAGTGTTTTTTGTGTGAGACCCTACAGTAGTGGGTGTGTTCCAGACCCAGCTCTACCAGAGCCCAGCATGCTTGTCTGTGGTGTTTTAGTGAGGGAACGAGCTTCAGCTACAAACTAAACAGACAGACTGAACGCTGGCAAGGTAGCTCCCATGATACTTAGAGTTTAGTTCCTCTGGGTTAGCTTATCCTTTTTCTTCCCAGACATGATTATTTTTTTAGTGACTTAAACCTAGTTTACACTGGTACATTGTTGCCTCCCATGTCTCAAACTTGCACTTAAACCAGCAATATTCACAGAAGTCGCTCTGATGGGGTTGTAGTGTAATGGTAGTTAATTTGTAAATCTGAAGGGAAATTCTGGCACTTTCAAACCTGGGTCCTATGTTTACATATCTTGGTGTATAAATAATTCAAACTTGGCAGAAGTTTTGGAATTGGACCAGTAGATCAGCTGTCAGCCACGACACAGCTGCAATGGCTGCAGCACGACAGTGCGACAAATGTAGTTATGTTTTGCGAGTGTTAAGCAAAGCGACAATCTCAAGTGCTACACATCAACAAAAGCAGAATTTCCAGCTCGTGTTTCACCACGTTTTAATACCCAGATTGTCAGTTACCTTCTGTGTGTGAAATAGCATGTGTTGCTGTTTTGAGGTTTCATTTTGTACTGGCTAATGCTGGAAATGTTTCAGCGCCATGCAAACTGAAATCCAGGTTTCTGGCTGTGGTGCTGTTTCAAGCCTGTTGGTTCATTAGCTGTGATGTGTTATCGCAGGTAGAAACATTGCATTTATAGTGTAGTTCTGCATTGCAGATTACATTTTGGTTACTTTTTATGGCCTTGCTAAATGTGTGCTTCCACTTTCTAAACTGAAACCTTAACCAAAGGGGAACTGAATCCTCAGAACCGTCAAAGGCACTGACCTCTTCTAGGATTGTTCCTCTGTGTTGGCAGCCAACAGACTTTACACATTCACTCTGTTTATGGCACATGCATGGACCACATCTTCCTCACCATCCACAATTACACGACCCATAATGCATGAGCGCTGTTGCTTCCTGCCAGAGTCAGGGCGGTCAGGCAGGTAAGAAAGCAGCACCTGTAGGGGAGTAGATGAGAATATTGATAAGAAGAGACCAGCAGCTCCACAGGTGTAGTGAAATATTTAAAACCTCGCTCACCTCATGCAGGTGCAGGGGACAGGAAACTCTCTCTGACCACTTTTCACTCTTTCCCTTTCTCTCGAGTCATTTCTCAGTTGACCTCTATGTGTGCCCTCCTCACTTCTCCTCCTCATTCTTCTCCTCTGTTCTTCCTCTCTCTCTCTCTCTCTCTCTCTCTCTCTCTCTCTCCTTTGTTTCATTCAGTCCCTTCTTCATTCTGCCCTGTCCATCACTCTGCCCATCATGCAGTTATACTAACTGGTCATGGCTGAGAGGCAGACATTGTTTGAAACTGAGGCCCTCTGGTTACCTGGCAGTGGTTCTCATCTGTTCTGTGTTGTGGATAACTTTTGGCCCGTGACGGCTGATGTTTCTGGAGGATGAAAACGAGACGTGGTCAAGAGGCTTATTGGGTGCTGATCCAGGCTTGGTCATAATGAGAGCCAGCAAATACAATATGTTGTCAAATCTGGAGAAAAGGTGTTATGACATGCACGATTTAATTTTAAATTAACCTTTCAATATCAAGGCTTGGCTCTCTGATGTCTCACCACAGCTCGGCAGTTGAGAACCACTGATGAATTCAGGCCCGTACGACAGTTGAACCTGGTTTATCCAAACATGAAAACCACAGACTTCCAAACTTCACTCAAAGGTCTCCCCTGACATGTGCATCCTGACGGCACATGAGACTGCACAGGTCACTTGCACTGAGTTTGTGTTTGTTTGTTTTCATGTCTTGAATATGCCTTTGGTCTGGAAGTTTCACTAATGTCAGTGGTGTCAGTATTTCATCCACCTGAACCCACTCTCATATCCTGGGCTGAGATAAACCAGTTTTCACTGTGAGCACTAATCACTGGTGATGATTACACATCTAACGTGCCTGACCATGAGGAAATAACATGTCAGAATAATAGAAATAAACTCAGAAATAAAACATAACCAGTGTAGATGTTTCAGTAGCAGCAGTGTACCTGTCACGTTCTTTTGTTTTGTCTCCCCTCACCTCTTCTTCTCCTCTCCTCTCCAGGCATGTGGCGACCCCAAGGCTAAGCCCTCCTATCTTGTTGATAAGAACTTGGAGTCTGCGGTTAAATTTATTGTCAGAAAGTTCCCTGCAGTGGAGACGCGGAATAATAACGTAAGTGCGCCTGCATGAATGTCTGTGGTTTGTTTGTGTTGTGTGTGTGTAACTGCATGTACTTCACACTTTGAATGGAGACCGTAGGCTTATTTTTCTGCACACAGTCGTTAGAAAACACTCACATGTGAAGCTTCACTGCGAGGTCAAGGTGTAGCTGAGCAGATCTGCGAAATGTGTAGAAAAAGCCCATAGCACCATATACATAATATTATGGTATTTTATGTAATGGATGAATCTGCACTGAAACAGTGGATCAGTCAACAAGATTTATTGTGTAACAGTTGCATGCACATTTGTCTGTGGAAAATGAAAAAAAATAATAACAGAAAGGTATCAACCACGGTATCCATTATTACTCAGTAAGGTGATCAATTATGTGATCTGTTAAATGTCACAAATAATCACAAACTGCCACCAACACAAGTTAACCAAAGCCAAAAAATTGAATTTATGTAAAAATGGGAAAACGAACGAGCCCTTTGTGAAGCTTGCAGTGTTTTTCTTCTGTCAAAATCTGAAATCTGTTCATTTTTGGATTAGTTGGAAAGAAATGTTAATGAAAAGCAGCAATAGTAGACAGAAGCTCTGGTAACAGTCAGGTGACATAACAACACAACAATCCGACTGACTCGTAGGACCAGTTTGTTTTATTTTTGTGTGTAGTTTACACTGTTGAGCCACATATCCACCAACCTGCATAGTTTGTCATGCTTGTACGAAAGTCTTTAACAAGACTGTGCAAGTAGTTTCACATCACAAGTGGTATCTTTTAATTAGGACTTATTATTATTACAGTTTGTGTGTGTGTGTGTGTGTGTCCAGTTATTTTGTGTGAACTCGACTGAGTCATCGCCCATCAGATGTGTCTCTCAGCTTTAATCGTTAGCTTAGCTCATAGCTTGTGGCCTGTGTGTTTATGTGGATGTGTCATTTAGCAAACAGCTGTGTGTGTGTGTGTGTGTGTGTGTGTGTGTGTGTTTCTAGCTAACTGCTTTATTCAGTATAACTGTGCTAAAATTGTCTCTTACGTTGTTTTCTGCTTTGTTTCTGTGTTTGTTTGTGTTCTGCATGCTAAACTTGGCTTATTCCGGACTTGTGCTTTTTGGTAAGTTTTTGTATCTAAGTTTCTGTAAATTTTGTATTTTAGTTCATGTACCTGAGTTTTGTAATAATGTAATTATTTGTACATGTTTTTAAAGCTGTTTTTGGAGTGTGTTTTGCTTTGCTCTGCTTTCCTCTCTTCCCTGCTGGCAGCATTTTTACTTTCTATCCTTCATCCACTGAGCGAATGTGAGGCTGCTTTATTGAACTGCCTGCTGTGCCGGCTGGCCGATGCTGGTTGGTTGGATGGCTGGTTGGCTGTTTGAGTGTGGGGCTGACTGTCTGCACTAAGGACTGTTACAGAGCAGATAACAAAGATTTGAACTCCTTGGTGCAGCAGCAGTGTCTCACACTTTGGCCACTTCTCATTTCTTAAACTTTTTTCCACTGAATCTCCTTACTGTTGTGACCTGAAATGCTCTCAGTTTTGGGGCTGGGTTAAATTTACATGTCATTTCTGTCATGTAAATAGAAGCTGCTTCTCGCTAACTGAAGCCAGAGCTGTCACACGTTTCATTTTGTTGGAAGACTGATGCAACAGTCTTTTCAAACTGAGCTGAAGTCTTGGTTTTGAAAACACTTTGCTCCAGCTGTACCTGCTGGTTTGTGGAGGTACAGAAGGAGGTTTTGTCCTTTTGAAGCGTCATTCACTTCCTGAATTTCACGTCTCACTTCTTGTCTTTAAATGCACCACTCAGTCAGGACGCTGTTGGGTGAATTGTCCGGCTTGGCTTTGATAGTCAGATTTTGCTGTCGTTTTTATTCTCTTGTATATTCTTTGTGAAACAAACAAACACAAGTGACATTTGAAAAATCTGTAAACCCCAGAATTTAATTTTGATTCTGTCTCCAAACACAGACAATTAGTTCATTAAAAGACGGGGAAACAAATTTCTAATTAAGCAAATGAAAACATAAAATCTTAATGAAACTTAACTGAATAATGTCACTGCATTATTCCATACAGTTGAAGTGTCCCAGGAAATATTCAAAAGAAGAAAATGTTCTACCAAAGTCAAATGACTTATTGTAATACATTTTTAATTTTTTAATCTCTTTGTTTCTCTCCCAGATGACACAGAAAAGCTAAAGTTATGCAGCATGACTGAACTATTCAGCAAAAATGCCTTTTACATCGGTTCGCTGTGAGTTCAGTCACAATTAAGAGAAACTAATTCATTTGTGAAGGGCAGAATAAACTTTACCTCATAACTGGATTTTATTGTAGATGTGTTGGATGTCGGCCATGAGTTAACATGAGGACATCTGGTTGTGTTTCTGTTTGAAAAGCTTTGAGACCACCAGTCCCATCATCTGTCATAACAGTGACTTTGATACACCACGCGTATAGTTGGAGAGGTGAATATTTAGTTCATTAATGTAGCATCTGTCTGGAGAATTTCTGTCGCACAAAACTGAAAAAGCCCAAAGGACAGTACAGTAGCCACAGTAAGCGATTACAGACTGTCTTTACTGCTGCGGTCAGAGGGAACAGGTCTTACTGATAGACATATTGTTATTTGCTGTTAATTCCATAGCTTTTTCAGTAACTTTGTGCACCGTTTCTACAGCAACAGCTGGCTCAGCTGCAGAAGGAAAAGTCAGAGATTCTGAAGAACTTGGCTCTCTACTATTTTACTTTTGTGGATGTCATGGAATTCAAGGTAGGAACACACACACATGCACACACAGTATGCTGTGGAAGGTTACATGGTGTTAATACTAATCCTTTATCAACAGGACCATGTGTGTGAGCTGCTGAACACCATCGACGCCTGCCAGGTCTTCTTCGATATTGTAAGTGCAATGAAGGACAACACTGACAAATACACTCCAGTTTAATAGGAAAGGATAAGATTTATAAAATCTAATGTAATCCAGTGCAACAACAATAAATTCTGCCTGTACTCAGACAGTAGCAGCTTGTATTGGCGCTCTCAGAGGTATTAACTGTGTTATTCAGGCCATTCCATTAATTATGCATAAGTTTAAGACGTAATATAATTTAAACTGGTCGGTTATATAAAAACTCTCCCCACATGTAGTTGTCATGCAGAGAGACATTGGCTATAGAGACCAAAACCATTTTTTGTACGTGGATGTAAACATTATTATTTCTGCTGTGAAGCTGGACATTTTGAAAAGGGGGTCTGATGGAGATTGACCCCTTGAGGAATTGCATTTAAGGTTCACATGATTTTTGCATTGAGAAAAATTGTCTTTATGCCTTCATTTCCTGTCAGACGGTGAACTTTGACCTCACCAAGAACTACCTGGACCTGGTGGTGACCTACACTACACTGATGACAATACTCTCTCGCATAGAGGAGAGGAAAGCCATCATAGGACTGTACAACTACGCCCATGAGATGACGCATGGAGCCAGGTGACTGGAACGCACACATCGAAGAGCCACAGCAGGGCTCAAACCGTCTGAACCATCCGTGGTTCAAAGGTCTGTTTTAACTGCGGCTCTTTGTGTGTGTCGTAGTGACCGGGAGTACCCCAGGCTGGGCCAGATGATCGTGGATTACGAGAACCCTTTGAAGAAGATGATGGAGGAGTTTGTTCCACATGGAAAGGTAGAAAAACTGTTCATATTCAGTGGAATATTTTTATGTTCTCTTCAAATTCCCTTCAAACACTGACTGTCCCATTAAAATGGCGTGAACTTTGTGAACTTTGAAGGGTTTACAAAATGATTTTCAGTGTGTACAAAAGATTTAATCTTGCTTCTAGAAAGGCACAGTGGCCATAGTGCCTGCAGTGCACTTTCAGATCAGTCAGCCGGAGTGGAACAGTTTCCTGCTCTGCAGCTGCGAGCTTAAATATCCACTGACTTTAAGGGAAAATAACATAATTTGATGAAACCTTGTTTGTGCTGACTGATGCAACACGGTGATCAACTGGAATGCAAGTTGCAATAATTTGTCTTATGTGTCATTGTCACAACAATACCTAACATTTTATTTCATTTATTCCTCTCCTCTCCCTTCTGTCCCTTCATCCCTCCTTTGTGCTGTCTTTCTCCTCCTGCAGTCCCTCTCAGATGCTTTGATCAGTCTTCAGATGGTCTACCCCAGGAGGAATCTGTCTGCTGACCAGTGGAGGAACGCCCAGCTGCTCTCTCTCATCTCTGCCCCCTCCACCATGCTCAATCCTGCACAGTCAGACACTGTTAGTATGATGACAACCACACTGAAACGCTTCATTTTTAATCCCGATCTAAGGAGGAATGTTTTAAATGAAACATTTATTTTTGCATTTTACATTTGCCTATTTTTTTTGTCTCCATCTTTAGATGCCATGTGAATACCTGTCCCTGGACACGATGGAGAAGTGGATTGTCTGTAAGTAGTGTAGAGACAGGATTTGGACCTTCTGTGTGCCATGTTAGAGCCTGCTCACATGTCGCACTCCTCTCTGATCCTTTCCAGTTGGTTTCATCCTGTGTCACTCGGTGCTGAACAGCGACGCAGCAGCGTTGTCTTTGTGGAAACTGGCTCTGCAGAGCTCCACCTGCCTCTGTCTGTTCAGGGATGAAGTCTTCCACATCCACAAGGCTGCAGAGGATCTGTTTGTGAACATCAGAGGGTGAGAGCATCTAAAGAAGATGATGCCTATGAACAGACATGAGATTCACATGCAAATCCAAAATACCTGTTGCCTCCGAAATGTGAAGTTTGATATCTTTTGGGTTTAGAGTAAGGATACACAGGCAGCCAAACATTTCCCCAATACAGACGCATAGTGTAGCCTAGCATAGCATCAACCAATTGTGCTCCTCCGCCCAGCAGCACCTGCCCCCTGAGTGACACCTGCTGGACCGATGTGGTCTCCTACATATACTGAGCTCTAGAAACGGCTCCTGCCCGGACATTAATGCACTTATAATAATGATTCATTTAATAATGATTCATTTAATAACCAACGAGTATCTGCTTGCTCAGTACTTTTTTGCTTTTTTTCCTGCTTGTGTGTTTTCCAGGTACAACAAGCGCATCAATGACATCAGAGAGTGCAAGGAACAGGCCCTGTCTCACGCGTACGTACATAATCTTTGGACTAATCCCTTCATCGTATTCCTGCCTGTTCCCCACACGCTAAATAAAAACCCTCCATGTTTTATGGTTTATTTCTCTGCCCACATTTCTGTTTTATTCATTTACATTCCTCTTCTTTGTTTCTGCTTCCCACCCTTAACCATCTTCCCTGCTCGGCATCTGGCCCTCAGTCTCTCTGTCAGGGAGTCTCACACGGAAACATTACCTTCCTCTTATCTTTATCCCTCATTCGTTTTTTTCTCCCTCCGCTCTCAGTCTCATCTCTGCTTTTATCCTCGTTACTTATTCCGTCTTCCGCTTTCATCTTCGTTCTCATTCTTCTGCTGTCACTGTCATCAGCTTACTTTTGTCCTCTTGTCCTGAAAGTGTCAAAATACAATTAAATCTCGGTGCTTGTGTGGTTTTGGTGCACTGACTTCCTCTGTCTCTCTGCAGAGGCTCAATGCACAGAGAGAGACGCAAGTTTCTCCGATCAGCTCTGAAGGAGTTGGCTACTGTTTTAGCCGATCAGCCTGGACTACTAGGTCCTAAGGTGAGACAAATAAACCACCAGCTTGTCGAACAAACATCATTACAATAATAAATACAAACAGTATAAACAAGACAGCTGTCACTCACTACGAAAGGATATATGCAGTTCAATACCACCTTAAAGCACGACAGTGCCACCTTAAATAATGCAACATTAATTTGTTGGGACAGGCAGATTTTTCCAATTTAAAGTCTTCTGTGATTTCCTCCGGCCATACGAAGACCCTCATGAATGTGTAACAGATTGCATTTGCTAGGCTTGAGTGACTGCACACTCGGTTCACAGACTATGAGAACGTGGCTGCTCTTGTTGTTTTATCTATGGGAGTTTTAGACATTTTCTCTCTTTAAATATGTCTCTCTCCACTTCCCTTCACATTTCTCTCTTTCTGCCTCCGCTTAGGCGTTATTCGTGTTCATGGCGTTGTCGTTTGCCCGTGACGAGATCATCTGGCTGCTTCGACATGCAGACAACATCCAGAAGAAAAGCACAGACGACTTCATAGACAAGTACGCAAACGCACACACGTTTACACACCTGTATAGCCATGCAAGCAGGTGCACACCCACACACACAGCGACACAATCGTCTGTCTGGCTGCTTGTGTCTCAGGTCTGCTGACGTGTGCTTGTGTGTTTGTTGCAGGCACATAGCAGAGTTGATCTTCTACATGGAGGAGCTCAGAGCTCACGTCAGGAAGTACGGCCCCGTGATGCAGCGATACTACGTCCAGTACCTGTCCGGTTTTGATGCTGTGGTGCTGAATGAACTGGTTCAGGTGTGCATGCGCTTTAAACACACACACACACACACACACACGGAGCTCAGAAAACATGTGACACATGGTGTCTAAACACAAGCAGGGCTGCAGTGGTTCTACAGCACAACTTTACTGCCCACAATGTTGAAGTCTGTAAGAGTGGAACATTAAAAACAGAGAAGGTGCTGATTATATCAGAATGTTGTCTTATTTCCCATTGATCTTTGCAGATGTACGTTCACTTGGTCTCGGCTGAAAGCTGTAGAAGATACATTTTCCCCACACTGCACTGCACTGTCTTTATGACTGGTTCTCCATCTTGTCTTTATTTGACAGAACCTGTCTGTGTGTCCAGAGGATGAGTCTATAATCATGTCTTCATTTGTCAACACTATGACCTCTCTCAGCGTCAAACAAGGTAAACATTTACTTCCTGTGTCAAAACAGAACGTAAAGGAGAAGTAGCAGTATTGCAGTGTTGATAGTGAACATGCAGGGATTTAACTCGTTTTAATCAGGCTTGTGATGCAGCTAACTGGCCATATGTTATTTACCAGAAGTGTGTGTGTGTGTGTGTGTGTGAGATCCAAAGTCAGGAGCCGAGGTTTTAATAATAAGGTGCTGAATCGTTTGTGTTGTGTTGTTCCAGTGGAGGACGGAGAGGTGTTTGACTTCAGAGGCATGAGGCTGGACTGGTTCAGACTGCAGGTGTGCACACAAATCTGTGGCTTTCTACTGAACGCATACTTTTCTGATAATCTAGATTGGCAGTGCTGATCAATACAAAGATCTTTGACTCTGAATTAGAATGATCTCTTCATTGTACTTTCTGTAATTTTTTGAATGTTCTCCATTCTGTAGGCCTACACCAGCGTCTCCAAAGCCAGTCTCGGTATAGCCGATCACAAGGAGCTCGGTAAAATGATGAACACCATCATCTTCCACACAAAAATGGTGGACTCTCTGGTGGAGATGCTGGTGGAGACGTCAGACCTGTCCATCTTCTGGTGAGACATACACACTAACCTGTGCATGCAATCACAAAATCAAATCGGGCTCATGTGTGGGCTGAACCGAGACGATTCGATCTGGTTTACTTCACTTCGAGTGAATGATTTGACATCCCTGCTTTTATCCGTCTCTCCTGTAGCTTCTACAGCCGTGCGTTTGAAAAGATGTTCCAGCAGTGTTTGGAGCTTCCCTCCCAAAGCCGACACTCCATCTGCTTCCCTCTGCTGTGCACACACTTCATGTCCTGTACACATGAGCTCTGTCCTGAGGAGGTAAACACACACACACACACACACTTACACTGTCATTCTTGAGGAACTTGATGATGATATGTCATGATGTTCTTGTCTCCACAGCGTCACCACATAGGGGACCGAAGCCTGTCGTTGTGTAACATGTTTCTGGATGAGATGGCTAAGCAGGCCAGAAACCTGATCACTGACATCTGTACTGAACAATGTACACTCAGCGACCAGGTGGGAACACACACTCAGGCAGCCGATTTAAAGGAATAGTTCGACATGTCATTAGTCTGTTGCCAAGAGTTGGAAGATTGATGCCTCTCTCATACCTCAGCGTTTGAGCTGTAATTTTCTTTCTCAGTGGTTGATGTAAGACAGAGGAAACAGCTGGCTTTGCACTGCCCAGCGGTTACATTTGCCTGCACTTGTAAATCTCACAAGTGAACATAAATCTGCACACAAACCAAAGTGTCAAAATGACAGTCCGACATTTTGTGCCCGGTTGTAACTTGGCTCTGACCGGTTGCCAGGCAACCGGTGGACACTCCAGCGACTAACAGGTCCCAGCCGAGAAATATTCTGAGCTTTATTGATCAGATATGAAAGTGGCATCGATCTTCTCATCTAGCTCTTTGCCAGAAAGCGAACAAGTGCATTTCCTGAAATGTCAAACTATTCCTTGAAGAACGAACACTTGAGGAGCGCAGTGCTCTGAATTTTAAGCGTCGCCACTCTGTGAGAGGTTCAGTGACAGCATGTCCTCATGATCTGAGAGCCACATACAAATAGGGGCCCATAGCAAGCCTCATTAGGAAGCAGCTGGTATGTAAATGTGGAAACAACCTAACATTTCCAACATTATACAGAACTTATACAACATTGTCAGTGCACACACAAGTCCTAAAGGTTTTGTCATACTAACAAACTTTCTGATGTGACAAGATTTGGCAGAGCAGCAAGCTGGAAGCACATGGCCATTTATACCTGCTGCATAATATTACATGCCGTCACGATAATGTTGTGAGTCTTTTGATGATGCGTGTCGTTACAAAGCTTCTTAAATCAGTGATTACTTTAACTTCCTGCGTTTTTTAAGAAAAGGCTACAGTTCTAAGAACATCAGCCAGGCCATGAATAATAATCTGTCTTTCTCCATTTATCCTTCCCCACCTGTCTCTTTCTTTCTTTATCTTCTTCTACTTTTCTTTGTCGCAGCTGCTTCCTAAGCACTGTGCGAAAACCATCAGCCAAGCCGTGAACAAGAAGAGCAAGAAGGCGACGGGGAAGAAGGGAGAGCCGGAGAGAGAGAAACCAGGAGTGGAGAGCATGAGGAAGAACAGACTACTGGTCACCAAGTTAGTGAATGCAACAGAAAGCAAAACACTCCTCCGCATGTCCGTCTCCTTCTGTCCTTTGTTTTCTCTTTGTTTAATTAGTAATTACTGTTGAGTTTATCGGGATTATTAACGGTTTTTGTTGTTTGTTTGACTGAATTCCCGTTGAACATCCCTCTTTGTTCATGCAGCAGGAGTCATCCTGTCAGTAAGAGCTCAAACTGTTGGTGTGTTATCATCCCCACACAGATCATTAAAAGTTTCATCATTTCTTACCAAGTCCATTTTGACCTTTTTCCCTCCTCCAGTCTGGATAAACTCCACACAGCGTTATCTGAACTCTGCTTCTCCATCAACTATGTTCCCAACCTGGCGGTCTGGGAACACACGTTCACACCGAGAGAGTACCTCACCTCGCACCTGGAGATCCGATTTACCAAGTAAGTGTAAGCACACACTTAACACAAAGACTTAACGTTGAGGATCATTTTTGTCAAAGTCCGGTACAAAGCAGCCTCCATCTTATCAAGTTTTTTTTTTTTAACCTCTGGACATCTTAACCCCCTCTGTGTGCAGGTCCATAGTGGGGATGACCATGTACAACCAGGCTACTCAGGAGATAGCCAAGCCCAGTGAGCTGCTGACCAGCGTCCGGGCCTACATGACCGTTCTCCAGTCCATAGAGAACTACGTCACCATCGACATCACCCGAGTCTTCAACAACGTCCTCCTGCAGCAGACGCAGCACCTGGACAGCCACGGGGAGCCCACCATCACCAGTCTGTACACAAACTGGTGCGTTTAATAATAAGTTATAAAAATAAGTTCCATTTCCTCAAAGCATACGTGGAATCAGACGATGCCTCCTCGTTCACAGATTGAAGCTCTTTTATTAAAACCACTAATAAAACTGTCTGTCTGTACGGAAAGAAATCACATTTTATTGTTATTGTTAAGAAAGTTACAGCACAAACAGCTAAATCACCAGACTTTGCTTATTTGTGTGCAGGAGCTGCAGGATTGTTGCATTTACGTTTGCAAAAACAAACAAACAAAATAAATAAATAAACACCTCCAAACTGGTGAATCACTGTACTCAGTGAGCATAATGTGTTGAAACTCCTTACAGATCAATTAAAATCCCATTTAGCAACGCAGTTAAAGATTTATTCATGAAATTCACTTGTGGGTTTAGCGTTTAGAAAAGGTGATGTTCCTGTGTGTGTGTGTGTGTGTGTGTGTGTGTGTGTGTGTGTGTGTAGGTACCTGGAGACGTTGCTCCGTCAGGTCAGCAACGGACACATCGCTTACTTCCCTGCAATGAAGGCCTTCGTCAACCTGCCCACAGAGAACGAACTGACTTTCAATGCTGAGGAATACTCTGACATCTCCGGTAAAAACACACACACACACACGGTGTGCACGTAACGTTGCTGGAGAACGTCGTTCAGACATGGACGTTCTTGTTTTGACTGCAGCGTTCAGCTGAAAACGTCAGTTTTAATCGTGTTTGTTGTCCTTACGGGTGTGTTCTCACAGAGATGCGTTCGCTGTCTGAGCTGCTGGGTCCGTACGGGATGAAGTTCCTCAGTGAGAGTCTGATGTGGCACATCTCATCGCAGGTCGCTGAGCTGAAGGTACATTCATCAAGTCCTACACTCAAACCAAACACAGTGTGAACCTTTTCCACAGGTACTGCTCTCCATTTAATTGGATGTGTGAAAGGATGATGGCCTTGAAAACAATTAAACAAATGATACAAACGTGAAGAATGATTCCACTGATGTGAACATGAAGTCGGATTTAACACAAACTGTTTGTGTGTTTGGCTCCATTTAGAAACTGGTGGTAGAAAACATGGAGGTGTTGACCCAGATGAGGACGAGCTTTGACAAACCCGACCACATGGCCGCGCTCTTCAAGAAACTCACCTGTAATCTCACACACAGACACACGCACACACACACAGAAGCTTGGGTTCGTTTGACAAGGCGACTAAATTGTTGATGCCATCTTTTCACTGCATGTGCTGCACTTCACTGACTGGACTGACATTTATAGCTTCACTGACGTATGGTTTGTCTGTCGCTGTGTGTGCAGCTGTGGACAGCGTGTTGAAGAGGATGACCATCATCGGGGTCATCTTGTCCTTCCGCTCCCTGGCTCAAGAGGCTCTGAGAGATGTAAGAGACACACCTCACATTCTTCTAATTGGTGGATAGGGATGGAAAGTAAACTGTTGACTGTACACAGGAGCCAATCAGAGAATGAACCTGTTCAGTTCAAAAGGACAAACATACCAGAGTTTTAAATGAACACCGAAGCACCATGAATGTCACATTTTTGTGAAGTGAATATTTCTTGCCGAGCACTGAGGCTGCGTCGCCTTCTGACGGGACTCTCGCCCCCTACAGGTGCTATCCTGTCACATTCCTTTCCTGGTCAGTTCGGTGGAGGATTTCAAAGACCACATTCCCAGAGAGACGGACATGAAGGTTAAACACGCTAACAAACACATAAGGATGGAATAACTTCTTCGCCTTGATGTCAGTGTGACGTCACCTTCCCCTTTTGTCTGCTTGCAGGTGGCCATGAACGTGTACGAGCTGTCGTCAGCTGCGGGTTTACCCTGCGAGATCGACCCAGCTCTGGTGGTGGCTCTGTCTTCACAGAAAAGTGGTGAGACACGCAGCACACACGCAGACTGAGCTCAGACGTGCACCCCTTTACAATCATCTGCACTCATGTCCCGTTGATGCTCTCCCTCTGCTCACTGTGTGAACATAGCGTCTGTGTCTGAATAAGGCTGAGAGGAACAGAAACGTAAAGGTCACCTTTGCTCATTAACAAAATGGCATCGCTTGCACAGCTCGATGAAGCCAGAGGTGTTGCGTAGTCCTACATGTGATGAGGGTTTGTGTCTGTGCAGAGAACATCAGTCCAGAGGAGGAGTACAAGATCGCCTGTCTGCTCATGGTGTTTGTGGCGGTTTCCCTGCCAACGCTGGCCAGCAACGTGATGTCACAGTACAGCCCCGCCATAGAAGGTAAGACGTCACGCTGTTGTTTTCCGTATTGACAGGTTGTAAACCTTCTGTTTCTTTTGTTATTGCACACATGATGTTGGAATGAAAATGGGGAGAAAACACGAAAAAGCTGCAGACTGCTCTGTGCTGTAGATCAGCTCTCCTATCCAAACTACAGTGTGTGTGTGTGTGTGTGTGTGCGCGCGCGCTGCATGTGGCATAATCTAATTTTGCCCTTTTTGCCTGTAATAACTTTCTTTCCATAAATAATGAAAATAACGAGCCTTTTGTTGTGGCGTAGAGCCTTTGAGCAGTGCAGGAGCAAATACTTTGAAACATAATTTAATGCGTCGGTGCCACGGGACTGTTCTGCATGCAAATGATCTCGACATTGTGCCCTCGGATTGATTCGTTTGTGTGCACCAGAGCCGTATCATCATGTTTGTTTTGTGCACTTTTAAACTATTAAATTACTGATACATCTTTAAAGGTCAGGTTTTCTCAGTGTGACCTGTTTAACCTTATTTGTTGAATGTGTTTCAGTAAAAAGATTTGTTCATTTGAGTCAAGCTGACATTCAGTGGAATAGAGACACACTGTTGTTGTTAAATGAGCCTTTTGATAAGGTATCAAAGAGGTTTGTCACTCAGGGATGAATTATCAAGACGCTGCCTTATAACAACCTTGAAATGAAAGGCGCCATTGTTAATAAGGGACATTTGAAAAGGATAATGAGTTGTAATGGGCTCCACCATTGTTAGTATGCAGACTGCATATTGGCCAGCAACTGGTTTTCTGACAGCACTTCTCAGTACAAGGCGCCAGTGCAGCCACGGAACCATTTTGAAAACTTACAATTTCATGCACACGTTTTATGTTCACATACTTAATATGCATCTCACATGCTTACACAACGGCAGCACGGAAAGCAGAAATACAACCGTACTTTCCCCACAACACTGGTAGTTGCAGGTTTTTCTACTTTGGAGAATTTCTCTGCTGTTGAAGTCTCTCATGTCAGTTAATTGACTTTGGGTTACACATGATGTGTTCATGTCCTCTTGCTTAGCAGTGTGTGTTTGCTGCCCCCTACAGGCCACTGCAACAACATCCACTGCCTGGCCAAAGCCATCAACCAGATCGCTGCTGCTCTCTTCACCATCCACAAGGGGAGCATAGAGGACCGCCTCAAAGAGTTCCTGGCTGTAAGATGAAAAGAGATTTTCTTATTGTCGTGTCAAATCCTCTTGTATATGTTGCCGAAATTTTAGAAGTTCCCCAAAAGACAAATTTGACAGATTTTCTGTGTGTGTCTCGTAGCTGGCCTCGTCCAGCCTGCTGAAGATCGGCCAGGAGACGGACAAGATGACGACGCGTAACAGAGAATCTGTGTACCTGCTGCTGGACATGGTGAGGCATTTTCACACCTGCAGTCCGGTTCATTTGGTCCAGATTGGACTGACAGCTTTCACACCAGACCCAACAAGAGTCTGTTAACAGTCTGCCTGTGTTGTCTTTTGTGCTTAAGATTGTGCAGGAGTCCCCCTTCCTGACCATGGACCTGCTGGAGTCCTGTTTCCCCTACGTCCTGCTGCGAAACGCCTACCACGCCGTCTACAAACAGAGCATCAGTGCTAACGCATAGACACACGGTGAAGGCCTACTTTACTGTCTACCCTCAGAGCGCCAGCGCTCGCACATAGACGCATACACATTATCGAATACACACTAACAGCAACAACACTACATACAAACTAAACACTCTAAACTATGCCTACAATGCCTCAACCATTCAAAAAGAAGCGTCAGTGTGTGACATGTACACACGGATGTTGTAACACACTACATGTAAACACAAGAAATACACAAAGAGCATCATTCAGTATGAAGCAGACACAGACACATACACACTAGCTGGATGAAGTTGGGGGATCAGTGTCTTTATTTTGATCATTGTACTTTTCATGATGTTGCCAGGGACCATAATCACCGCAACACATAATATACCATATGTTCGGTTGGTATAAAAGAACAAAAATATAAATATATAGTATATATATAGTTGACACTAAAATATTATTTTCTTTTGTTCTTTTTTTTTGTTTTCAATGAAAAATTTGAGACTTTTAGTGGCCAGCTGGCAGAAACTCGTACGTGGTGATGGTTTTGGATGCTTATTTTGGGAATGCAAACGATTCTGATGTGATGTGGGGTTTTTCTCTTTTATGGAGGAGGGCGGCTGAGGATTCCTGTGTTGATACTGAAAGATATGTTGCTTGTTAATGTAAGTTCACGCTTACACACTCTCTCTCTCTCTCTCTCTCTCTCTCTCTCTCTCACACACACACACACACACTGACAGACAACCTGAGCAGATATAAAACATACACACTAATCTTTCAACATTTCATAGTGAAAACACACACACACACTCTTGTATAACATGGTGATGTTTTCTTTCTTTTTTCAAGCTAGTCGTAACATGAACCTTTTGTGGGAAAAGATATAATATCTGTATTCTACTTTGATGTGAACTGAACTTGTCTGTTTTTAATGTTTATGTTTTGTTATTTTTATGATGATGACAATGATGATGACGATTTGCCAAATGTGTTGACACTAAAAATTGTGTATCAGGGCTTGGAAGTGGTGCGGTGTTTGGGTATTAATGGGTAAAATGCCATTTTAAGTGTTTGGACAATAGACGTTCTGCAAATTATCTGCCTGCCAGCTCGGTTAACAGGAGGCGTTACACAACCACTTTTACAGTTGGAACAAACAAAGCAAAACAAAACAAAAAGACTGCAGTAATACTACAATATAGGCATGGAGCAGCCAGAAACCCTCAGTACAACTGCAGATATTCCTCACAACTGTTGTTAGTCAACTCTCCTGATTGGGTAAAGGTCCAGTAGGTGCTACTCTCTTTCTCTAGTAGAAATCAGCAAGCCAGTTCAAAATATAGTTTATATGATCTGTTGCAAAATCATCTCTGCCTTCAGAAAAGGTGGAATATTTCATCTTTATCACGGGAAATTTAGCTTTTCTGTTTTGTTTTTACAGTTGCAGTCTTGTAGTGCTGGGCTCCAACAGGCCCTGCTGGGGGGGGCAGCTGTTGAGGGTCCACCATCTACACGCTGTTGTTAGATAAATGTGTTTACTTCAGCAGGAGCAGATAATTGAACCAGTTTCTCCACAGAGATGCAAATTAATCCTAATTGATCTGTGAAAGTCTACAAAAACCTGGAGTTGCAATAAGACCAATAATAAATGTGTATATATACCGTCTTGGTGATGTTCTCACTGGATTTGTAAACTGCATTCCAATGAACTTTCCATTTGAGCAGTTAATATTTTCCACAGTGGTTGTACGGGACCTTCTAGGACAGATGGAAGCCAGTCAGACAGAAGGACGACTTTTCCAAAGTGCAGTCCAGTGATTTTTATTTTTTGTCAGTCAAGGCCTAGCAAGGGCTACAGATTGAGACAAAAACACATGAACTCTACTCCCCATACGCCAGGCCTCTGCTCATGTATCACTAACACCAGGGCTCTGTCTGACAGCTCATACTGCATACTGTTTTACCGTGGACTGTTTAAAGTCAACACCCAGAAGCATGTAGCAGGAATACACTGAAATCTAGTAAATGACGTATGTGCACTTTACAGTAGGTGACATGTTTATTTCTACTGTGTGTCTTAGTTGGTAGTATGCATTATAAGCATGTGAGGACAGATCCAGAGACACATTCTGCCATTTGATGTGGAATGATTGCTGTTCTCCCTTTTTTTTTCCTAATAACCTCTATTTTTTTTGTCTGATTCCACCGTGTAACTTAAATGACATGAATAAAATAAACTTTAGGGCTGTGTCAGACCCGAGCTGTGATTAAGTGTGTGTGACGGTGGCTCATGCACATGAGATTTAGTGAAAACAGGTAAGTGGTGACACCTAGAAGCTCACCGGTTTTGATTATCGACCTTAAGTTATTGTTGTAAATCTAACTGCACTTTTCAACATTGAATATCTTTTGCTCAAAGAAGAAATGAAACCTCAAATTTCCCTTGTGTCTAAGGGCCTGCGGATTCAAACTGAAATGAGGAATATGTTTATAACTTCAGCAGTCGTTATAAGATGAGTTATTTAAATCTGGTCCTGCTGTTCCTTACAAAAGCCACAAGGGGGCACACCAGGAAAACTAATACCATATAAATGAAATGAGGGAGACCCCGCCTCTCGCCTGTAGTCAGCTGGGATAGGCTCCAGCCCCCCTGCGACCCTGACAGATAGGCGGTATAGAAGATGGATGGATGGATGGATGAAATTAAGGAGAAGAGGGTTACACTTAGTCACTGAAATAGCCAAAGTTCCAATGTTTAATTTGTATAAAATCAGTGCTGCCATTTTATTGCTGTTATTGTAAGTCACAAGAATACATATTTCAGTATATAGACTGAGAAAAAGATAAAACAGGAATCCCCTTACCAGTTAACCCAACGACCCAAAAAATCTGTGAAAATATATTGAAATAATCTGATTTATCACCCTGTCCAGTTTATGTAAAAAGAATTGAAAACCTGTGCTGTCGAAACTGTAAACTGATATTTCACTTTGCAAAATTTGTTACTATAGCTGAAGAGCGTGCTTGATGACAAATTCTTTATTAATAACACTTGTGCCTTTTGTGTTTTCTAAATATGTGCCATCAAAGATTTGTGTACAGTGTTTTAGAGTTTGACAAAGAGCTAATTATCTACTGCTTTGTTTTCCAATAGCTACAGTTGTGTCAACCACTTGGAAATTTCTTAATTCAAAGTGGATAATTTGAAGACCTGAGGAAACAGCCTAGAAGATATCTGATCAGTTAAAGTACTTGTAGCAGGTAATATAGCAGTGCTGAGTCAGGTGATCAGCTAGCATTCACTTCAGATTGTTTCTATATAAATGTATATGGTTTTTTTCTCCATGAACACTTTTAGTGGATGTTTTTTTAATTGTTTATGAGAAAACTGACAAAAAAGATGCACATCTCTTGTGAATGAATTAGCTGAAAGTGTTCACAAACTAACTAGCAGTAACCTGCGCTAGCTGCACTTGCTAGCGTATGGAAGATGTTAGCCTTCAAGGTTTTCTTCCACAAAGCTCTTTAACACATTTAATGTGGAAGACTCCAAACCATAATATTTTCCTAAATGTGTTTTGGTGTTCAGGGTGAAGGTCCTTTCTTCTGATATGCTCTTCTGGTTTTTTATATGTCGTTTCTGACAGAAAGGACTTTCTCCTGCACGCTTTGTGACGCAGCTATCAAGAAGACTAAATGTTAAATTTCTTCATTTTGAATATTTTGTGTCTTGAAAAAACAACATTTCTCAAGTGTTTGTTCGTTCACAGCATTAGAGGAAGCGTTAAGGCGTTAAATATATCAGCTGTGTGACTGTTTTGGCAGTAAAATCTCATCTGTTTGTTGCTTTGGTTAAATGGAAAAATCAATTTACACCTTTTTGTGATTTGTTGGTCTGACACAGAGCATATTCATGTGTTACACAACAGCTTGTGTGGAGCCATGTTGAGGTGCTAAGTGAGGTGAGTCAGCTCTCACTGTTGGGCTGTTCCCAGGCCAGTTCCTGGGTAGGCTGGTTCTTAAGCTACTCTGATTACACATTAATAGCTGTCTCTCAATGAAACGCACAGAGGTCAGCTGTCCCGATGGCCATTGTCTTGTCATGCAGGTGCTACGCTCAACGCCAGAGTTTGTCTGTTGATTTGTCTGGATGAATCGGCTGCCTCGTCTGTGCTGAGATGTCACTCCTGGATCATTCATCCTGAGGGTCTGTTTCCTCCTCATCCTCCTCGGGTACAGGACTTTTCAGCTTACCTACACACACACACACACACACACACACACAGTCGTCACACACATGAAGGTTCCCAGGCTCACCAGGCTACTTAAATTACCTGCCAAGGCAAGAGGAAGCTAACGTTCATAAATGCTAAAACAACATATTGCACATATACAGTAGGCTATGTATCAAGCTCATTACATTAGATGGTGGTGGAAAGTAACTTAGTAAATTATTTTATCCTACTTTATACTGTATGTGTACCCCACACATTTCACTCCACCACAGGGATTTGGCAGCTTTCGATGCTTTCAGATTCAGATTATTCATATAACATTTGTGACTTTTGTGGTAATAAAATTGAACAGCGCACGTCCCTGTAACAAATGCCAGCTGCACAGAACCAAAATCAAAACACATGCCTAATATGGCTAAAGGCGTGAAGACAAACCAGAACGTTCTACATTTGACCAGTTGTTAAGGTGGATCCCATTTGTTTCCTCCCTCCTCCTTTTGTTCCCCTTCTTGCAGCGCGTTACATCTGTGGACAGCGAGCCTCTCAGCGCCACGTGATGAAACCACGGGGACACGTACGATAAACCCACACTGTCATCCACAAACACACACAGACGCTTCAGCTGTTAATGCAGCGTGAGGCGATGCTGATCTCCAAACAGTCGGGTCACACAGATGTGAGGAAGGCAGACAGTTGATTTTATTACTGCACGAAGGACTTGAGCAAACAAAACTTTGTGTCCCTTATAAAACCTTTTTAATCTTGTACTCTAAATGTTTTAATCTCTTAATAGTCGTCTTAACAGTTTTTTCAACATCTTACATTAGTTTAGGTAGCCGTCGGGCTCCTGAATGCTGATGTCCTAAACAGGTTTTTGTGTTGTTTGTCATGGAAAATCACTGAGAGTAAAGAAATAACAAACACGGACATGAAGCGACCTCCCCAAATACTGCAAAACTTTTTGTGTTTTAGCAAAAAACAAATAGATGGTTTGATAGACGAGAAAGACTTTAAAGGATAAAGGATGCTCACACGTTCAGTAGATGTTTCAGTATAATACTTCTTTATTCACAGCCATTTCTACATAAGCACCAACATCACCTGCAGTAATTTAAATTTAGACTGATTTAGTACATTCAACTAAAATCCCTAAGTGCACGTGTCTGTATGTATGCTTTAAAGAGAGAGACGGCAGGTCCAAACATACAGGAGTTACGAGCAGCACGACAGTGAAGCAGCGTGTTAATGGGATGAACAGCAGTGAGTGAGAGGGAGGAGGTGGTTATCAAGAGACAGACGGAAACAAGCGAGTGAAGGTGGCTATCGGGACACGGAGTCGGGACTGGACGCTTCCTTTTTGTGGTCACATGACAAATCTGAGAAGACGCAGAAAGAGGGAGGGAGAGGAGGATAAAGAGAAAGAGGGAATAGGAAGATGAAAAATCGTGCAAAGCCAGAAGAGGAGGAGGAAGGACAAGAGAGGGAGAGGAGTTAGTGCTGTTAGTAGTCAAGAGAGGTACAGAACAGAGTGTCACGTTATATGTTATACCATGGAAATGTAAATACAGAGTGAAGTGTCAGTAACAGACTGAGTGTGAGCAGGTTTGTCATTTTAACTCTCCTTGTAGCTCATTTCATCTCTGCTAGGCAGGCAGCGTGTTTCGAAATGCAACTAAGTACATGTACTCAAGTACTATTCAACTGCAAAACTTGAGGTACTTGTACTTTTTTCACTCCTTAGTTAGCTTAGTGACTAACCAGTTAGTTAGTCACAGCTCAGTGTGAGCCTATTGTTCATGAACAGGTGCACTTTTCTGTGTAGCAATACAGAAAGAAAATAGTTCCCATGCTTCCTCCACCGCTGCTGAACACAGCTGCACCAAAAGAGACTTCAGAGCTGAGTTTTAATTTACGCCTGATGTTGAGGCTACAGGCAACTGCTTCCATGTCGCATGTGATTGTTAATATAAAGAATGTTTATTAAGAAAAGTCACTTTTATGGTTGCCTCTTAATGCATTTGAATAAAATTGAGGAAATAAGTATTTGTTCTTATTTGATAACTATTTTTGTCATTGAGCAAAATAATCCAGTGGTCTGCTGGTTACTATTTGTTAGAATTTTGCCACTGAAATTAATAACAGAATAAGTCGTCGCGGCAATAACGGTGAGGCTCACCCAAATATAAAAACATCCCCCGTTTTTAATTTTATTTTATTTTTTTCCACAAATTGCACCATGCTAATGGCGGAGTGATATATTTAGTGATGAGGAAGGTGTGCTGTCATGTTGCTTTAATTATATTCTAAATGTCTATCTGACCAATCAGATTGCTTCGTCGGAACTACTTGTTGTATGACTCTGGTTGTAGCACAGTGTATGGAGTGAATGGTGGCCAAAATGTGTTTCTGTCTGAAAACATTTTACCCCCTGAACTGCTGCTCTCTGCCACTCCTCTCTCCTGATTGGCTAACAGCAGACTCGCCTCATTCCCATTGGCTTCCTCTGGCCCATTGTGATTGGCCCACAGGGAAGCAGTGGCATAGAGCTGTGCTGTGACTGGGCTCAGCTGGCTGTCTGTCTCACAGAGCTCCGCCCCCAGAAGTTGTTGCTCCACCCCCAGTTGAAGTTCTGAGGAGAGAAGAGCGCCTCTAGAGGAGAGATGCTGCAACTACAGACTACAGACATGTTGTGACAGAGCGGAAGAAGGCCAAAACTAAAATTAATTTTTCATTGAAAAATTACAACTGAAGATTATAAATTGAACTGAGGGTAAAATCAAATTAAAGCTCAGCTGAACAGTTCAGTAACTTTTGTAAATCTTCAGCTATCAAAGTCCAGTGGTCTTATTCTTGTAGAGCTACTAAAAGCCTACAAACTCTCAACTAGATCCTCTTGTACCAATATTGTACTCAGTTTGTAGATGACGTGTCCAAATCACCCACCAAGAGCCACCAAAGTCCTCTTAAACATGAAATTAAAGACTTAAACACCTGTAAGGTTAGTTATTGGTTGTTCATGAAATCCTGGGAAACCACAGTGTGAAGATAAAACCTAATCAGATCAATCAGCAGAATCCTTTTTTTCTTCATCTTACAGTATGTAAATGCAAGCTTTTGGTGCATAGGCAGCTACTTATGAGGCTATTAGCTCACACACACACACACACACACACACACACACACTCATACGGGATCAATAAAAGAAAGGCTTTTACTGCCTCCACTTCCTGGAACGAGCTCAGTGCTGCGCTCACTGGAGAGCTCAGCACACACACTCCGCTGTGTTTTTCCTTCCTATCTGTCTTGCTATCTTTTTCCTCCTAAATCTCCACCTTTCCTCACAGACTCATTAAACTTCTCTGTCTGAGCATCCGAAGTCAGAGACGCGCTGAAGAAGACGCATATGAAGGTTTTGCTAAAGCAGGAAGGCTGCGGCTGCACGGATTCTTCTGGCACCGTAACCGTTTTATAAATTATTCAGTACAGAAGATGATAACAAAATGAATCTTTTAGTGAATCTTTCACATGTCGTTCACGAAAGCCGAGCTGTGCTGACAACTTGTTTGGTCAACTGCAGAAGCTTTTGCTCCTTAAAATGTCACTACAGTTTCGCTGTGGCAGAAATGACACACAACACAAGTTTTATAAGTCGCATAGCCCCCACACACAATTCTGCTACTACCACCGCCAATGAAAAACGGAAAATAATAATACAACCAGAAACTAATTTTCACTCCACCAGAGAAAAGATTCTGTGCTGCATGCTGCTATTACATATTTTAACCCACATGCTTACGCCCTTTAAAGATGCTATAATTCATTAAAATTAGCTAAGCAGTTTGACTTAATGCTAAAGAATATATATGTTTTCGTGCCAAACTAGTCACTGACTGACAGACACAATTAGAAGTAATGGTTCACCGCCCCCGTCGCCCTGCCAGCTGAGCCGACAGAAGACCAAAGGAAAACACAAGTGGGAGTAAAAGCAGAAACAGCTTCAGAGAACAGAGAGGAAGACAAACAGCATGTAACGACAGAAAGCAAACAGAACTTACATATACCAAAAACAAACATATAGATCCTGAGGAGAGGAGGAGGGAGACTAGTGTGTATACAGCTGCGACAAAGCAGCCAGAGTTTGACATTACAGACCTTAAAGTACTGACAGCATCAGTAGAAATTCTTACTCAAGTATGAAGGCCTGCGCTTCAACTATTCACATAAAGATCCTGAGAGAAAGAAGTGACGGGTCACCGCAGAGGACGTTTGTTTAACAAATCCCTGTTTCACATTCAGGGTAACAAACACATTCATTCGATTTGTCACACGTCCACTTTTCTGACGTGTCGGTTGCTTCCTGGAGCTTTGCAGACTACTGACTTTCCGTCGCTCCAGGGGTGAGGAGGTCATTTTTGGGTGGACTGCTCCTTTAAGAGCTCCCATGGCATGAAAGACCTGCATTGAGTTGAGACGCCACCCACCGTTTACTTTTCATGGATGTTTACAAGCACTTCTGCAGCAGATTGTCAGCAAAGTAATAACTCTTACTCTGCTGTGGTGGTGGCTTTCACTGCACACGTCTCCTCTCAGCTCGCCACCTTTTCGCCAGTTTTAACGGTGACTAATCACAGAAAATCCTCCTTGTAATCCTCTCCTCAGGGAGGGAAAATGGATTTCTTCCGCTTACAGACAAAGTTCACATTTTGCAGAGTCATGAGAGACCAGAGTGTTTACCTTTCATGGTGGGCGGGGCATAGGTGCTCTGCTTCCTCTGGGAGGCGTCTGAAGCCTGGAGGGCCCCAAGAAAAACAATATCAAACACAGTCACACACCGTATCCACATTATGTTTATTTATTTATTTATCCATCCTTATTTTTATTCCCTATCACTTAGTGAAGTCCTATAAAAGCTCCTTCTCTCTCTTCTTTTTTGGGGGAGTTTGGAGGGATGACGTGTGTGTGCAGTGTGGGTTAATGTGTTTGTACATGTGTGTATATGTTATGCAAGTGCAAAACTGCTTTATGGAGAAGACGTCAGTAGAAGAAGTTTCAGTAAATGATGTGGTTTTAAAGAAGGAGTTAACATCCCACAGGAGAGGGAAAACCTTGTCGAAGGTTTGTCGCCCTTTCTGATCTGATCGCAGTGAAACCACATCGACCTTCCAGACGAGCCGTCTTTTATCTGTCTTCCCCCTGACTCTCAGCAAATGGCTAAAAAAAGTGATTAAGACGTCTGAGGTCGTGTAAGGTGGCCGTGAAGTGGAAGCTCATCGCCTGACTCTGCTTCACTGAGGATTCTGAGCAACATGTGCACAAACCTGCGACTCTCCGCTGGCGTGTTGATCTCCGACATCTGGAGGAGAGACGAGACAGCAGCAGTGAGCTCTTTGGGTTTGCACTCATTTGTCTTTCACAAGTTAGACAGAAGAGGCGAGAACTTGTGAGGGAACAGCTTCAGCGGGTCTGCTGCCCAGCGATCGGCTTCGGAACAGGGTCTTAATAGTCTTGTTTCCTCTGTGGCCTGAAGCGGGGCTGTGATCAAACAGCTTTCAGATGGACTCCATGTGATCAGAGCAGCACTTTGTTCACCCAAGTTTGCCAATTCCTGGAATCGATGTTAAGAAATCACCTTTCTTAACACCAGCTGGTGATCATAGTGTCAGATCAATGACTTTCCAACTTCCTTTTTGTTTTTGCGGCGCTGGGACCAAAAGGCCGTCGGCTCCTGCTGAATCTTTAAAAATGGCTCACAAATGTAAGCTTGCTTTCATCTCCTGAAATAGTCAGGTGCTGCAGCTGTGGCAAACATGTCTCAAACTGCCAGAGAAGATTTTTGGGGAATAATAAAATGAGGGTGACGCGCCTTTAAGCAAGACCAAGTACCAGCAGGAGCTTGTAAAAATGAAAGATTAAACTATAAAAATATCAGCGTTTGTTGTGGACAAAATACGACCCGGCAGCAAAATAATTCAGCAATTCAGCAATAATTCAATAATTAAGCCGTAACATCTGCATGTTTTTGTCACAGTGATTTTGTTTGTTTCAAGGCTAACAGTAACGTCTTGTTTAATTTATTTATTTATTTCATTTACATCTGTTTTCACTGTGCAGACTGACTGACTGTCAAACAGTGAAAGAGCAGAAATTTCAAATCTCTGAGCCTGATTTCTTTCTCAGAGTTGGCGATGCTGAAGTTGGTGTGCGTGCTCGTCCACGTTTACGTTTCTGGTCTTCTCGTTTGGTACCAACAGAAAGAGAAGAAGCCACTCGGGGGGCCTGCAGAGCTTCCTACAACTCGACTGGAAGCAGACTCGCTGAGCTGAGCTCACGAAATGGAACCAGGCCGATTATTCAATCAGTCAGTTCCTGCGTCGGGGGATTTTTAAGAGCCAACACACACACACACACACAGACACACACACATCAGTCCAGTCTGAACGCTGAGATCACTTACCAAAAGCTGCAGCACAAATCTAATAAAAGCTCCATTATAGCAGCTGATTTTCAGCTCTCTCCTCCATCTCTACCTTCACCCCTCCCCCCTCACCTGTGCCAGGTTGTCTGTAGATCTGCAGAGTGGCAGGAGTCGGTCTTCTGCGACGGATCTGAGATAAACACACACACACACGTCTGTTAGAGGTTTAAAACTCACTGGTTTTCTTTGTCCAACAACGTGTGATTGACTGTAGGCCGTGTGGTTGGTTGAACGTGTTTGTCTCGGCCTGTTTGAATTAAATGAGGAGACACTCTTGTATGACAGCTCGCTCAGTGTCCCTGTAATTAGGATTCAAAAACTTTAGCTCCCTGTCCAAATAAAAGTCAATTAAAATACCAGCTGGACCTAATTCTTCCACTGTAAAAACAATCAAACACATTCATGTGCATTTGTGTAAACTTAACTGGTGTCATTAACTGAATACAACAGCACAACATGCTGCACCACATTCTATTAAAAGCAGGCTGTAAAAGGAAGTATTGCTTGTAATTATGTTAACCACTAACTAATGTTAACAAGTCGGTGCAAAGACTGGATTAAACCCAGTGCTCCCTAAAACAGAACAGTTTAGTTTACTTCGTTCACAGACGGGAACCACACGTCAGGAATGTAAATGTTTGTCGTCATCCTGGAGGACAGACTTGGTTTACAAGATGGTATCTCATAAAGACATGACTGAAATTTATGTTTGACCTAAGGAAATGTTGGTGCTTTCCAACACGGGGGCTCCCTAAACGGCCGCAGAGGGGCCCTAATCTGTCACCGATCATCACCAGCTTCCCTGGAAATGAACGACTTCCGGTTTCCATCGAGCAAACAGCTCGTAAAGACGTCAGCAAAGCACAGAGCAGCGTCCAACCCCTCGCAGGGAGCTGACGCAGGACCATTCACGATCAGTCAAAGGAAAGTCACACCTCAGATAGTCGCGCCATTTATTCATCTGTGCTGTTCTGCACATTTCAGCAGTTAAACTGGCCTTTTAGTGATATCACATGTTTCCCGGACAGCCTTTTAACCAACACCCTCATCCTCCAGCAGAGCAGGAGTGAACGCTTTGCAGTCAGCTGCAGGTCATCCGAGACAGACGCGTTTACATCAGCAGCGACTTGGAGAGTAAACAAGAAAAGTACATAAATGAATACATTTGTTCTCAGTGGAAAAGGAGAAATTTCTTTTGGTCTGTTTGATTAGGAACTGAACACTAAAACTAAGTAAATGTTTCTTTTTTGGTGTTTCATTGTGTATTTTAGGGCGGGTCTTTCCTTTAATTGTCCACACCATCTGCTCACAAATGTTATCTCTTTAAACCCTTTGCCTACAGACAGGAAAAGAAAAGCAGCCAGCAAAACACACGCGATAGACTCGAATGTGTCACGCGTGCGGCTGCTGAAACATTACAAACCCACTAAACACACGCGCTGTCACACAAACACACAAACCACAGCTTTCATGAGGCGGACTTCAGCTGCTCGGCACCCACACTCAGAGGACTGCGGACGAGACTCCCAGGACCAGAGAGAAAGCCTCATTCAGCCCTCACATGTGTGAGCCCACTCTGTAACACACACACACACACACACTCACATGTTCGGCGGCCTGCGGGTCCAGCTGTCCCTGCAGCGGAGGCACAGCAAACTGGATCTTCTTCGGACTGCTGGGCTCCATTATTACTGACTGAGAGAGAGAAAGTAAGAAAGACGGACAGAAAGAGAGAAAGAGAGAGAGAGAGAGTGAGTGTGTGTGTGTGTGTGAGGGAGGGAGGGAGCAGAGAGGGAGGGAGTGGTCTCCTCTCGGCCGATGGGGTCCATTATCACTAATTGACAGACTCGGAGAGAGAAAGAACAGGAGCCCAGTCATCCTGCTGCTTTTTCCACAACACACACTCTGATGCACAGAGAAGTGCTGTGCTGATGTCATGTGTGTACTGCTGTGTACTGTGTACTGTGTACTGTGAACTGTGTACTGTGAACTGTGTACTGTGAATTGTGCAATCTGTACTGTGTACTGTGTACTGTGAACTGTGTACTGTGAATTGTGCAATCTGTACTGTGTACTGTGTACTGTGGACAGTGTACTGTGTACTGTGTAATGTGTGCTGTGCACTGTGGACTGTGGACTGTGATGTTATTCTGCAACGTTTTTATTATGATTTATTTTGACGTTTATAATCTTACTAACCTCTGGTGAGTTTAAGTTCTCCAAAAACGCCAAACACGTGTGTTACTGACGGTACTGTATTAACTTACTGTATTAAGTAACTTACTGTATTAACGTACTGTATTACGGTGTGTATTAACACACGTGTGGGATTACGCAGTTTGTTTATTCACCACAGTGAACGCAGTCTCCATGGCAGGATATGAATTAGTTTTAAAATCAGCCGTCAAACAAGCAACTTTCAGTGACACAATTAAGCCGCAGTCTAAAATTACACGCATGTTCGTGTGACGTGCAGTCCAGCAGCTCCACACACACACACACACACACACACACACACACACACACACACACACACACACACACACACAATGTGAAGCCTCCACTCTTCTCATGTCTCGGATGTCGCAGCTTTACATGAATGTTGTGCCTGCAAAGCCTCAGCTTAACTGCACATCAGGGCTGCGAAGTCACTTTGGGTAAAAATAAAACAGGTCACTTTATTCACCGATGGGTTTCCAATGTCAAACGCTAAACTTTGAGCCATTTTCAGAGGAGCTTTGGATGAATGAAGTTATTGTCTGCTTCTATGACAAATTGCTGTACGAAAACAGCCGAAAATGGCTCGAAAGGACACGTGATCTCGCACTGCATTGTGTGCCGCGGTCGCCATCCCTTCGCGTTAGATTCAGTGCTGTGAGAGAGACACCATGGACAAATGGACCGTACCGAGACAAGCTGGACCTGTTCCAGAGGCTCGGTACATCGACAAAATGAGTACAATAGGTGGAATCGATCCATATGAGCACGTGCAGTGATATTTATCTGTTTGCACATTGTATTTTCATTTGTTACCTCATTTGCAGTGTTATTTATCTGTTTGCACATTGTATTTTCATTTGTTACCTCATTTGCAGTGTTATTTATCTGTTTGCACATTGTATTTTCATTTGTTACCTCATTTGCAGTGTTATTTATCTGTCTTTTTGCTGCACCTTATCTGCACTGTTACTGGACGTTTATCATTGTGTCACTGCGCTGCACAAGAATGTCTGTAATAAACTGAAAAGGCTTTAAAACAAGGAGCGTTCACACGTTACTGCTTGAGTAAATGGCTCACAGAGGACTTCTTATGGCTCAGTTGAAGTAGTTGGAATATAGTTTCATATATTACTACTGAACTACAGTATTTGTTATCACCATCAGGCACAGTTTGATTAACGATGGCGGCAGTTAACGACACGGCACGTTTTAACACAAGAGCAGCGTCACGTATGCAGCCCACGTAAACAAACTTTTCAGTTGCCCGTAAAGCCCACAATGCATTGCGGTTTCATCCACTCCGTTACGTCACCCCTTCGAGCCCTAATGTGACAGTAACGTACTGTTTTTGGTACTTTACGGTAGAAAACAATGCATTCTGGGCGATGTTTAAAGTTGAAATATATTTTGTATTTTTGATAAAATGTTTTGTGGAGAAGCACAGGACTCCGGTGGTCGCGTACGGTTGGCTGAACTATTACGAGAATTTCAGAAACCGCGATTTGAAGTGCAGTTAGCTAACCGCAAAAGATGCTACATGTACGACACGCGTGCGGAGCACCTCACGCGGGGCAAACTGCCACGCAGGAGCACGAGGTGACAGAGAGCGGCGCGTGTTGGAGCCAGTAGCGGCATGCATTCACGGAGTGGGCAATGAGTAAGTACGACGGAGCCGACACGGGCAGCACTGCTGCTTCAAGGCAACAAACACGCTAGCTAAAGGCTAACGAGTGCGCGG
Organism: Scatophagus argus; assembly: GCF_020382885.2. Taxonomy (NCBI): domain Eukaryota; kingdom Metazoa; phylum Chordata; class Actinopteri; family Scatophagidae; genus Scatophagus; species Scatophagus argus. The sequence goes on from NC_058502.1 coordinate 1,880,696, forward strand.
TATCCTCCGCGGCAGCTGCAGCCAACGTTAGCACGTCTGTGATGGCTGACTCGGTTAGCTTAGCATGCTTACCAAACTGCTGCCAACATATTAAACACGCTACAACAGTGTGTAGGTTTTATCAGTGGGTCTGAAAACTTAGTGTAAAACCACAACTCGTGAATTGCAGATTATTAATGGGGATTTATTCCAGTATACACGTACGGTTGTGCTAACACAACAACAATAACATATGAGGAGAAGATCAGGTTTTTTCCTCCCTGACATCAGTACAGTTTGCCCTGATGTCTGGCTGCGGACCGTGGAGATGCTTTGAGAGGGGAGACGGATAGATTTAACTTTACTAACTTACTACTTACTAACTTTACATTGTATAAAATGCTCTCGATAAATTACAGCAGTGATTGGCTGTAGTTCCTATCACTGTCTTTTAAGAAGTTAGATTTGCTGGAGGCTGCTTGATTTTCTTTTTCACCATAATGGTGGAACACGACTGTCTGATCACCATCAGATCTGTTACTCAGGTGTGCCTCATATAACATAGCAATGCTTGTGTTCTGTTATTATTATTGATCTTGAAGAAGGCCTAAAATCGCACCTATATAAGAAAGAAATGCATATTGAGCCAGCGTGTGCAACACTTTTTCCCCCACTCTTAAGTCTATTTCCAGTGATCACTTTACATTATTTTCCATTATGTCTGGCTCTGGTGTAACTGTTGCTTTTTCCTGGTTTTAAAGGCTGCTTTCCAGTAAAGAGATGCAGTTTTCTGAACTTATGAAACTGTTGAAGCCATTCTAATATTTGTCTCTAGTCATCATATCCAAATTACTAATGACTGTCTATCAGAAATCATGTGTGCAGATATCTGTCTCAGACTGCTATGTTTTTCAGGCGCTTCATTGGGATCAACCCAGAGAGAGGTACCAAGGCCAGCCGGGGCAAGATGGTCTCCAAGAGGACAGGGAACGTTGTTCAGAAGAAGTCTGAAACAGTCAGTCCCCGTGCGTCCAGTCTCCTGAAGAACCTCGTAGACTTTGAGTGGAATTTCATACAGGTCAGTGAAAGCTCCCGACATCAACGCAGCCACAATTATTTCACACTGTTTGCCTGTGTACTAAATTTAACAATTTTGGTATTTATGCTGTAGAACTACTATTTATGTTAACAAGAAGGGATCCTTTTCACTTGTCAAAGTCAAAGTTCATTTTAGTCAGTCAGCAGAATCTTGGCAGGCTCTTGGTGCTTGGTTCTATGCTAAGCGCACTAAAAGCCTTCTCTTTATGTTTTAAGAGACCTGTTTAAGTTAATTTAAAAACACTTTAAACGCTGAAATTTGGATTATCAAACACTATTGAGACTTGAACACAGGCGTCGGAGCTGTTATTTGTGAGCGACGGGCACTGGTAAGCCTGTGATTTCTAGGGCTATAATCAACCAAAGAAATTGTTAGTCGGCTGAAGCCCTCAAATTTCCACTAAAAATTGACTAATGGGGTGCGACTAAGTGACGTATATGAAGTAAATATGTGCAATAGGGCTGGGCAGTATAGATAAAAGTATTGTGATATTTGATTTCCACCTAGTCGTAGTTTGAAGGAATGATGCATCTTGCCGATGTGTTGTGAAATGTATTGTATATTGTATGTATTGTATTTCTTTGATTGAAGCACTCTAATTTTGCCTAAAGGACTTGGCGAGATTTTCTACTACTTAGGTAATTATTTTTTCAAAAGCAAAACTTTTTCATGTATTTCAGTTTATTTGAAAGCAGAAGTCCTTTTTGTTTATATCAAAAATGAAGTATTTCAGTTGGCGTTGCCTTTTTAAATAAATCTTGGGTTACATCCTTAGTCATATTTTGTAAGTCTCTTCTTTTGAATAGATCTTTTTTCATTGCTACATTTTAGTTAATAAGTCAGTATTAGCTGTATTTGGTATTTTGAAAAAAAGCAAAAAAACAAAACAATACTGTTGACCTGCCACAAGTATACTGTAATTTCAACAAAATACATCACTATACTGTGTTTTAGTACATGACAGTATAACAGTAATAAATTGTAAATAAGTTTACAGTGAGCAAACTAGCAAAATTGGTAATTTACTGGCAACCCTGCTGGCAGTAGTTTACTGTAATATCAAGAAAATACAGCAATGTACTGTAATTCAGTGCGTGGTATTATCACGGTAACAAACTGTTGAGTTGATTACAGTAGGAGAACTGTAAAATTAACAGTAAAATACTGGCAACCCTGCTGCCAGTATTTTACTGTTGATCTACATGACTGTTGTTTAAGTGCTGCATAATGTGGAAAATGAAAACAATATTTTCTACTGGAATATAAATGATGTGCTGAGAGAGTTTTCCTCTTCTGTTCCTCTTTGTCTTTCTGTGAGTCCCCCATTTGCATTTTCTACCCCCCCCCCAACCCCAAACCTGCATCTTTTACCACCAGTGACATCAGTGTGTGTGTGTGTGTGTGGGTTGGCAGTCGTAGTGGAAACACTTTGTCTCAGTGGAGACATCTGGAGAGACTTAGTGGCCCCTGTAGGTGGAAGAAAGTGCGCACACACACACATCGCACAACGAGCCTCTTGTTGTATTTTTGATTTTTTTTTCATGTAGTTGGAAACCGTCCACATCGGCTCTGTGGAGGTCAGTCAGAAAATCCTGCTCTCCACTCGGCCCAGCGGCTGCAGTGGAGGACGTCCTCCGTCTAGGACGTGACGGGACATCGTGGACACAGACATTAAAACCTCTGTGTGTGTGTGTGTATGGATCACAGTCGCACTGCCGACTACTTTGAGTTTGTGCATTTGGCCAAACTCGTGTCAGAGATGAACGTAAGCAGATCACAAGACAAAGACTGAGACACCAAAGTAATTCTGTGTCTAAATTATATTTTATTCATGATGATGATTTCTTTGAACTGCAGCAAAATCAGTGTAATGATTTATATTGACAAGTTCACACAGATACGTTTGAGCAACATCATAGTTTAATTTTTATTGTTACAGAAATTGGACTTTCAGAAATCCGCACGTCAGCACAGCAAGACAAATGGAGCCCAAATGGAGTTTGGGAGAGCGATGAAAATGTCCCTCAGACGTTTGGCTGAACTCACTACCACTTAGTCAGATCATATTTTATGTGTCACACGTTTGACAGCTTTCTGAAGCACTGCAGTACTGTTTACTTCTGATTATCCGTAATGAGTCCAGTATGGAGAGTGAGGAAAGTACATACCGTACCAGTACCAGTATGGTGGTGCAGGTGGGTATGTCTGAGGTGGGGGTAACACCGGAGGGGTGTGCAGGGGTGGTGGCAGCCTTTCACCCTGAGCTAAGACAGCAGGAACATGCTGAGGCTGATGGTGCTGGTGTGACAGGTGTTGTGGTTGGTGCTGGTGCGACACCTCGTGTGGTTGGTGCTGGTGTGACAGGTGGTGTGGTTGGTGCTGGTGCGACACCTCCTGTGGTTGGTGCTGGTGTGACAGGTGGTGTGGTTGGTGCTGGTGTGACAGGTGGTGTGGTTGGTGCTGGTGTGACACCTCGTGTGGTTGGTGCTGGTGTGACAGGTGGTGTGGTTGGTGCTGGTGCGACACCTCGTGTGGTTGGTGCTGGTGTGACAGGTGGTGTGGTTGGTGCTGGTGTGACAGGTGGTGTGGTTGGTGCTGGTGCGACACCTCCTGTGGTTGGTGCTGGTGTGACAGGTGGTGTGGTTGGTGCTGGTGTGACAGGTGGTGTGGTTGGTGCTGGTGTGACAGGTGGTGTTGCTGTAATGATGGTCGTGATATCTGTGGAGGCGGCACATCGTTGACTCCTCCCTGCCCTCCTGCAGTTCCTGCCTCTGTGTTCTCGTGTTGTTTAAAGGTGTAGAAGGAGTCACCATCATCACTCTGGGATAACACCTGCAGGTGGAGGGTGGAGACGACGGTGTGAGGGCGGGGCAGCAGGGCCAGGGGGGTGAGGCGAGGAGGAAGGTGGGTGGGCAGGGAGTAAGACTTGACAAATGAGAGTCTTCGTGTCTTCAACCTGCTTTGATCTTCCTGACTGTCCACCGTCTCCTCCGTCTCCTCTCGTCCATCACCATCTTTTCCTCCACCTTCAGATGCAGGAAGGAGCTTCTCTGTTTCAGGCTCCTCGAGTATTTCAGAAGAAGCCTTCACAGAGCAGCTGCTGCTCGATTCGGTTTCTGACTCGCAGTCCGTCTCTGGTCCAGAGTCTTCGGCCGAAGAGCTGGACTCGCCGTTGCTCTGGCACCAAAGCCTGGAGCTCCTCCGCTGGTTGTAGCAGGAGGCGCAGCGAGACAGGCTGAGGCATTCAGGACCGGACCTGGACTGGACACGGAGGGCGGACAAGAGTTCAAGAGACAGTCAGTCTGTTGTGAAGGCAGTCAGTTAACAGTAAATAATTTAAGGCTCTCTGTGTACAGCATACTTTAACATCAGCACCTTTAAGGTCGGGGATTGAAAAACACTGAGGTCACGGTTTAGTTAGACATTGTGTTAAGGGTTAAACGCCACAAAGTCAGCAGCGGCAGGAGGTCGAGGTGGGCACGTGGGTCAACAAAACACCGTTCCTCCTGTTTCCTGACAGTCAACCGTGGTCTCTTTTAACCACCATTTGACCACCATCGTTTCCTGTCCAAATCCAAGTGGTTGTTGCTGAAACCATGATCTCAAGGAAGGCTTCAGCAGAAAATTTAATGTAAATTTATGAAACTTTACTGGTGGAAGTGATCTCATCTCTAAGCAAAGTCTACACTTAAGTGATGCCCCTGCTGGTTGTGCTGGGGAACTGCAGTCTGTGGTGAACTTTGCATGTGCGTTATGATCAATGCGACAGCAAATATCAATCGAAGGTGTGAGGAATGAATTACCGGAGCGTTTCTGTTGAACACGAGCCACAGTTGTGTGTTTGTGCTCCACCTCACTCACTGCAGCAGCCACACACTCCCACACTGATCAATACATGTTGTTTAGCTTCGGTCTCCACCGTCGCCGGGAGCTCGTCTTCTGAAAGGTTTGATTCTGTCTTTGAGGAAAGCCTCACGAGAGTAATCACTGAGGAATCAGCTGCCAGTCTGAGCTGATCTGTGATTTCTAGATCACAGGTGTGCGGTCAGAAACGATCTTGTGACTGATTTCAGGTCTAAAGCCTTTTCTTTTCTGGGCTGCTTTGTACAGATAGTAACAGATACGTGTAGTTTAAATACTGCACATGAAGTACAAATGGTTACCTTTGGTTGTTCTGGACTGTGGGCATGCTGGTCCTCTGTGTTCATCCCTTCCAAAACCCTGCTGGCAAGAAAAAGTAAAACACTGAAGTTTCATGAAGCACCTTGAAAACTGCAGTATGAACAGGAGAAACTGTACCTGTGGTACCCAGTTACAGTATTCACACTTCTCAGTTTACTGCATCTTCAGAAATATGCGTTTCGTTATTTATTTAGTGAAATGGTAAAGAAACCGGCTGAACTTTAACTACGTAGTACTACTGTCCCAAAAGTACTTTGTTAGGACAGTCTCTCCTGTTCACGAGAGCTGAGGTGATCAGTCAGTTTGATGTAGACAGGAAAATATTAAGTGTTTTGTTAATCGGTGAATCGTTTCAGTCACAAACACTGTGACAAAGTCTCCAGCTTCTCAAATGAAAGAGTTTGCTGCTTTTTGGTCGTGTGGGACCGCAGAAATTACCAGAAGTTATCATGATTTCTAATGATTATTTTAATTATGGGTTAATCTGATTATTATTTTCTCCTTTAAATTGATTGATCAATTGGTTGGTACAGACAAGTCAAATCCAACCAAACCTCAACATTATTTAAGTTAGAAAGATTCTGATCATTAAAAATGAAAGCAGCAGATTCTCCCGTGTGAAACTGGAGCCGTGAAATCGTTTTTAAAGAAACCGAACGAGTTTAATTAACACGGAAGTATTTGTACTCACTCATACTCGTACTTTGTCGTCTTCAGGTCCAGGATGCAGCCTGATCGTCCGGTCGCTTTGGCAGCTGCTTCACTTACCTGAGTTTGTTCACGCAGGAGAGCGTCCACGCCCAGGTGTGTGTGAGCATGTGTGTTTGTGTTGCGAGAGTACACACTGGTCAAATTAAATCCACAGATAAGAGACACACACACACATACACAGTGGGATCTTTCTTCACTAACTTCCACCAGCTAAAAAAAAATGTATTCTGGTATTCACGCTGCCCTCCTGTTATTAATCAAATTTATTTATATCGATTGGCAGATGTGTGTGCATACAACCCCCCCCCCCCACACACACACATAAACATAACACTCTTTATCCTAACATCATCAGACCTCGAGGGAAAGTCCGTTTCCTGGTGCAGAGACGCTTAAGGCAAGGCTTAAGACCGGAAAACTGAACAGCCTGTCGTTCAGGAAATAAACGAAAGCAGAGAGAAAATAGTCAGAATTCAGCGGTTTAATTAGTCCTCCTTTCAAACAACAAGTAGTAGTCGAGGTGCCTTAAAGGAGTAGTTCCACATTTTGGACCGACAACACATTAGTCCTGTGAATCTGATCCAGGAGCGGGTTAGCTGATCTTCTCTCCGTGTTGCACCTGCATGTCTTTGCGTACCAGTGAGCTGTTTTTAACTGCTTTACAAGCTCCTGCAAAATCCACCTTTTGTTTAAATACTTAATAAAATAACCTGACACACAAGTGATCGTTCAGAGACAAAACACAACCAACAAGTTGTTCTAAATAATCAGCAAAGGTATGAGAAGCTGAGCATGAAGGCGTAGGAAATTAAAACTGCACGTTTTGACTTTTTCTTCACAGTATTTAGAGAAAGTGAAGGAGGTCCATGAAATCGCGGGGGGATAAACATTTTCAGCGTGTTCGTAACAAATACTGAACACACGTTTTGGTAAAACCAGTTTGAGCAGGATGTCGCTGCAGGTTTACAGTCACAGAAAGCTGCTGGAACTCCAAAACATCATTTCATAAACAGAAGAACGACACAGACTAAACGCAAAGATCTTTTTTTTTTTTTTTTTAAACATCAACAACCAGTTTCACAGTCGTCGTCACTGTTAGCCACCACAGCACCTCACAGGAATCCTCACGTTAAAAAACACGTTTTAAAAAGTGCAAAGCAAGCACAGCTTCCGACACACTGCACTCCGCGGGGAGTTTCTGCACATGTGCGGTGCAAATCACATCACACCATCTGATATCTGAATGTGACATGAAGATACCTGATTGGTGGAGGTTTAAGCAGCTGTGGTCAGGACATTGAAAAAGAAAAAAAATCATTAAAGTGTCTTAAAGGTGAATGCAGAATCAAACATGTTTTTTGGCTGACGTGTGTGAAGGAGTGAAGCGTTCAGTTCGTGTTGTTGTTTGCTTTGTGTTCAGATGATGACTTCTGCATGTTTTCAGACAGCAAAATGGGTTACAAGACAGCAGTGCGCAGTACAAAGAGGTCAGTTAAGACAGGAAATAAAATTTGAGCTGAGTTTGCTGACCTCTTGCATGTTTTTTAAAATTGATTTGTCTTACAGCAGCTTTGATTTTCTAACACGTTTTTCTTTTAGAGCTGAATGCTGATTAACACTGATTGTTTGCTTTTGGCAGCGAAAAGCATCACATGTGCAAAAGGCCTCATCTGAACTCACAGTCTTGTCTTCATTCATTTAATCACGTGTCTGCGGAGGCCCTGAGAGCTCGAAACACTGCAGCTGAAAAATCCACGTGAAGACAGTTTAAACATTGTGAAATAAACGAAACATGTTCGGTTAATTCACATGCAGCAAAACTAAACTAATTTGTGAATGTGTTCATGTGGGTGTTTCATCGTTTCGTGTTTTCTCAGGTCGCTGTGTGATGAGCCTTCAGGGCCTCCGTACTCGTTTCCTTTCTGGGTCACATCTGGCTGAAATTCATCACCTGAAGGCGAGGAAACACTCAAGAACTATGAACATTAAAAGGAGGTGAAGTCACACACATTCATGCTGATCTGACTGCGTTCACCAGAGGTGTGTACTGCGAAGCAGGATGTACGACGACGCTTTGCTTACCGAGGTACATCGCCATGGTAACGTAAATACAGACGACATGAGAGCTCCTCAAAAGTGAAGCCAAAACACCTGGATGGCCCAACTTGGTGGCAACAAACTGTTATTTTAGCATTAAGAGTTCCCTTCACTGGAAGTCAGGGGCTGAGCCCAAACCCCATAACACACCTGGATTTAATAATAAAGAGGTGTGTCCAAGTACTTTTGTTCATATAGTTTAGTTCATAAACTCCTGCCCCTCAGCAGGCGGCAGATGGAACATGGACCAAAATAAACCCCTCAAAGTACGTGTCAAATAAATTTTTCCCAAAATTTTCTGACCGCCTGATCATGAAATCAGAACAAGATGGCAGCACTCGTATTGGGGGAATTGGGGTTTTGGCTTCACTTTAGTACAGTGGGAGGAAGTGGAGACACGTCTGCCACCTGTATATATGTCCATGTGGACCTGTTCCAGAGCAGGTTACATTCAAGATCAGTATAACTTATGTTTAACTTCATATTCATCTAATACTATACTTTGTAAGTATATCTGTTTGCCATTGGTCATATGTTGTAAACATCTCCCCTTTTAGCTGAGGACGAGGGGGGAATCCTGGCTTCAGTTGTTGAGTTAACTCATTTCACGTTACTGCTTAGCACGACCACACCGGGTGTGCTGAAGTCCCTTCGTGTTACGGCCAGCAGAAACTAACACAAGGAGGAGGCGCAAACTCCTCAAGCACAGAGCTGCAGATCACACTGAAGTCTGAAGTTCTCCTCACTCCAGGCGCAAACGCCGGCTGAACTGAGGAGAAGAAGCTTTACCAGGAAAAAGCATGAGGCCACAGCGAATGTACATCACATTACGTTTGTGCAAACTTTGGCATCTGAAGACCCAAACTCCTCGGCTCCGTGCTGAGAACGAGAACTGACATCAGGAACCTGCTGAGACGTCGTTAATCAGCGTGGTTTCGTCCTCAGCTACGCTCTGCTTTACCAGACCACAAGCTCGAAGACGACGTGCCGGCAGGAAGAGGGACGGACTTTTTCTTTTTCTACCTTTGTTTTCAGCAGGCAAGCACGGCTATGGACGTATGGAAGAAGAATGTGGAGGACGCCTGGCAAGTTTCCCAGGACAGAAAAAGTCAGTCGAGATCTCGAGCATGTGGACAAGGCAGAAAATTCCGGAAGAGAAGATGCTTTTGTTTCCTCAGAAAACCTCAGAAAGCAACACGATTGGAACCGCGAAGCTTCCGGCCATCACAGTCCTCACCTGGTCTCGGCTAAGTCCAGGTTAACTGACCGCATTCGCACATTTGTCCACTGAGCTGCAGGCCTGCCGTCCTCTCTGAGCGTGTCCATGGTGTGAATGCAGCTGCTCATGTAGCGTCCTCTCATCGCAGTGTGTCAAAGCGTCAAATACTTCATACTCCCCACGTCTCGGGGAAAGTCCAGCTGTGAGATCTCTCCTGGTGTCTTTTGTCCGTCCAGTGTGGACAGCATGACTGAAATGTTTTAAGACAAATGAACTGTTATCCAAAGTGTTTGGCAATCGGCTGACTTCAGAGCAAAAGCAAGAGGAGGAGGACAGTCCAACAGGAGGTCAAACGTCTCATCCTTTTAACGAAGGCGTCGTCATCGTCTCGCCTGGAGGCAGTCGCCGTCACTGCCGTCGATCTTGACGTCTCTCGCGGGGGAGTCCAGCTGGCTTTGGGATGGATGTCAGGTCTTCAGATGGACAGGTCAGTGTCTGTGTCAGTGGGCGTGGTCTTTGGGCTCACACCGCCTCCTCTCTCTTCAGGTATGGAGGGCGAGTCACCGTTGAGACCAGGCAGCACACCTGGAACACACACACACACACACTTCAGCTTTTACAGGTGAGCTGTCTTCATTTAGTTCCTGTGTGAAACTGCTCACAACAAGGTCTGTGGATTGTCTCAAGTAACCGGGTTACTTGACATGTCCACAGCTGGTTCCTTCCTGCAGCTCACACCAAAATGTCTACACGGGTAAACAGCGCTACAGGTGAGAAAATAACTGGAGTAAATATACTCTGTTAAATCCTACCGCTGAGTAATAATAAATGATGAAATGGATGCACAAATGAATGAGATCTGCTGTGATAAGTCAAAGTCATGTTGGTCACTGATTAAAGCTCCAACAGTCTCTCCCATCAGGTGCCAAATGTGTCGTCATGTCTGAATGAAGCCGTACTGTTAGATTAACTATTAAACTCTCTGGCTGACAAAACATTTCGATTAATGGATACAAAAATTATTTTCAACTGCTGCTGGCTGAATTTGTACAGAAAAGGCTTTGTCATACACGTTCCAGGAGTACAACTGGGACACATGACTGTGAGTACTTACGGTTCCTGGAAAGTACTGGTGCTAATTAGGTAGTAATTGTAGGGAAAACAGAGACAGTGTTCACTTAGTACACACGAGTTACAGTACAGCAGGATACTGTCTCATTACTCCACCCGGCTGTATAACTGTAAAGTCAAGTGGACACCACTGTTTATACCTGGGGGATCACTCGATTCTGATTGGCTGCAACGGACACCTTGAAGGGCATTACCCCTCACATGTACTCTCCATACGATGTCTTTGTTTCCCCACATTTAAAACCAAATTAAATCACCCTTTCCAGGAAACTTAATACACATTTACAGTACTCATAAAGTACTCCGTGTGACTCACGTTCAGTATCATACACGGAGCTGTCGGAGCACGTCCGGTTCCTGCGCTGAGCTGACCTCTGACCTCCGCTCAAGTACTCCTTAAGCACGCCTGACCTGAGGAAAGAACCACAAAAGCTCAAATAGGAGACTTCGCTCAACATAATTAAAAACAACATGTTTTCAGTGTTTTCACTGTGTGCAGACGTATAAACACACATCCTGCACTGTGTTTAATACAACCACATTTTGACTTTCCTTGTCTGCACACATTATTTCTGTTACTGAGGGTCAAGTGAAGGAGAACAGGTTTGTTTCCTCTGTGGAGGGGAGAGTTTACACAACCTTTAACTTCCTCCAAGAGATTAAAGGTGTCAGCGGTCAACAGAACAAGGTGCAACGTCTCCACATGACATGCGCCTGTTAAAAGTCCTCAAAACCTTTGGTTGAATGTATTCAGTTAAAAAGATGATACAGACGGCCCAGAGGCGTTTCTCCTTCACCTGATGTTGTCCTACTCGCCCTCACTGTTTGGTTTTAGATGAAAATGTTACAATCCACACATGTTCACTGGTAATTTTCCTTGACAGTATATTGTCACGACTCAATATGACCACAGCCTCCCAGAAAGCCCAACGTGCTGTTTGTCTTCTCCGCAGAGGCTGTTCAACCATGTGACACTGAAGCTTTTGAAGCCATCTAAATGATCTAAAAATGCTGAAAAACATGTTAAGGTCATGTGACTTTTGAACTCATTAAAACATCAGTCTTGTTTAAAGCAGAGGTTCAAGTCTGTCTGATGTCAGCAGTCAATGTGAACACTGTGACAGGATCTGAGATCGTACTACGGCGAGTGACGGGGGACAAACGTCTTTCAAAGATTATTTGTTAATATGAGGCTTAATCAACTGGAAATTTTCCAAAACTTTCTAAGTTCCCCATTTTTCTGGTTTTCATTTCATGATCCATTTTTCATTTCCTGGTCGCAGACAGGACCTTTGTTAACCAAAGACTCTGTTAGATGTTTCACTCTGAGCAGTATTAACTCCAGCTAAAATGTCCCCCAGCACTTAGACTGATTTATCGGTACAGCAAGTAAAACCAGTTTCGTTGTTCATATGAGCAACAAAATGTTGTTTTAAGACCTGCTTGGATGTCCTTTAGGGCTGGCACAAAGGATCCAGTCTGCGGTATTCAACAGGATGTGATGCTGCCTCCTGGAGGCTACAGTCAGCAGTGAGTCATGACTTTATTTGGACAGCAGGTTGGTTTGGAAGTTGATCTTAAATTTGAATAAACCGACTTTGACTGGAAATAAAGTCTACTAGAAATTAAATATGCATCTTTTTCATCCGGCTTTTGACTGGGATGATCCTTCTTTGTCTGCTCTTAAAGTTGCTTCACGTTTTATGGTGTTTTTATTGTTTAATTCTTGTTTTTTCATCCTGTTCTGTAAACCACTTTGGGCTGCGTCTTTACTGCTGTACAAATAAAGTTATTAGCAACGAGCCGTGGTCAGAGACTGTGACGGGGTAATAAAAGGTAGCAGAATGTGTGTGTGTGTGTGTGTGTGTGTTCACTCACCTGTCGAAGCAGTACGTTCCAGGGTGACTGACTGACCTCTTCATCTGGACAGACAGAAGGGACGACATGTGTTTTAGTTTTATGACACATTTGTGATGAATAAATGTGAGTATTTCCAATGTTACCAAAACACATTTGTGTAGGCTCGTTAGAGAAGGTGTGATTACTCTTTCAGGAGGTCTGAGTTCAGGGCTCAAACTCTGGTTGGCCAGGCTCATACACTCCTCCAAAGTCCTGATGAAAGTGGCACAAGTGGCGCTGAGGAGAGACGCCTGCAGAGAGAGGGAGAAAGACCTGCACCGTAAGACAAATAAGATCATCCTACTGTAATCCTTCTGTTTGTACTCAGGTTCAGTTCTTCAGTGTCACAAACTCATCCCGAAAAGGTTCAGCGCGCAGGATTTACATCAGAGACACACAGGAAACAGGAGCCCAGAATGGACAAATCAAACACTGGCTCTCCAGAGGGCCTTTCACCTCAACATGATACCTGAAGGCCACCGTAGGTTCTCCTACATGTTTGGAAGAGGAGGGTAGTCAGTTGAATCCTGAATCCTACACACTGGACCTTTGAAAATCGATCAATTATGATAAAAAAAAAAAAAACTATAAATAAACAGTTTGGGATGAACAGAGGATGTGTTACCTCTGAGCTGGGCGTGGCCTCTGTGTCTGCGGCATTCTGTGATTGGATGGTTTGGACCTGTTGGACGAGGAGGTCGCAGTACAGACGCAGTTCAGACATCTTCGTCTTCAGGCAGTCGGGACCTGGAGACGTACACACAAACACACTCACAGATGAGATGTATGTGTGTGGGTCGACGCTTCCTGCAGCGTTTTCACATTCAAAGTCTTCCAGCAGGTGTTTTTTCTCCACACGCAGATCAGAAGGAGGGACAGACGCAGATGTGTTGGACGGACAGATTTAAACTCAGTACCTTTGTGCTTGTGACTGTCCAGAGTTCCAGCTTTGGACGAGCCTAAAGCCACCAGCCACCTCTGCCTCTCTGCTGCGTTCACAGCCCGGACGTAGAAGTGCTGCTCGCCAGGGATTATCAACTCGAGGCGCGTTGGGTCTGTGGGATGGACTGAAACAAAACGTGTGGAGAGTGTTTATGTCTACGGTGCCACGAGGGAGGACCGGGGAGGTCACAGACGTTTCAAACAGCGGTCTGACCTTTAATGTCACACACGGACATCTTGATGGATCCTTTGCTTCCTTTGCCGACGTCGTCCTCGCTGTCGTAGTAAGAGATGACTCCGTTCTCTAAGACGAACCAGCGTGGCTGCCAGCCTGAGGACACGGACACAAGCTCAAAGCCTAAAGAACAAATGTGTGTCTCTGTCCACTTCTATTAGTGTTCTGAAATATTAAAACCCATTTTCAATTTCACAGATCATAACACACCTCGAAAACTGGGAGACTGACAAGAAATTTAAGCTGATGAACCAGAAGTCAAAATACTATGAAAATGCTGAATCCCACAGTTGCAACTCATTTTTAACATTACGCTGTATGTCATATGTCTCAGTAAGTTCTCAATTAGAGCTGCAGTGATTATTAGATTGATCAGTTTGGGTTTTTTTGGCTCCAGCTTCTTAAATGTCAGGATTCGCTGTTTTTGTGTCATTTATGACAGTAAATGAAGAGTCTTTGGGGTTTCTGACTGTTGGTTGGAAAAAATAAGCAATCTGAAGATGTCATTTTGAGTTATGGGAAACTGTTTGCTGTTTTAGTTTAGCATGTTTAGTCTATTTTTCCCACTAACAGTTAAGCCTTGTTTGGTTGTTTGTTTGCTCACTTTTGACTAACCTACACTGCTGTAATGGGCTACGGGATGCATGAATTTCCCTCGGGATCAATAAAGTATCTATCTATCTATCTATCTGATGAGTATTTCTGGAGAACTTTTGGCATATTATAGACTAAGAAGAAGAATCGGCAGATTAAATGACAACGAAAATAATCATTAGTTGCAGATCTATTCTCGATTATCTTATTAGCTGTTTGGACTATAGAATTAAAGATTTATCTATTGTCAAAGTCGACTTAACCACCGTAACATCACCAGACTTAATTTCCAGACTTGACAAAGCTTCTCCACGTTTTTAATCAAAATAAACTGCGTCTGATCTGAGTAAATCTCTGTCGACAGGAAAACAAGCTTTCACTGACGTTTATCAATTCAGACTTGGATCTTTGATTTATTTTTTCTAAATGCAATAATGCTGATTTTTAATCATCACGCTGTGTTACATCCTAAAGAAACAATCCTTCATGTCAGCTGTTTCAGCTTTCTGGCTGACTTTATGAGAGAGACTTGGTTCCCAGTCCAAGTGCAACAAAAGCGGTGGACTTTTTCAGCCTGTTCAGCACTCATCTCACTGACAGCTGACAGGAAGCAGGCTGAAGTCATGAGCTGTGTGTATCTGTCGCGTTATTTATAGACATGTCCTGCTGCCACCATTAAGGTCAAATAGCATCGTAATCCCCGTAGCTGCTTCTGCATTCTGTCGGTACACGGTGTGGCTCTACAGACGGGGCTTTCTGTCAGTTCTGCACTTCACTCATATCATTAGCATCAGCTGCAGGTTTAGCATCTGCTGAAATAAACGGAAGTGACACGCAGGTTACTGATGACTGATGTGCTCATCGAGCTGTTGATGTTTGCTGCAGTAAGCAGTTTAATCTGTGACCAAACATTACATTAACATCTCGGACAAATTTAAGTTGCCGTCCAGTCGAAGTTCGCGAACTGAGATTAGCTTGTTGACTGACGGGCTATGAGCACAGTTAGCTAACACCACACAACACCGTTCATCATTCAGTCAGCGTGTCTCCGGCTCGACACAAAGACAGCCACCCGCACGACTCACCTGTCATGTAATTCGTCCATTTGTACAGAATCCCCTCCATGGTTTTCGCTTCACATCGGCTAATTAATTATCTTGTTGGTTTCCTCCCGCTGTAGCTCGGCAGGCTAACTGGAGCTAACGTTCGCTGCGCGGTTAGCTTAGCTCTCTGGCGAGAGGCAGCGCGTTAGCAAAACAACAACGCTCATCGCGAGCTGCTGGTTCGCTAAAGACGTCGGAAGTGGATGTGGTCAGTGAGAGCTGAGTGCCGACAGCTTAAGGACATGCTGACTGTTTGTTTGTGCTGAGCTCGTCAGAAACTGGCCAGCTAACGTGTAAGCAGTCAGCTGATGGGAAAAATGTCAACAAACCAGCAGGTTTTCTACGGAAGGCTGCAGGGGACATTTGACCTGAGATGTGATACTTGCACTACTACTGCTCAGGAAGTATGTAGTTCGAGTACATGAGGTGTTTCTAGATCCTTTACTTATCTAAAAGGACTAGTACCACAGTGTAAAAATACTCTGTTACCTACTTTAAGTAAAAGTATCTGGAAATTGTAGCCTACGTAAAAGTATTAAAAGTGTTAGTGTTCAATGCAGAAAAAATATGACCTGTCAATAAATAAAAGGAAAACGAAAAACAGAAAATTCTCACACTTGAAAAGCTGGAAGCATTAATTTATTTTTGCATAACTAATCAGAAAAAAGATTAATCAAATAATCAATCGATCAACCCAGCTGTAGGCCTGACTGTACATACTGTTCTGTGGTTTATTACAAAGCATCATATTTTATAATTGCTTCTGTATTTTAATGCAAATATAGAGGTAGAGTAACTTAATAAACAGTAAGTAACTTAAATAAGTATTTGAGTAAATGTCTTTATTTAGGGTATTGATATGTTTAACATGTGTTATAGAGTTACCTGGTCTGATTCAAACTGGTATGTAATCAGTTAAACAACATAGTGCACACAGTCAGATCAAATCCGGATTCCGTTATCGAACTGGTTTAAGGATGGACAATACGAACTGGAGGACTAAATACTATACTGACCCCGGAAGCCCTAAGATAAAAGACTAATATCTGAGTAATGTTAGTCCATACAACGAGCTGCTGAGGTTTAACGCTGATCACAGTAACTGCAGCATTTGCGACAATGAAACTGAAACCGCCAATCAGCCGTTTTTCCACCGGATGTCCGGTCTGAGACGTCAAACTCCTGCTCCTCTCATCTCGAGTGTCGTAGAAACATGAAGGACATTAGGAGTGACTGATATACTCCTCCTTATCCAAAAGTCTAAGTGCTTTAACGCGTATCAAAGGGAAACTATAGTGGATTAAAGGCTTATTATTATCATCACCATCAGCGTGTATTTTGTTGCTTATTCAAAAATTTAAATGTTCTTATTCGTGTTAGATTTTGTAATTTCATGTGCTCATAATGTGCCTTGCCTATTAGGTGGTTTTTGTTAGTTTCAAAAAGAAAAGTTGACAGCGTCCGGTGTTTTCTGCCGTTGCCGTGACAACCGTGACGTCACGGCCTCACCTTGTTGGTCAGTTAAGTTTCGGTTTCGGTGCTCCTCGTGTCGCAGCTTCGTGTCTCCGTTACAGGACGGTAAGGGATCACTGTTGTCTCTGTGTGACTTCTGATCGGCTCCAACCGCCATCGGCTTATTTCCGGTGGAAACAGCAGAAACACCTCGCGGGTCGCCGGGAAATCGGTGCCTTTTGTGTCGCAGAGAAACAAAAATTACTACAACTAACTGTTGTGTGTTCTGTCCTCAACATAACAGCTTTTAACGCAATTCGTGTATACTTACCTGCATGAGGATGAGGGATGTCTTACGAGGTGTTTTACGATGTGTGTGTGTGTGTTAACCCACTATCAGCCTGTTATCCACACCAAGAAAAAAGAAATTTCCAAAGTAACGTAACATGTCAACATTTCTCAAGTGACAGGAAGTTTCATAACCTGACGGATTAAAGAAAAGTGTTTTTCTCATCTGATGTTTTGTGAAGTTGATGAAAAGTCGTGAAATGCTGTGAATTTGTGGAAATCAGTCAGCAGGTACACACACACACAGTCCTCCATCAGGAAACGTTTGTATGGCTGTCGTCACTCTGTGTCAGGTGAAAATGATTTCACGCTGAGCTTTGTGTGTGTGTCATGTGACTGACGGGAGTGATGAGGAATAACCTGTGGGATTTCCCAGCAGGCTGTTGTGTTCGGGGCGAAGGTATGAATCGGTGCGAGGAGCCCGAGGAGGGAGCCCCTCCCTCTAAACTCGTGCTGTGTGGCGAAGGTGACGGCCAGACCGAAGCTCACAGGTGAGATCTCACGTCTGCACGTCAGAGCTCAGCACTCACATCACTCCACTGTCTTTATTCACCCTCAACACTGTGTGTGTGTGTCGAAGCCCGGAGAGGCAGCGCATCCCGGACCCACCTGGACCTGAACACAGCTGTGTCTCCATGAAGAGTGATCTGTCAATGGAGCCTCCTCTTGCCTTCAGACGTTTATCTGCTGATGGAAGGTAAAACGCAAATTGCTCCTCACAGCCGTCCCATCGGCGTGTATGAGTGAGTGGCAGAGCGTAGAAGTACTGAGGTGCGCTTTGGACAGGAAGTGTCACGTTGTGCCTGATGAACAGGTTGGCACCTCGCTTGGCAGCCTCTGCCATCAGTGTGTGAATGTGGAAAGTGTCGTAAAGCTCGTCTTGATGACTTCACGGTCCTTCACCTCGTGTTTGTCTCCGTGTGGTCAGACATGTTGGGAGCTAATTCTTCCTGATTCGCCCACAGTTTCGATGAGGAGAACTCAGACGCTCCCAGTGACCAGTCAGCCTGGCAGCATCAAAAACACCTGGAATCCATATTTATGGTGTGTACATGTACAATTACTACATTTCCACTCATTCTGTTCACAATAATCTCCGGTCTGCACTTTAGGCCAGTGGATTGTCACTCTGTCCAACACTGATCTGATGTTTCACTTTGCTTCCATCATTCATATGATATTCTGCTGCAGCTGCTCGAGGAGAACATTGTCACTTTTGTGAAGACCGAACTGAAGAAGATCCAGAAGACTTTCAATTCATGTCACCCAGAAGGCTCAACGAATCAGATGGAGGATGAGGATGTCTTGGACAACGAGGAAGACGAGCAGAGGAGGAGCAGCATGGAGGCGTTTCTGAAGATCACGCAGTACTTCCTGAAAAGAATGAACCAGGAGGAGCTGGCTGACTGTCTGCAGAGCAGTAAGAGGGTTTCTCTAAACGTTAAGCAGACTAGTTAGATGGGACATTCATTAATGTCTCAAGAGATTGATGAGTATATATTAATATGCTCATTCTCAAATATTTTCTTGTTGTGTGTTCATTCAGGATATCCCGTTTCAGCTGGCTTCCAGTATAAACTGAAATCTAGCCTGAAGGAGAAGTTCCAGTTTGTGTTTGAGGGGATTGCCAAAGCAGGAAACCCAGCTCCTCTGAATGAGATCTACACAGAGATCCACATCACAGAGGGAGGGGCCGGAAAGCTCAATGATGAACATGAGGTCAGACAGATTGAAAAGGCATCCAGGAGACCAGCCAGACCAGAAACCACAATCAGACATGAAGACATCTTAAAGGCCTCGCCTGGGACGGGTCGACCAATCAGAACAGTGATCACAAAGGGCGTGGCTGGCATTGGGAAAACAGTCTTAATGCAGAAGTTCACTCTGGACTGGGCTGAGGACAAAACCAACCAGGACATCCAGTTGATATTTCCATTCACCTTCAGAGAGCTGAATGTGATGAAAGAGAAAAAGTTCAGCTTGGTGGAACTCGTTCATCACTTCTTCGCTGAAACCAAAGAAGCAGGAATCTGCAGGTTTGAGAAGTTCCAGGTTGTGTTCATCTTTGACGGTCTGGATGAGTGTCGACTTCCTCTGGACTTCCACAACAATGAGATCCTGACTGATGTCACAGAGTCCACCTCAGTGGATGTGCTGCTGACAAACCTCATCAGGGGGAATCTGCTTCCCTCTGCTCGCCTCTGGATAACCTCACGACCTGCAGCAGCCAATCAGATCCCTCCTGAGTGTGTCGACATGGTGACAGAGGTCAGAGGGTTCACTGACCCACAGAAGGAGGAGTACTTCAGGAAGAGATCCAGAGATGATGAGGAGCAGCCCAGCAGAATCATCTCCCACATCAAGACATCACGAAGCCTCCACATCATGTGCCACATCCCAGTCTTCTGCTGGATCACTGCTACAGTTCTGGAAGATAAGTTGAAGACCAGAGAGGGAGGAGAGCTGCCCAGGACCCTGACTGAGATGTACATCCACTTCCTGGTGGTTCAGTCCAAAGTGAAGAACATCAAGTTTGATGGAGGAGCTGAGACAGATCCACACTGGAATCCAGACAGCAGGAAGATGATTGAGTCTCTGGGAAAACTGGCATTTGAGCAGCTGCAGAAAGGCCACCTGATCTTCTATGAATCAGACCTGACAGACTGTGGCATTGAAGTCAAAGAAGCCTCGATGTGCTCAGGAGTGTTCACCCAGATCTTTATAGAGGAGAGAGGACTGTACCAGGACAAGGTGTTCTGCTTCGTCCATCTGAGCGTTCAGGAGTTTCTGGCTGCTCTTCATGCCCATCAGACATTCACCAACTCTGGTGTCAACCTGCTGGCAGAAGAACAACCAACATCCCAGAAGTCTGAAACAAGAACAGATGAATCTGCAGAGACACAGTTCTACTGGAGTGCTGTGGACGAGGCCTTACAGAGTCCAAATGGACACCTGGACTTGTTCCTTCGCTTCCTCCTGGGCCTTTCATTGCAGACCAATCAGAGTCTCCTTCGAGGCTGGCTGACTCAAACAGGAAGCAGCTCACAGACCAATCAGGAAACAGTCCAGTTCATTAAGAAGAAGATCAGTGAGAATCTGTCTCCTGAGAGGAGCATCAATCTGTTCCACTGTCTGAATGAGCTGAATGATCATTCTCTTGTGGAGGAGATTCAACGGTACCTGAAGTCAGGAAGTCTCTCCACAGATCAACTGTCTCCTGCTCAGTGGTCAGCTCTGGTCTTCATCCTACTGTCATCAGAAAAAGATCTGGATGTGTTTGAGCTGAAGAAATACTCTGATTCAGAGGAGGCTCTTCTGAGGCTGCTGCCAGTGGTCAAAGCCTCCTACAAAGCTCTGTAAGTGCATAATTGGATTTATTTGCCAGATTTTAAATATTCTTCTATGTTTCAATAGGAGAGAAAGCTGACTTCTTGTATTTTCCCTTTAAACCATCTCTTCAGGCTGAGTGGGTGTAACCTGTCAGAGAGAAGCTGTGAAGCTCTGTCCAAAGTTCTCAGCTCCCAGTCCTCTGGTCTGAGAGAGCTGGACCTGAGTAACAACAACCTACAGGATTCAGGAGTCAAGCTGCTGTCTGTTGGACTGCAGAGTCCACACTGTAAACTGGAAACTCTCAGGTCAGGATTTGTCAACTTGTTGAACTGATCACCATTTGTCTTTACATATACAGATAAATTCCTCACCTGAGTAAGGTGAGTAAGGTAAGGGCGTTAGTACGTTTCTATGTGAATTACCTTCCATGGACATAATACTCTGCTGCCCGTTGGAATCTATGGAGGACTGCGAGTGTCACGGAAAATAGTAATTTAGCCTCTGTGTGACTGTTTGGGCCTTGTGTGGTAAGGTAAGGTGAAACAATGTAATGCCTTGCATTAGTCATGTGGTGTAAGAAGCTCCCTGACTCCATACAATCAGTTTGTTTTCTGCACACTTAGTTATTAGTTAATGAAATGTTTTACTACTATTTGTGTGACACGTGTGGTCCTCCGTGGGAATTGAATTTCAACATGCTTTCATACATGGTCATCACAAAGAAATCAGCATTAAAATAATAATACATCTTTTTTCAGTGTCACAAACAGAATGAAATGGCGTCAGCACTGCGATATTGCAGTACTGCAGTAACTATCAACTCTCTCAGTACTTGGTGTGTTAGCTGTTCTGCTTGTTTGCAGGCTGTCCGGCTGTCTGATCACAGAGGACGGCTGTGGTTCTCTGGCCTCAGCTCTGAACTCCAACCCATCCCACCTGAGAGAGCTGGACCTGAGCTACAATCACCCAGGACACTCAGGAGTGAAGCTGCTGTCTGCTGGACTGCACACTCTCAGGTACGAAAAGGCTCGCTGCAGCCACAGACTGACACCAAGCTGACCTCATACTGGAGCCAATAAACACTGACTCATCAAACTGTTAGCGTTCCATATCAGAGGATCAATACATACAGGAGTTACCAGGTAACAGTAGCTGGGATGTGCCAAAACAGGGAGGGACAGGGATGCTATCGCTGTTTTTCTGAATGTTTGAACTGTAATATTTTCAATACCTCAGATCCTAATAATAATCATCAGCGTTGACTGTTAGAACATGGGCTGTGATTGGCAGTGACAATGAGAGACAGTCTGTACATGCAGCAACACAGTGGAGCAGTTAGCCGCTAGAGAGCCAGACATATTCAGGAGTTGACAGAGACCAAAATCAGAGCTAAAAAGAGTGAATAACAGTCTCCAACCGTGTGAAAGAAAATCAATGTGCTGTCCACGTTTGCCCTTTAGGGTGGAGCCTTGTGGAGTCCGATGGGTGAGACCGGGTCTGAGGAAGTGTGAGTGTGGCTTTTGATAAATTTGATTCACGAGTGCAAAGCAGCACACATTCATTCAAACATCTCTGACATCATCCATTCACATCTCATTTGTCATCGTCACACTATCAGTTAATGAACAGACGAGTAACTGCAGCTGTTTCGTCTCGTCCTCTCCGTCAGATGCCTGCGAGCTCACGCTCGACACAAACACGCTAAACACAAGGATCAAACTGTCTGACAACAACAGGAAGATGTCACACGTGGATGAGGATCAGCCATATCCCGACCATCCAGACAGATTCGACTACTGGCCTCAGCTGCTGTGTAGAGATGGTCTGACTGGTCGCTGCTACTGGGAGGTCGAGTGGAGCGGAAGACTTCACATAGCGGTGACTTACAAAGGTATCAGCAGGAAGGGAAACGGATACGAGTGTTTGTTCGGAAGGAATGATCAGTCCTGGAGTCTGGTCTGCTCCGATACCATTGGCTACTCTGTCTGGTATGACAACAAGGCAACCTACATCACCTCCTCCTCGTCGTCCTCCTCCTCCTCCGACAGAGTTGCAGTGTATGTGGACTGTCCTGCTGGCACTCTGTCCTTCTACAGAGTCTGCTCGGACACACCGATCCACCTCCACACCTTCAACACCACATTCACTGAACCTCTTTATCCTGGCTTCAGGTTCTGGTCCGACAGGGCTGGTTCCTCAGCATTTCTGTGTTCTCTGCAGGAAAGTGAGTCTCCTCCTCCTGCTCACCAGATAGCTCAGTCTGTACAGGAAGGTCACTGTCAACCTGATCTGTTTAATGAGGCGGTGGAGGATGTGGGGGCTGATGGAGCTGCATGATCGTTGGCTGACTGAAGGGATGTCCATGTTTACTTCCCCTCAGCACTTGTCCCTGCTGGAATCCATAACAAATGTCATTCCGTTTCTCTGGTAAACTCAAGTTAAATTTCAGTTTCTCATTGTTTCCGCTACAAGTTCAACAGACGTTTGTGACGTTTGAACAATCAGAAAGACTGAGCTAAAGAACCTATAACACAGAAATGAATGAACTCAGCCTTATTGGCAGCTTTTGATTGTTTTTATTATTATTTATTGTGCCAGTACCAGCTGGTGATTGCTTTCCTAACTGCATCCCTTACATAGTCAGACCCATCTCCACATCTCCACAAAGGTCTGGCTGTGCACATTATCATTCTAGTATAAAGAAAAAACACTCTGGCACCTTTTTATTCCTTTAAACCAATCACAGTGGTGTTTGGCAGCGATGAACCCAGGAGCCATGGTGCCTCTCACTTCCAGTGAGTCAGACGACTCTTTGCACAGCCTCATGTCGCCTGTAGATGTGAGCCAGATTACACAAACTGAGCCAAGAGTTTAAATAAAGTCCTCCTCTGGGTCCTCATACTGAAGACCCAATCCTAATCGTGTTGAAATTCAGTTTTCCTAAACCAATGGAACTTGCTTTGTGCAATTACTTCACTAGAATGTTACAATGCCTTGTTATTTGCACTGAGTACAACCTGAATCACTGAATCATGTGGTTTTGCACACCGTTTCACATTGTAGTAATGTTGTGATTGTTTATGTTGTGGTATTTAAAGGCCAGAGGAGAAGAAGAGCAGAGTGACAAACCTGCGAGGCACAATAAAGTGAATGGCTTTTGCTGACTGCAAGTCTGTCTTTAGGGATTTTCTTTCCAAGTATGTAAATATAAAGCTTGTCCTGCACTGCACTGGGATCTGTTTTGTCCCTTGTTTTGAGCGCATGAAAAGGTGTTCAATATGTTCAACATGTTGGGGGCGGGCGGGCGAAACAGCCATTAAGCCAATTGTCCTCATACAAACAAACTCTAAACTCATTAATATCACCGGAGAGAAAGTTCAGTTGACTGAGCTGAGAGAATTGAATGATTGTGAGATTTGTGTCTGAAGCGGTTTGGCCCCTTGTGATCCTTCGCTGTAACAGCCACAGATCAACCTGCCCGACGACGTGAGGAGCTGCAGCTCCAGCAGCTCCAGCAGCACCTTCAGAACCTTTCATGACTGCTTTAACTGACGAGGATTTATTTGTGATGTGCTTTTATTTTGTTTTATTTTGTATTATGTGTCTTGTGTGCTCTTTTTGTACTGTACTTTACTCCACTTTTTATTATTGTACTGTTTCTCTGCAAAGGGATCACATATGCCAAGCAACCTGACGTTATAATCTGGTTTGATGTGTGCATTAAACAAATAAATAAAGATAAATAAATTAACTTTCTCAAAATGTTGGGGTTGAGGAGTGAATAAAACAGGACAGGGCAGGTGGATGAGAGACTGGACGTCTGTAACTTATGGTAACGGCATTTCTATTACTGCAGTATTTGTACAGTTGCACCGTTTCAACCTTTCTATACAGTCCACACACCTAACGGTTCCTTTCTGTATTTATATGTGTGGTAAACGAATGTGACGTTTCCTGGCACGTGTCCACATGCCTCACACATTATTTTAGGGTCCTGTGTAGAGAATGAGTGAAGATGTAAAATAACCTCTGTTATAATGAACACTACAGACGGGGACCAGGATCAAAAACAAAGTATGTGTCGTTTACTAACTGCTCTTTACCTCTGCAGGTCAAACTGACAGGAAATATGAATTAAATGAATAGGGCAAGCGTGAAGAAAAACAGAATGTCAGCAGCTTTTTAGCTGTAGGAATATCTGGGATTGTGTTGGAGCATCTCTAAAATCCTGTTTGGATTTGGGAAACTAAATGTTTGCATCTGTTTTTATGGATGACAAAGCCGATTGGCTGTAGCTTCCTTCCTTCTCATGAAGAGAAACGGTGGCAGGACACCTCAAACAAAGACAAACCAGCCTGGTAAACAGGAAGGAGCTCAGACTTCAAACAAATAAGTAAAATAATATAAAATATAAACAGATCGAACCAGTTTTCAGAATTCTTAATCTGTCTTTATTGCATTAGAACATACATTTCTCATATATCTATATATATATTTTATAAATGTGAATTTGTACACTACAATCTTTTATTGTAACATGTTAGAAAATACTCGTAACGCTCCAAAAACATAGCACTAAAAACAGTTACCAAACAATGATTATTACATTTCCTCGTTTTGTTTTGGCCACCGACAACAGAAAAGAACAAGATGGCGGAGATTAAACCGTCGTTCAGGAGAGGAGGGGACCGCAGTCGGACACGGGCGGTCGGGTCGTTTAAGTTTTTAGTGGCAGCCATTTTGTAACCAAATGGATGGGGGGCGGTCACAACAGGTGCAGAGGGGGGGAGCAAGCAAAGCCACACGGGAGGGTTTAGTTGGCTAACTGCTCTCAGCCCACAGACTCAAACAAGCCCGTTAAATGTTCCGTCGTTAGCCAAAAGGTGGCTGATGGACAAATTTAGCAACAGGTGGGACAAAGCAGTGAAACTGGCTGTGACTGGTTTACATCGGACATCCAATGAGAGGCTCGCGTTCAGTTTGTGAGTGCGCTGACGCTCTCAGGTAGGACCACCTGTGCTGTTCGAGCAAAGGTTTCGCTCAGGCCTGCCTCCATACTTAACGATATATCCTACATGTCTGACCTCGATCATGTGCTTACAGGCGTTGTCGTTTACAGACAAATGTCAGATTTTAGCCACCACGTTGCCAGAATAAACGACAGTTTTGAGCACAGCACCAAGTCTTACGGGACTTACAGGGACAATCACGTGGTTTGTCGCAGTTATTTCATCCAACAAAAAGTAGCTGCTGTGACGGGCCTCGTGTCAGTTCACATCAAGGACAAGTGAAACAAACACAAAACAGCCAGTGTTTTTGTGCTCTTTTTGTGTAGCACAAACAGTTCACCATCAGCAGTGAACAGGCTCCACTAAATTAAACCACCAGTTTAAAATAAACAGCTTAGAGCTTTGGAAGGAAGGGCTTTGCACGGACGTTTGGCGGAGGTCGTGGTGAAGTTAAACAAGCCGGAGGAAGAGTTGGTGAACGCGGGGCGAGCAGGTTAAGTCGCATCACAGAAGACACAGCAAGCGAGTGGAGAGAGAGACAGCGGCGGGTTGAGACCGCCGCGGGGACAGAGGCGGGACAGAGGCGGGGACAGGCTAGCAGAGGGATACGGGGGAGTCGCGGTACAGTATTACCATCTAACACACAAACACACACGCACAGCAAGGCTAAGGTTCAAGAACGAGCGATACAGACACGACGAGTGGCGCCGCAGGGAGGCGGGCGGGGTCAAGGGACAGATGTGTTTGCATGTGGATGGGCGGAGGGGGAGGAAGAGGAGGAGGGGACGTGAGGCATCCAGGAAATGTTTAAGATCCTTTCAACAAGTCCACAAGAAAACCTATTTGTTTGGCAGACGGGGGGAGAAGGGAGTCGTCAAACACTGCGTAACGTCACAGAGTGATTGTCCTCTTGAACGTACCTCCCCTCCTGTCCCTTGTTTTTTAACCCTTCTCCTCTCTCACCCCCCTCTCTGTTAGTCTGTAGGGATTTACACACACACACACACACACACACACACACACACAAAACCCTGTGACCATAAAGGACATTTATATACGCATGTACATACACTCTCACACACACACATTCTGACCCAACAACACGGCTGACTGGTGCGTTAGCAGGAAGTGGACGACTGGCACGTGCACGTGTTGGTTATCGCAGAGTTTGGCTGGTCGGCAAAGCGCACACACACAGCAGTCTGTTACTGATATGACAATCAGGGCGACGGCAGCACAGCAAATCACTACGAGTGCGAATGTCAGCAGCAGCCACTGCAGGTTTAAAACACGAGTCTGCATTTGTTTTTTAACCACCACGAGTCCAGGAGGTGTTTTCACACGTTTGAGCTGCTGGTCTGTAAGCTACAGAGAAACTTCAGGGCTCAAGCAGCAAATCAATTAGTCGCTCAACAGAAAAGCAACAGAAGTTAAATCTGATTTAAATCATTTATCAAGCAAAAGGAATGAAATTTAACTGCTTTCAGCTGCTTTTTACAGTTTTATATCACTGTGATTTGAATGGTTAGTTTAAAAAAAGTGGCATTTTTCACAATTTTTTTGTCATTTTATAAAACAAATGATTCATTAATCGATAATGAAATAATTACTTGCGGCCCTAAATAAAACATTTTCATAGATTGAAACAGAAAATCTTTTCCTGGCTTCAGGTGCAGTGCAGGACAGAGATTTGCAATCAGAAGTACCTCCGTTTAAGACATCTCCTGTTTCCTTCCTCCCCCTCCTCCTCCTCCTCCTCCCTCTCCACCTCCCCCTCGGTGAGCAGTGTGTGGTGTTAATGATGTTCGGTTCCTAAGGCAGTATCACAGTACAGTCCATAGAGAAACAACAGCAGTACAGAATTACGCTGGCCTGCCCAGAACCTTACATCCAGCTCTGCTGGGACACTGAAGCCATCTGGATTTTTATTTTATTTTTTAAGCCTCGGGTTATGTGGTTTACACTTCCCAAAATGGCATGTTGTTGCCAAGCAAAGCTACTTGAGATTTTAGCCGTTTCCTGTTGTTAAACAATTACTGAACATTCAAATCAGGAGGCAGCCAGGGGGAGAACTTAAAAATGTTAAAACTTTAAAACCTAAAAACCTCATCTCCTGGGGTGCCCTGGTAGCTCGGCGGGCTAAGGCACATGCCAAGTTCTCGCGACATCATTGGTTTGAAACCGGCTCATGACCACGGTCACGTCACGTTCTCCTCACCTCTTTAATATCACACTCCACTGTGACAAACATGACATTAGAACACCTGACCGATGAGTCATCAGATTTTTATGACCAGCGTCATTCCCTAGCATGGCCGAAGACTTTACACTGTGCAGGATCAAATCCGCCAGACAAAAATGAAATTTTGGTCACCAACTGAATTGTTTGTTAATCATGTAAAAATGAGTGCTTTATACAAGCAGCACATTTGTTTGTTTGTTAGGAAAATTGTGTAACTTGGGAAGTTTTTAGCAAATTGGTGTCATTTTACGGGTAAAATTCATCATCATTTAAAAAAATAAATAAATAATATTAGACAATAATAAAAAATAATTTGCAGTTCAAAACACATCACAGATGCTTTACAGTTTGCCATCAGGGCAACAGAGCAACACGCTCGTATTTAACGTGAAAAATTCAACCTCTGCATCACGTCTGCTGTCGGACCACAGTGGAGTGTGAAGCGAACCAAAAAGAAGAGCTGCTGTTGGACGAGGGGGAAGCCTCCTGCCATAAGGACGACGGTCCCCGTTTACAACTTGTCGAGGCCTCCAGTAGATTCAGTGGCTCCGCTCTCAGATGTAGGGTTCTGGGCCAGAGCCTGACCGGGAACCACCCGGCAAGATGTGGGTGGGTTCTGGCACTGAGGTAGCCCATTTCTGGTTGGTCTAGCACAAGTAAAAGCGGCCAGGGACGGCTCAGACAGCTCAGGTTGCCCATTTTTATCTACGTAATGTTGAGATGAAAGAGGTTCAACTATATAATCTAACTACTAGGACAGTTACCTATCACTAACAAGTGACAACGACTGGAGCCGCTGGAGCCTCCAGGAGTGCCAGAACCAGCCCACATGTCTCCGGTTTCGGTGATATTGTAGTGCGTGTGGTCTATAGTACAGTAGCATCAACACAATGGTCCAATAGACAGATCAGATAGAAGATATCATACAGATGGTCCAATACAGTTATAGTACAACATCTATACATCAACTATACATTGTGCGTTTTTTTTTCCTTTGTTATATTTTCAAGGGGTCTCGGGGAGTTAGACTTGGTCACCATTACATCACTGCTGTAAGACAGGGAAGGGGTTGAAATAGTGGGTGGGCAGAGCCATAGATAGACAGAGTTTGATCATTAGAGTCTGAAAGCGGAGACAGCGACGGGCCGCCACAGTCCGTCCCGAGCAAACTGTCTGTCTATCCATCGCTCTGGCTTCTAAACCGGGTTTGGGTAAAAGGGCGCAGGAGTTACAGGTTGGATTTAAGGGGTCAGGACACTGAGGACTTAAAGGGGTAAAGAGTTTAGGGTGGAAAGTCTAAAGGGGTTACAATACCAAGGGGTTTCAGGAGTCTGGATGATGAGGTGCTGACATTTGGAAATGACAGTCAAGGTTTACAGTGAAGAGATATTTACTGAGATACAGGATCTGAGAGGTTTATGGGTGAAGAGGAGTCAGTATGAGTTAGTATGAGTCTTATGGGTCGGTAATGTTAGGATATGACTGTGGCCTCCGTAACTATAGCAGGGTCCTCTATGTCAGCTTTACTTTGAACCATCCTCAGCTCCAGCTGGGGCGGACTGGGCCTCCGACCAGGACCCGCTAACTCTGAGAGAGTGAGAGAGAGGGAGTGGGGGTGGGGGAGTGGGCACATAGAAACGCAGAGATGAATTAAGGTAAATGTTTACGTTGAAGCTAAACACTTGTTGCCTGCTCGTGGCGGGCAGCAGTTTGGAGTATAACCCTCACAGTGTCCACAGCCGTGACTGCAATCAGGCTGAACAATAACAGAAATTCACGGGACAAAAATAGATTTTCAAGAAGGATCCACGAGCAGAACGCAGGACGAAGCCCCCTTTCTTCGTTTACTGGTTCGCTGATTTTTATTTTCACCGCTCAGTGAAACAGTAAAAGATTTGTGTGCTTTGAACGACTCTCACTGAGCACACCAGAAGGAAAAAGATCAACTGGTTACACATCACAACGTGGACTGTCGAGCTCCTGTTGAGCTCGTTGTTGTATTTTTCTTTTGTCTCTCAGCACAGACAGAGCAAAGTCGGTGCTTCAGGCTTTGACAGAAAAAGCTACACTGCTTACCGTGAGCGTACGAGATGGTCCTCTGGATGACGTGGTGCATCACTGAAAAGGTCTTCTCACAGGCCGTCTGAGAGAGAAGAGTGAACATTAATGAAGTGGTATGTTACTATTTTTCCTTAGGTTGCTGATAAATAAGCATTTTTAATGCTGCGATGACTGAAATAAGAAATACATCAATTCAAATCAAACTCTACGTTATGTACGTTATCTATCTTTCTATCTACGTTATGTAGAGCTACTTTGTTATGTATGAGCTGTTAAGCTTCTGTACTTATTGCGTGCCTCAGTGTGACTAGATGTCTGGTGCTTTTGTACCTTTAGGTCATTAGGGTAGTGGTGTGTCCACGCTAGCAGCATAGCAGCAAACAAATCTCCAGTTCCTACAAAGACGGCGTCCACTTTGGGAACTTCTATTCGAACTCTCTGTGTCGTCCTGCTGCCGTCGGGACGAACTGAAGAAGAAGAAGAAAAGCAAAGACATGGCATGTAGAAGGGTTGGCTCAGCGCGTAAATGTACACAAACGGACCACACAAGTGCGCACGTCACGTACCGTGGCGCTGGCTGCCCAGCGACACCAGGAAGCGGTCTCCCAGTCTGGATGGCAGGTCAGAGGAGGTGATGACCACTGTGTCTGGGCCCATAGCATGAAGAAGGTCCATGACCTACAGACAGTTGGTGAGTGAGACACTGGAGCATGTGTTTCATCAGCAGTAAGCTTATAAAGCCAGAAAAAGCAAGAAACGTCAGCTTATTCTGTGAACAGAGAAGGACTGGAGAGAGGACTGATCCTTTACCTCTACGGCGTCTTTCTCTGTGCTGATGTTTTTCCCTGTCAGCAATCTGAAACACAAACAAACAAATGGCCATCATGTCCACAGCACTGTAACAGAAACACAGATATTAAGGGCAAAAAACACAGCAGGTCTTTGGAAAATCCAAAAGAAGACCATGAAACACTCAATTCATCTCCTATCACATCTGATGCTGCAGGCACACAGAAACACCACTAGGTGGAGCAGCTGGGCAGCTGAAGAGATGACTTGCTGTTGCAGCCATTTGGTCAGTGTAAACTAAAGAAAAAAAAAGACAGCCAATAAAAAAAAGAAAAACAAATTATATCTACTTTATCCTCCATGGGAATCATTCAAATGTAATTTTCTAAAATTAAATATTAGATCCACTGTAATCAGCCCCCCACACCAGTAGCCTCCTCCCTTCACAAAGCCACGCAGACTTCACGGTCCGCCACTGATGAGATCCTCAAATCTTTATTTAAAATTCTGTGTAAAATGTGTATTGATGTATGTAATATATTCCCATCTGGTGTAACTGCACAGCCACAGAAAACATGGTATCTTAATGGTATCTGGTGAGATTCTATCGGATATATTCCCACACAGAATTATAAAATATCTTTGAAGCTACATAAATCACGGTGTAAAAGGGTGAAACAAAGATAAGAGGGGAACTGAGGTGTATTTTCAGCTGCTTTTCTCAAATTTCAGTTACCACAAAATGAGGGTATTAGATAACAGCATGAGTGGCATTACATAAAGACGGTGTTATCTGCTGTGCTGCTGCTCACACAGTCAGCAGAGACACGCACACACACCTCAGCACACGTTTACAGTTAGAGAAACGCCAGTGCGGCGACTTAAATGAGGAAAAACAGACACTCACTCAGCCTCGAACTGGTTAGGAGTGATAATGTCAGCCACAGGAACCACCTTGTTCTTGTAGACCGGGTAAAGGTTCTGAGGAACGTACTGTGGAACGAGGACACGCAGGTTAGACTCACCTGACACAGTGAACACACACGCACACACACAAAGTGCTCTAAAGGACAGACTGCACACAAATAGGTTCAGTTAATTCTCTGATCTTTGTTTTAATGGTGTTAAGCGCTAAAAGACAGAATATGAACTTAATCCCTGAAAATGCACATCCGCACACGTAATATATACACCACACACACACACACACACACACACACACACAGAGTGAGTCACTGTGTACATGTGATTCTGTCAGATCACAATAATCCATCTGTCACTGAGAAATAAGCCTTGTAACACACCCCCAGAACACACACACACACGCTAACACACACACAGAGGGATGAACGCTAAAACCCTCCCACACACTTTAAAGGCACAGAAATCCTGGTTGCAAATCAATCTAAACAACAGCAGACAGAGCAGGAACCAGCTGCTAAGCTCACCATCGATCCGTGATCTCCGAGGACGGGGTCACACACTGAAATCACAAAAACAGACAACACACACCTGTGAGGCTCCAGCAATCGTCACATTACACCAACACTGCAGCGACGGCGGCATGAAACACAATTTGGAGATATAAACATTACATTTTTTAAAATCTCCATTCTTTTACAAAAAGAAGACTAAGAGAGCTCTCATTGGCGCCCCTCAGAGGCGCGAGTCTTCATTACACCTCACGATGCCAAAGTGCCAGGGGGACATACACCAACATAATGGCTTTTCTGTTATTACAGCCTTTGCAGCAGTGGAGATGAAGAACTAAAATTTGTCCTGAGGGTGGAACTAAACTACAGGACCTGATAGGCTGTTGGTTATGAACTCTGATGACATTGTTTACAATCTCCTCAGCAATAAAGACCTCAAGCCTGCATTAACTGATTTTTGTGGCCATAGCAATAACATATTATCACCGTATAAAGTTAATCGAGCAGATATGGAGGAACGTTAGCATTTATTTGGAGTCTTGACTCTGTCCACCTGCCGAAGTCTAAAATTCACACCTGCTTATTGCTTTATTTTGCTTTGGGCAAACTCCTGAGGAAAACATCCGACTCTTTAGCTGCTAAATGCTGCGCTGTGCTCACCAGCTGGTTGTGTCTGCCTGCTTTGTGGTGATGGAGCAGGTGGGCAGAGTGAGTTGAAATCAGCTGAAATCAGCTGCCTGCTGTTGCTGGAAAAAAGATTAATAAGAGCCGTGCAAGGGAACCAAAACAGGAAAGTTGTGTCCATTGTGAACGTATAAATGTCAATCATAAGCACTGTGTTCTCTTCTATTCTGACAAGCTCCACCGCCATACAGAAAAATGAAGGAGATACACGTGAAAGGTCAATTACATCCTTTCATCACGACGTGACACCTGCAAGTTATGCGACATTACAGATATTAGAGAGTGCACACACACAGGAAGTGTCTGTGTGTGTCCTACTGGTGTGTCTCACCAGTGCACACCAGTAAAAACAGCTGGGTAAACACAAACACATCACACACATCACCCGCCGGTTGCTGATTATTTTGAACAGTGGCAGCAGGTCTTCACTGTATCCAGTGACTACAGGCCAGGCTGCAACAGCCTCGATTTGAGTCAAACTGATTTGTGCAACATGAGATGAAAATCCTCCTGGCTAAAGAGAGAGAGAGACACCCGGAGAGTCCCAGAGAGAAGTGGATCTTCTCTCCATAAAGCTACTTAACATGAAGAAAAATGGATGGGTGAGTTTGTTTTCTGGGTTATCACTTAAAAAGCTTCAAATATGAAGTGTTAATTTGATCCTGTTAGAGGATTTTGTTTCACTGCCCCACATAATCTCATGTTTCACCATGAGCCAAACTTGCAGAGTGGAAGCTCCAGTAATTCATATTTTTAGCCTCTTTTAGCTCACTGAAAAAGATGCTCTCATCAGCCGAGTTTCCAGCAGCAGCAGACAACAACAAGAAGCTCTGATAAACCCACAGACAGCACACAGAGAAAGCTGGCGATAAACGCTAAAAGCGTGCGGTTACTTACCATAGACCAGGTTGGGGTTGGCTCTCTTTAGCTCCTGAACGATGTCCACCACCATCTCCAAGAAGGACGTGTCTCTGGTATACCCTGAATACAACATACGTATACGAACATTATCATAGTCATTACTGCCAAAACACTGTCAGTCTTTGAACTCTGTCAATTAAATACTCAACTTAATCATTTTACTACTACAACTGTCAGTAAGGCAGTACTGACATTACTGAGAAGAGTGAAAATGTGACAGGTACAC
This sequence comes from Scatophagus argus, assembly GCF_020382885.2. NCBI lineage: Eukaryota > Metazoa > Chordata > Actinopteri > Scatophagidae > Scatophagus > Scatophagus argus. Next base: position 1,914,382 of record NC_058502.1, read on the forward strand.
TCAGGTATACTTAGAGTCATTAAAAAAGTACTGAGACTGCAGCAACTTAACAAAATGTAGTGCTGGCTGAGTAAGCAGCGGTTGTACATCACATGCAGTGTCAGTTCATGTTGAATTAGGTTGGACATAATCACAGTTTGCACACAGTTACTGAATGTAAAGTGATAGAAAAGGAGACTATAGGGATTATATTGATGGGTTTGTTTTTTCACCTGTTAAAACATAGTCATACTGGTGTACGTTATTCAGTTTGATTCCTTCATAAAGCACATGGAGCTCATCTGCTGTCAACACCTGGCCTTTCCAATGAGAATAACCTGCAGAGAAGACAGGAGAGGAGAAGAGAGGAGGGGGGAGAGGAGAGGAGTAGAGGAGAGGAGGAGGACAGGAGTTATTGTGTTTGCTAAGTTGCTGACTCTGACCTTCTGCAATGCCTTTTCCATTCTAGTGGCACATGAACACAAACAGACACACACTTCCTGTACAGGACTCGTTAAAACCGCGATACATGCTCACACACACTTCAAAATCTTTGTACTCCTGCATGAAAAAACTTTTCCATCAACCTGAATAAACTTTCAATTTGATATCAAATATTAAAATCGAGGTTGAAATGAAACTTGCCGGCTGTCCTCTGAGGGAAAAAGGTACGAGTTACTTTACTGATTAATGATTTACATACAAAACATATAAAACATGAAATAGCACAACAGTCATGGGGGACATTTTTCCTTAAGTTCCTTTCCTTAAGAACATAATACTGCACTTTTACTTAAAGGTTCCCTTAGAGTCTTTGACCTTTATGTCAGGGTCCACCACTCCCACTCTGATTTGTTTGTCTTGTGCATGTTGGTTTCACACCATCACCACTCCACTCTTCTACAGGTGGCAGCAATGATGTGCAACAGTGTGCCAGCAAAGACAGGGAAGAAGAAGAAGAAGAAGAAGAAGAAGATGATGATGACGCTGACAGCAAGTAAACATGAAGTGCTTCGTCTGCGATGCCGTCCCTTGTGATTTTTTAAAAGTCAAAGCATCATGTGCAAAGGATTGTGGGTACTTGCGGTGTGCTGACGATACAGACAGACATCTTTGAGGGATCCTGGACGTTGGAACAACCCCTCACATTGGATGAAATTCAGCCTTTTGAGGATTCTTCCTCGACTCGACAATGTGGGATTTAAAGAAAAATCTGCTTTGCAAATGTTTTACATATTATATAAGTAAACAAATTTATTTGTTTGCACTCGAGGATACAAACTGCATGTTGATGAGTGACACTGACTGTAAAAAAATGTTTGTTTATAAGAGAACAAGAGTAGTTTTACATTATTGCTGGTTTTAGTTAAGTACAGGATCTGTGTACTCCATTCCTGAGTACTTCCAATACTGGTCTGAACCGATGCTCACATCCAGCTGTTCCACATGTTTCTCTCCAGTGGAGAACATCCAGTCGTTCTTGGAATCGTTCTCGGTTTGACTCTTCTCTGCCAGAATGAGTCTGAAATATCGTGTCAGTCATGTGACTTCAGCTTATGAGTGAAATGAAACTCAGACCAAAGATAACAACCACACACACACACACACACACACACACACACACACAACAGCAGGTCTGAGTGCAGCCTGCAGCCACAGTATCTGGTCGGTCTGGGACAGATGGAAGTCTGGTGGAGGACCTTCACTGTGTGTGAAGGGGTGTGCTGGAGTTTGTGTGTATTTGTACACGTGTGTATTCATATATGTTAAGTAGTGCACCCATGTGACACGAACGCCAGTGGAAGAGTGCGTTAGTGCACGTCTGTCTGCGTATGACATGTTTGCTGCAGGCCGATGATGTCGCAGCTCCAGGTGAGTCACAGCCAGGTCACGTGTTTGGGGGTTCTGGTTGCTAGGCAACAAGCCGGGAGAAAGCCAAAGGGGCTAAGAAAGAGAGATGAGCAGTCAGAGCACTGTGTGTGTGTGTGTGTGTGTGACAGAGAGGCCTACAGATAAGAGCTGCTTCTGTCGTCATCACTCGCTGCTGTCGCAATTCACCACGTCTGCTGCTGTTTACTGCTGCGTCCTGTCGCTCTCTCTCCACTCCCTCCGTCTCTCTCTCTCCTTCATCTGCTGTCTGTCTCTCTTCGATTCACTTTCTCCGTCTCCATCACTAGCCTCCCTCTCATATGCACACGTCTTCTTCAATATGTCACACCAAATTACAGTCTCTCCTCGAAGAAATTGCAAATGTTTGGTTCCAATATACAAGATCTGATTAAACGAGGAGCAGAGTCTGAGGCATTTATATTTTAAGGTCACTGAAACGAACACAATTACACCACAGATGTGAGGACGTTCTCTCCATGGAGGAAGACATTTGTTATTCCTGACATCATCCTCAGCTGTGTCACTTTCTCCTCTGAGGCCATAATTACAGAATGATTAGAACAGTCATTCTTAGCTTAGCCTAACTGGTCTCCAAAGATTAAAACTGAACTTAGATTTAGTTGGGAGCTCACAGGAATCTCGTCTGGGCTGCGTTCAGACAGACAAGAAAACGGTGAGAAAATCCTCAATAGGAAGGTGGCCAATGTGCAAGCTCGTGTTATGCGACGGCTGTCCCTTTACAGGTCACAGTGACACGAGTATGAAAGCATTTCATCCCTGACAACTTTCGAGAGTAGAAGTAAAATACTCATGGATCTGATATTCAAACTGAAAACTACTCCCTCATCTCTCCAGAGGCAAAAACAACATGTGCCTACCAAAGTCTCTGACTGAAGTGGTTTGGCTCCAGAATCACCCAAAGAGGATATCCTTGGGAGACTTAACCACACTCACATGAGCTTCTCCTGTGCCCAAGTGACGACAGAAAGACTAACATGAAGCGTGAAAGCCAAACTTAAGCAAAAGCTGCTTGTAAATAAAGAAGATGCTGTACTGAGAAGGAATTCTCAGCCAAAATAAACAAAGTAAATAAAAAACACCTCTGCATCCTAAACGTTTGGCTGAACTGAGGGGCAGAGCACTTTCAAACAGCTCAAATGTAAATTACAGCATTTCATTTGTTCGTCTGCATCAGATGCTGTCCCACGCTCGCCCACACAATAACACTTATCCTACAGCACACCTACAATTATGCTTACCCTTATTCTGCAACATCACAACAGATTACTTTCACTATTCTTCAGCACAACATCATCCATCTCAGTAGGAACCAGAGGCTTTCAAACCAGATGTTTAACAGGAACTGACCTTTCCTGGCTGACTGCAGTCAGGCATGATGAATTTTACAACGTAGGCTATGATTGCTTCCATTAATACCATCACAAAGGCAAACGATCAGCTGTTTGTTTAAGTTCCATAACATTTCTAAAGATATGGAATAAGTAAATAACAATTCATTAATTCTTCTTAATTTCCTTGACTTTAAGAGCTTCTTAAGGCAGGATCTCTGGTGCTTCACTGCAGTGTCTCTTACTAGCCAAACAATATAAAAAAGAATATGGTCCTATGAGGACTGCTGAGTCTGGATATTGCTTGTGTCCTCTGCGCAGCAACAAGCAACAGCTGGGCAGATGTGTTTGTTTTCACTGCGCTCGGCTGTTTCTTTCTTCAAGCTCTGCTTGCATGAATAACACGAGCTGAGAGCCTCCATCAGGGCAAGAGAGGGGAAAGACGCAGATGACTCATTCACAGGACTGGAAATTAGACCAAAATGCTACAAGTACATGTGACAACAAGTGATGACACAGACAGCCCCTCTGGGCCAATCAGAAACAAGATGGATTATCAGTCCAAGTCTCCTCGCAGTCACATTATTGCTGTTGTCTTTTTCCTTTTGTTTTGGATCCGCTAATCTGGCCAGTCGGTGATTATTGTGATAACCAATAATGAAAATGAGCAGAAGCTGCCCTTGTTACAGGAAGTTCTAAAGTGGACATTTACTGTGGCAGAAGGTAAAGTTAAGACATTTTGCCAGCTGTGTTAGAAAACAGGACAACAGAAGATGCACATTTATTTTACTCATTTCTAGATGAATACCTTAATTAAAAATGTTCACCAAAGGGGCACTTTAGAGATTTAGTGCTGCACTTTAATTAAGTCAAAGGTCAAAATCAGTAGTGTAGAAACAGAGACACAGTCAGTTCTAGTCCCTAACATGTGTCGACACCCCAAAATATCCACATCCTTTCCGCCATATCTTCTTCAAGCCCAAGACTTAGATTTTCTACACCTGTTTTCACAGGCTGGTGAGTAAACTGACCTTGATGAGTGGTCCTTTGATGGTTATTATTTATGAGTACAGGGTACATCATCATCACTACAATTTTCATCAAAATAAAAGCGAGATATCTCAAGAGGGACTGAGAGAGTAAGCCTGTACAAAATGTGAATGGGTTTCATCCCCTGCAGCAGTGAAGTCACTGACCTCCCCGAAAACCTGACTCACTCATCTGTCGACTCGTCAGCCTCAACACGGTCTCTGTAACACTGGCTAGCACCTCATCACGACACCAGAGGATCCGACTGACTCATACACACCCACACACACACACACACACTGACTAAAACACAAGCGCACACACCCGCGCTTTCAAAGAAATCTTGCATCCATCTTACCCGTATGGTTGGAGAATTGGACAGAGTTGATGGAGTCCACCTCAAACCCTAAAACCTGGAGACAGAGAACAGATCAGATGTCAGGAGGGATGAACAGCCACACAAGCTGCACCACAGTTTGGTGTTGGTCACTCAGTTTTAGAGCTCCTCACTGAGCGCTAAACAAGACGATGTCACGCACTGAAAAACTGAAAAACATCATGTGTCATTCAGGGCGCAAATCAAAGGTGATGCAGAAGTGCTTAAGTTGAGGCAACCGGACTTCACCTCTCATCCAAAAGGCTTCTTCAGTTCTGATCAGCTGGTCGAAAGTCCCAGGCCTTAAAGCTAGACGATCGCTCATCCAACATACGTGTCGTCTTTGTCCACCTGGAACAACCTTCCCTCAACAGAGGCGGTGGTCTGCGCCACCATGTCGACCACCAGAGATCCCTACCCAGGAGACTTACACCTCATTCCCCCCAGGGGTATGAGGTGGTTCATCATGTGACCATTACAAGTCACATGATGACAGGGTGGGTTGACAATCCATTTGACAAGCCACACTATGGCTATGGGAGGGGGGGGCGGGCGACTCATTCACACCTGAACACATGAGACTCCAATGAGTCACATGATGGCTGTATGCAACAACGACCCATTCAAACCCCTTGCAGCCACATGTTGTCTGGGCAAGTCTACCATCCAGCTTTAATACCTGGGACCCGCGACCGGCTAATCAGAATTGAAGAAGCCTTTTGGATGAGAGATGAAACGTCTTCACTTTTAACTGAAGTTCAGTTGTCTCAACTTAAAGTCTTCTACGCATGATGACCCGGATGACTGACAATCTTCGCAGACACAATCACATGGGGTGAAAATTTATTTTTCTCTGTGTTAGCTACCATATATATTTTTTCTGAAATAAGGTCTCATGGGGCGTACCACAGGGGTGGGACTTCCATTATCCACTGATAATACAGAAATATTGATTGGTCACTTCAAATCAACATTCTTGGTGTCCTTCCACCTCTGATTTTTCTAATTACCAGAGAGACAGAAAGACACATGACCCATCCACGTGCACAGTAAACTGTTATCTGAATGACTATTCAACCGGACTGAGTCAAGAAGCAGGAAGAGTGAATGAGCTCTTTGTTCTGTTCAATTGACTGCAACTCTGAGATACAAGAATCTGCTTTCCCAGAAGAGCAGCAGATACCAGCTTTGACCTTGAAAGAGCCTGTCAAAGCTCCAGCTTTCCTCAAGTGTGTGTGGCACGTGTGAAATACTGTTTGTTTAATGGGCACGAGGCACTGAGGAAACACAAGCTCTCAATGGTTTCACAGATGCAGGACATGACAGAGTGTCTACTGTGCTGCACCGTGTCAATGATGACATCCCTTCTTATTCTGTTTATATCCAAAGGGAAAATGACATATTTGCCCTGACCTAAAAGCAGGTTCACCCTTTTTAATGAGGCGTTCATGTTGTTTTTAAGGCTGTATTTTGCATTTTACTGTATTATGTTGTAATTAAAATTGATATGTTGAATTATTAGTAACGCGGTTACTCAAACTGCAGCCTCCACAAAGACCACAAAATGAAACCAACATCTCTAAAACAGTTTTATCTATAGGTGAACATTTTAACCTTTATGAAGGTAGGATGCACGACTGTTGTCTTCGACTACATTTGCTTTAGTTTCATGTACTTGTTAGCCACAAGCTTTCCACTTAGATCAGCAAGTCAGCCAACAAATCACTTGGCCAAAGAAGTTTTGCTAAGTCTTCCAACTACTTTTGGCTCAGTTGAATTTGAGGTATTGGTGTTCAAAGATGGTTTGCGTCTGTTTGCGTTTCCAGATTCACGAAGAAAACTGACTGTTTCAGAAACAGGACCATCCGACAAGGAACAACCTGCGAGATGCAAACCGACTGTTAATGTAAAACCGTGGCTTCACGGCCTACTGATGTGCATGGGGCTAAGAATATGTTATTTAGGTCACATCCTCCCTCACTCTATTCATAAGCCTTAAGTCAGGGACACAGATAGACTGTTTACAAAGCTGCTGATGGGAGAGCCTCATAAGACACTGAGGAGAGGAATTAAGCACTTTTTGAGAAAACACTTTTGGTAAATACCCAAAGAAAATCCTCTTGTGACTGACAAATGAAGAGTTTCTTTAATTAACATGTGTTGTAGTACAATCAGTACTGAGTCCACACAGATGCAGCAGCATTGTCACTAATCGTCACTAATCTGCATATTAATCAGCGAATGTGATGTGACCCATCCCAAAATCGTCACACTTATTACTGTCTCCATGTGTACATGTACCACCATTTTGTTCCTGCATCAGCCTGTGAAGGGGACAGCATCAACTGACAGTATGTTCAGTAGACAGTATGTTTCATGAAAGGTGTACCTGCACCTCACCGCACAATTATATTGATTATATTCAGTCTATAAAACAATATAAAATTAGACCGACTGACTGTCACATGCTGAGGCAACAATCCAAAGCCCAAAGGCTCTTCATTTACTATCATTTTGACAAGGAAGAGCAGCAAATCCACGTTTAAGAATCTGGGAGAAGCAAATGTCTTTGCTTGGAAAAGCAAGTGATTGGTTAAGTTAGTGATTAATTGACTGATCTGTAGCTACAAGAAGGAGTTTAATTGCATTAGGTAGTGATTAAACCAATTTGTCTGGCTACCAGCAATGAAGAATTAGTCATTTTCTCCCAGGAGTTCAGTCTCCTCTTAAGGACGGTTTGGACATCAACATCTAATACTCGATTTTTCTCCATCAAGTGTAGATAACAGCTTTTTCTTTCGTTTTCTCCAGACAGCAGGGTGGTGACATGAGCAGCTGCAGGTTGCCGGTCAGCAAACATCCAACCGGCTTAAATGTCTTAGAGCATAACCCCACACTGATTTTACTGAGAGGATGAAAAGCAAACAGAAGTGGTCCCTTTGAGAATTCAGCTTTATCAGTGGACTCCTACATCGACCTCATTACCTTGACAAAACGTCCTGGTTCTTGAACAAACAGTTTTGTACCATTTGTACCTGCATAGGAAACCACACTGACTTTCAACCAATAAGCTTCCAAATTCATAACATCAGTTCAACTTAACTCAGTGTACATTACGAACACAAATCCCCAATCTGGTGCCGAAGACAACACTCATCTTGGATTTTGTTTCTGTGTGAAAGCTGAATGCATCCAGTCCAGCTCTGAGGCAGCCTGTCTCCATCTTCAGTGATGTCACCAGGAGGAGTCCTATGGCAGCCAATCAGAATCCTTCCTCATCATGTCGCCATCTCCTGCCTGCTGACTGGCCAGAGATTCTCTGTCCTGTCAGCATGGAGAGAGAGGGATGCCCTGCACGCTCGCTGACATCATCATCCTCATCATCACCACCTTATCTTCAACACCAGCTGAATCATAGTTATGGCTCTGAACAGTGGGAGCAGCTCCTTCACTGGCTTTCTCTTTAATATTTTTTATTTAAAATACCATCTCTTTTTTCCTGCATATTGTCCACAAGGATCAAAGACGGTTCATTCACAAGCTGACTGCAGTCTCACCAGTCAGAAACACTAACCATACTGACACGTTCTACTTATGAAGCTGGTGACTGCCGGTGATACACGTCTGACTCCAGCTGCACATCCACATCACTGTTATTCCTCTTGACATCTCACTCGTATTAACGTGGTGCCTGAAGCTTTTGGAAGGTCCTTCAATCCAAATTTTTAAAAAAAAGAGAATTCATCACAGTGATAATTTGAAAGCAAAAGCAACTGAAAGACTTGACTTGAAGCGCTTGACTGGTTTTATTTCTCACCAGGGGAACAGCGCACAAAGACGCCACAACACCATAAGACTCATAATAGTTCATCTAAATTGTAAAATGCTATATTAATGTAAATAAAAGACTATTTGAGATCTTGGATCAATGTAGTATAACCTCCGTGACATGCAGGCAACCTGTAAGACTATGAACAGCTTTATTACAGATAATGTTTGCATAAGGAACAAGATGGCAGCGCTCATATCTGGGATATTTAGGCTTCATTTCTGTGCAGTGGGAAGAAGCGGAGATGTGCTGTCCATCTTTATACATGCCAATGTATCAACACATATACTAGTGTCTTTAAAAAGCCACATGCATCTGTCAATCCTACTCAGAAATCTTGTCAGTGAACTAAACCCTGACCTGCTTTGCTTAGGCTGAAGGTTTAGCACAATGTACAGCTGCACATTAGCGTCTAGTGCAAGCTTTAGTAAGCTGCACTGCTAAACAATACTTAGCCTGGTACAAAATAGGCCTAATCAGCCGTAGTAGTTGAACATTAATGGCTGCCCTGAGTCCTTGTGACGTGCATCAAAGCCCAGCAGCCATTAGGATAACCGCAAAACACATCCTGGGGCACAGCAGGCTAAAAATAGACTCGGCACCACAAGTGACTGTCTTTCAGGATGATGGGGCATGCAGTGTAGGCCTGTACTATCCTCACCATCACTTACTGACTGCCACATCGCTGTTGGTGGAAAATAAGAAACTATAACAATCACCAGCATCATCATCATGGCAATTATAGACCCAAAGCAATCACTGTTATCATCCCAGTGTCAACATTAGGAAAATCATAAAGGGAAATGACTTTCATGGCCAGGAGGAGCTAATAAAGTCCCTGCCTTCACATAATATCAGATCAATGGCTTGTTTGGAATGCTGTTTTTAGCTCCTTATTCTGGTGGTCCTTGTAAAGCACTCAGTTAATGCTGCCTTTAGGTTAGGGCTTCATTACTGCTGTTAATGTAGGTAATGACTCAATTCGCAAGTCACAATTATTAGGCCAGAGTACAAGACACATGTTGAGCCACTCAAAAACTCAACAGCTCTTCATCTCAAAGCGATTTAAAGTCCAGTGTTAACTGACTGATGCCGTCGACTACGCCCCCTTTTCTTCAGATGACCCTCAGGTCAGGAGGCACAAACAGGCACCCTCACGTGTCAGGAAGAAACACGAACACTGAAAATCATCGTCTGTTTTCTTAACTTTTGATGGCCACGGCGGTGAATCCCTTGGGCTGTCCGTCAGTTTAACGATTCTCGGGATTAACCATTAACGCAGTGTAAAGAATCAGTGCTTTCAGCCACCTAATGTATAAACTGATCAGGGGTTTAGAACGAAGGTCTGAGGGCATCTTTCCTCACGTTGGCTCACTTCTGATTAGCTACCAGTTGAAGATACTGGACTGTTGGCTGACTGGTTAGTTGACCTTTTCATAAGATGTTGCTGGTTGTTACAGCTGCTCTCGGTGTTTAGACATTTATTCAGAATTTAAATATGCACAAATTTATGCCTGATTATGAGGTTTAGAATTTCGCTCTACTTGGATTGAGGTTGGTCTCACAACAGCGTGGCCTGCATTGGAAATGCATGTAGTCACATCCTGACAAGACTGACACAGGTGATTGTTTATCAAAGTAAATTAATAACTAAGCTGTAGGCAGTGACAGCAACCGTACAGATTCAGCACAATTTAGCTTAAGAGAACTGAGTTTCACATCCTGTGGTCCATGATACACTCCTATTGTTAAACAGCTGAAGTTTAAAAATGTTTATTCTCTGGCTGTACTGCTCACAGCGTGGATAACAGGCCTGTCCCAATTACATGTGATTTTATGATTCTGCAAATGCAAACTGAAAGACAGCCATAGGCCACAATTAACCTAAACAAAGTGGGAAAGACCTCCACATAAAAGGGCATCTTTATTTCACAAAAACAATAATCCATACACCAAACCTAAAGCAGAACCACATATATGAAAACCTTTTCTCCCGATCTGTACATGTTTAACAGGAAACCTGAAGCAACAGACAGCTGTATGGACAAGCTGTCCATTCTGTGGTACTGTCTTTGCAGGTTATCGCTGCAGGATGCTGGATTTGCATCCCTCTTGGTGATCCCTTACCCACATCAGGCCTGTCTGAAGGCCGTGAGCCGTCACTGGTTAACAGGCTGAGCTCTGGGTACAAATTTCCCACTGGCCCCTTAGATTATCATTAGCTAGCTTTTGCAACCCTGTCAGAAAGTGTGCAGGGTCACTGACAGGCTGACTGACGACTGGCACTGACCTGTGAGTGAAAAGCTTGTTTCTTCTTACAGCCTAACAGCTGTAGTCATTCTCGTCCAGGTAGGGGTCATTTGATTAACACCAGGACGTCAATTAGCAGACAAATCTCTGCCACCTCTCTGCGTTAAGTCGGCCTACAGCCGGGAATTCATCATTAGTCTGCATGACACGTGCGTTTTCTCGTGACGGAAGGTGAAACAGAGAAACACCTTGCTCCATTATCGGACACCCTCCCAATGACAGGTGTCGTGCCACGCGATTTCTCCGTCATAGGTCCTCCTCCATTTGCAGCACGACGACGTCAAATAAAGATACTGACAACAAGAAGACAAGCTGCCATGACAGGATCCATATTTCACAAATGGTTTATAGAGGCTGGGTAAAAAACGGAGTGTGTGTGTGTGTGTGCGGGTGGGGGGTCTGTCTGGGAAAGCGACTTCGACACCTGTCGTCGCGCTTACTGCTTGAGGTGATACTAATAATACTGTTATTTCTGGCTTTGCGCCGCACGTCCAGCAACACACTCGTTTATGGCCTTTTACACTGTAATTACAGGGAAATACAACTACCCGCGGCCACAAATGAACTCACCCAGCGACGGTTTAAGCGGATGACCGATTAACGAACTTTGTATGATATAATTACAGTGTATCGTTACAAAAACCGGTATTGGCAGATGCCCGCTTAGAGCTTATGGAAAGTCATATTGGGATTTTGTGGGCAAAGGAGAACCAAGCTGATCAGACAGGGTCGTGGCCGATCACGGGTGACTCGTCGCTCGTTGTCCGACAATGGGTGTATGCGAGTTGCGCTTACCTGTAATGGGAAAGAGGCGCTCTTGTTGCCCACATATCCTCGGACTACATGGCTCTGTATGGACAGAACACGGCATTCCATGGCGGCTCCCGGTCAGCCGAGCAGGGATGCAGATAATCCGTTACTTCAACAATAATGGCGTCTACACATAACAGAACGAGAGAAAAAGTAAATCTAACCGAAACGTCAACGCCGGCAGTTTGTGAGAAACAACGTTAGCTAGCTAGCTAACCAGCTGTGTGACACGGGCAGGATGGCGGTGAGTGTGTGAGCGCGTGTTGTGGTTGTAGCGGGTGATGTGCAGTGAGTGTGTGCGATGGAGAGAGGGAGGGAGAGAGAGGGAGAGGGAGGGAGGGAGAGGGAGAGAGAGAGAGAGAGAGAGAGGGGGGGAGAGAGGGGAGACACACACGCACACACACTCAGCAGGAATCGAGTTAGGAACGAGCCTTCTGTGTGTTGTTGGTGTTTAGCTTAACTGAGAATTTAAAAAAAGTGCCGCGAGCTCACAAGACAACCGAGGGGTCGCGTGCAGCTACACTACAGGACAACACACACACACACGCCGATACGCAGCTACACTACAGGACAACACACACACACACGCCGATACGCAGCTACACTACAGGACAACACACACACACACGCCGATACGCAGCTACACTACAGGACAACACACACACACACACACACACACGCGCCGATATTCTGCTCAGGCAATCGGAGAGACCTCCTAAACCTGATGACGCCACTGCCCCCCGCCCCCAGCTCATCCTGATCGGCACAGCTGGACCTGGATGGGAATGACGACTCTCTTTCAGTTATCAGTCCACCTGAGGCAGCCGAATCACTTTAGACAATATTTTACCTTCATTGATTACTCATATGCGGGTTTAACTCGCCAGAATAAAAGACAAATGGAAAAACGGGTTTAGTTTGGTACTGCGCTTTTTGTGTGTCATTCCGCGTGAAAATGTGCGTCCATGGTTGTGACTCACAGCATCTCTATCACAGAGTCGTGACTGAGGGGGGGATCTGACTTGGCACAGACTGCCTCTGACTCCCTTTAACCGCATGTACAGACAAACACAGCATGCAAATGCAAGCACGACAAAGAAATGAGAGAGAGAGAGAGGCGTGGAAACAGAGAGGCAGCCACAGACTGATGCAGCCAAACCTGCTGTTCATTCAGACCTGCTCTATGGGACACTTTAATTGCACTGCGTGTCACCCAAACACACACATCCTGAACATCAAACACAAGACTTGAAAGTGCTGCTTTAATAAATAAATTTGTTCCTATCATTATTGCATAGTACAAACAGCCAGGAAGACATTTTCTCTTATTTCTATGGCAGATCACCCAGACAAACTTCCAAACTGTCTATGCTGCTTCCTCTCTGAGCGGGAGAAGGACGTGAAAGAGGACCGGTCCGAGGAGGTTAAGGAAGGACATGGAGAGTGGGAGGTAGGCGTCACGGATCATTAGGAGTCCTGGTCCATTTCAGGCTCTGAAGAGAAAACAGCACAAGTAATTTATTGTATATTCATAAAAATATTTAGTCTGGTTTTGTCTTTTCCACACAGTTTAATGTGTCTGTGCAGTGAAAAGTGGCCATTCATGAGCTGGAGTGGTATAAAGCTGAAACATCATGTTCCAGAGGTAAAAATACGATTCCTAATCTCCATAAGGAATTGGATTATCAACCATAACGTATAAACCAAACGAGGTGGATGAAGCAACATGTCACTGTGATGTCTTCAAACATGTTTCTCTTCTTCACAAAGCCTTCACACAGAACAGCCTCCTCCAGTTAGAAATCTGTTTTCCTTCTTGTTCCGGCAGCTGAGTGTTTGAACTACACGACTCGCATGCTGACTCTGTGAGGCTGATTTTTACTGCACTGCTGACAGTCTAAATTTGCTTTGCACTCAGTGGAAATCAGATTTCAATAGGCGGAGCCTGCTAGCATGAACTGTGACATCACAAACAGGTTGGAAGCCAATCCAGGTCCCGTATTCAACATACACAAGTGTGACGTTTGAGACTTGAAGCCTCCGGTACACACACACACACACACACACACACACTTCACAGGACTTTCCAGTGAGACATCTTGTGATCCCTCAGACACGACTTGATGACTTATTGATGATGCCTGATAAGAAGTTCAATACTAGCGGCTTGACTGATATTATTAATAATGTATTTGAAGCTACAGAACTTCCAGAGCCGGCTCTGTATGCAGCGTTGTGTGTCAGATCATAGGAAGTCTCTCCGTCTCTCCCTCACCAGTGAAGGTGAACTCAGGGAAGCTGCTCAGGTCTCCTCCTCCATACAATCTCTGGAGCTTAGTGGTCTCCTCTGACATGGTTTTGACATAATCTGGCTCCGCCTCCATCAGTCCTTGATTCAACCTCAGAGAAGAAAGAAAGGACCAGAGATGGGGGAAAATCAGACCAGAAATGCTTGTCACCCAGTCAGTGTCTCCTCGACATTACATCTCACTCGTATCCCATCTTAACAGTCTGCTGTGTTGTCATTCTGTTTTTATTTAAACAAAGATTGTGTGATAAAACTATTTATTTAACCTTACGGCAACCAAGGGGGTTGGAAACACTTTAAACACTTAATTCAAGACAGACCTGGCTGAAATTTCGACGTAAAACCCAAAATCACACAAGTCAAATTTTTCCATTCACGTTTAGCACCATAAAATATGACGTGTGACATGAACTGTATCTGTGGGACATTTTGGGAAATTAGCTGCATTTCAGTCCCAAAACCATTCCTCTAACAAGCCATGCAGATAGAACCAGGTGTCGTTCGGTTTTCCTGCTGAATAAAACCTCTTTGGTCTCTGTACCTGCGAAGGTTGTTGTATTCTCTGATCTTCTCCAGGAAGAGTCTTTGCACTGGATCTAAATCTGAAGAACACACGAAAACAATACTGTCAAAGCCCAATCAACAGACAACTATTTACATCGGATATGATTTCTCTAGCTTAATGAGCTGCATCTACTGCCACCTCCTCTTTGCCTCTGCTTCTCCTCATGTCTCTTCACCACAGGAGTCAAACTTACCTTCCAAAGTGTTTGCTCTTGCCGCCTCCTGACAAACTGGACCTGCTGGACCTTCAGCAACAGCAGCACTAGCTTTTAGTGCTTCCACAGGGAACAGACTAGGCTCTACTGGTGATTCTGTTGTAGTTTCTATTAAGGGCTCTGCTGCTGAGGCAGCTGAAAAAGATGAGGTCTCTATGTTCTTCTCTGATAAGGGCAGCACTGAGGCAGTTTTGAGTTCCACTGGTTCTGTGGCAGTTTCTATATTGGTGTTAAAAGTAGGTGTTTTTTTCTTGTGAACACTATGCACTTGTTTAAGATTAGAAGCAGCTGGTTCTGTCTTTAACAAAGGAGGAACATTTGAGGTGGGGACCCCCACTGAGGAGGTGGTGGGAGGCTTGGTAGACACGGAAGAAACTTTGGTAGGTCGAACTATAGGAGAAAGGGTGAGGAGATGAAGAGAATAAAAGATTTAAAGGTCAATGAGGGGTGGAAGGAACAAGCAGAACAAGTCAGAATTTGAGAGATTTAAGTAATAGTGTGTTAACTCAGCTGCCCTTCAGGCAATGCAGAGGATGTTCTCAAATCCACATTTACAACTGCATATGCTCTCCCATATGTTACTGTCCATATCATTAAATGTGCATAACCTTGTCTTCTACATGATTCCTCTAATGCAGTCCATACTGACACATATGGAAAAGTACAAGTGAATGTGCTATGATGAAAGGAGGCTGTTAAATGTGGCTTTCAAATCCCCAGAATTATATCCTCTTAATGTAGATTTCTAGACTGGAAAGAAATGTGCTGTAAAACAAACAAACAAACAAAAAAACAGCTCTTTCTGTAAACTACTGCCACCTGTTGTGTGGAGAGAGGAAAAAACATCTGGAAACCTGTGTGTAGAGGTTGAAACGGGGTGCTGACCTTTGCCAGGAGGGGGCGCTGTGCCCGGCCTGCGCTGGGAGAAGAGATGCTCCAGGAGTGTCGCAATATCCACCGCTGGCTGAGGCTTGGCTTTCTCTGTCAGTACAGGAAAACAGGCTGAGAAACAAATGACTGTTCTCACAGGTCTGTCCTTCTGTAAAGAAAAGTCCAATACAGCATTACGACAACACTGAAAATGTATCAAATTTTCACAGATTTTCTGATATTTAATTTTCATTCATCCCTTTTATCTGTATTTCATGATATGAAATATATATCAGAATCAGAATTCCTTTATTAATCCCTGGAGGGAAATTCTTGAAACATGATATACATGATAGTGTAATAAAACTACATGGTGCTTGTTGCCATAGAGGATGTTATCCTTACTGCCCACTCTTAGTAGCACTGATTCTGTTTGTTAAGGAAGAACTTGTAAAGTCTCAACCTTACGTCAGTGCATGTCTTTCCTCACCCCTGGTTATCACTTTTACTCTTAAAGGAATGACACACGAGCTGCATACAGTAATGACTGGCGACTGCAAGTAGAAACCTGACGGACAAGCTGACAGACGTGTGTTCATCTTACTGATGTGTGTTCGGCGAGGTTGTTTTCTGTCTGAAGGTTTGGAGCTGAACTGAGCCGCCTGTGGTCTCCAAACCACTCGGCACAACTCACTGTGAATACACTGGACACACACACACACACACACACACACACACACAGAGGCAGGCTATGGGATGAAGAAGGCAATGCTGGTACCAGATGGCAAACTTACTGTTATATTTTCAGCAATTTAAGACACTATATGCTTTAATAATCTGAATCAGTAAAGAGTAACTGAACAGGAAAAAGAACAATATTTCCATCTGAAATGAAGTTTAGTGCAAAGAGACAAAAAACTGAACTACTCCAGTATATACAAAATACCTCAAAACTTGTATTTCAGTAACCAGTAATAGAGTAAATGTACTTTAGTAGAATACATGGACTCAAAGTAAAGTCCTGCTGTTTACCACAGATAGGAAAACATTTACTTACTCTTAAACATAATCGTCCTCTGAACAAAGCAGCAGCCATGATGGTGTCAATAAACAGGAATCTGTCAGAAATAAAGTTTGGCTTCAGCAGGAATGTCAGCTCGCTCAGGGGAAGAGCTAAATGTCCCGAAGCTCTCCCTCCTCCTTCATGGCGGTGTTCCTCCGTTTATTATCGCTTTGGACGCCGTCGAATCATTTACCAGGTGATCAAACATGCTTACAATGCTAAACAAATCGTAATTCACTACTTAAGATAAATAATCTAAACGCAGCGAGAATAGCAATAATCTTCCTGTGTCGACGTAAACCGATTAAACCTCTAAACGAATGTTTGTTGGCTAGCTGACACGTTTTGGTTCATTAAAACTGGTCCGTTTCAGTGTTTATTTTTATAGCGCTATAGTTACATAAAACTCTAAGCTAAAGCAGCTTGTCAAGACCAACAGAAGAAGAAGAACGGGTTTCCGGTTAGGAACATCAAAATAAAACCACGACCGGTCATTTGAAAATGTACTGGCTCTTGAATTTTAGTTAGTGGCGACTTGAGTTCAAAGAAACAAACAACAACCCCATGTGATGATTAAGCCGTGTAAAATTAAATACTTTTCAAATTCTACTCAATCGGATTTCTACAAGCTACACAAGTTTAGCTTTGAATTTACTTGACTCAGTTCCGGTGTGTGTTCGTGGCTAAATGTGTCTTCTTTGACTTGCTCTTTCCAATTAAGAGACAACGCCCCCTTTCGCTGCATGTGCCAGCCCGACACAGACATCGAGCAACATTCACAACTCAGATCCCAGTGTGATCCTGTCGGCATCGTTTCCAGACTGAACTGAAGGGGTTGGAGAGTCTGGGCCCAAACACACTGCAGTGAGCATGTGTCAGTCAGCAGTCCTGACACAAGCTGCTGAAGCTCCATGCAACCTCCGTCGGTCTCCTGTTCAGTCATGCGTGCTTCAGTCAGATTTGTCTGTAACGCAGAGAATAAGACGGAAGGAAAAACATTTTTAAACAATGATGTTGTTACAGTTACACCTTACTCAGAGTCCCCCAGAACACGCTGAAAATGGCTTTTGTTGTTTCTGTTTTATGCAGAATTTTTTGGATATTGAGATTTTTTTTTTTAATTATTTAGTAAGAGGTAATAAATAGGAAAAAAAGTTTAAAAAGAGATTTGACTGGACTTGTTTCCTCTCCAAACTCAGTATATTTTTGTTAGGTTTTTATTTTGTTTGAATATAATTCAATCACTGTATATTTGCCAAGCAAAACAATAAAAAGCATTAGAATGAATGAATGCTTGTTCATATGAACCAGGGGTCCCTGACCTTTTCAGCTTGAGGACATTTCATAAGACTTGATCAGAGATATTTAAGCGATTTTTCCTTCTCAATTTGTGTAATTCAAGAAGTCTGAAAATGTTCAAGTGTGCAGGATTTCCACCCAAAAAACGAGAGAAAATTCAGACAAAACCAAAACAAACAAAAAACATTATTTTGTTTCCTCTTCAATCGTTTTTAGGGGACCCATCCACTGATGTGACATGTATAGGTCTGAGTACGGCTCAAACTAAACCATTTGCCAAATAAACCAACAACACAGACGGCTGCAGTCTTGGTCCAACTGAAGTTTATTCTGAACATTGAAAGACAACAACGTACATCGTCTTCTACAGTGATAATTAACAGCAGGCTGTCTCTGTCGCCCCCATGGCGCTCATATATTAACTCTCAGATAACAGCAGTATTATACATAACCTGGAAGGTGGACAGTAAGCACGGGTTCAAACTGGATTAGGTTAGTTTCAGTACAGTGTGGAGAGGGAGGAGGAGGTGGGACCTGGGGAGACAAATTCATCATCATTCATTATCATTAGCATCATCATCCCTCTCAGCTTCAAACACTAACGCTGGCTCACACCTTCCTCCAGTCAAGCTGCTGCGGTTGGCTGAGTCTCGTTCACACCTGATTGGACAGTGGCTGGTCACTAAGGTAACTATTGGTTGTCTCAGTGGCAATTCAGTAACCGTGGCTTTCAATGAAAATGACTAACCAGATTTTAGCTAACTAACATATCTACAGCTTTGCTGAGCAAACAAACGGACAACGTTATCCATCCAATTGGCTAACGCAGCGGCCATTTTGAATACTCACGTTGGGAAAGAAGATTGATGCTGCGTTCACATTTCCTGAGTGTGAGGAAATCGAGTAAATGATATGCTTCAAAATTAAAACGGTGACAACAAACTGAAAACAAGCCAGCTATCATTTGGCACCTTCTCATGAACAGGCTAACACGATCCCATGTGAAGGCACCAGAAGAACGCGGCAGCTATGAAAGCTACACAAACATTTATTTTTTGAACAGTCCCCTTTATAAACAAATAAGAAACTACAGGACCTCAAAAACTGAAGGGGGAATTAGCTTACATATTTAAACTGAAATATCTGGACCTATAGTAACTTGCCACAGCCTATAGCAGGCTACAGCTAATAAGCTAGCCGGTTTCCTTGCTAACTTTAAGTCATTACAGCTGATCAGTTCTCAAACATGCTAGACAATATGACAACTGTGATGTCCATCTGAAGTTTTATGTACTGAAGCAAAAACTAGCTTTAAAAGGATAGGACTGACAATACTTGATATTTTCTTCTTGGCAATCAATCCCACAAAAAGATCCTTTTGATAGTAGTTTCTGTGCACTTAAAGCCCGGCGCATCTTATTCCTCTGTACCGTAGAAGATGAAGAGACTTTAATGGTACTTAACTGGTACTTAAGTACAAAGTAGTGAAACCATGTGGCATTTTGTGAGGCATCTTTGCAGACAGTAGGAACCAATGGGCTCAGTGTCACGCAGAGAAGTTGGAGCTTATTGAGAGACGGACCAACACGTCATCGCTTTTGGCCTTTCATGGGATTCATTGATCATCAAAAAGTAAAGCATAATACCAGTCATATACTTTAAATGTTTGTTTTCTCTAGTTCCCTACTTTGAATGTCCACTGTGCCGAGTCGTGTCCTGCCCTGCGCTAAAATCAGCAACAGTGTGTGTTTTGAAAGTGCTGGGAGTGCTGATGCACAGTAAATCTAAAGTATGTCTACACCGAGCTTAGTCAAGGTTAGAGCGTGGAAATTATGTAAAAGGCTGTTTGCTATAAAATACATGCCTTTAGCATGTTCGAGGGGCCCCTCTCCAGCCCTGGGGCCCCCTGATAGTTTGAGGGTTTTCCTCCCCTGCACAGTGTTGGCCACTGTTAACAGCTCCACACAGCAGCAACATTACCAACAGAGGTTAGATGTGTGACATAAACTGACATTAAAAAAAAAAAATTAAGACATTCTTCTTCATAGTACCTCAATTTAAATTATCTGTCACACCTCACACCATGTTTCAGCCATATTAATATCAGTATTATTATAACTGACACGTGTAAAAGGGACCTCTTGGCTTGTCTGTAATTTATTTACACTGGACACTTGTCATATATTGGAGTAAAATCTTTCTACATTTTCAGCTTATTAGCATCGTTAGCATTTCTCATTAAACCTGTACATATTTAGCACTTTCTGAGAAAACATGGCAAGTGTTCAGTGCAGGTCGAAACAGAGCATAAATTCAAAATGGCAGGACCCCTTCATATGCAGTACCCCAACACCGAAAGCCTCAAGAGCTGTAAGACCTGACGTAAAAAAACAGAAGGAAATGTACACCGAACCGTACCTTTAATTAGCCTGTCCACCTTGACACTCATACAGCCATTCATTCATTCTGTCTCGATCGCACGCACACACACACACACACACACACACACACACACACACACACACAGGGGTTTGGATTTGTTGGGACTAAGAAGGAGGGCTGGGATTGTCTGTCTGTCAGATGAAGCAGAGATAGAGGAAAAACAGTAAAGACCCAGATGATCTCCAGGAGGACTGGGCTCAACCAGACTGGACTGAATACCAAACTGGACCTGACTGAAGGAGGACAGGAGCAGACTGGACTGGCCTGGAACAGAAACAGTTGGTAGTACATCATCCCTCATGCTGAGCCAGCGAACCTGTTAGCTATAGGAACAGCTTGTTGAAAGGAGTCTTTAAAAAGGCTTTTTTGACCTGGAAGAGACTGAGGAGTTCAGCAGATCTTTTAAACTCGTCTGAAGCTGAGTAATAATAGTAATAGTAATGCTTTGTGCTGACATGTTTGGAACAACTCATCACACCGCCCCCTGCTGTGTGACTGACTGGCACATAATGTATTAATACTCTAATACTGTATTACTACTCTAAACGTTTGTTTAATGTGTTAATAATATTAATACATTAAATAATGTGACAACACAGAACCTGGTGTATACTGTATAATAGTGCTGTAAATTAGTCAGACTGCTTAAAGCAACTGACACACAGTGAATCTGGGGCTTTTGGGGACCACCAGGGGCCCTGGGTGGTGTTTTCTACTCCTAATTATCTAAATATTCAGTGTTTTCTTCTCTTGACAAGCAGATTTTGTAAGCTACTTTCTTCCCTCGGCTGGACGTGCTCCGCCCTCCTTCAATATAAACAAGAAGAAACTGAACCAGAACCAACTGAGAGAATCCAGACCAGCCAAGTCTTCAGCCCTGATGTCGGGTCCAAATCATATCTCTTATGGTCCAATCCAGACCAGTCTCCTGTCTGGGTCTTACGGTTCTTCAAACAGCTGGAGGTCCAGCCTGACGACAATCTCTCCCGTGGGAACCTCGTGGAGCAGCAAGCGCTTCGTGATTGGTCCTTTAGAGCCCTGGTCCTTCTTTATTTCCGCCAACCGGATCTCCGTCCTGCCCAGAAAGTCTGGAGGGGGGGAGGCAAAGTGTGTGTGATGAGAGAGAGTGTGTGAAGAAAAGGGAGGATAAAGCCATTTACCTGGAGAACAGGTGATCTGAAAGAAAAGGTTTGATCATCACTGACCGTCAGGTGAGAACTGGTCTCGTTCAAACACAGTGACACAGAGAACGTCCTGTTCCAGGTCCTTGATAAAAAACTGACAATTTGAGTTCCACTTCGGATTCAACGTGTCCTGCACAGCGAGAACAGGAAGAGAGAGGCACCGAAATAAATGAAGTGATACACGTACTGAAGTCATTTAAAGCTCTCAAAAACAAAATGTCAACGTAATAAAGGTGGCAAAACAGCAAACAACACTGAACCCTTGCAAATCAATAATGTATTAAAAAATCCAAAACAAACAGAAATGTGGCAGCAACCACGGTCATACCTGTAATGTTTTTGTGATATGGCACTGTGAACCCATGGTTACCTCACAGTATGGGTTACTTTTACCTGGAAATACAGACACACCCTGAGTACCATTTTAGCTCTAAGTTTATTTTTTGGTAAAGAACAGAGACCGCACACGAGTGTCTTTTTCAGTTTCAGTAAAGAGGAGTGTGTTCGTACCATGGGAGCGACAGGGTTTGAGCTCAATTCCCTCCACGATGTTGACCATCAGTCTGCCGATACCTGTGGCCCTCTGAGAACGCACTGAGACACAGAGACATTCGTCTTGGTTACCGAGGACCACAAAGGTTGGACAATCAGTTTGGCTTGTATCGGGTTAAAAGAAAAAAAAAAAGGAAGGAGGACGAGGGATACCCAGATACGCCTTCTCTCTCTTCTTCTTCTCCGTCTCAATGAAGAGCTCTGAAGCTGCCTTGATTTTCTGAACCCACGCCGTCCTGCAGAAGCACACGGACAAGGAAACACACATGCTTCTTAGAGTAACTGTGGACGTTTGAGTCCCTCCACAGAGACGAGAGACTGAGACTGAAGGATGTGGCTCAGGTGTGACGTGGCTCAGGTGCGACCTGACTCAGGTGTAATGTGGCTCAGGTGTAATGTGGCTCAGGTGTAATGTGGCTCAGGTGTGACGTGGCTCAGCTGTGACGTGGCTCAGGTGTAATGTGGCTCAGGTGTAATGTGGCTCAGGTGTAATGTGGCTCAGGTGTAATGTGGCTCAGGTGCGACCTGGCTCAGGTGTAATGTGGCTCAGGTGCGACCTGGCTCAGGTGTGATGTGGCTCAGGTGTGATGTGGCTCAGGTGTGATGTGGCTCAGGTGTGACATGGCTCAGGTGTAATGTGGCTCAGGTGTAATGTGGCTCAGGTGCGACCTGGCTCAGGTGTAATGTGGCTCAGGTGCGACCTGGCTCAGGTGTGATGTGGCTCAGGTGTGATGTGGCTCAGGTGTGATGTGGCTCAGGTGTGACATGGCTCAGGTGTAATGTGGCTCAGGTGTAATGTGGCTCAGGTGTAATGTGGCTCAGGTGCGACCTGGCTCAGGTGTAATGTGGCTCAGGTGCGACCTGGCTCAGGTGTGATGTGGCTCAGGTGTAATGTGGCTCAGGTGCGACCTGGCTCAGGTGTGATGTGGCTCAGGTGTAATGTGGCTCAGGTGCGACCTGGCTCAGGTGTGATGTGGCTCAGGTGTGATGTGGCTCAGGTGTGACATGGCTCAGGTGTAATGTGGCTCAGGTGTGATGTGGCTCAGGTGTGATGTGGCTCAGGTGCGACCTGGCTCAGGTGTGACGTGGCTCAGGTGTGACGTGGCTCAGGTGCGACCTGGCTCAGGTGTGTGCGTGTTACCTCTCGTTGATGCTCTCAGCTCTGAGTGTGTAAACTCTGTCTATGTGCGAGATGTGGAACAGAGGTTCATCTCCTGACGGGTCTGTGGGCAGCTTCACTAACACTTCATTTAGGAAGATTGGCTGAAAGAGACAAGAGAGCCCAGTTATTACCAGTTACTGTCGGCCTGTTGGTTCTGCAGGTTTCCAGGTTTTCATTTTCGACATAGAAAATTTCAAAGCCGATAACTAAAGTCTGACCAATAATTTTATTTTCAATTTTAGAGCCAAACCTTTAAGATTTTCACGTGGATTTTAAAAACATCCTGTTTCAGGTGAGGCAGTGAGAGAAAAAAGTGTAGTAAAATGTAGTAAAACAGAGTGGATGAACATATTGTGCAGTTTTTTATCACTGAAATGCAGCATCTCCCGTCTGTCATGTTCCTTAACTGGACAGAAGTGCAGCAGCTGTGGACGACCCTGCTTGTGTGGCGTCTTACCGTCTTGTACATGCGGTACTGCAGGTGTGTTTTCGAGGAGAAGACTTTGTCTGAGCCCGACGAGCCCAGAGGCTTGGTCACCTGTGAGGGGGACAGAAAGGAAGATTCAGAAACAGGAAATACGAGGTTGGTCACTGAGACAGCCGGAGGGATGCCAGAGGGACGTCAGAGGGACGCCAGAGGGACGCCAGAGGGACGCCAGAGGGACGCCGGAGGGACGCGGGAACATTACACACCTGCGTCAGCAGCAGGAAGTCGTTGAACAGGAAGCCGTAGAGCTCCTTGCTGCTCTTGGCTTTGAACAACTTCCCGCTGTGGAGGAACTTCCTGGGACCCAGGCAGTTGGTGACGGAGTTAAACACCAGTTGCTGAAGGGCGGAGAGGAAACCACTGATTATTCTTTTCTGTTCACAAATTACTGGTTACGCCTTTAAACGGCTCATAATTGAATTGTTTAATTGTTACTTTTGTTGCTGTTGTTGTATAAACTGGGAGTGAAGGTGACGTATTAGAGGACGCAGCCTCGCTCAGAACATCCTGTAAAAATGAATTTCATGAGACTCTGCTGATTATTTGGATTCTTTGTGTTTGATCAGACTGAAGTTTGTCAGATGAAATCACAGCACCAAACTGCTGTTCTCCTCTTCAGACTGCAGACTGAACGGACAACCAGAAACACAAGGACTGTGTGTCCTGTGTGTGTGTCCTGTGTGTGTGTGTGTGTGTGTCCTGTGTGTGTGTGTGTGTGTGTGTGTGTGTGTGCTGCAGTCACCTCAGACAGGCCTTCACACTGCACATGAGCCTGAATCCACTCCAGACGATCAGAGTTCTCCTTCTCCCTGACGCCCTCATTCACCTAACAACACACACACACACACACGACTCAGAGCAAGCAAAGCAAACAAGAGTTTGTACAAATATGCTTATATATATATGCTTAACGGCAAGTAAGGCAGTAAGTATATTATATAACAGTTTAACCACATTACAAGATGAAGGAGTGAGAAGTTGTTGAACACTGTAGAACAGGAGTGCAAATCTTTGTGTAGTAAAGCTTTGTAAGCACGCCGTCCCAAGTGCCCTTCACTGACCGACCTCCTGCACAGTGTCAGTGTCTCTCTCTTTATCTTATCCCACCAAGAGCCTACAAGCTTACAGCGCAGTCTTAATGGTGCTGCAGAGTTTCCTAAATACCAGCGAACAGCAGGGGAACAGAGAAGGCGGGAGTTGTGTGGTGGGAAATGCTCACCTGCGAGCACAACTCCTCTGCTTTCTCCAGGGCAGCTTTCAGGTGGCTGTGGTCTGGATGCGACTCTGGAGTGTTTTCTAAGATCTGCAGCGGACAGACAGAGAAATGAAAATGAGAGGGAGGGAATCCAGACCGCGTCGGTGATTTAAAGTTTGGCGGCGAGCGGGACGCGTCGGTGCGTCGCACGTACATTCTTGATGATGAGCGGGTAGCGTGTGACCCTCTGCATGGGTTTGAGCAGGAAGCTGGACAGAGGCATCCCCTTACACCTGGGATCCATGGCTAACCTCTGACAGACAGAGACAGCAGCAGCAGGAAAAACATTCAATCACACTTTTCACCGTAAATTTTACAAAATCTACTGCAGATTAAAACAACATTTGCAAAATACTGGACGTGGTATCGGGTTCCCGCCCGGCTGTCATCTGTCACTCATGATTTCTCATCTTTTTTTTATAGCATCAAACAACAAATTAAAAACAAAACCGATCAGAAAAAAGAACACCTGAACAAACATCAGAAATATATTAAACATGTACTTTGAGTTTTTAGTCAGTACTGCAGCCAACCACCATCACAGGGTAAAATGCTGCAAGGTTACATTAAGTGTGTGTGTGTGTGTGTGTGTGTGTGAGAGACACGTACCTTCAGGAAGTCTTTGATCTCTGGGTTGTCGTCAGTTTTCTGCTGAATCAGCGTGGCTCCGTTCAGCTGACACGAACAGAATCTGAACACAGAATCAGACAGCAGTTAGAAATCAACCGACATCCCGATCGACTGAACGCGGAGGATCGAGAGACGACAGACTGAACCTGATGTACGGCTGCATGTGAGGCAGCTGGTTGGTCAGGATGTCACCAATCATCTTCACCGGCATGCGATCACCTGACATCTTCTTCCTGACTCTCAGAGCCCTGCGGAGGACGAAGGGGCGTGATGAGAAGTTCGGTCTGCTGCACGTTACAGGTAAAAACGCTGTACTGGGACTGGCAAAAAACTGTACTCAAGTGAAGATATGAAGTACTTGCACTTGACTTGTACTCGAGTATTTCCATTTCATGCAACTTAATACTTTCATCATTTTGGAAGACAGTATTGCTCTCCAGTAGATTTATTTGACAGCTCACCTTCACCTGCTGCAACATCAGTGAAACGTGTTGCTCTGAAATGTGGCCGTCAGCATGATGAGGCGTCTTCTGAGTGCAGGATTTCTACTTTTAACAGAGTACTTATACACTGCGGTGTCGCTGCTTTTACATGCGAGTACTTCTTCCACCTCTGCAGGATGTGCAGTTAACTTTGTGCTTAATGCTTATGACGCAGACACTTTGGAGAAAAAGCTTCCACACGTGTGAACAACAGGTTCACAGGAGTCTTTCAGTCAGTTTCCTGTAACTGGGAAACAATCTACCGCCAGCTGTGTGTGTGTGTGGTGTGTGTGTGTGTGGTGTGTAATACTGGTGCATTTCTCCTTACTTGAGCAGCTTGATGTTGCACATGATGAGCTCCTTCCAGTTGACGAAGATCATGGCCACTTCCTTCTCCGTCAGCAGCTCGCACTCCAGCAGAGGCTTGTGGAAGATCTAAACATTCACCAAAAGTTCGCTCAAAACGCAGCCAAATCAGTTTGCTACTTCAGTATTATTATTATACTATATTATTCAATATGTTGTTTTCTGATCTCTGTTTACTTCTAGTGACAGTCAATGTATTCACTTGTTTCCTGCTCAGGTTAACTCAGGGCACAGTGGAGATTTAGAGCTTCCTGTGGCGGTAAAATGTTCATCTGTACAGCAGAAGACGTCAGCAGGCACACGTGTGTGTGTGTGTGTGTGTGTGTGTGTTCACCTCTGTGACGAGCTGCAGGTCGTTGACGTAGTTCTCCTCAGTGACGATCAGCTCGTGGATGTAGCCCTGCCTCTTCCTCTCCATGGGACTCAACATGTCCAGCAGGTGGAGGTCGGCGCACCCTGAAATGCAAACAGGACACACACACACACACACACACACACAGACGGCCGTCAATCAGACATCCTGACACAAAGAGGGAACAGAAAACAGAACCTGATGGGCCTGTATTAATACACTGCCAATGAAATACATACCTGAGATGGACAGACAGGCAGAGGGCCTGTCAGTGAGCTCTGGACGGGTGTTTGAGTGTAGAGACTAAATGTCTACTGGAAGATTTTATCTATGGTGTTGAAGTGCAGGTTCTTTTGAAACGAGGAAGATCTCTGACTGCAGACATCACACTCACCGACTGGTTTAGTCCTCGGAAACTTTCTTTAGCTTGTTAACGTCAAGCGTTCACATACCGATTAATGCAGCTTTAAGCAATACAACTCGCTGTTCACAAATCAAAATGTATAAACGCATTTTAGGAGATTTAAGCAAAAACGGTCGCAACAGCAGGCCCATTCAATGTTTTATTTTACAGAGACCAGTTTAACAGGAAGCTGCGTGTGTGTGTGTGTGTGTGTGTGTGTGTGTGAGTAACGAGGCCAGTCGTCTGCAGTCTGTCTCAGAGCATTTAATCATCAGGACCAGTCGGACTCACCGCTTCATCAAAATCCCCACCAACAACACCTCAGCACATCTTTACTGTCAATGCTATGCTAACATTCTGTACATTTCACTCACTCACTCATTTCAGGTATCCATCTGACTGCTCACATCCGTCCATAAAATTGCTCATTCATGCTTTATTTTCACTCAGTCACTCGTCCAGTCATTCGCGCACACCAGGGACACCAAGTGCAGTCCGGTTACATTTGGCCCGGCTGTTAATCCATTCGTCCGCTCATCAGAGTTGCTGTTTATATCCATGTTGAAGCACCAATGATTATCATTCATTAGATTACAGATCATACAGAGCTTTTCATCTGAAACAAACCAGAGCAGACCAGGGCTGTGCTTCACGGCGAAGGGGAGCAAAGTGTGTGTGTGTGTTAAAAATGGTAAAAAAACAAACAAACAAAACGTGCCGCCTCCACCCGCAGGTATGAGGCAGAGATGCATTAGCAGGAAGCGTGAAATCGACCCGAGCTGGCGTGGAGAACCGCTCTGGTCTGGTCTGGTCTTTGTTCTATCCTAAAATACTCATTCTGTGTCGACCGTCGGTTACCAAACTCACCCTCCTGACCCTGAAAACCAGGATCTGTTAAAGAAAAACCTGCTTATATTTCTGGCCCAAAAACTCAGCCTCCAGCAACCGACGGTCTGATGGACTCATCACCCAATCAGAGACCCCCAATACTGACACGCCGAGGAGCCAATGGGATCCAAGCAGATTAATAATAATAATAATAATGATAATAACAACTCTATTGCTCATTGTATAAAAAGTTGCGTAGTTCAATAATCATTTCATTCATTGTTTGTGTTTCTGAGGGTAAACATTAAAATCACAATACTGTCATCTGGATAAACATAAACAAAAAATAACAATACAAATCTGATATGGCAATCATTAAAATACCAGTCTGTTGCTATGGGAACAAATACAAGGACACTGTGCTGGAAATGTACAGTATACAGTATATATATTATTTGAACATGAGGCTACGCTGTTTCTCTACGGGTCAGTTTATCTGTCTGTCCTTCAAACAGACCTGGGAAGTCAGTAATGCTGAGTGATAAAATACGACGTGTGCCGTCTTAAGGACTCCTAACAGCGCAGTGAAGACTCAAGCTAAAAACAAACTGTGCTAAAATGTCTTTAACCCGACCTGACTCGAGTGAAGGAGCCGCTCGGAGGAAACGAGTGAAATGATTCTGCTTGTTGCAGGAAGACTGCAGTGCAGAGGGATTCAAAAAGTCAACTTAAAATCAGCCTTTTTGTGCATTAAGTCTGGCGACAAGCTAAAACACAAGGAGATAAAGCGCAAGTTACTTGACATTATGATCAGCGTGATGCTAATTGAACACAGCTGAGCCACTCGAAGGAACATTTGGTCATTTTGAGAAAGTTTCTTATTTGCTTTCTAGCCAGAACGGAGATGAGAAGATCAATACACTCTTACTGTCTGTCCACTAAATATTCAGTTAGAAGCATGTAAGCTTAGCTTAGCTTAGCGTAGCTTAGCGTAAAAGCTGGAAGCAGGGGGATAGACCTCATCTGGCTGCAAAATAAAATAAACCTCAGGAGCTCAGTTTGCATTTTGTTTGATCTGCTCACAAACAGAAGTTTTAGAATGACAAGTTGCAGTTTTCACAGCTTTAGAGGTGTTTGAGCTCTGGAGTTTTATGCTAAGCTAAGCTAAGCTAATCACCTGGCTCTGGCTTCATCCTTAACTGACAAGGGAGTTTCATTCATTTTGTCACCTCACTCTCAGCTACAGAGAAAACACGTGCATCTCCCAAAACGCTGAATGGAATGATTCCCAGAACAAGTTTGTTTTCTATAACATATCATTCCAGCCTTACATATTCAGTACCAAAGCAGTCTACGTGTGTGTCATGTCAAAGTCAATCATCCCGGGTTGAGCCCTGAACAGCATGACAGCGTCTCATAATCATAGCAACAGACAAAACAATAAACATGTAAACAAAAGTAACAATAACAACAGAACATAAAACCGACCATTTAAAGTTAATACATATTCAGAATGTTAAACTACTACGGATAAAAACATTGTCACTGTGTCTCAGTGTGTGTGTGTGTGTGTGTGTATGTGTGTGTGTGTGTGTGTGTGTGTGTGTGTGTGTAAGCTGTTCACACTATTTAAGGTCATGTCCACACTCCAAACTCTCTGTACCATGATGCATTGCGCGTCTCATTTGGTTAGCTAGTATGCTAAGCAGTTACAGCATGGCTTTCCATTTTAGCCCTGAGCTACACGGGGCTGAGTCCCATTCCAGCTGCTCGCTCCCTTCTATGCCTCCTTGCCTCCTTCCCTAGCAGAAAAAGACAGGAGCAGAAACTAACGGACTAACAGGAAAGTCATAGAGGGGAGCTGCATCCTGGGTTGAAACTCAGCGCTCGACTGCCGCGGGACGCGTCTCAGTACTGCCTCATTTCCTCTCCTCTCCATTACTTCACCTCCTTCTTTGAGGGAGGAGTCTTTGGCATTGAGGAGGGAAGAGGTGAGGTGGGGTGAAGAGAGGAGGAGAGGAGACTCTGACACTGAGACTTGTCCTCCTTGCTGATAGTGGGTCTTTCTGTGAAGCTGTGGGAGGGGAGGGGTTAGTGAGGGGATGGAGCCAGCACTTTTGACTGACAGGTGAATGAAGCTGCTGTGGATGAACCAATGGGAGCCAAGTTAAACAAAATAAAAACAAAAATAAAAAATAAAGGAAAAAATGGTAGAGGAGGATGAGCTGAGCAACTGAGCCTAATCTCCCATAAAGCCACAAAATGACCCACTATCCACTTAACACCGCTAGGATAGGGCTGCATGTTTGGATGTGTTGTTAAATGTGTGTGTGTGTGTGTGTGTGTGTGTGTGTGTGTGTGCGCAGATGAGTGTGTGTGAGTGTGTATACAGTCAAAACATGTTCATCAGTCCAATCTGGGAGGAAGGAGCTCAACAGTCTCTCCTTCTGTCACCTCTCCTCCTTTCTTCTCCCTTCACTGCTTATCTAAACATCTTCTGACTGATAAAACAGAAAGAGAAGAAAAGCAGGAAAAGGTGGAGGGGCAGGAAGAAGAGGAGGAGAAGGAGAGAAGAAGAAAGCTGGAGAGGAGAGGAGTCCTGACTAATGAGCTCCCTCCTGTTGAACAGTGCTGTTTGGAGCCAGAGCCTTAGATAAACAGAGTTTGGCCAAGTCCAGCCAGAGCCATGCATAGACAGAGTTCTCGCCACCACTGGGCGTTTAAACGTTACAGTCTGTCTTTATGTCTGTCTGTCTGTCTCTCTCTTTCTCTGGCTTCTATTGGTGGAGAGTCGGCCATTTCCGGGTCATGTGACCTCTTGCTGCTGTCCCATTGGTTGAGTGGCCTAGTGGGTCTCTTTGAGGGCTTTGAGGAGAGGGGGGTTCTGGGTAATGATATGATCCTAGAGAGAGGACGACAACAACAACATCAACAAAAACAACTAAACAAAACAACAACAACAACAACAACAACAACCACCAATCGGGTACTAGGTGGGTGGAACGTGCAGCAAGACAGAGCGTGTGGAGGTGTGGTCTAATCTAACATAGAAATGGAGGATCAAGAGCGAGCAACACAACAGCAGGCAGCGTGACAGAGCTGGTCACAGCAACTAAAACAATCTGTAAATGTATCGATGGCTGACTGCTTCTGAGGCTGACACAATATTTAAGTTTTGTTTGAACAGGTTGGCTGATATTTGTGATTTATTTGTTTTTTTCCTGTTAGCCCACATATAAACACTGATATAACTGTGACGAGCTAATCTAATTTAGACACACGGGAACCAAGTCTGAACGCAGCTCCTCATCTGTTTGAGTGTCACATATCACAACAAACTCTTCAGTTATATTACATAATGGGTCGCTGCAGACCTGAGGCCTCCCTCATCACACCCTTGTTCATCAGGTGCTCGTAGCACAACCTTACAAATAATGTGTTTATTTTTTATTTTTATGCTGGTCTCAGCAGGAGCTCAAAGCGACCAAATGAAGCAGTTCAGTCGACGTTTGTCGCCAGCGTCTGTTTGCTCAGCTCGAGAAACTCTAAGTCTATGGTGGATCATGCTGAAGGGACACATGCAGGAAGAGGGGAGGAGAAACACTTTTACACTAATGAGTGCAGACACACACACACACACACACACCGTGCAAACACACACAAACACCACCCAGAGGTGTTGTATGACTGGGAGGTTATCAAAGAGGCCCAAAGGAGTGTCAAGGTAAAGGTCAAAGGTCAAACCAATCCAGGGTCAAACACTGAGAGAGGGACAGCATCTCCACACCTGGCTCTGGGATGTGCGTGTGTGTGTGTGTGTGTGTCTGTGTGTGTGTGTGTGTGTGTGTGTGTGTGTGAGTGAGAGAGAGAGTTTCATTGTGGAAATGTGACTGTGTGTCACATCACTTTGTATCCACACTGAGAGGATGTTAATTTTAGTACCGTGTGTGTGTGTGTGTGTGTGTGTGTGAGAGAGAGAGAGTGTACTCACACTGCGTGCTCGGGTCAGTATCTGTGGTGAGTTTGACGTAGTTGCTGGGAAACAGACCCTCCCTCCCATTGAGCTCTCCTTTCCACCAATCACAGTCGTCCTTGTTGAGCACCGTGATCACCTGACCCTTCAGGAAGGCCAGCTCGTCGTCGTTCTGGGCCACGTAGTCGTACATGCCGATCACCTGACACACGGCTTCACGACCCGTGGCGGACAAGATGGACAGGAAGTCAACATTTTCAGCTTTAAGGTCACATGAGTCAATATTAATCTACAACCTTAAACAACTTAATCTACACAGATTTCAAGATTCAGTAGTGCACAAGTATGTAGTCATCAACAAATCTATAAAGCTTGTTTTGTGTTCATTTTAAGATTTTTTTTCTCTAATTTCAAGTCGATTTTACACTTTCATACAAGTCGCATCAACTGTACCACTTTTAGAGACAGAAAGTTTTATCAAAGTCAAAAGACATTTCAGATCATTCATGGACTTGCAATAAGACCACAACTTTCTCAAAAAAGGGAAAACTGCTTTCCACCAAAGGAAACATGAACATACAAGCACTGGAAGTGTCTTTATTTATCAACACACCTGTGTTGACAGGAGCCAGTTTAGGTGGCGTGGGCTCTGTGGGCGTCGTCTTGTTGGTGCTGGGACTGAGCAGCTTCACATAATTGGCCGGAAACCAACCAATCTGGCGCTTTTTACCCCGGGCCTGAACCAATCAGAGCACAGCATGTCATAATTCATATAATTTACAGTATATTCCCAGAAGTAACTATGACATACAATACAGAGGTGGGTTTACTATCCCAATATCCAAATAAACACGTAGTCCCATTGTTAAAAATTCACACCACTGAGAAACAATAACTGGGTATATTAAGAGTTTGTGCTGGTGTACCTGGAGCTCACCCTCCCACCAGCCCCCTGGGTTCTTTTTTCTGATGAGGATGAGCTGACCCGGAGCTAAAGTCAGCTGCTCTGCACCTGTAGCACTGTAGGGGGCGATCACCTGAGCGATCTCTGATTATCAGACAGACAGGGAGAAGAAGATAATGTGGTGAGGAAGCAGTTCAGCTTCTGGGATCTGTAGTAGGTGCAGGTTTCATATTTCATCAGGTCAGTTTGTGATGACTTTAATTTTGATATTAAGTGCTGATATCTGGAAAAAAAAACAAAACTACTGACTTCAGCTGGAACTGTATGTCTAATTTATGTGCAAAAGGGATAAAACTTAGCCGTAATGGTGAAATATTCCCTGAAAGATCACCTGGCTTCTTTCCCAGGCTGCCCGTCTTCCCTGCTGGTCCCAGAGACTGGAAACAGAGACAAAGTTTAAACGACAAGTTTTACAGCAGCTCAGGTCCTCGTCTCGTTCTCGTCTGTTGTCAGCAAAATCTCACCTCTGAGCTCGAGTCTCGCGGTTTCACATAATTGGAAGGGAAGACTCCAGTCTTGCCCCCGACCATGCCTGTCCACCAATCCCCTTCTTTCCTGGTAACCATGACGATATCTCCTTGCTGGAAACTCAGGTCGCCCTGTTCACTGCTCTCGTAGGTGTACATGGCCACGTACTCTGTGCAGACGCATGGGAGTCAATGACAAACACCTGCCAGACCTTCACAGAAAATCATGATTAACATGTTTACGCGTGTTACCTTCTCCAGACTCAGAGGGTTTTGTTGGGGACGGGGACGGACGTTTTCCATTGGGTGGGCTGTCTGATGCTCCAGATTCACTAAAGGAGACAAAGAAGGAAAAAAAAACATTTACATTGTAGATTTTTTTGCATTTTCCTAATTAAATTAGCTAGATTTTAGTTTAAAATAAGACCACAGGCTGCCATTACAAACTAATGTAATCACCTACTGTTCTGTGTGTGCTGAGCCTCCTGATGCAACTTCAAACGTCTGACTTGTCACTCCACTATCAACTGACTGAGCTACTTATGACAAAGCTGAAGCTCTTCAAGCTGATCCAGAGTCTGACAAAGACTGTAATCAGTCCAGTCACCTCTGGTTTGAGTCTATGGCTCTGTTCGGATCCTGTGTTTTGGAGTTTTGTCAATAACCTGTGAGCTGAAATCCCCTGACCTAGAGCTTACCTTGTGTTTTTGCTGCGTGCTGCTGCACAAGCCGGGGCCATCATTGTGGCGGAGATGAGCTTGACGTAACTTTTGGGGAACCAGCCTCTCTGTCCAGTCTGCAGTTCACCTAACCACCACATGTCCTGCTGCTCCAACACTGTTATTATCTGCATTCACAGTAACAGTAGGACAATCAGTTCTGTTCAGTTAAACAAATTAGCCCACACAGAAAAAAGAGAACGTTTACAACACAAACAGACATGCAGCAAACAACAAATAATGACCTCATTTTTGTTGAAGTTGAGGTGGTTGTCCTTCTTCGCCCTCCAGGGATACAAGGCCTGAGCCTGAAGGCCCTCGACCTTCTCGCCCTGACAAAGAACCATTATTAGAAGCATTTAAATTCATGTACAAACAGAGCAGCAACTGATTAACTTTGGGGATCTTTTCCATCTAATGTTATGTCAAACTAAACATTGTGGACAGTTTTTTAATGCTCTTACCTGTCCCAGCACAGGAGAGGGAGAAGATCCCGTCGTCATGGTAGCAGGAGTGAAGGCTGAGCGTTGTCGTAGCTGTGCTGAGGGAACGCTGAGCGAAGGATTCTGACTGGCTGAAGAGGTCGGCCATGCGTCCCATCCCTCGCTGTCTGACTGACTGGCTGTGTTGGAGGGCCACCTGAAAATACACACACACACAGATGAGACATTCATTCGCACTACTGCAGGATGCGTGTCAAACACGAGCTCTATTTTGTCAACATGCCACTGCGTTCACTTAAACACTTTGTTCCTAATGTGTCAGGTGCGCCACTGAAGCTAAATGGAGTCTGGTTCAGACCACGTTAAAGGCGGCTGGACTCACGTGGTGCTGAAGTCGGCCCAGTTGCTGTTGTTGGAGGACGTGGAGGAGGAGGTGTGTCCAGGTGCCGGGGGAGGTGTGGTTATTGGCTGCTGGGCTGAGGTGGGTGTGGCCGAGGCGGCTGCCCGCAGGCTTATCGGAGCTTCACTGTCGGGTATCCGTTCAGCGTAGTTGGCTGGAAACCAACCAGTACGTCCTCGGAGCTCTCCTCCCAGCCAACCGGGTTCACCTGTTTGGGATTCATCCACCTGTGAGAGTAGAGGGGCGGGGTTAAGATAGAGCTGAGGCTTGCAAGCACACAAAGGGGCACTGAAATCACAGAACAGCTTCAGCTGTTCAGAGCTGAATTCCTCAAAGTGGAACAGCAGATAACTGAGTGAGACGAACAGCTTACAAATCTGGTAACTTGACATTTGAAACTGTTAATGTTAATGGAAGTTGTGCCACTTTATAATGAATGAGGGCCTTTTCACTAATCAATGATTCTACTCCTACAAAATAATCTCATGATAAACCCTCTGGCTGGAGGGAGTCAAGTCGGCTTTATTTGTTCAGACTGCAAAGTGTAACACACAACTTTACACACTTAAACATTAAAAAACAACCAAGTAAAACCACATGTAACAACGATTAGACTGAGGAAGCCAAAGACATTCATCCAATGGCAAATGAATGAATGTGGAGGTGACATGAAATGAACCAATGACAGCAGGAGTTCAAATGAGTGCTGGCTTGTGACTGGTGGAGGCACAACAACACTGGACGGGGGAGTCAGAACTTACCCATTCCCCCTTCACCTTCAGTTTGCACAGCAGAGGAAAAGAGGAGACAGTTAATACCCGCATGCACGCACACACACACACACACACACACACACACACAGCACACAGCACACACACAGGAGGCTTTAATACAAACAAACACATAGTATAAAAGATGTGATAGAATATCTGCTCACACAGCATGTATACTGGTATGTATGGACGTGTGTGTGTGTGTGCATTCTTCAGCATGCTGTCTGTTTGCAGCAAGGTGTATGGCTGAGGGGTTCAAGTGTACAGGTGTTAAGTTCGTGTGTATACCACATACCATGATTACATCTCCAGGAGCGATACTGATCTCATCATGGCTGCGAGCATCAAACGGATATACAGCCCTGTAGTACACCACCTTCACCGGCTGCTGCTGCTGCTGTTGGTCGAAGCCACTAACGCCTGATGCCTTCTGGTCAAACAGACTGGGCCCTGGAGCCTTCTCCACTGCAGATAAGGAGGGAAAAATTACTTATTAAGCACCAACTAAAATCCATCAGTGCGATCCGCTGCTGGTCATCAACATGTGCTTCCCATTGAACCAGTGTTTGGATTTGCATCTTCATGGAAAGCATATTGATCCTGAGAGGTTACCACTAAGTGCTAGAGCTTGTTTCTTCCACCTGTGCCTCTAGATTTACATATAGTCAGCTCCTGTATCTTCTTTTTTTTTAACAATTTTTTGTAGATTTCATGGACTAAACGATAATAAATAAATGGTGAAAACAATGGGCAGATCAATCGACAACAAAAACAACTGGTAGCTGCAGCCCTTGTCGTCACACCTGCTGAAGCCCAGGGGTCGGCCGGCTGGCTGAACAGCTTGTTCAGTTTTTCTTGCATATCCTTCTTGGCTCTCCCCTCATCCTCCTTCTCCTCTGCCGATCCTGCTCCTTTCCGGGCATCTTGCTCCTCCTCCATCCCTCTCCTCTTCCTCCCCTCCTCTTCCTGGGCCACTCTGTTTAGCCAGGCGTGGGATGCAGGCATGGAGGCGGGGCTAGAAGCTCTGGGGGCAGAGCCTCCGGCTTCATCCTTCCAGGCCCCGCCCTCCTCCGATGACAACCTATGGGACGAGGCGAACAAGACACATATGAGAGGGTTCATCAGAGAAAGTTGTGCTTTTATATTATAAAGTATATCTTTTAATGGTATGACAACAAATATATTTTCCATTCTACTGTAATAGTGTGAGTATAATTCAAGACCTCTGCAATTCTGAAGTATTTTTCATTCTCACCTTCTCTCCTGCAGCTCGGCAGACTTTCTCTCGACCGGGGTGTGCATGTGAGTGTGTGTGTGTGTTAGTGTGTGTGTGTCTCCTTCCAGCTCCTTCTGTTTCTGTCTCTGCTGCCGGCTGTGGATCTCCCTAAGCTCCTGCAAGGCATCATGGGATACAGGAAGGAACAGCGGTGAGGAGGAAGTGGGATCAGAGGGGTGGTTGCTACGGGTGACCATCGACAACAAACAAGAACAACAGCAGCAGCAGCGGCAGTATGTATTAGTCAGGTGATCAAGGCAAGCCCCGCCCCTTCAGCCGTGTCACTCAGGGGATGAGCTGTCCCTGCTGAGGTTCCTCACCTCACTCGCTCATTAAAGGGATTTTTCTTGCTGGTTTGATCTGAATTGAGGACCTGGAGACAGAGAGTGTTCCCCGCTGTACACGATGTAAAGCTTTCTGAGACAAAATTTAAAAAGTGGCACATCCAGACCTCTTGACGATTACTGCATAGATTCTGATATTTACTAATCTACTTTACTTCCATTTCTGAATTCATGTAACCTCACTGACTATCTGCACTGCGTGAACAAACCACTAGAAGGATGAAGCAAATGGCAGTCCCTCCAGGATTCCGTAGGCTTTTTCTGTGATTGTTGCAACCCAAAATGCCCGATTTTGCGGTAGCATTTGAAAAAAAATGCAGTGCATGTTGCGATCTTTTGTTGCGATCGAATTGTGGGAAACAGTGAAAATTGCAAAAAAAGTAGCAGTTTTGTTCTGAATAATTAATTAAAAATCAAAGGAAAATTGTTCCAGGCAGAACAAAACTGCTTTGTTCCAAGTAACCTTGCCAAACAGGCTCAGGATTACAAAAGATCATAGAAAAAAAGAATAAAACAAGAAACAAACAGTATTGCACGAGGTGTAAAACAGTTTACCTCCATTTCATGAAGAACACCAGGACATTGTTTTGCACGTCTTTAGAGGTAACTTTTGACGGTAAATGTGAGCCGCACATGCCCGCATCTTCTCATCAAAAAGAAGGAAGTGAATCTGATGGCGTGTGTATGATGCGTTTCCATGGGGACTGCTATGATCGGTGGAACTCACGGAAAGCACTGATGGTTGGT
This sequence comes from Scatophagus argus, assembly GCF_020382885.2. Classification (NCBI taxonomy): domain Eukaryota; kingdom Metazoa; phylum Chordata; class Actinopteri; family Scatophagidae; genus Scatophagus; species Scatophagus argus. Next base: position 1,952,522 of record NC_058502.1, read on the forward strand.
CCAATTTGAGGAGAAGTTGCGGTGAATGGACAAAATTGCAAGCTCGCGCATATTTCGTGTGGACTGGTTAATTGTTGCGATTGCGACATCGCGGATTCCTGGAGGGGCTGAAATGGGACAAATTCATGAACTATTTCAAGTGTGGCTCCAGCTCAGCAGAACCATTTCTGGCTGAAGAGGAGTGGACACACATTATTTATCAGACCCTTCCCTTGTCAGTGAGTGACAAGGGATCAGCAAAAACCGTCACGACTCTTCTTCCGTCTCTTTCTCTGGCCTGGTTTTCTGTCTAAACACGGTTGTGACTGTGGATTTCTGCCAGTGTACTTTTTCTGCTGCTCAAGCTGGTGTTGACACTCAACAAACAGATGTCTGGCTGCAGTCAGTGAACTGCCGTTTCCTCACAGCGCCATAATCAACAACAGCCTACCTGTGAGAACACATAACGTTTCCCTTTTCAGCAACGCTAAACCAACAGACAATGTAAATGTGATCCTAGTGATTATTTGGAAAACAAACTGCAAAGTGTGAACCTAACATGGTTCTGTTTGGAGATTGTTCAGAAATCATGTATAAAACCTTACGAAAGCTGATTTCATGTCAGCAAATAAATCCTCATGTGAAAGAGGATGTTACAGTTGGGGGGCTTTGTCACTGCAGGAGGTGACACTGACCCAGCCCAGCCCCAGTCACAGGGCTACAGTGATGGCAGCAGGGCGGAGCTTGCACAAGGCACAGTATGTTTGTGTGAGGGGTTAGATATAAACAAAAAAAGGGAGAGTGGAGGTGGGGAGTCGGGGAGGCAATGAGGGTGGGGGGCAGTTCTGTGTAGTCATGTCAACCAGCTGTGCCATTAGAACACACTCTGTTAATATAACATCAACACAAGGCAGCTGTCGTGTTTCAGCCAAACAACCGACGTGAGGAAACCTTCAGAAACAAGCAAACCAATCAGAAAGAAACGACTGACGGAGGAGTACAGCTACAACTCTGGAGAGAGAGAGAGAGAGAGAGAGAGAGAGAGAGAGAGAGAGAGAGAGAGAGAGAGAAAGGGGGAACTCCGAATCACCTGAAACAGGAAGTGAAGGACGTGAGACAACACAGCATGTCAAAAACACACTCCTGCTCGCACAGAGCAGACACACAAACACACACACACACATACACACATCCATCTGGATAAAATAAGGCTTACCATACTCAGATTCTAGTTTATCAGTCTATGAGCTTCTACATGTCTGGCTGAAACATCATCTGGTTGCACATAGACAGTAGCATTATTCCAATATTACAGTGTAGTAATCTAGTAGGAGCCTAGCGTAGCAACAGCACAAAGTCACCTAATCGAGTGCACCTGCTAAGCTAGCAAGACTGCTAGCTTAGCATGACAACTACGTGAAGAGTAAATCTCTCTGGAAGCACAGTTAGCCAGCTGGCTATGCAGTGAGCTTACACCAGCGTTGGCAAAGAAAAGGTGGGGCGAGAAAGAGGATAAAAACATTTTAGGAGACAAGAGAAGGAGAGAGGGAGGGGTAAAGAGGAGGAATATGAGAGGAAATGAACTGAAGTAAAGAGGATGTGACCAGAGAAAGAGGTGAAGTGAAGAAAGAAGAGAGTAATGGGGAGGAGAAAAGGAGATACAGAAGATGAAAAGAAGAGGAAAGAAGAAAGAGGCACAAAGGGAAGGGCTTGGGCTGGGTTGTTGTGTGGACCTTTATAACGTAGTCTAGCCGAGCCAGACACACCCTGACGGCTGACACACACTCCTGTAGCTGTCCCTGCTCCTGGCACTGAAACACACACACATATATGTACAGGTATACACACATACACACACACACACACACACACACAGAGGGTCAACAGTCTACAGACACACACTCACAGTTAATGTTTCAGTCAATATTCACACGCATTAAATTATGAAGGTGAATTTATTTTCAGTTTTTCTGCCTGTAGCAAGTAATTCAGACCTCTCTGGAAAAAAATGAGATGGACACGTAACAAATTTTGTTAAAAACATAATATGTAAAAACACTTTATGTGTAACTACTGAAATTAGACAATAATCAACAGCAGCAGTGAGGCTTTGCTGCTGGATAAGTTTACTTGAGTAAATGTTCTTTTGCATTCAGCTCAGATTTCATTTTATGCAGATCAATTCAACATATAGACAGTGTCCAGGAGCATACACTCTTGTGTGGCAATTTGCTCTTTTTCCAATTTACTTATTTCAAGCTGCTTTCCAAGTAGCTGAATAAACATTTTAATCCATGATGAAAGTGTGGTGATTCCCTTTCAGGAGAGATTAAACAAAAAAGGCGTGAGCACAATAAGGCCTTGACTCATGGAGGGAGAGGCTGTTGTGACTCACTGTGATGACTGATGTACACAGCCAGTGTTATAAAACAGGCTCAGGTTAGCAACAGTGCAGCTGTTCGTTCATTTACTGCAATGCCTCTGAACAGATTTTTAACTGACCTGTCTGCACTGGATGGCAGATAACTGTTTAGTGTGAGTCATTTTAGGTATTCACCAGATGGCTTTCAGGTTAGTAATGAGGCTGACACAATTTGCCTGCTAAGCTTCTAGCTACCACCTCCAAGTTAATGTGCTCATCTTCTTTCTCTGCTCGTTCAATCTGAAAAATAACTACATAAATGTCTCTGGAGATACACAAACAAGAATTATCCACATTATCGTTTATTTCCTCTATCCCTCCCTCCCTGTTATACATTAGTGCATGCTTGTCAGAAGAGTTGCTGACTCTGACCTCTGAGATGAGTGACAAAAACAACAACAACAACACACCAGAATCAGAACATGAGTATGTCAGTACCACTTGCAGCTCGACAATTACAGTCTGCAGTACATCTAGCTGCCTGGCGGGGGCATCACGCTGCACATGTTAATCAGAAAAGTCTGCGCAAACCAGGCATTTAAAAGTCTGATTTGTCTGTGTTAAGGATGGCAAAGCCTTCTAAAGTGACTAAAAGACTTGCGGCTTGCATGTTAGTAGTCTAATAAGAGTGTGCTTAACTTGTAACCCTTTCTCAAGTAGTCTGCCAATCAAATCCAATTCAAGTGCAAACGATGCTCTATGTTCCACGTCTGCCATAAAAGGCAGTGTGTTCATCATATGATTTGATATTTAATTTGGCAGTATAGCCCAGCTGCAGTACCACCCCAGTCCAGCAGTGGCAGTGTGCTCTACCTGTCTCCCTCTCTGTTCCTCCTGAAGCTGGCGTCGCAGGGCTTCTATCCTGGCACAGTGGTTGGCATAGAACTCACACAGAGACTGGCATGGGCAAGGGAGCAAAAGGCCAGTGTAGGAGATAAATAAAGGAGTAGAAAATATAGAAGGAAGGGTTTATTATGCGGATCAAACAATAACAGGAAGAAAATGAAAGCGAGAGGCAAGAAATACAGGATGAAGAAGCAGGGAGGAAGCATAGAGGAACAGGACAGCGTGTAGCATCAAGAAAAAGGCACAAGGAGCATTGGAGACGAAGAGACCCAGTGGGTGTAAAGGACAGGGGAAGAACAGCAGTGTATTGAGAGAAGATTTTGGGGAGAGGAAATGGTGAAGAAAGGAAGGCGGACGGCAGTATGGTCAAACATCGTTCACATCTCAGTGATCTATGCCTCTGTTGAGCAAAGAATCACACCACTGAGACATGACTGGACCTTACTCTGGATGAGACTGATGTCCAGCACTGCTGGTTTTGTCTGCTGCTCAAAGGCTTTGGACAACATTCTCATATCACTGCATTATGCTGACTGCACTGAATAAGATGGAGAACCAACTTGATTAGATCAGCCATTAGAAAACCAATTTATTGCGGCCTGTGTTGTCTCTGCTCTTCCTCCCTTTTCTCTTTTCCCTCTCATTCTCTCAATCTTTCTCCTCTCTCTGATCTGACTCCGTGTTCTGGGGAAACGGAGAGAAAACATCAAACAGGACAAAAAGTAAAAACAAACTGCTGAGCTCCAACCTTTAGAAATAAAATCCCTCCATCTTCCTCTCTCCTGAGCAAATTGTTGGGGAAAGCTACGTGAAGCAGCCGTCTGGGAAACCACTGAGGTGTTCCTGTGCACTGCTAGCTCTCTCCAAAAACACAGCAATACATGTAACGGTACACCAACATAAATACAAGCACAGATACAGTGGTCAGATATAAATATGAACATTTTAAGCGCATCACTGGACATGAACTTCATGACTACGTTAAACTAGTATGAAGATGGGTTTACGAAGGACGGGACAGGATTTAAAGCTACAGTCACAACACCAATACAATGTTTTGAACACTGTGAACAATGTTTCATTTGACAACACAACTACTGTGTTAGCAAGCTAACTGAATTAATAAATCTATCAAACCTAACAGCAAATCAGCATTATTAAACTAAAACTACTCCATTTGTAGCAAAAGGTGGAGGGAATGTTCTAACTTGTAAGATGAAGAGTAATGATGGACTTTATTGGCATCCATTTGATTTTTTAAGTCAAGGCCCTCCAGCAGATTTCAGTGAGGATAGCAACATGGCATACTGTCCATAAGAGGAGAAAAAGTTAATAACCTCCCGCTTTTATAAAAATAACAAGAAGAGAGCCCAATGAGTGCTCCGTCAGGATTAAATTTAAGCTAATTTGCTAACTATTTAAGGCAATAACGCAATGGTCACTGTATTTCAGAGCAACAAACCTGATCTTCCTCTTGTGCCCTCTGTTTATTAATGTGTTAGTCCACTGGCTGTTTACCTTCAGCTGGGTGTTGAAAGCATCTATTTCCAGCAGTTTGGCCCTTGTTTCTCTCTCCACAGCATCGAGCTGTTCTCTGAGCTGCTGTCTGCTGGTCTCCTTCTGCTCCACAGCCTTCTGCAGGGACGACAGACTATCACCTAAAATACACACAGACACAGAGTGGGATCAGGTGAGTCACAGGTATGCTCAGCAAAGTCTGTAAAATATACTGAACGAGTTAGCGATAACAACGATTTAGCAAGTTGCAGCACATTTTGATAATCAGAGAGTCAGTGAACCAGTACCTCTGCTAACTCTGGATTTTATGTCACAGGTGTTTGTCAAAGGTATGAACTTGTCAAAAGTTAAAACAAACATTGCTGCTGTTATACCGACAACCACACATTTGTCAGAATAACCAACGAAGAACACTGTCAAATATCATGGCAAGAGTGTGTATGTGTGCGTTCAGTTAATGCAGTACTCACGGTGCAGGCTGTTCTGTTGAACCTGTTTCAGCTGGTCGTTGAGATTCTGTTTATCGGGAATTAGCCTCCCCAACCACTGCTGGGAGTCCTGCACACAATCATCAACAGAATAAACAATGAGCAATCATTTTACTGACAAGCTCACAACTCTCTACTCTGCTCTACAGGAACTCATTTTACAGTTTATAAGAAAATGTAACAACTTGAAGATGTCCACAGTCTGCTTTTCAGGTGAATATTAGTTAGCTAACCATCAACAGTATGGTACATCAGTGTGTCTTAATACAGTGGCAATGAGCCAGCAGGCCAGATTTTGTTCTTAACCTGTGGCAGCTCTAGATTAGATGAAAGGCATTTTATAGACTGAAATGCTATCGAAATGTTGAATCGTCTGAACTTAAAGATGTGGCAGAAATGAATCTGTGTTCATTTGCTCATGGTTTAACACTTATTTCTCCTACCTGCAGCTGCTGTTGTAGCAGGGTGATTTCTGCAATGCGTGTTTCTCTGGTCTGATTGGTCTGCTCCACCTCCCTCCGCTGAGCTGACAGGCGAAACCGGACATCCTTCAGTTTGCCCTCCAACTGGGTCTTCTTATCATTCTACAGATTGGGAAACCGGGATTGAAGAGAATATATTACGTACCTGTCTATGTCTAAAGTATGAGGATACAGAAAGAATTCGCTGACAGCTGCTGTGGTCTTGCTGTTCGTGTTAGCCGATTGGTTTTGGTTTACCTTTTATCAAAGAGTAACTCTCCACAGTACACTGACTTTGGTAGTGCTTGTGCTGCAGTTGCCAACTTAAAAAGTCGGCTCGGAGACCAGTTTGTTAGTGTGCGTGCGTGCATGTGTTTGCTTACCAGTGCCTCCAGTTCAAACTCCAGGGTCTTCTTCCTGGCCTTGAGCAGCACTATACTCTCCTGCTCTCGGTTTCTCTGAGTCAGAAGCTCCTGGCGGCGTTGACGCTCCCACTCCAGCTGACGCTGACGCTCCAATTCGCGCTTCGCGGCCTGGACAGACAAAACACGCCAAAAGGTTACACTTTTGTTCATAACAAAATATTAAAGGTTAAAGAACTGCAACTGCATTTCATCTTACGCAAGACTGGATTTTGTATTTTATATTCACGCAACACACACACTTCATCACAACAAGCCATCTGTTGTGGGAGTGTAAACTGGGATCTTTACAGGACGAGTTGAGATTTAAAGATGGCGGTGGTGAGCAGTGAAAGGCCTCCAAGTTGTCTGCAGAAGATGTAATTACAAGTCTGCAGCAGTTAACAGTCAACCCAGCCATAACTCTTCAATTAAAATGCAGAGCTGGTTATCGTTCCTTCTCCTCCACACCTCTCTCCTCTCTATCTCTTTGCGTCTCTCCTCTTCTCTCTGCCTCTCCAGCTCCCTCTGTTTCTCCAGTTGTTTTTCTTGTTCCTGTTGTCGTCTCCTCTCCTGCTCCAGACGCTCACGCTCCTGAAACGCAAGGATACAAAAATGAGCATTCATAACAAACAACATATTGTAAAGAGTCACCCCAGTGCGTTCTTGCCTGTTTCAACACTGAAGTTATAAATGCAATTACTTTACAGCCTCATAAAAAAGCTATAAACCATGACCAGCTCAAACGCACAGCGTGGCTTTGAGTTAGCTTACCTTCCTCTCCTGCTCCTCTCTCTCAAGCGCTGCCAGCCTCTCCTGCTCTTTCCTCTGCTGCTCCTGCAGAGCCTGACGTCTCTTCTCCAACTCCAGGTTTCCTCGCTCAAAGTTCTCCCTCTTCTTGTCCTCGAACGTCACTGTGGAGATACAAAGGGAGTTAATATAAACAAAATGGAAAATGGAAAAGATGATTTGCCAAGGCCGTATCTGCACGATATGAGGAAAAACTGCGATAGGTGTTAACATTGTTCAGTATTGTGATGACTACATAATTTGTAATAAATAAACAAATACTGGAGTGTGTGTATTAGCCATACAGTTGTTACATCTTTTTGCTTTAGGTATACTGCTAACATAAGCCCAAAATACTGTCAAACTGTCATATTGTGGAAAGTCACAGTAAGTTCTTGAAGCCAACATAGCTGAGGGCAGGTCTACTCCTAGTTTGACCAGTAATGAGTAGTCTTGTGCAGTCACCTGGTAGTTTCTTCTCCATGCTGCTCTCACTCTCCTCCTCTATCTCCTCTTGAACGCTCTTCTGGTCTGACTGAACACTGTCACTTCGCACACGCCTTTAACACACACACACACACACACACACACACACACACAAACAGCAAAACAACACAAATTAACAATACATCGACATCTTCATGGGCAGACTGCACGCTGCCACACATCTGAGTCGTTGTTCGTTTTGTGGTAGTGAACTGGACTGAAACTGAACTGTTCTGGCGCTGCGGGGAAAACAAAGCAGGTTCTTTACCAAGAAGTTAAGTGGACAAGGACGCACATACCTTAAAATATAGCAACATTGCTGTCAGTTCATGTAGTGTTTTGTTGCAGTATCTACCTGAAAGTGGGTGGGAGGTATTCTGGTGGTAACACAGGGGGCAGTGGTAACCCTGACATGGCCATATCTATGAGATGCATGGCTAAAATAAACTCCTCAGCCGTTAGCTTTCCATCCTGGTCGATGTCAGAGAGACTCCTGAAGGAATAAAAACAGATGGAACAAATGTCATATTTTAAGGCATAATGCCTTCTAAGTGTGCACTCCTGTTTAAGGCTTCAACTGCTGAATTTCAGTGTACTGACCATATTGTGGCCAGCTGGTTCTGAGGAAGACTGGACTGCATCAGGATGGTACGAGCCTGGGGACCTGGTAGAGGAAGAAAAATCATCGAACACATTTAATGCAGTGGCCAACATGACAGAAATATGTCACCTAAAATGGCATGTTTGTGTGTGTAAGTACCTGTCAGGTGTCCACTCATCATCTTATCATGGGAGTTAAAAAGCTGCCTGTACTTTAGCCTGGAGGACTGAGGAACGGCCCAATCAGCGGGCGGCTGAACACTGGGACAAAAATAATTGTGAATTTTTTTTTATTATTAACAATTTCTCATCTCAGTTGATAATCATCAGGCAAAACGGTGCAAACACTTCAGATTGTGTGGTCTACCTTGAAGTGTCCAAAGATGGGCCCTTTTGCAACTTGGTACTGGAACGATTAAATGAAGAGGACTTGTTGACCGAGGCAGCTGAGAGAGACAGAAAAGAGGCTCAACTTCAAGCAACATAAGCACTTTGCAAAGCATTTAATTTCACGTGATTTTATCTACTCGGCTTAAGAGGTGGCATTAAACTCAAACTGCATCATCTGTCTCAGAAACAGACCCGTTACATCTTATAAAAATTCTAGCGTCATTAAAAAACAGGGGTCTGCTGCTTAGATGAGAACATTCATGCAGACATAAACACAGCATCTGTCTAAAACGTAAATGAGTATATTATGTGTAAACAGGAGCTTTGAACTGAAACCTTTGCCCACACCCACACTTCCCACACACATAGCACAAACATTTCAACATACCACCTTCCCCTGAGTTGTTACAGTGGGTTACCTGGGTGGGAGAAGCCTGAGATGGGCTGCATCATGCCTGTGGGTGGAGCTCCGTTGGCGATGGGCTGGGGGAGGGGAGGCGGGGCAGAAGAGACGAGCGGTGGAGACACTCCGACGGGGAGCGGTGGCAGGGGCAGCGGAGGCACGCCCGAAAGAGGGGCTGAGATGGGAGCCAACGGGGGCATGCCTGGAGAACAGACACACAGTACAGACATGAGTGTTATTATCTGTGAAAACACGCATGAGTGAAAGAACTCATAGAGAAATACTCAATGTAATAATCACTCTAACTACCTGGAGTTACAGTCCATCACAGCCTAAACTTGTACGCATTATTTTATTAAACAACACAAACAGCACACTGTGTTTTTGTCTGTCTTACCAAAGCCGGTCTGTGGCGGTAAAGGCAGTGGGGGTTGTTTCATACTGGGGGGGAGCGTTGGGGGCAGAGGGTGACCCTGGAGTTTCAGTTTGATGAGTTTCATGGCGATGGAGAACTCTTGCATGTCCATACGACCATCACTGTTCATATCAGCCAGAGCCCTTAAAAGGTGAAAAAGTTAAAAGATGATGAAATGCTGGACAAAGAAGGGTTATCATCATCATCATATGATTTTTAAAAATAATCAGATAAACTGGATTCTTAATATCTGTCAGCCTGGGAGTTCACAGTAACTACCCAGCTTTGTGACTCACCAGATTTGGGCCAGGACGGGAGGAGGCAGCCCTGACTGAAGGAAGAAGTTCCTGGCTTGGTCGCCTTGACAGACAAACAGAAACATTATCTGAGATTACAGGACAGACTCAAAAAGAAAGGTCGCCTATGAGCATGTGCAGAAAGCCAAACCTCAATTAAAGACACCAAAATTTGATCTCATTTCAAACTTTCAGGATGCTGACAGAAATACAAAATTACATTTTTCATGTCCTTACTGTGCTGCTGAATACCAGCACTACAACTAATCTTAACTGCTTCTAGCTCGGCTCGACTCTCCTCACTTTAGTTTCGTGGTAAACTTTGGTATCACCTTAGTGGAGCTTCTTGGTGAGATGAGCCTGACACTAAAAGTGCAATACAAAACATCAGAAAATAATTTTCAGCTGTTGTTCTATGAGCTAGCCGCTGAGTCCTGCTAGCTGTCTGTCAAGATGTTGCTTCCCACGCATCAGTTCAGGTCTGTTACTACCACTGCTGCAGGCTCAGAGGTGGAGCAACAACACACCCCCCATTTCGTCCTCGTACCCTTGATACAGAACGGCAAGGAGGAGTAACAGCACAACAGTCCCACTTTGAACAGGTTGCATAAAAGCGGCAGAGAGAGACTGTTACCTGTGATGTAACCCCCGGCAGTCGGAGAGAGGCTGTGAAACTGCTGATCATGTTTGGCTCTCTCATCCACTGAGATCAGAAACACATCTGGACCTAATTCACAAAACAAGCACGCACAGTTACAGGTTAGAAACCAAACCCAAAGTGCAACACAAAGGCAGATCCAGCCAGCCAGATAGACAGACCGAGAGACAGACAGACAGTGGAAAAAAAGGGAAGAATGAGAAGAATGTGTTAGTCATGACTTTCAGGTCCTCTAAGAAGATTCCTATTAAGTGTGTGAAGTCAGAGACTAATGAGCAAAAGAAAGTAAAGATGAATGGATGAGGGAATGAGAGTCAGAAACTGTTCGCTCTATGACTCTGTAACATATGCTTAACAAATAACACACTTACTCCAGTCAGCTTTATCAGTCCATCACTCAATAATTAGCCAGTTGTTCAGTTGTTCTGTATCTGAGCTCTACTAATAACACTGTTTCCACTTTGAAGTATGTTTCTTGATTAAATCAATTAAATTAGACTTCCTCCTCAGAGTTATTCAGACGCTAAGCCAATCAGTGCAGTGGTTCTCTTCTGTTTCAACTTGACAATTCCTTCCTGCACTATTTACTGGCAGTTTCAGTGACTCATGCTGACTCAGTTTCAAGAGCAAGCACCGTTGGCGCTCACAGAAATGATATCTCCTTTTACTCCCTTTGTTAACTATTGTTGGAAGAAAATGTTTATTCAATTGTCTTTACTAACGCAACTTGGATCTTTCTGCTATAATGTTTTTAAGGAAAAGATCAGGAAAAAACATTTAAATATTTAAAAATTAGCTTTTTGTGGATACAATAACTGTCTATACTGCTCCAATGCTCAAACCTTGAGGTCTTTGAGAAGTTGGAGTTTGCCTTTGTCTGTCTCTTGTCTCAGTTTGACAGCACTGACCACAGATCAGCTGCTACATCCGCGGTTATGTCCTCATTACATATATATGAGAGGAAAAGCTTTAGCTCGGCTTCTAATGCATTATGGTGAGCCAACAGAGCGATGTGCTGTCAACTCAGAGAGGAAAATATAAACATCAGCTGTGACAGTATCTGTCTTTGATTTCAGTTACACACACACATACTGACCTGTGAATGTAGTGGGGAATTGTGCCATGGTTCACTCAGTCTTCTGCACTACACAACACCTGAAACAACACATTCAGAAAAAAGCAGATGAGGTGTTTATCCCGTCAGTCACATCTAACGTGAGGGATGTCGGTGGTTGAATGCTAATTGTTTCATGACAGAGCATATTTGTGAATATTCTCAGTCTGCTGTTCAGGCTAGAGCGAATCCACGGTGGATCACGTCAGCCACGCTTGTGCAGGTCAACAGAACAGCAAACCTTTATTCATGCAGGGCAGACTGCCTGAGCATACTTGCTTGTTTTCAAAACTACTCTGCTTCACACTCACTCATTTACACACACTCTCACTTGGGAGCTGACCACAGCAAACTACAGTTTTCTGCTGCTGGCCTGTAAAAAGCTCTGCTGGAGCCTTGTTAAAGTTTGTGTTCCTTTCAGGCGACACAAACTGAAAAGCTGCTAAGTGGATACCAAAAAATAAGAATGCAGAATCTGAAAACATGGAATGTTTGTTGGAACTGACATAGACAGAAAGCAGACACACATAGGACAATTATAGAAAAGTTAGTGAAAACTCAGCAAGTTAGCTGCAACGACAAAAAACCCAGTGAGGTCCTAATGACCCAGATCTGACCCAGAAAAGGGACAGCAATTTAGAAAAACTTCACCAAACATCTTTAACTTTCTTTCAGAAATTCTTGAAGAAGCTCAAAACAGGATATTCAAGCTTACACCTGAATTCTATTTTTTAATGTTTAAAAAATATGAAGTAAAATAGTGCCAAATGCACCCTAAAAATAACACATCCATATGTACAGATGTGTGTATGAGCGGCATGTTGATCAGATCCAGACGTGCCTCCCTCCTGCTTCCTTGTGGCTGGCAGACAACCCATAACAATAATCTGACACACATTTCCACACACTTAGTGAGGGTGTATTCAGTGTGTGTGTCGGCTGCTTTTTTTTTCCAGCACGGTGTCAACAGAAATCTCTTTTTCTTATTAAGAGATGAGCGGAAAAAGCAAAGAGGCTGTTGGTATGTTTGCATGCAGCACCAGTTTTATTTGATGAAACTGAAAAATATTCACTTCTGAGACATTTGCCGCCACAATACAATGAAGGTGGCTGGAATTTAGTCCATCAAAAAAATTAACCTCAACTGCAGTGAGACATTGCTGTGGACATTTTCGCTGAGTGTTTCTTTGGTGGAAAACTACTGTCCTTGGCCTATTGAAGAGTGTGTGAGTGCAAGTGTGTGTGTGTGTGTGTGTCTCATTATCATCAGAGCGGGAGGACAAAGTAACCGGCTTAACTAGGTCAGACGAACAAAGCCCACCCCACACAAACAGACACACACTTTATGCCGATGACAAAATATTGAAGCAGTTGGGAGACTACAGTAGATTTTTCACTGGCTCGAAACAAGGGCCTGGATGCTCAATTATATAAATGTCCTTGGATTTCTAATTGAATTTAATCTTCAAGATAATTTCCCACAGTGTGCTTAAAAGCTCACATCAATGCGAGCACAAGGGTTTAGTCAGGAATAGCCACAGACCATGGCAACCAAAGCATGTCAGTTCAGTGAGAATATAATCTCCATTTAATTATTACCCCAAAACTACACTGGTTTATGGCACTGTAAGACTCATATTCAGATATTGCTCCACATAATTCTTGACACAAATGAACACCAAGGGGGTAAACTGCAGCTGAGAGCACAGTGTTCTGCTTAGGCGAAGTTACATGAACTGGAACAGGACTTTCTTTTGCCTCTCATGCTGCCAAAATCGAGTCGGATGTCAGGCTGCTACACTGTGTCCAGCAAGTAAGCAGCTTGTGAATCAAAGTGACTTTTGTTGGTGAGCATCAGTTTACCACAAAACCTCTGACCAGAGAAACTAGCAGGAGGGAAGGTCACACTTTTTGTCACTTGTTACAGAATTCACCAGCGTTCCCAGTGTTCCCCGCGATGTCTTCTGCATTAATCATAGGCTGAGCTGCCTTGCTGGAGCTGAATTTCCATCAGAGGGTGTTCATTTGTACAAACATGACTTTGGTTGCTTTATTTTGCCGATCATATTCAAGTGTCTCCCATATCGGTGAGAAAAGCCGGCACAAATAATAAATCAAGCAGCAAACTCAATGCAAACGTCAATGAGAGGTCTATAAATTTGTTTTGTTGGAGCCATCGTGTCGTGCATCTGTTTCCTTTGTCATCAGTGTGTAATTGAGGGTTTTATACTCTGCTCTCCCTGTGTACATGTATTGTATTTGTGGGATTAGTCTGTATAATTAGAGCATTGGGATGTAACTCGAGTGTTGGTCTGTTATCAAGGCTTGTGGCAGATGCCAGTTTAAGCCCCTCTCATGAATGCACGCATGCGTGCACGCACACACACACACACTATCTAAAGGCAGCTTCATAACACGATCTGACTCAAACCATCATCCCTTCCTTCCATTAATTCATTTGAGACAACTGCATATAGGACAGAAAACTGTTCAATCAGCTCACTGCGCCGACGAAACCCCTCAGTCCTCAGTCACCTGAATGTTTGTTGTTTTAGTCTGAAGCCAATTAGTTGATTCACAGAAACGTTTTTGGACTGATTTATACAGTAAAATGTGAAGATCTGCTTGGTTTCCATCACTGCAAATTAAACTTTTAAAAATGCAAAAATATTAAAGAGTCCAATCATGACTGTGGCAAATACTGAAGGGTGTTCTTCATTACTCTTCATTACATTATTTGGAAAAAAAAAATAATAATTAAAGGTTCACCTAATCAATTTTGGCCCTCAAGTTAAGACGATTTATTTCATTTTATTTTAGTTGCTGGGTGCGTCTTATGTAGAAGGTGAAACAGTGATGGTGTTGGTATTAATAACTGCAGCCTCTTCACATCAGCATCCTCACTCTACATACTCCCACACACACACAAACACACGCAAGTAACACATGCATTTATATTGGACAGATGCACACGCACACACACACCCTCCACAGTCTCCCTCTTTTTCACTCACACACTAAAGAAAAGCTGGCTATCAACACACCCAGTGACACTGACCCTGAGCACATTCTTATCACACTGATGTGAGACCTGAGAGGTGACAGGACACACAACCCACCCACCCAGCACACACACGATTACTACTGCAGTCTCTCCATCAGCTACTCCTGTATCACTCCACCCTTCTCTTCTCTCAGCCTTCCTGCTCCCATAGCCTTCACAGTAGGCTAATGTTAGCACTATCACAATGTAAAACCTGATAGCAAAAATTCTTGAGAAGCTAATAAGCTTAACTGAAGCACATCACTGGAACATTCAAGGATCATGAAATTATATTTTCCTCACAGTTCAAGCAATAGTAAAACTGTCCGTTCATGATGAAAGTATAAAACTCACAAATGAACTGACTATTTCATTCAAGATAACGGTTATTAGCGCCTGCTGATCTAATTCTTGTGAGTAAACTTCCTAAACAACGCAAAAAAACCCAATAATTGACTGTATAATGTAAGACTACTGCACAGCTTTCATGAGTGTCCTGTTGTGTGAAATGGTTTGCTTTGGCAAAATACGAGAAAACATCTGTGGGCAGGCTGTATAGGAGACCTAAGGTCGTGTTAGCCATGTGACCCCGTCAAGTGGTATAACTGGGTTTATTCTGAAGAGAAATTAGATTCCAGTTATGGTTTTGCTACAAAAGCTAAATTTGTGTTATCAAGTAAAACAAAATGATCACAAGGTTTGGAAATCTGATCCTGATCCAACTTGGTGATGAATTAATATTATGAATTCAGGCCTTTGAAGCTGTTGGAATTGTTGAATGCAGTCCTGGGATATGCTGGAACAAACTGTATTATGTGGTTTTGATTTATAGCTTATTTGAAGTAAGAACACAAACTCACCTTCCAGAACTACACTTTACTTGTTGTACCCTGGCTGAGGAAAATGTTCAGTGGTAACAGGTGAACATTTGAGCTTTCCAAAACTGCAGATGATTGTCTCTGATATAAAACACTTAATTGATAACAGAAATTTTTTTCCCTCCAGGGATTAATAAAGGAATTCTGATTCTGATTCTGAAATAAAACTGGTGTGTTTTCCATTTGCCTTGGATCTATATAAATAAACTGGATGTATAGGATTTATCTCTCTCTTTCTCTCTCTCTCACGCACACACACACTGTTCAGTAATCAGTGAGAGTTTCAGAGGGTGTACATCCACGTGTACAGCCCTCCATTATGTTCTGTTACGCTTGTGTAGCAATCAGTGCCGATGAGGCTGCCTGCTAGGCACACAGAGATGACCAGGCACAAATCACAGGTAAAACATACTGCCCTACTCCTCCTGTATATATCCACGATAATGATAATGAATAATTCTCTTTTAGTCTCTTTTAGTCAGTCAGATATTGATTAAAGCTGCAACTAACATTTGCTTTCTCTAAGGGACGAAACACATGTCACATGTTTTGAGAGTTTGGAGCAACGTTTTCAGATGTCTTGTTATATCTGTACCAAAAACAAAGAGCCTCTGTTTAAAACTGTAACAGTAAATATTCACACATAAATTATTTTAAGGACAGCATAGTTGCAAAAGTGCATTTTGCTATTCACATGCAAACCAGCTGCTATTTGTGGGTGCGTTCTACAGGAGTTGAGCATTTAAATCAGGCGTGTCATGTTAAAGTGTCTTTGTACTGTTTGTACAATTTGTCTAAAAGTATTAAAAAAACAACACAGACAGGATTCAATATTGGGGTCAGATCAAATAGCCATTCAGCATTTCAGCAGCCATTTCAGAACCAATTTAAGCACCATATACACTTTAACTCACTTTCATCTGCAGTCCTCCCACCTTTAAGAGGACCAGTCAGCATCCATGTTACCATGGGAACCAGTCCTCACTGATGATGCTCATAAAGCCTCGTCAATTCAGCTGAAGTTACACATCCCCTAATGCGGGATGAGTATGTTCACTTCTTTCGAAAGAGATTTTGCAATGACAGGAAAGATCTATCTGTCATTTCACTCACACACACACTTCCTCCATTACTTCACTACGCTCGCCCACAATAAGGTGCTTCGCTAAACAACTTGAAGCACTACTCGGGTTCAAACAGAATAAAGGGAACTCAGATGGCTACTGTGACTGGACAGATACTCGATGGGCAGCTGTGAGAAACATCAGATTTAATGTTAGCAAACGCTGGGCTACTGAGAAAACCACCACCCTGAAAGTCGCCACTTGCCCTGTCACCAACTTTGTCGACGCATCGTTATCTCCCCACCTGGCTACAAGCGAGGCTAAGGTTAACTACAGTATCATCAGTCAACGTTAACGTCAGGTCACAGTCTGCCAGGGCAAATGCAGTGATTTAACATTAGCATATTGGCTAACTGTTAGTAGCTGCTGGGTTGCACCGCAATTTCATGTCGCCCCGGACTTGTTACACAGACGAAAATGGTGCCCCTCCTAGACAGACTAATATCACAGTTTGAGGCTAACCCTGACACGCTACGTTGGGTAAATTAAACACCAACTGACCGCGCGAACGTATATATCTCAATGCAGCTAGCAAGCAAGCAGGCTAAGCAGTGAGAAGCTAACGTCAGCTCGTCAGCCCGCTCAGGGACATTCTTTCACACCACACATAATACACTCTACCCTTACCTCATAGTTCAGTTTCCATCGTGGAATATTGGATAAAGTAGCTTGTTGCGTATTTAAGCGACCATACAATGCGATATCTTCTCCCAAAATGAGCTGTTTGATCACCAAAGCCCTCTCCGGCGATTCTCCCGTGGTTCCAAAATCCCGACCGACTGAGGGACAGCTGGAAAATGGGGTAACGCTCCTGACGTATCGCGAGAAGTCATTCCAACTTTAAGATATCGATCTGATCTCGCGAGAACTTACAGGTCATTCGCTTGCCTGGATCTCAGGGACGCTGTGAGGTAAAAGGATTAGTTGCGCTCCTACCTCCTATCTTCTTTTTTGACAGTGTGTCCAAAAACAACAACTATTTAAACAAGACTCAAATGCAAGATTATCAACATGGAAAAACGTTGATCGTCAGCTGAATACAGTAAAGATGCCAGAACTTCAGCCTGTTGTCACATAAAAAAGGAAAACAAGACCATATTCATATAATAACTATTCATAATAATAGATAGAGACACCGACGAAGAAACTCTCGAGATTTACATCAAACATAAAGTAGTTTAACATGGCGATATTACTTTAAATGACACAAAGAGTCACTTTTTTGTTCAAGCAGGCCTGTGCTGCTTGTGATTGTCTATAACATCCAGTAGAGGGCGGTATCCTTCATCATCATCATCATTTTAATACCACAGGCAATAATCCAAGCAAGAAGAAGAAGAAGAGGTCAGCTGACTCTAGCTAGTCAGTTTAGCAGCAGCAGCAGCAGGTTGTAGGCGACAGTTTCTACAGCAGGATAAATAAAACAGCTGGCAAATGAAAAGGATTATTGTCAAGCATTTTAGATTCTTGTAGCTTCCTGTCTGACTTGAAACATCATGAAAGGTTTATACTGCCGAGCTGGTGTGGCTGGTGCTGAGCCCAAGTTCGTTATTCAGGAAACGGTGAGTGTCGTGTTGTTACGGGGGTCTCACTGTGCAGGATGCTGCTGCTGGCTGGCTCAAGACTGTCATCATGAGCCACATTTCATGGCATGACACGCTGAAGCATCACATCAGTGAAAGCAAAAGAGTGTTTCAGCCTAAGGGCAGGAGAGATCCCTGCTGCTGAGAACTTCACACATGACGTTTGTCGTGCATGTTTTAAAACAAAATACATTTTAGCTCTCCACTGTTCGAATAGAAAATAACTTCTCCAGAAACCTAAATTACATTGAAAAACCATCGGTCACTAGTTAGTATAAAAAACAGTTTATTAATCCAATGTGTGTTACAGTGATGAGAGGAAGACTGATCCATACAGTCCGTCCTCATGTGTCTGCATATTTAAACTTTTCTGTTTATTAAAGAGAGTGTGTCATCGACTTTTGTCTGTGCAGCTGATGTTAACCTTTCTGTCTGTCTCCATCTTCTTTTTTATAATGCGTAATGCTGAAAAGCCTTGTTTCTCTCCGTTTGTTCCTCTCCAGACTCTTCCAGACGTTTTAGGCAGCCATGTGGTCAGGGTCCAGGTAAAAGCGTGTGGACTCAGCCCACTGGACCTCAAGGTACTCAAATATGATGTCAACTAGCACAAAATCATACAAAGTTTTATTCAAAATAAAACATTCAAAAACAATAAAAGGATTAAAAAAGAGCCATCAATCCAGCAGTAACCAGTCAAATACAAGAGAGTAAAAGTCTAATTAATGCTAAAAAACAAAAAAACTAGAACCACTCAGTTAACCACTGCAATTATTACAGGTGCAGTTTATGTTTTAATGTTGAAATACATTTGGGCATCTTCAGAACTGTCATTTACAGGCCTTACGCTGTATGCGTCCATGCATCCAGCCGCAGGCCTTGAGTGCCGGTGCTGTAAATCACATGTGTGATCCATGTCTGGTGATGACTGACGACTCCTCTGCTTGTCTCTCCTCCTGTGCTACAGCTGCTCGCTGACATTGGGATCCACAGAGATCTAATTCCTGTTGGCAGAGAGGTGGCCGGCGTCATCCTGCAAGGTTTTAAACACGCAAAGTGAACTGTGTTTCGTAGTGAGTGCCTTCACAGACTTTTGTCAGCTCCAGTTTTAATGGGTCTGCTTCTTGTTCTCTGCAGTGGGCGACAAAGTCTCTTTCTTCCAGCCGGAGGATGAGGTTGTAGGTAGGATTTATTGGAGAAACTGTCTGTAGCGATGTCTGCTTTCTTGCCAATGGATGACAGGCTAGCTAACTAAGCTAAGCTAATGTTACCACTTTGGCGTGAACTGTCCCTTTAATACTGTAGCATATGTGTAGCATAGTATACACTGTATAACTTAAGAACTGTCCCTCATGAACCTTCTTTTCCAGGTATTCTGCCTCTGGACTCTCCTTGCTCTGGACTCTGTGACATCATTGACGTAGATGAACACTATTTAGGTAGCGCACTGTGTACACACAGTACTGTGCAATACACACTTAGTAATGCACACTTTGTTCCTGTAAAGAGCAGCTTCCATTATCATCAAACATAAAATTCTCAGCAGTTAGCCAGCACATATTAAAAAAAGTCATCACTTTTTCTTTCCATTTTCATCCTGACTCCTCGACTTTACAGATTCGTGCTCTGCAGGCTAGTCTGTGATGAGTCAGCTCACATCCCCTCATCTGAAAGGTCAAGCTGTTCTCAGCTGCTCCACAGCAGGCGCAGTGGCTTTCTGAACTGACCCTTCTCTGTCAGCCTTTCATCTGTGGTGTTGGCACTTTGACAGGAGGAGACGAGTCCTACAGCACCTTAAGTGCACCAAGTGCCACCTCTTTAGTTTCTGCCTGACTTCATTTTGAAACGTCCTTTCTTTCACACTTGAAAAGAGAGAACATGCTGGGCTTGTAGGTGGCTGGAAAATCATTTTAAATCAGTTCTTAAAGGGGAGTTCGTCCCCTGAAACTGAAATTATGTGGTATTACTGATAAATTTTGTGTTTCTGTTTGTGTGGTCCAGTCCAGAAGCCAGAGAAGCTCAGCTCGGCGTGTGTCGCAGGAGCGCTGCATGACGGCATCTGTGCTTACACTGCGCTACACACACATGCTCGCATGGCAGCAGGACACACACTCCTGGTCATGGACGGAGCCAGCGTATGTAAAAATATCACAGGATAGGGAATCTTAGTGACGTGGTGGAGAAACGTACTCCCCATGTTATCGCAGCCTTCATACAGGAAGGTTTTAGCCCGTCAGGACCTTTGTTGCAACACGTCTCCCTGTGTTGCCTTGTGTTTTCTACTTTTAAAACAGATGAATGCAAAATATTTCAGCTTTGTATGAATTGTAAGTGTATCTCAGTAATGTTCCCATCTCGTCTCTCTCTCCCCAGTCTTTTGGCCTTATGTGCATCCAGTTGGCTTGTTACCATGGAGTGAAGGTTATGACGACGTCACACTCGCCACAAAAACACACATTCCTGGAGCAGCTGCGGCCCAGCGTTGGTACGCACAGGCCAGCTCTGAATCTGTAGTTTGATTTCAGAAACTTAGGTTTTCTGCAAAATCACAGCGGTTAACTGAGGAACAGGGCGCTGCTCCTTTCTCATCATTTCATGCTGTTTGGCTCCTCTTTCACTTTAAAAAAAATCTTTCCTTCTTTTTTCTGTCATTTTTCTCCTTTTCTCTCCTCTCCCTTCACATTTTACCCAGGTGTTCAGGATCCTTTAGTAGGTGAGATCTTGTCTTTCTGTCTTTCTTGCTTGCCTCCTTGCTGATCTTTTCAGGCTTGGAGTGAATAGTTCTAAATCCTTCGTCAGTCTGAAGCTGGGATGATTCCAGTGTACAGCAAATCACCAGTTAGTATATATCAGTAAATGCTGTGAAAGGGAAGTTGAATTTAAAAGATAATCTTGGTCTAAAACCTGCTGACACCACGTGGACAATATCAAAATTGAAACTACTGCAGTGAAATATTTAGTGCAGGTTGGAGTAGAGCTGCAAACTGGCATCGAGGCCAGTTTAGTTGTTAAATGTACTGAAACATGAGGTTTCTGTGTCTTTGTGCCTAAAGCTAAGGTTATTCCAGTGTATAACGGCTTATCAGACCTGCTGCCAGTGGTTCTGGAGGAGACAGGAGGACTGGGAGTGGACATCGTCGTAGACTCTGGAGGTCTGTTTCTGTCCTTTTCACACCGAACACTAATGAACAGTCTGATTGTAACACTGACTCCAGATCTGTCAGCATGCCCTCAGGGATTGTGAATGGTAATGTAGATCAGCCCAAATGAACATTCGCTCTTCATTTAAAACCACAGCATTTCTCTGTGTGTTTGTGTGAAGTGCGTCTGCAAGACGAGGAGGAAGAGGAGGACGAGTCGGAGGAGACGAAGCTGCTCCCACACAAACACGACATCATCAGTGTGCTGGGAGTCGGGGGACACTGGGTCACGTCCCACAAAGACCTGCAGGTGAGACTGTTCTGGCTACAGTCTGGCCATACCACACTGGGCTAACAATTCAACATACATAAGCGAGGTGACATTTTGTTTCATAGGCCTGTGTTTTTGGTGTCAACACGAACAACACGCAGGTGTCTGTGAAGGTTCTTATGGACACTTCTTCCTTTTCCTGATGTCCACTGACACAAATCTCTGCATGTACAATCACAGTTGGATCCTCCAGACTGCCGGTTACTCTACTTGAAATCCGCCTCTTTGTCTTTCCTCAACCATGAAGTCTGGACGGCTTCATCAGCGCAGCAAGGAAGATACCTCCGTATCCTTCACTCACAGCATGTGAACTAAAACATATGCAGACGATCGATCACACACACACACACATTCCTTAACAGCCTCGTGCCAGATATTCTGAAGGACATTGTGGAGAAGATGTCAGCAGGAGTCCTGAGGTAACGCAGACACAACAAACGCTCAGTCAGGTTGTTGGGGGTCGGTCAATCCAGTAGTTCAGATCTTAGCTAGTTCAAAATATGGATACAAATTCATTTTCCAATGACCATGTAAGAGATGTTACTCGCACCAGGGTTGAAAGTAGTCAAAGTTGCTCTTTTCTCTACCTTGCAAGTCATCAATGTAAAGATAATAATTCATTCAGGGCGACGCATGTCCAAAAACACGGACATTTTTACTTCATTCACTCCACCACAACCGTGAAAGCACAGATTAAAGAACTGCAGCCCGTCGCTCTCCAGACACACACGGTGGAGTTTGACTTGATCAAATGCAATCTGTTGTGTCACGGGTTGGTCTGGTTTTCAATCCGTCTCTGCAGACCTCAGCCTGAGGAGGCGGTCCCTCTCTATGAAGCCACAGTCGCCATGGAGACGGTCCAGCGTCACCAGAAGGCCAAGGCGGTTGTTCAACTCTGACCAAGACACTGAGACACAAATAAAAGTGGACATCACGATCAACCTGCTGCCACACGCTGAGTGACGCCTGCGCTTCGAGGGCCCAGCTGCACTTTGAGCTGGAATAAACAATAAACTGACTTCAAGAACCAACAAAGTTTCAATGAATACAAATTTTATCAGAAAAGATGACTGTGGCAGAATTTTAGGCTTTACTTATAAGTCATCCAAACTGCGATCTAAACAGGAAACGCACGGTGTAAATTTATGCACTTGATGTAAAATGTGTTGTGTAATGTTGCAGTTCTAATAAATAAGAAAATGTGACTCCTCTGCTGGTTACAAGAAGAGCTTCTTCAGAGCAAACTGCAAATAGTTTAGTCTATGTGCTTGGTGTCACTCAAGTCCTGGATGCCTGTGGGATCATGATTGTGTTATCTGATCCCATAAACACTCAACAGTTGAGCCAAGATCGCCTGATATCGCTGTTTGATGTAACTTTACACCACATCAAATACATAAAAGGTCCATCCTGAGACAGAATTCTCCAGAACTACTGATCTCTTTAGCCAAATCACACATTCAGGCAATTCTCCGTCTCCTTTTGATACCTAATGCGTCACTTGCACTCACTGAGTCTCACCTTCCACTTAGAGATCCTCTGGTCTGCGGTCATTTTAGCAGACTCTGTGTTGGACTCTGACTTGGTGGTGATGAGAGCTGTTAAAGCAGGGCAGATACTCTTTCAGCACACCCGGAACCAAACCTGTGGCCACCAATCCTGCTGCTTTTGTCGGCGTCACTGGTCTACAAACAGAGCGGGAAGAAGGAGGATGTCCAGCAACACCACTTCAGTCCATAATCTCACTTCTACTGCAACCGATAAGGCAGAGCACCAATCGGATGTCAGCTCTCAGCTGTCGACATCAGATTGGCATGGCAACGGTTCATGTGGTTGTCTGGGCGTGCCTTCCAGTGCCTCAAGACAGCTTCCCAGGATGCACCTCTCTTCCTGTCGCAGTGACCTGGCCACATCGAGCTGCTCCCTGACTGACTGGTCACACCGCTGGAGCAGGTGGGAGATCTGAACACACACACACACACAGCACATGACAACTAAACACCGGTGGAAATAAGCTGATACTGAGTGGAGTGTGTGGGTGTGTACACACACACACCTTATCCAGAGCTGAGTGTGTGTCTTGTAGTAGTCTCTGACAGAGAGTCTTTGCTGTGTGGATGCTCCACTCCTCTCTCGCCTCACACACCTCCTGGCCGAGCAGCACTGCCCTCCAGTGGTGACTGTGAAAACAAACATTAAATAAATCATTTAGATAGATACTTTTTTGATCCCGAGGGAAATTCAAGATTCATTTGGATCCATAAACACTAAATAGGAAGTGTGTGTGTGTGTGTGTGGTCTTACTACAGTGTCTGTGGCAGCGACAACACCCTGAGAGCCGTCATCAGCCTCCAACTGGGACCCTCACAGGACACAGTGAGATTACTGACAGAGAAAAGAGAAAAGTAAGATGCAGCAGTAAGGCTTGAGTGATTTTACACAGTAAATATTATTTTCATTTTAACCCCCCCCTCCCAACTTCAGTTGTTTAGCAGTTTTGTGGACTGAGAAACTCCATCGGCTCGGGCTGATGAGACAAGTGACTGAATTTTCTTTTATACTGTTGATTTAATCTGTTTTAGCATCAAGACTGGATACACAGGGAAACTGCTCTCAGAAAATGTTCTTCTAAAAACTGAGGACTGTTCCTTTAACATCCCTCCTGGTTCCTGGTTAATAGTATCTCACACAAGGACAACGACGATGCTGATGTCAGTCTTACTGAAGGAAATCGTTCTCTCTGAGAAACTTGATCTTCTGATCCAAACTCCTGTCGCCTCTTAAAATGTCAGCCAGGAGATCTGAGGGACAAACTTTAGTTACATCAAATGTGTAAGGCATGGTGTATACCTTCAGTTTGATTCAAGTAAATAAATACATGCACACTTTCCACTTTAAATTTCATGCTATTCTGAATTTTATTGGCCGATTATACAGCCTGAACTTTTCAGGTAGATCTGGATGTTGAGTATCTCTCTGCTTCCTGCTAGGGTTCACCTGTCTCCACGTAGACCACGCTGTGGGGGTTGCAGGGGGCCACAAAGCCGTACTCCAGCATCAGGCGCTGGTTGTCGTGGGAACCGTAGTTAATGAAGGCCTGCTGGTAGCGAAGTGTCCCACACACGCTCCTGATTTCATAGCATCTCGTCACGTCATTGAAACTTGCTTTAACCTGGAAAACAAAAACATGGAAATACACACTCAGTAACACACACCTTCTTCTGGGTGCTTTTGCATCTTGTTAAGCGTTGATGTGTTTACAGGAGTATACCTGCACATCAGGGCGGTGATTGAGCAGGTCCAGGAAGGGAGCTAATGCATAGACATTCTGTCCAAACAGGAAATTGTTGGATGGATGGGACATGAAGACAGAGCGCGTGTTGACACTGCACCACGCCCACCTGGAGGAAGAGGAGGGTGACAGCTTAATAACCTGACGTGGCAGTCGTCTGACGCACCTGAGTAAGTCTGTCAGCCTGTTTACAGAAGTTTTTCCTGTGCAGCCCTCAATCATCAAAACTATTTATATTTAATTTTCATGTGTGTGTGTGTGTGTACCTCAGTGCTTCATATGTCAGCACCTCCTCCACAGGCTGACTCAGGACTGGCTGCAGGGATCTGGATCAAGGATCAAACACTGAGACAGTCAGATGCTTTTGACAGGATTCACAGAAGGGAGACTGACTGTCACTTCTCTTATTTACATGAAGGAGAACAATGTAGCAAAATAACAGCACAAAAGAGCATAAAAGACTGTGATCTAAATGCAAAGAGTCAGTGTGTCACAAAAATGTTAAGTGACGCACACACACCCTCACGTAACCTGAACGACTTGCTTCCTGTGTGCTGGACTCGCCTGAAAAAGTCTTGATTCAAAGAGTGGATTTCTCGCACCGCCTCCCTCTGCTCTAAAGCCCGTCTGCGCACACCAGCGGGCAGGACGGCCATGACCTCATCTGTGAAATAGGCGGGGCAGGTGTAAGAGGTGGGCAACGCGTCGATGTAGGGGAACCAATCAGAGGCGTCTCCTCTGTGACGCTCGCACACCAGGAAGACACAAAGCACCAAGAGGGGGGAGAGGCGGGGCTTCCACCTGGAGAGACAGAAGAAATAACACTCCAGTGTTCGTTATGGTGGCTATGGAAAAGGTGACACATGTTAAACGTTTTTCGCTTGTACATGAACGTGTTTACCTCTCGACATACGGTCCCAGGTAGCCGTCCAGGACAGTCGAGGTCGTGAGCAGACACGACTCTGGCAGAGAGATGAGCAGCTGGCCGGGCTGACAGAAGAGCAAAGACAAAGAATGAACAACCAAACTAAAAGATCAACTGAATTATTATAAGACTGCTTGACTTGAGGTGTCTGATTTTCAGTATGCTCAGTTTTTTAATAGATTATTTGGCTCCAAGCTATTTAGCTGTTTTGTAATTATGGATGCACATACGTCACCTCGGGAAAGACGTGTCAGGAGAAAAGTAGAGGATTGTTAACTGGAGAACATGTGTACATGCTGTGATTGTTAACTTGTTTACGTAACTCATTAATGTGTGGCTGTTTATTCAGTCAGATGCACTGATGCATGGTAGCACACTTACTTTTATGGTCTTGAGAGCTTGCAGTCCTCTGCCCGTGTCTGGAATACAGGAAATGAAACATGCTCATATCATCCAGTCAGTGTTATGTAATGAACAAACCAGGTGAAAGGCCCTCTCTAAAAGCTAAAATCTATGAGGAGAAAATATAATCTAATGTTCTGAAGTGTGAGGAAAGTTTGCTTCACACCCTAGTCGCATAATTCCTTGTCCAGCCAGTTTATGTATTATGTATATTTATGTCATTTTCTGAAGTCGAAGTCATGGACATATTGTCTTGTTTTGCAGTTTAAACTGCTTTCTTAGTTCCAGCTATGTCACATTAAAGACAATTTAAAGAACACTTTCACAATCTTCCCTCTGAATTTTTCACTTTGTGACTGCAAATCTTATATGTTCTCTTGTGGCTGATATCAAGGCTGCTAAGGTTTATCTCGAGGGGGACGAGAAAGGCATCTCACAGGTGTGTGGGCGTTGTCTTGATGTAATTTATATGTGGAGCTTTTCTTACTGTTGACGGGGACTTGAAAGTCAGGTTTTTGCTCTCACACAGCAGAACCTGAACAGGCCCACTGGCTCCTGTATCTGTCAACCACGACGCGTTACAGCTAAAGAAACTGAATGTTCGTCTAAACATCACACTGCAAACCAAACGTCTTGTGCCGATGATGCCAAACGCTTCTTCAGTGTCTCTGAGCTAGACGTCGAACAGCTGTGTGAACAAACCCATGAAGGCATGAAAACACTTCAGGCCGCAGGCCGGAGGCTGCCTGGCTGAAGTCGTACCGGTGAAGAGGACTGGCTGCAGCAGCGTTGACGTGAATCCCCGTTGGTGGAGAAACTTCATCAGCCTCACATACTGCAGCTGGTGACTCAGAGAGACTGGAGACACAGAGAGACAGACTGTCTGTGCTGCAGCTGCTTACAGCAGTGAAACATTCTCAGAAAGCCACGACACAGCAGCGAATAGAGAATCTCCTACCTGACTGCACGATGCTCTCTTGTTTCTGCCTCCTGTTCCTCGCAGTTCTTCCAGCCCGACGGCTGCGACCCTTCCTCATGACCCCACCCGGTGCGGTGACACCTTCGGGTGGAGCAAACATTATTTCCATCACTTGCTTATCTTCTGATCACGATCAACATAATGACTATAAATATCACCACAGCAAAGATCCTCTCTTGAACAAGAAATATCCTGCACCCTACTGACACTGATTACAAATCATTAGTTCTGTTTACGCTTTTCATCAGTGAAGTTAAATACATAAATGACACGCATACAGAGTAAAACACCAAACAACACCTGGATATGACTCTCATGTGGATGAGAAAGTGACCCTTCGCGGTGGATCCCTGTACGTTTCAAACCCATGTGGTTTACGTTGTTTTTCCGGGTATGCGCACACTGGCTGCGCCGTCAGCCTCCGGCTTTCCTCCTCTTTTCATTCCGGGTCGCCCCGCACCACAAGACCTGTTGGAAAGTAAGACGCCCCCATTTCACCAGTAGCTTAGTTTGCTTACTTAAAAATGCGTATTTTGCGATCTTCAGAAAACGGGTTCACCTTTACCGAAACAGGCTCATATCAGCCAATCAGCGTTATGTAATGAACAAAGCAGGCGAAAGGTCCTCTCTGGGCTACAATGTATGGATATTAGCTAATCTAAATACACACTGGATAATCTAACTTTTTGAACTGTGAGTCATATACAGTTAAGTTTGCAGCCTTATCTTACAACCCGCATCTTGGTTTGGCTTTTTGATTAAATTGTTAACATTTAATGTTTAACATGTAATGTTTAATTATTTCAGTCTTCCATCTGAAGTTGTCACCATGACTCAGCAACTTTTTTAAAAATCTCTTCATTCTCCTCCTCTGGTTGATATCAAGGCTGATAACGTTTATCGTGTGTGTAATTTATATCCAGTGCCTTTCCTATTGTTAATGAGTTTTCATAAGTTCACACATTGATTTCTCTCTGTGTGCAGAAATGGCCACAAAGGTTGCCGTGGTAACAGGCAGCAATAAGGGCATTGGTTTTGCCATCGTCCGAGCCCTCTGCAAGCAGTTCCAAGGAGACGTTTACGTCACCGCCAGAGACGTGTAGGTAGCTCACCTGGTGACACCTGGGCCGATGTGGTGGCCTCAACATATTACAACGTCATGTCATTACACGAGTTTACTAAAATGTCACCTGGAAGGATGTTGTTTTTGTTGTATTGTGGGGATTTATCAGTATTTCAAAAGTGACAGCTACACCTACAAATATGAGACCACGAGGCAAAATATCCCATCTGTGAATTTGTTAGAAAACACACAGTGATTTAAAGAGAATCTCACATTATTCTCTTTTTAAGAAGAGGAAGAAGCAAAGACTGAAGGTGAAGGTCATAAAAGTCAAGGTGTTGCTGTTCTCTTTAAAAATAAAGACAGAATGAAAATAAGCTCAGACTGTCTTTGCTGTTTCTGCAGCGGTCGAGGTCAGGAGGCCGTGAAGTCTCTGGAATCAGAGGGACTGAAGCCCATGTTTCACCAGCTGGACATCAACGACCTGAACAGCATCATCACCGCTGCTGCTTACTTTAAGGAGAAGTATGGAGGAGTGGACGTCCTCGTCAATAATGCTGGGATAGCATTCAAAGGTAGGATTACAACGATGTGTCAGTTTACGCTCAGATGTCGGCTTACTGGGCTGTTTTCATATACAAATTCGCCTGAAAGTCCGGTTGTCCGCTGTTTTCACACGTGTACACACACACACACGTGTACACATGTACACGTGTACATGACAAACTCGCTCATTTAGACAAGAAATGGCATAAAAATGACAGAATCTGTGATGTTCAGAGCTGCGACTGTGGACTGAAGGATCAGAAAGGAGGTGACAGTGACATCACGGGGGCTGCCGTGGCCTAGAGGTTGGAGAAGCGGCTTGCGATCGGAAGGTCGCTGGTTCGATTCCCCCACTGGACGGGCAGGAAAAATTTGATTGTGGTGGAATGATAATGTCCCACCCCCCATTAGCTAGCTGATGTGCCCTTGAGCAAGGCACTTAGCTCCCAAATATGCTCCCCGGGCGCTTGATGCAGCCCACTGCTCCTGTGTGTTTCACTGCATGTTGCATGTGTAACGGGTTAAATGCAGAGAAGTAATTTCCCAGTTTGGGATTAATAAAGTAAATTAAATTAACTTAAATTAATTAAATCATATCAACTCTCTCTTCAGTGGCAGATACAACTCCCTTTGCAGTCCAGGCAGAGGTGACCCTCAAGACAAACTTCTTCTCCACCAGAGACATGTTGACCCACTTCCTGCCAATCATCAAAGCTGGAGGTAAACTTAGTGATTTGGGTGACATGATGTTGGATCATTTTAACAATGTTAGATGTTCTTAAAGGCTGTCAGTGACATGTGATCACCACAGTGTCCACACCATCTACCTGCTGCCTCCCACGCTTCACCACAGCTGACACGTTATGAACATTAAATGGATCTTTTGTCTTTTAAATTGAATTCAATTCAGTTTATTTATCCATCCATCTTCTTCTGCTTCATCCGGAACCGGGTCGCAGGGACAGAAGCTTGAGCAGGGATGCCCAGACTTCCCTCTCCCCAGACACTTCCTCCAGCTCTTCCGGGTGGACCCCAAGGCGTAACCCAGGCCAGCTGAGTGACATAGTCCCTCCAGCGTGTCCTGGGTCTTCCTCGGGGCCCGACCCAGGCTCTACTCCAAGCTCCTCCCGGGTGACAGAGCTCCTCACCCTATCCCCAAGGGAGCACCCCGCCACCCTGCGGAGGAAGCTCATTTCAGCCACCTGTATCTGAGATCTCGTTCTTTCAGTCATGACCCAAAGTTCATGACCATAGGTGAGGGCAGGAACGTAGATTGACTGGTAAATTGAGACCTTCACCTTACGGCTCAGCTCTCTCTTTACCACAATTGACCAATACAACGACCGCATTACTGCTGTCGCTGCACCGATCCGCCTGTCAATCTCACGCTCCCATCTTTCCTCCCTCATGAACAAGACCCCGAGACACTTAAACTCCTCCACCTGAGGCAAGAACTCTCCTCCAACCTGGAGGGGGCAAACCACCTTTTTCTGGTCGAGAACCATGACCTCGGATTTGGAGGTACTGATTCTCATCCCAGCTGGTTCGCACTCAACTGCAAACCTCCCCAGAGCATGCTGAAGGTCCTGGCTTGAAGAAGTCAACAGGACAACATCGTCTGCAAAAAGCAGAGATGAAATCCTGTGGTTCCCAAACCAGACACCCTCCGGCCCCTGGCTGCGCCTAGAAATCCTGTCCATAAAAATAATGAACAGGACCGGTGACAAAGGGCAGCACAACAAGTTATCTCATGACACGTTGCAGTTAGAGCAGGTCTAGACCAAACTCTTTAATTAGATTGTAATACAGAGAACTGTAATAAGCTGTTACTATGAAGAAAGTCATGTATCTGATCGGCGACTGTTCTCAAGGATCTTGAATGGAAACAGAAGGTTAGATATTGGTCTATAGCCGCTTAAAACCTCTGGGTCAAGTGTGGACTTTTTAAGGAGAGGTTTGACTACAGCTTTTCTTTTCTTGGGTATGATAACAATCGTCCTGATAACAATCCTCTGGATATCAGCACAGCTCACATTTAATCTATGACATGGGATGCAGTTAACAGCTTCAACATCCTGCGTGTGTGTGTTTCAGGCCGCGTGGTGAACATCTCGAGCATGGCCGGCTTCCGCACTTTGAACCAGTGCAGCGCGGCCCTGCAGCAGCGTTTCCGCAGCGAGGACATCACGGAGGACGAGCTGGTGGGGCTGATGCAGCAATTTGTTGACAAGACCAAGAAGGATGAGCACAAGCAGGACGGCTGGCCGGAGACAGCGTATGGAGTCTCCAAGACTGGACTGACGGTATGACCCATCAGCCTGTCTCCCAGCTTTTAATCACTCATCTGTTGAGATCAAGAACGAGCTTGCAGGCCTTAAAATGTGAAGAAAAGCAGAGGGAATTTGGTGAGGTTTATGGAAACTGTCTTCCCCTGTGCCACATTTTCTTTTATTGAGTCCACATATGTGTGTCTGTGTGTTTGTGTCTTCAGACGCTGTCCATGATCCTGGCTCGTCGTCTGTCCAAGGAGAGACCAAATGACGGGGTAATCACTGGACTTTTTATCAAACAATAAGCAAGAACCACTTCTTTCCTTCTTTTTAACCACTTTGTGTTTGTCAAAAAGTAGTTAATATTTATAATAATTTAATAATACTTACTTTTAAATCCAGTTTTGTGTTTCCATTGGCTTCAATTAATCTTGAACGCGGTGGACATGTTATCATCAGAAACAAATCAGCCTCACTGCTTGCATACATTTTGGTTTATTTTCACAGATCCTGCTGAACCCCTGCTGTCCAGGCTGGGTGCGCACTGACATGGCCGGTCCGAAAGCCCCCAAGTCACCAGACGAGGGCGCTATCACTCCAGTCTACCTGGCACTGCTGCCGCCCGGAGCCACAGAGCCACACGGGAAGTTGGTCTCCGAAAAACAAGTTCAGGCGTGGTGAAAGAGTGAACGCGACCTGCGTGTGTGAGACAGACACAATAAAAGAGTGAATTACCAAAAGAATAGATTTTATTTCCACACAGGAGTCACAAATTTTGTCTTAATTGGGATGTTTACAGACACTTAAGCTGAAGGGATTAAACTGCTTTGAACTGCTCCATACCTGTGGACATCTGCTTTGTTCAACAGTAATTTGTCACCACAGTTTTCATTCAGCCGAACAGCTGTGTGAACAAACCCATGAAGGCATGAAAACACTTCAGGCCGCAGGCCGGAGGCTGCCTGGCTGAAGTCGTACCGGTGAAGAGGACTGGCTGCAGCAGCGTTGATGTGAATCCCCGTTGGTGAAGAAACTTCATCAGCCTCACATACTGCAGCTGGTGACTCAGAGAGACTGGAGACACAGAGAGACAGACTGTCTGTGCTGCAGCTGCATACAGCAGTGAAACATTCTCAGAAAGCCACGACACAGCAGCGAATAGAGAATCTCCTACCTGACTGCACGATGCTCTCTTGTTTCTGCCTCCTGTTCCTCGCAGTTCTTCCAGCCCGACGGCTGCGACCCTTCCTCATGACCCCACCCGGTGCGGTGACACCTTCGGGTGGAGCAAACATTATTTCCATCACTTGCTTATCTTCTGATCACGATCAACATAATGACTATAAATATCACCACAGCAAAGATCCTCTCTTGAACAAGAAATATCCTGCACCCTACTGACACTGATTACAAATCATTAGTTCTGTTTACGCTTTTCATCAGTGAAGTTAAATACATAAATGACACGCATACAGAGTAAAACACCAAACAACACCTGGATATGACTCTCATGTGGATGAGAAAGTGACCCTCCACGGTGGATCCCTGTACGTTTCAAACCCATGTGGTTTACGTTGTTTTTCCGGGTATGCGCACACTGGCTGCGCCGTCAGCCTCCGGCTTTCCTCCTCTTTTCATGCCTGTTTTCCCGTGCGGGCTTCAGTCCTCTGTGCACCTTCAACGCTGCAGGTTTCGCTCCGCACCGCACGACCAGCTGAAGGTAAGACGTCCCCCTTTCATCGTTAGTAGTTTGCTTACTTAAACATGCGTATTTTTAGTTCTACGTTTCACAGAAAATGGGTTCATCTTTACCGAAACAGGCTCATATCAGCAAATAATATGAAATGTAGTGATGAATTGATATACCAGCCTGATGAAAATTCAGGCTAAATAATAATAAATATATTTTATGGATAAAATGTTATTTTTTAAATCCATCATTTCTCGTTTATATTTTTCTAAGTTCACCACGGCTGTTTTATCACAATCGCTCTGTATAACTTAATGACACCTGGTCTATGTAATCCACTTTAAATGATCAATTCTTTAGGAAACCTTACCTGAATAAATCTAGGCCTTCTTGTCTATATGTGAGATTATCTCAGTGATGCACATATTGTTCCTCCAAGCTGAACTCATGCAGCTATTTGTTGAGGCATGTATTGATTTCGTTACTTCTGTCATAACTACATGTGTTAATTTGAACAACTCCAACGGCAACAGTGCCGAGCGCCGCTTAAAGCTCCACATGTTCTCCCTCTGCACCTGGATGGTTCCTGCCTGCAGCACCGACGGACTCCGCCACAGACGTCCGTGTTGCCGTAGCAGCAGCACCTGACACTGTGCTCTCCTCTTCTGTCCGCCTCATCATAAATACCTCGTAATCAGTGTGGTGGTTTAGCCTGAGGTGTTTCACAGGGTTTGTTGTGTTGCCACGACTCCTTACCGTTTTTCCACAAACATCACACAGCGCGTCTCGCTGTCTGTGGAGGTGAAATAGGTCCATACATCACTCCGCGTACGCTCTGCCATCGTGTCAACACACTGAGACTGAGAGACTGAGCAGCGTGCCGCTGCGTTCACGCTTTACGCACTTACCCAGGCGGAAGAAAAAGTAGTTCCCACCAACCGCGTATCATTTAGATTCAAGATTCAAGATTCAAGAGTCTTTATTGTCATTATGCAAGCATAACGAAATTTTGTGCAGATTCTCAGCTTCAAAACACACTTATAAATAGGAAGAATAAAAAATTGCACACCTTAGAAAAAAAATAAATAAATAAAAATATAAAATACAAAGTACAAAATGCAGAATACAGAGTGAGGTAGATAAAAACAAAGTGCACTAGTGCCAGACTATGTGTATGAGTGTTTCACTGTAGGGGGGTTATTGCTTTAACAGCTCTGGGGAAGAAGCTGTCCCTGAGTCTGTTGGTTTTAATGTTCCTGTACCGCCTTCCTGATGTAAGCGGTACAAACAGTTCGTTGCCCGGGTGGGTGGGGTCTGTGGCAATGCGTCTTGCCTTCTTCTGGACTCGGGCAGTGTAAACTGAGTCCAGATCTGGTAGACTGCAGCCCACAATCCCCTGTGCTGTCCTCACCACCCGGGCTAAATCTTTCCTGTCCTGTGCTGTGCAACTGCCATACCACACAGTCACACTGAGACACAGGATGCTTTCGATCGTGGCTCTGTAAAAGTTCATGAGCAGCTGAGTAGACAGTCCAGTCCGTTTCAACTTCCTGAGAAAGAAAAGCCGCTGTTGGGCCTTTTTCACCAGGTGTGAGGTGTTCACTGACCAGGAGAGGTCAGAGGAGATGTGGATGCCCAGGAACTTGATGCTGTCCACCCGCTCAACCGCCTCCCCAAGTATACAGATCTCAGTAGTTTAGTTGCTACTGTGTTCCTGTTAATGATATACAGTACCTCAAATGACTGAAGTATCAAAAGTACCGATATTTTGATTTGACAATCAAAAATAAAAATTTAGAGCACAACGATCCGGTTTCAGGGGTATCGATATTTCAGTATCGATCCGCGCATCGCCAATGAAATGAACGAAGCAGGCGAAAGGTCCTCTCTGGGTTTTATTATATTATTATATTATATTAGCTAATCTAAATACACACTGGATAATCTAACTTTTTGAACTGTGAGTCATATACAGTTAAGTTTGCAGCCTTATCTTACAACCCGCATCTTGGTTTGGCTTTTTGATTAAATTGTTAACATTTAATGTTTAACATGTAATGTTTAATTATTTCAGTCTTCCGTCTGAAGTTGTCACTATGACTGAGCAACTTTTTTAAAAATCTCTTCATTCTCCTCCTCTGGTTGATATCAAGGCTGATAACGTTTATCGTGTGTGTAATTTATATCCAGTGCCTTTCCTATTGTTAATGAGTTTTCATAAGTTCACACATTGATTTCTCTCTGTGTGCAGAAATGGCCACAAAGGTTGCCGTGGTAACGGGCAGCAATAAGGGCATTGGTCTGGCCATCGTCCGAGCCCTTTGCAAGCAGTTCCAAGGAGACGTTTACGTCACCGCCAGAGACGTGTAGGTAGCTCACCTGGTGACACCTGGGCCGATGTGGTGGCCTCAACATATTACAACGTCATGTCATTACACGAGTTTACTAAAATGTCACCTGGAAGGATGTTGTTTTTGTTGTATTGTGGGGATTTATCAGTATTTCAAAAGTGACAGCTACACCTACAAATATGAGACCACGAGGCAAAATATCCCATCTGTGAATTTGTTAGAAAACACACAGTGATTTAAAGAGAATCTCACATTATTCTCTTTTTAAGAAGAGGGAGAAGCAAAGACTGAAGGTGAAGGTCATAAAAGTCAAGGTGTTGCTGTTCTCTTTAAAAATAAAGACAGAATGAAAATAAGCTCAGACTGTCTTTGCTCTTTCTGCAGCGGTCGAGGTCAGGAGGCCGTGAAGTCTCTGGAATCAGAGGGACTGAAGCCCATGTTTCACCAGCTGGACATCAACGACCTGAACAGCATCATCACCGCTGCTGCTTACTTTAAGGAGAAGTATGGAGGAGTGGACGTCCTCGTCAATAATGCTGGGATAGCATTCGATGGTAGGATTACAACGATGTGTCAGTTTACGCTCAGCTGTCGGTTTACAAGGAGGTGACAGTGACATCATACCAACTCTCTCTTCAGCGGCAGACACAACTCCCTTTGCAGTCCAGGTAGAGGTGACCCTCAAGACAAACTTCTTCTCCACCAGAGACATGTTGACCCACTTCCTGCCAATCATCAAAGCTGGAGGTAAACTTAGTGATTTGGGTGACATGATGTTGGATCATTTTAACAATGTTGGATGTTCTTAAAGGCTGTCAGTGACATGTGATCACCACAGTGTCCACACCATCTACCTGCTGCCTCCCACGCTTCACCACAGCTGACACATTATGAACATTAAATGGATCTCTTCTTTGTCTTTTCTTTTCTTGGGTATGCGGTGACAATTAGCCGTTCGTTAAAGCCTGATAACAATCCTCCAGATATCAGCACAGCTCACATTTAATCTATGACATGGGATGCAGTTTCAGACATTCTGTGTGTGTGTCTCAGGCCGCGTGGTGAACGTCTCGAGCCTGCTCAGCTCCCGCGCTTTGAACCAGTGCAGCGCGGCCCTGCAGCAGCGTTTCCGCAGCGAGGACATCACGGAGGACGAGCTGGTGGGGCTGATGCAGCGATTTGTTGACAAGGCCAAGAAGGGCGAGCACAAGCAGGACGGCTGGCCGGAGACATCGTATGGAGTCTCCAAGACTGGACTGACGGTATGACCCATCAGCCTGTCTCCCAGCTTTTAATCACTCATCTGTTGAGATCAAGAACGAGCTTGCAGGCCTTAAAATGTGAAGAAAAGCAGAGGGAATTTGGTGAGGTTTATGGAAACTGTCTTCCCCTGTGCCACATTTTCTTTTACTGAGTCCACGTATGTGTGTCTGCGTGTTTGTGTCTTCAGACGCTGTCCATGATCCTGGCTCGTCGTCTGTCCAAGGGGAGACCAAATGACGGGGTAATCACTGGAATATAGCAACTTTGCTGTTTGCATTGGCTTCAATTAATCTTGAACGCGGTGGACATGTTATCACCATTTTGGTTTATTTTCACAGATCCTGCTGAACGCCTGCTGTCCAGGCTGGGTGCGCACTGACATGACCAGTCCGAAAGCCCCCAAGTCACCAGATGAGGGCGCTATCACTCCGGTCTACCTGGCACTGCTGCCGCCCGGAGCCACAGAGCCACACGGGAAGTTGGTCTCCGACAAAGAAGTTCAGGCGTGGTGAAAGAGTGAACGCGACCTGCGTGTGTGAGACAGACACAATAAAAGAGTGAATTACCAAAAGAATAGATTTTATTTCCACACAGGAGTCACGAATTTTGTCTGAAGTGGGATGTTTACAGACACTTAAGCTGAAGGGATTAAACTGTTGGGGGGAAGAAATGTCCTCTGGTCTGATGGGACAAAAACTGATCTGTTTGGCCAATAAAATTCCAGCAGCTTTTGGTGAGAAGCGACCAGATGTTAACTCAAACTTGTGAATGTAACGAAAGAAAGCATTGCTGAAATGAATCATCCGTTAAGTATGTTTAGCCAAGGTGTACGTAAACTTTCCACTTCAGCTGTTTGTAAACCCGACGTATCATGAAAATGATGGTGGAAAATAGAACCAAAATATGAAAATTATACCAGGGAACACTAATGTGGTGTGTGTCTGCCTTTGCAAAAATAATCATGTATGAATTTGTGCGAGTGCTGTTCAATCATTTTTGGGTGTTTTTGGATAAAACTTTTTGCTTTTGATAGCCTAAACATTTTCTAGATTATTTTCTTAAGAAAAATGCTTTTCTACAGTTCTTTCATGTTAAAATCAATAAATGATCATCAAAACTAAAAATACTTTGTCAGAATGTTCATTAACAAGGACCAAATTAGAGCATCACAATTCAAAACGTGACGTGGCTTTACTTACTTCCGTGACGTTAATTATCGTAATGTGAAGAATTCTGGGATCTGAAACAGACTCAAGGTCAGATTGATGAAATATAGCGACACTTGCTGGTCAAAATGGGCATTTCATAGAATAAAAAAGTCATATTTTGTATTACTAAAACGTTTCTATTGAAACAGAAAAGAACAAAATGTGATGTCATGCGTGCATCGGAAATGATCAGATGTGTCCAGTTTCCATGCGCACGATGAAGATGAAAAGATCAAACGTCGGTTCTCCCTGATTTGCAGTGAAACATTAACAATTCAGCATGCACCTCTAATTTATGGAGACATTTATGGAGGAAGTGAAGTTAAATACATAAATGACACGCATACAGAGTAAAAAACCAAACAACACCTGGATATGACTCTCATGTGGATGAGAAAGTGACCCTTCACGGTGGATCCCTGTACGTTTCAAACCCATGTGGTTTACGTTGTTTTTCCGGGTATGCGCACACTGGCTGCGCCGTCAGCCTCCGGCTTTCCTCCTCTTTTCACGCCTGTTTTCCGTGCGGGCTTCAGTCCTCTGTGCACCTTCAACGCTGCAGGTTTCGATCCGCACCGCACGACCAGCTGAAGGTAAGACGTCCCCATTTCATCGTTAGTAGTTTGCTTACTTAAACATGCGTATTTTTAGATCTACGTTTTACAGAAAATGGGTTCGTCTATGCTCATATCAGCCAATCAGCGTTATGTAATGAACAAAGCAGGCGAAAGGTCCTCTCTGGGCTAAAATGTATGGATATTACCTAATGTAAATACACACTGGATAATCTAACTTTTTGAACTGTGAGTTAAACTTAAGTTTACAACCTAGTTGTAGACTTAAACTGCATAGACAGCGATTTGTGCGCTGTCTACGCAGTTTACGTGCAACGAAAACGTGACTGTGCACTTTTATCTTGTGTTGGCTTTTTGATTAAATTGTCATTTTCGAAGTTGGAATTGTGCATGAATTGTATTGTTTCGCAGTTTGAAACTCTTTTCACGTTATCACAAGACAAAATGAAGGTCCCGCTTTTAACGATTAATGTTTCAGAAATTACTTCACAGTCTTCCGTCTGAAGTTGTCACCATGACTCAGCAACTTTTTTTTTTTTTTTTTTTTTTAATCTCTTCATTCTCCTCCTCTGGTTGTTATCAAGGCTGATAACGTTTATCGTGTGTGTAATTTATATCCAGTGCCTTTCCTATTGTTAATGAGTTTTCATAAGTTCACACATTGATTTCTCTCTGTGTGCAGAAATGGCCACAAAGGTTGCCGTGGTAACGGGCAGCAATAAGGGCATTGGTTTTGCCATCGTCCAAGCCCTCTGCAAGCAGTTCCAAGGAGACGTTTACGTCACCGCCAGAGACGTGTAGGTAGCTCACCTGGTGACACCTGGGCCGATGTGGTGGCCTCAACATATTACAACGTCATGTCATTACACGAGTTTACTAAAATGTCACCTGGAAGGATGTTGTTTTTGTTGTATTGTGGGGATTTATCAGTATTTCATGGAAAAGGAGAAGCTGATTTCTCTAAGCGCCCAAGTTGCTATTAGTGGAAAGTTTTGACCTGAAAGGTCAAGCTAAAAACAGGACCAAACGTGACAGCTACACCTACAAATATGAGACCATGAGGCAAAATATCCCATCTGTGAATTTGTTAGAAAACACACAGTGATTTAAAGAGAATCTCACATTATTCTCTTTTAAAGAAGAGGAAGAAGCAAAGACTGAAGGTGAAGGTCATAAAAGTCAAGGTGTTGCTGTTCTCTTTAAAAATAAAGACAGAATGAAAATAAGCTCAGACTGTCTTTGCTGTTTCTGCAGCGGTCGAGGTCAGGAGGCCGTGAAGTCTCTGGAATCAGAGGGACTGAAGCCCATGTTTCACC
This sequence comes from Scatophagus argus, assembly GCF_020382885.2. Classification (NCBI taxonomy): domain Eukaryota; kingdom Metazoa; phylum Chordata; class Actinopteri; family Scatophagidae; genus Scatophagus; species Scatophagus argus. Next base: position 1,991,764 of record NC_058502.1, read on the forward strand.
AGCTGGACATCAACGACCTGAACAGCATCATCACCGCTGCTGCTTACTTTAAGGAGAAGTATGGAGGAGTGGACGTCCTCGTCAATAATGCTGGGATAGCATTCAAAGGTAGGATTACAACGATGTGTCAGTTTACGCTCAGATGTCGGCTTACTGGGCTGTTTTCATATACAAATTCGCCTGAAAGTCCGGTTGTCCGGTGTTTTCACACGTGTACACACACTGCAGGTTGGGTTTGTGAATATATTCAAACATACTGAGATGCTTTGTTCAGTTCAGTTCGCTCAGTGAGACTCATAGGTTCTCATGGATCGTGGTTGGACCTCCTGCTGCGGTCTTGCTGGAAACGTACTGTGATTACTACTGTCTAGTCATAATCTATTTTAATTCAATTACAATTACTGGGGGCAGCCGTGGCCTAGAGGTTGGAGAAGCGGCTTGTGATCGGAGGGTCACCGGTTCGATTCCCCCACTGGACGGGCAGGAAAATTTGGGTGTGGTGGAGTGATTAATGCGAAAAATACTCCCCCCCTCTATTAGCCGGCTGATGTGCCCTTGAGCAAGGCACTTAACCCCCCAATATGCTCCCCGGGCGCCTGATGCTGCCCACTGCTCCTGTGTGTGTTTCACTGCATGTAATTTGCCGGGTGTTGCATGTGTGTGTTCAACTAAGGATGGGTCAAATGCAGAAGACGAATTCAGTGTGTGTATGTAAAAAATATATATACTGCCAATAAAGTTGATTCTTCTTCTTCTTCTTCTTCTATTTCTTTACAGCTGCTACCATTATTGTTGTTACTACTATTGTTATCATATCTGTGGAGATTCTCAGTCATCATATTCACTCAAAGAGTTAAAGCAAGGCGTCTGGACTTGTGAAGATTTGGCTTGAAGACGTTTCGCTGCTGTCTGGTGGGGAACAAATATATACCCCTCAGTGGGAGTGACTAAGTGAAACTAAAGAAAACAAAGGATCTGATAGATTAGATTCACTTAGTCACTCCTCTCTGAGGTTTCTGCCTTCTAAAAGGCAGTATTTCCTTGTCACTGTCACTAAGTACTTGCTCAAGGGGGGATGTTGGGTTCTCTGTATTACAACTTAATTAAAGAGCTTGGTCTCAACCTGCTCTAATTGGAAAGTGTCATTAGATATCGTTTGTTGTGAATTGGCGCTATATAAATAAACCGAATTGAATTGAAAATTGAATTGAGACAGGAAATGGCATAAAAATGACAGAATCTGTGACGTTCAGAGCTGCGACTGTGGATTGAAGGATCAGTAAGGAGGTGACAGTGACATCATACCAACTCTCTCTTCAGCGGCAGACACAACTCCCTTTGCAGTCCAGGCAGAGGTGACCCTCAAGACAAACTTCTTCTCCACCAGAGACATGTTGACCCACTTCCTGCCAATCATCAAAGCTGGAGGTAAACTTAGTGATTTGGGTGACATGATGTTGGATCATTTTAACAATGTTGGATGTTCTTAAAGGCTGTCAGTGACATGTGATCACCACAGTGTCCACACCATCTACCTGCTGCTACACATCCTGTGTGTGTGTGTTTCAGGCCGCGTGGTGAACGTCTCAAGCTTCGTCGGCTCCCGCACTTTGAACCAGTGCAGCGCGGCCCTGCAGCAGCGTTTCCGCAGCGAGAACATCACGGAGGACGAGCTGGTGGGGCTGATGCAGCGATTTGTTGACAAGACCAAGAAGGATGAGCACAAGCAGGACGGCTGGCCGGAGACAGCGTATGGAGTCTCCAAGACTGGACTGACGGTATGACCCATCAGCCTGTCTCCCAGCTTTTAATCACTCATCTGTTGAGATCAAGAACGAGCTTGCAGGCCTTAAAATGTGAAGAAAAGCAGAGGGAATTTGGTGAGGTTTATGGAAACTGTCTTCCCCTGTGCCACATTTTCTTTTATTGAGTCCACATATGTGTGTCTGTGTGTTTGTGTCTTCAGACGCTGTCCATGATCCTGGCTCGTCGTCTGTCCAAGGAGAGACCAAATGACGGGGTAATCACTGGACTTTTTATCAAACAATAAGCAAGAACCACTTCTTTCCTTCTTTTTAACCACTTTGTGTTTGTCAAAAAGTACTTAATATTTATAATAATTTAATAATACTTACTTTTAAATCCAGTTTTGTGTTTCCATTGGCTTCAATTAATCTTGAACGTGGTGGACATGTTATCACCATTTTGGTTTATTTTCACAGATCCTGCTGAACGCCTGCTGTCCAGGCTGGGTGCGCACTGACATGGCCGGTCCGAAAGCCCCCAAATCACCAGATGAGGGCGCTATCACTCCAGTCTACCTGGCACTGCTGCCGCCCGGAGCCACAGAGCCACACGGGAAGTTTGTCTCCGACAAAGAAGTTCAGGCGTGGTGAAAGAGTGAACGCGACCTGCGTGTGTGAGACAGACACAATAAAAGAGTGAATTACCAAAAGAATAGATTTTATTTCCACACAGGAGTCACAAATTTTGTCTGAAGTGGGATGTTTACAGACACTTAAGCTGAAGGGATTAAACTGTTGGGGGGAAGAAATGTCCTCTGGTCTGATGGGACAAAAACTGATCTGTTTGGCCAATAAACTTCCAGCAGCTTTTGGTGAGAAGCCTTGCCTTGCCTCTTGCCTTGACCGATTGAAACTTAATCATTGTGAAACAGAAGAAAAATGCTTTTCTGCAGTTTTTTCATGTTAAAATCAATAAATGATCATCAAAACTAAAAATACTTTGTCAGAATGTTCATTAAGCCAAATGAAAGTTTGACTTTTCCCCAAAGTGTTTCGTCATCCATCTCCAAAATATACCTTATATAAATATATATGTAGTACACGTGGATTTCCATGTCTTTCTCCACTTCCTGAATTAAATCTGAACGCCTCAAGCCCTCGTAGCCAGTCAGAGCAGAGAATCTCATTCGGGTGGGTTCATATTGTCTCTTGAGCGATAAGAGCGTCATTTGTACAAAAGCGTTTCCAGACTTTTTCTGCTTTATCTCCCACTCTGTCTGTTTTAAGTCTTTGAGTCAATATCATGGACTGTTTGAGGCTGTGTGGTGTTGATACATGCTGTGTGCGACTCTGGGAGTTGTAGTCCTGTTGGACGAGAGCAAAGCCCTGATTACCTTGTAGATAAAACTAATCCACGGAGCGAGAGATGGCCAGACAGAGAGAGATGATAATCCTCTGATCCCTGCTGTCTGCCAAGGGAAACCCCATCACACACACACACACAAGCTTTGGTAGTCATAGTGACCATGATTATCACTGGCTGTAATTGCAGCATGAGCATTACACAGTAATTACTTTATTGATCCTGCAGCGGGGAATTCCCTCACAGCAAGTGATACAACATGCACAGTGATCAATATGTGCACCAAACACATGCAAAACATATTCATTTATCTGAACACAAGTAGCCCCAACATATCTTGCTCATGGTCTCCCAGTAAGAAAGGCCTTAAAGTGGCTGCACAGGTGTGGGACGCGTTGAAGCGAAAAGACTGATCCGCTGCAGTCATGTTGGTATTGATAGATGCAGCCCGAAGGCTAAGGGCCGATCAATAAAAGGCATTTCAAAATTAGCTGGTGACAAATCACATTAACCGGGCAACGCTTTCACACTGCGAAATGGCGCTCAGTGTTGCAGCATCTTGTGCCCTGAAGTCCCATAAATTGCACCTTCTCAGGCCGCTGTTGGCTTATTGCTGGAGAGGCATCATAAGGAGGAGGGCGGCACTCGTAACAGCACATCTCGTCTCTGTGTCGGGCTTTTAGCAGCTCCAAAAGCCCGCAAAAGCATAAACACCAGCAGGCAAGCTGAAGAAACTGCGCGCAAGCTTTAATAAACAAAGCAGGAAAAGTCCAGACAACAACAAAATTGGCAGGCAAGAAAAACAGAAGCAGCAGGCTGGACCAAAGGCCAAAAAACTAAGGAGAAATAAACAAACTAAAGAAAGAACAAACCAGGGAGGTGCAGGAAAACCAAACAGCAGACGCCAGAACAACAAAACTTTAGACAACTTCAGCTGCAGAAGCACAGGGGAAACTAATCGGGTCAGTCAAAAAGGCGGGACGACACAGAGACAGGAAGTGAAAGGCAAACAAAATAAAAACAACAACTCAACTGAAAGCCCAAAGCACGACACCGGGACTGGTGTTTCAGCCTGGCCTTCGTCAGTGAGCGTATTCTGCTTTCCCTCTCTGCGCATGAAAATGTTCTTCAGTGGAAGGAACCGGATGTTGTCACGAAGTCGACCTCTAACCTTTACTGTGCGGCCTCCCTCCTCCAAATTATTAGTGAGACTCTGTTGTTAGCGCCGGCGGCTGGTGTAGTATTGGTGCAGTTCACACTGGTCACCGCTAGATGTCAGTAAAGCAGTGCTCGACGTGTCACTGAAGAGTCGTGCTCACAGATTTGAACACCTGAACCTGCTGCACCTGAAGCCTGCTCGTGATCTCCCGGCTTCACGACGCAGCCAGTCGCTGTGTATACAAGGAACTACCACTGGTGTGTGATCTTGAACTTTATGCGACTGTGATGTCCTCACAAGGAGCAAAATGTACGAATTAAGCGCCACTTGAAGTCAGTCACCGTTTCTATGTGTTGGTTTATGTTTGAATTTAGCTCATGTTAGGTTGAGGCAAAGGGTTAGTGATTAAATGTCAGATTAAATGTCATGCTTATATGTCAGGGAAGAAATTCAAACCCAGGAAATGCAAGACAACAAAGTTAAAATCTTGCCCTTGTGCCATTTTATTCTGGCTCCTGTCCAACAAATCTGCACACACAGTCAGTTTTATTTCTGTTCTCTTGCAGGCACATAAACACAACATCAAAGTCAGCAGCAGCTGCACGGAGGGAATGTTGAAGCGAAATGATCTGTCATCCCTACAGGAAGGCTGCGTGTCCACTCCAGAGACCTGTCCTTACAGGACCAGCTCCCTCTTCTGCTGCTTTGTAATGGAAAAGGACACCGTGCTGACTTTTGGGACCTGGAATGCAAAGACAACATCAGCAGAGTGAAATACTCAGCAGGGAGGAGGCTTTTACGGACAAGTTCTCCCAACATGACTGGAGTTATAGGAAAACACCACCACCCAGTGGACAAAGACAGGAATTACAAAAAAATTACTGAATTTCTGAACACTAAAAAAATTATGTTAGCAGATGATGTGTGTGATGAGGGACAGCAGTCCAGCACTTCAGTGGGAATATGTTTAAAACATATTATTTTTTATTTTGCATAATAAACAGTATGAACCTGTTCATTTTGTTTTCTTAGTGCTATCATCACCAACATGTACTTGAGGTTATTACACCGCAGACCAGGACATAATCACTATCCCCGTTTTTTAGAAATATGATTTTCAAGTAAAGGTGGCCTCTGTGTGTATGCTCAAACACAACACGTGTGAAAGTGTTTTACTTCTGCTCACCCACAAACTCTTAAAGGTGACACGTTCCCTCTGGCCACGTTGCTTCTGCGATGACCTTCATCTTCCAAAGGACAGCAGGAAGACTCCCGATGTCGACTCGTTATCAAATGTTATCTCACGGGCAGAAACACATTAGGGTGCAAATGCACTGAGATGCAGGGTGTTGTCATAAAAATCCATATTTTGTATTAATAATGGATGAATTGACTACATGTGTTTGAAAAGAGTCGCTCTTGGAAACAAACGCTCAGAGAATAACCACTAAAGTCTGCAGTCCGAGTCTCTCAGCTCTGAGGAGAATTTCAACATCTTCTAACTGATTGTTCATCTTCACTGGTTTGCTTCAGTCTCACCGGCACCAAATCAAAGTGTTCAGACCTTTTAATTTAAGTTGTACTGTAATTGTACTAATACCACACTTTACACGAAATTGCATGAAAAAATAAACAAAAGCATGTAAGTAATGAGGAAAATATATTTAAAGTGCCAGAGGAAGAAGAAGAAGGATTCATTGCAGGAAACAGTGAGATCTTTTCCTCAGAAGGAGCTCACTTTCGACTTTAAATGATCAGAAACACGAAGATGAAGATGCTTCTGCTGCATGTGGAAGTTTGTCAGTGCTGCAGGTGAAGTGAAAACCAACCTGACAGCTAAAGTACTCTGTCTCACACACACGTGTTGTTAACGTGTTGTTCTGACACGTGCACATTTTACATTTGAGCCCCATTGAGCTGCATATGCATATCACACATCGCTAGTGTGACAAACTCTTCTCCTTTCGTCCTGTTTTAACCTTTTGAAGAGTGACTTCGGGCAGACACTTTTATCGGTTTGTCAGGTCGCTAGCAGAGATTTGAAGTTCACCTCCTGCTGAGAACCTCATTCTCAACCAGAATGAGTTTTTTCATTCTTTTAGATGAAGTTATTACTTGTTTTTATTTTTCTCAGATGACACGAAAACACAAGAGACGCAGAACAATGTTGAGCATGTGAAACATTTGTCAGGTGATAACTGCTGCGGCTAAGTGTGGGTGTTTCTAACTTCCTGTTGGCGACAGGAGCAGCTGTGACCCGCCCTGATTCTGCTGATTTCCACCTGGACGTCATCTTGACTGCGACTGGTGGAGAAGGTAACAGAGAGCAGAAGCTTTGTTCAGGGGTGACTCTGACAAAAGACAAATCATGTGCACAAACAAATGAAAAGTGAACGAATAAGCACTCGTGCAAGGTTACTGTGCTTTTGCCACCGGCTGGCTTTGAAAGAAAGAAGCAAAGAGAGGAAAAATGAAAGGGGAGGAGGATGTGGAGGTGATGTGCTGATGAAAATGACAAAAGATTGCTGGTACACAAAGACTAATTGGAGTGATGGCTCCCTGACACAAACCTTGTATTTTACATAAACAGACTGTGTGCATGTGGAGATGGTGTGTGTGTCTGAGTGTGTGTGTGTGTGTGTGTGTGGGTTTGGTGTTGTCATGCTGTACCGGGGTGTATGTGTAGGTGTTGTTTGTGCTTGTCAAAAGGACACAGCGACCATGTGTAAACGCATTGTGTGCACGTCTTAATGCTGGAGGAAAAGCCAAACTCGGAGCCTTTTTCAGAATATCTCCACCTTTGCAGCAGAGCAGCAGTGAATGTGGATGCTCGCGTTAGTCACAGTGAATCATCGCTCTGAACAAAAAGCGTAGACGCAGCTCGACTCCGGAGGCTGGTGGGAGAAGAAGAAGACGGGAAGAGGAGAAGATGGTGACACCTACAGATGTCTCAAGGACAGCCAAATGGGAAAATGAAAATATGTTCAAAACATGATCAGGGATGCTGGAAATAATCAGTGATGGAACTCAAGTGTGCATCACTGAAGGCAAAGCAATCAGTTGATAAGTCTGAGAACTGAGCTGACTTTTAAAAAAGCAGTTTTTTCTCCCGTGCATGAACTACAATCTGAAACATCTAAATTTAGACAATCTACGTGTTTATGAATCCTTAGGAAATAAGCATTTGGCCTCCTCTAAAGCCTGAGGCAAAATTCTGGGAGAATGTGAAGTGTAAAACATTCATGGTAATCTGAGATAATAAAGGGAAATTATGAACTTAAAACAAAAATCACCGTTACAAGCTTTCCTGCGATATCAGGACTTGTTTCTCTCAAAGCTCTCGATGTTTGCTGCTGCAGCAGCACAATCGAGTACATTGGCTTTCAGCTGAGAAATGACACCAGTGTGTAATTACTCTTGAAGGTTTAGAGATACCAAAGTGCTGCTGTCACAGTCATCATGTCAGTAACTGCACAGCCAGTCTGAGTTTTCTGATTCTTCGGTGATTATCTGGGGCTGACAGGTGCTGATTATACAGATGTTTGTTCACTGAATTAACTCTGATGGGGTGAACCTATGAAACTGGACCGACTGTGTTGAGCGCTGATGATTTTGTTGTTTCAGGAGTTGTGCCCACTAAGGTCCTGCAGTTGGACAAAGACTATGCTGAGTTGCTGGCTGTGGAGCAGCCCTCAGCACTGCGACATCCAGCTCGCATCCCATACTGTCAACAAGCCTCCTGGGAGTCACAATGTCATAATGGAACACATCAGTCCGAGCTGCATGGTGTTATTGTTTTAGATATTACAGTTTCTGTCCTCACACTGAGATCCCTCCAGCTCTGCTCCTCTGCGTTTGCCATACGAGGATGATAATAAAACCTCAGTGAAATAAAGAAAGAACATAAGAGAGGAGAGGAAAGATTTCTTTTGGACCACCAACTTTCAAACTGACCAGTTAGGTTGCATCTGGACCTCACAGGTGGGATGAAGCATCATGAGGGTACCTGACAGGAGAACAGTGAGCAGGAAGGCGGGAGAAAAAAACAACAATGCCCACAAACAGCAGAGTGGCAAACAAGAATAAGTTCTGGACAAGATAAACTTTTCCAAATTTAACTTCCAGTTTTATGTGCGATGTGACAGCTTCTCTGCCCACTTAACCTTCTATAGAAGCACTCAAACCAAAAATGAGAGCAGCACTAATCTGAAATAATGCTTGAATTAGCAAGATTGTATGAAAATACATTAAATTGATGGTATTTCCATAAAACATATCTCCTTACAGAGCTGGGTAATATGCCGAAACAGATTTTAATGGCTTTTGGGATTCATTCCTGAGCGTCCACTGGTCCCACAGGAGCCGTGCATCCTGGGTAACGAGGTAGAGTCAGCAGGCTATGGAGGAGGCCATGTTTCCTCAGCGTGTGGAAGCACTTTGTGTGACTGCTACCTTCATCTGCTAGGGACCAGCGGAGCTATCTGGGGAAAATCATTAAGGGTGAAAAGATACCACGATGTCCATCTGTACTGCTGTCTGCGTTATAAGCGCAGAGCTGGTTAGCTTAGCTTAACATAATGACTGCAAACAGGGAGAAACAACTGGCCAGAAGAATAAAACAACAAACTGAACCTCATCTCAAACACACCGTAACTGCTCACTGAGACTGGTGAAAGGCAGCGCTGAATGTGAAATGAATGTTAATTATTCCGACATTAGGGTTAGAAAAGGTCTGACTCTGGTGTCCTCTGCACAGTCCCTGGTTTGTCTAATTTGTCTGAACCAAAACTTATTCCATCTGAACAATCTGAAGGTCGCGTGAGAGTCCTAAAAATAATGGCTTTAAATACCAAATAATACGCTGCAAACACCTTCAAAATCAGATCCAGCAAAAACACAATGCCCCAGACACTGAGCATGACTCACATTTTTAAGTAATATTATTTCCTCGGCATCTGACGCCTGCAGCACTTTGCTAAATGTGGCTGAATTCTACTGTAGATTAGTCAGGCAGCGTCTCATTTGTCGGATGATGATGAGCAGAAAATTACCCGTTTCACACACCTCCACCATTTATTTAGGCTACTGTTTCCACTCTGAAGAGCCAAATGACTGAAGGAGAAGATGAGTGAGCGTCTGTCATGCAGGGAGTTGAGATGTGCAGAGATGCGCCCGTTAGCCTGCAGCTCCGACACTCCACCCGCCTCACCCACAAACTGGGAGCTCTGTGAGCAGGTTCAAGCTCCGATAAAATGGGATTTATTGCATTTTTTTCAGTGCAGGCATTTTTAGCTTGATGCCTGATGTATAACATCTGCCTCTGCCTTTAAAACGCCTCTGCTGGAATGCAAGGAAGAGTCAGACTTGATGAAAAATTCTTCTAGGAATCAGGTCAGTCACACTGAAGGCTTCAGATCATTGTCAGGTCGGGAGTCCTCTGTGGACGAAGCCGACAGCCGTGGAACAGCGCGGAGACTGTCGGCTCTCATCACAGTATAAGTAGGTCAATGGCAATCAAGAAACATTAGCGAGAGGTACGACTGACGGCTGATGACCTCTCCTATGTGAAGATCTTACATTAATAGAACAGTAACTTATGGTGTCCTACACTGCACAAACCTCAGCTACGGCGCTGTGGGATCCTCCCGGACCTGCAAAGACCCTAACATGCTGTCGCAAAATTGTAGTAATTAGATCACACATCTTGTTTTATTTTTGCTTTTGAGTCATGTTTCTTTTCGTACGGACTGTACAGAGCGCAGTGAAGGTGCAGGGTTGTCATCTGAGCTGAGCTGTGCTGTAAGAGCAGAGTTAAAAAGAGTCAAGCTTTCCTACTTCACAACTTTTGAAGAAGTGCAAATCACCACATACAAAACACACGTCTCAGTTGACTTGTAGAGCGACTGTGTGTGTGTGTGTGTGTGTGTGTGTGTGTGTGTGTGTGTTGTGAAGTCGTGCAGATTCAGTTACCCCGGTCCTTAAAGTTTCATTGCCCTATGGGAGTTCATTCAGGGAGGCAGGAAGTTGTGGTTCTCCCTGACTGATGCACACACACACACACACACACACACACACACGCTTTTGTCTTCCTGTCAGAAAGATGCACAGACCTCAGATGAAAGCAGGCTTCAACCCAGTGAAGTATGTGGAACAAACACGCACTTTTCCTGAGGAGATGTTACATACATGACAGTGAACTCAGTGAGAGTTTTACCATAAATTCAGATGTATAAAATTTATCTAAATTATGACTCCATGACATCTTGAGTTCAAAACGATTCTGCCAAGCCTTCCTCTCCCCTGGTTCTTTGTCTCACCTGACCATCCCAGGTGTAAAGTAAACCCTGATTAGATCACTGGAAGGAAAATGAACAGGACTCTGAATCCTGACTACCAGGATCAATAACCACTGATTTATATTCATACGAACACACACACACACACACATACGCACACACAAACCTCTCTCGTTGTATTTGTCGGGACGCTCATTGATTGAATTAATTCCCTCAGCCACTAACCCTAATCTTCACCCTCACCACTCAGTGTCTCATCTTAATGCCTACCGTGATCTAAATGTAATCCTAACAGTTAACTACAAACCACATGCATTTTACATTACAGCTAAGTGATTCCAGGCAGCCATTTATTTCCTTTCGTTTCAGCGCCGGAGTTGGAACCGGCTCAGGCAGCTGCTCAAAACAGGAGCGTGGAAGTTCATTCCTGACCTTGACAAGAGCTTGTGTGACAAAGAAATGTCAACTCTAAGATCCACTGACAAGCAGAAACATCAGCTGACACGAGTAACGCTTCACACTTGACGGTGCCTGAACCACCTCCACAAGCTGATGAGGACCCTGAGATGCTGAAGATGGCTCAGATCAAGATAACAACCTGATCTAATCTGTAGTCAGGGCTCGCAGTGTGCTATAATAGTCCACACAGCATCATAACGACCACTTATGAAGCCGCGTAGTCGTTTATATGCATTACAAGACATTGTGCTCATAGAAACAAACAACAAAACACCCCACAATGATTTAATCAGTACTCACTTGAATAACCAATGACATAGAGGCATCACGCAGCAGTTCAGTTATTGAAAGTCACGATCACGATGATCTCTTTCAGTTCTTGGAGCACACACTCATATACCCACACAACAGTCGGCCTTGCAAAAATAATAATAATAAAAATAAATATATAAACAAATAAAGATCCTTCTGCACAGATAGCCTTCCCACGGTCTTCATGCTTCACTTCCACAGGCTCTGAGGAGCTCGAGTGACTAAGAAACAGACAAAAGTGACGACTAATGATCTGAAATCTCCTGTATGGGGTAACAGGTCTCTTCATTGCATATCAAACAGCTCGTGAGCACAGATCTGCCTTCTCTTGAGATCCTCGCTCCTGTAATGCCAATATGAACACGCACTTAACGCCACCGCACAGGAAGGGAACATCAGGGTTAGATTATGCTGTGGAACCTCGGTGCAGTGACTTTCATGATTTAATCCTTCAGTGCTATAGGAGTCATCCTGAGCCAGAGGAGAAGGGAGGCAAAGTTTAACTCCTCCATCCGACGGGGTGAGGCGTCTCTTGACCTCAGTGCTGAACTGATTTTGCGCTGCTACGTGGGAAGCGTTTTCTACTGTTCTCATTAACTGTAGTGATTATTAGTGCAGCTGACAGCTTGCAAATGTGCAGATTTTAGTGCAGGTCTGTAATGTAAGAAGGTGAATACAGGTCTGACAGGTGCTGGGAACCTACAGGAGGTAGTAGAAATCACAAAACAAAGACCCCAAACCACAAGAAAAATGCTAGAACTTTAGCAACACGAGGCATGAAGACAAATTAGCAAAGACTGGGGGAAAAGCCAGACTTAATTATACTATAGAGGGAGGATGAAAACACAGAAGACAGGAAATGCGAAAGAAAACGAGACACATAAGAGAGAAACCTTCAAAATAAAGCAGGAAACTAGTTAATAAAACATCAAATCGTGACAGAAACTTTGTGGAGCATTTGATGGTGGAGACCAAAGCAGAGCAAAGGTGATAAACATCAGATTGAGATTCATCTTTTCTTTTCTTTTTTTTTTTTTCCCAGCTGTGTGAAATCACCTTTAGTCATCTGTTTTTCAAGTCAAAAGTGAAGTGATTTTGAAAGTTACTTGTTTTGTGCAGTCTGTGCAGTAGTGATGGGAGATTATCAAGTAATCAAGTCTGACGTGTACTTCAAGTTTGTAATTTGGCTCATGTCCCATCTGCTAACATGGTGGAGGAGGAGTTTATGGGCTGTACTGCAGCCAGCCACCAGTATGTTTTGGCTGCAGTTTTGGTGAGCTCATGTCGTCCATCTTTATATGCAGTCACTGTTGCATCCACATGACTGCATCACTTGACACAGGCCCTCTGGTGCCCTGGTCCTCAGCTGTCGAGGACACTGGGAGACAGCAAAGACACTACCAGTGTTCAGACCACGATACCCCTTTGTCCAGCCCGGTGTGCCCTTCAACAAAGAGACAGCTACTCACACAACCCGACAGAGCAGAAAGCTCGGCCTGGTGTCTGTCGTCACGCCTGTAGCACCCTCAGGTCCACTGTCTCTTCTGTTACAAGGCCTCCCTCCTCTGCTCTCTGCAGCTGGTATTCTTCTGTCTCTCAGGTTGTCCTCTGAGCCAGCCATGACACTGACCTGTCGCCACCTGCTGTCTGTCTTAGACTGGCTCAAAAAACAGGAGTGGGTAATCTGCGCTGCCACTGAACATTCTGTATCCTGATTGGTTGAAATGTGTGAATTTTCAGCTTTTAGTAACTGGGCTGCTCTGATACACGTTTCTTTGCATTTCAATTCAATTGGGAACTTTGGCTTAAGGTTATTTGTGTAACCACAGCCAGCAGCATGACCAGAAATATATAAATATCTGCAATTAGAACTATGCAAATTACATTTTTAAAAGTATGCAATAATGGCATGAATCTGGATTTAGTTTTACAAATGAGGTAGCCTGCAGGTGTGACCAGCTGCTGGGGGGAGGAGGGATGAGCCAAGAGGAAATGGGATCATTACTGAACAGAAGACCTAAAGAGATGTGGAGAGCTCACGGGAAAGAGTGAGAGGGAATAGATGTCATCAGTATCCATCCCATCTCAGCTCGGAATGGCCATGGTTTTACGCGCCATATTGCTTTGCTCTTGGTGAGCCTGGATGGTCAACAGGTGTGAAAGGATCACAGGTTTGTTGTCTTTACAAACAAGACGTTGTGTGTTTGGGTCAGAAACACAGAAGTCACAACTTGAATGTGGATGCAGCATCAGCTGACTCTGAGCTGGCCTCCCTCCTGCCCACAGATGCCTCCACAGCCACAGCTTGACCCCAGCACAGGTGGATCTCCTGGGATCTCAGTGGCTGTCACCTCCCATCTCATCACAGTCTGGTTGGCCCATATGTTCCTGTGGCAGGTGTCCTCCTCTCTGTCACCTTTGTGCACTGTGACCCCCCCCCCCTTGAACAGAGAAACTGGAGTGTATCCCATAGAGGAAGGAGCTATTTTAAGGACTGGTCGTATGTGAAATAATGTTCATATGGTTTTGTTTATTTAAGCACATTCATGGGACAGGAATATGTCACTGAGGAGTATTTGTCGGCTTGGTGACAGGACAAAAATAAAACATGTCACATCAGTTATTCATACTTTTTAATAGATGTAGATGTACAGAAAGGGTTTTTCAACATTAACAGGTTTTAACATATAATTTCAGAATTAGAAGAATATCTGAATGATAAGTGTTCAAAGATAAACTCCAGTCAGATTGTCTATATCATAATTAATCTTTTGCTTTCCTGATCCTGTCACATGTAGGTTGTATTTTCATGCCTCCTTGGCATCCTTCCTCCTGCCTCTGTTTTCTTGTTCTCGCCTTTGGCTGACGGATTGAAAGCTTGGTGCAGGCCTGAACCAAATGGATTTCTGTTGTGGACTGAGATGGTTTATTGAGTGGATTTTCTGCCTTCTGGGAAGCTGTCAATATGCCAAACTTCGAAAGACTGCCTTTGATTTGTTAGTCTAGTCCATCCAACCTGTTAGTGAAGAAAAGGTCATGTGTATGTGTGTGTATTTTGTCAGATTTGTTGAGGTGGTCGTGTTTCCCGTTGCAGAAGAAAAACAAAAGCAGTTTCCAGTCCATTAATTTGGCAACAAAAGCAAATAAAGGTTTGGCATACTGGATGATGATTCAGTAACTCCTTAATCCTTTTAAACAATGCATCATCTCCTTTTGAAATAAAATATGGCAGCAGAGTGAACATCTAATCAGACTACATGATTGCAAGGCTTCCCTCCTCCTCTGAGAGTCCAAAGCTGAGACTGAAGTTTCCATGTGTGCCATTTAGGATGGAAATGGTGAGGACAAAATATTTAAAAGACTTTGGCAGCAATGATGTAGAAGATCCCTTGCTGGGTCACATTATTATTGTATTTTTTTTGTCTTTTCTAACGACAAATTAAATATTCTTATCTTTGCACATGTTTTTCTTTGCATTTATAGGCTGGGATTAGGATCTGACATGCCAATGTTTCACTTACTGTCATCATTTACTCTGAAGTTTTGCTTTTCCTTTTATCGCCTGTTGTTGTCTCAGTGTTTCATGTAAAGTGTTCTGCAGTACCATCTTTATGAAGCGTCTTCTCCACTGCAGCAGCGTTGCAAGCGTAAGAATGGAGCAACACTCGAAGGACAGAAACCCAAAATCAAGGAAGAAAATAATTCACTTAAACACAGAAAGGACAACAGAGTTCTGCTTTGTTCACGATGGCATTGATCCCAGGGGCCGGTTTTTGTGATCCAACAAAAACAGTGAAGTGTGGATCCTTTACAATTGGAAACACTGCCTGCTGCAATGAATCGTGGCTCAGTTATTTCACACTGATGGGAACACTGGGGAAATGGTTTCACACACAGTAAAAGTGCTCTGAGGCTTTGTTAATCACAGCGGGAATCGTTTTTTTTCCACCTCGCTCTCTCTTTTACTGATGTATCTAACCTCCCAATTAGGTTAAAGGCACAAAGAGCTCTGCACCTCACAAAGTTCAGACTGAAACTCCAGACGGCTCGGATGAAACTGCTGTGCTTTGTTCAGAACACTGCCTGTGCTCACCTGAGATCGTTGTACCATAATGTCCCTCCCAAAATATCAAGGTTCAGGTGCTGCAGTATGGACACTGGGCTGTCTCAGGAGAACGCCATATCACGTTCATGTAAAGGTCATCTTTCAGTTTGGAAAGCCCAACCAAACCCAAAGCGGTTAAAAACATCCTGAAAGTTTTCGTTACGTTTATACATGCGTTACATCACTCAGAATATGCTGAGCGTCATATGATGTGATTTTTAGAAATGTGGATGTGATTTGCACTAATGAAAATGCCAAATTTTTATCCCGCAGACGGCTGCGTCGAGCTCCCACGCTGGCAGCTTGGCAGCAGCACGACGCTCCATCGGTTAATGAGCGGCTCTGGTTCAGCGGAGCAACACGCCATTTTGTGCCTGTTTCAGAAAAACACATTTTTCTCCTGTGACACATCATATGACCAGAGCTGTCAGGTGGTCCACTTTTAGTTTACAACATTTTTACTTACCTTCTAAAAACTTTTTCATTAAATGCAATTCAAAGTCCTTTAAATTGTTTACAATTTGCCCTCTATTCATTGGCCTTATCCCTTAGAACTCTATTTTGACAAGCAGATGTTAAGTTTGACTTTTATTTAGTTTAACTTACTGTTTTTCAGTTAGCTTCAGATTGTTTGTGTCAGTGACAGTAAGAGCGTTAATACTGATTAGAAACAAAGATGGTGGAGCTGCTGATTGTCCCTCCAGTGTGTTGGAGTCAGTGTGCGGCTGTAGCGATGGCGATGGTGTGGACTCACCGTTGGCGACGGGAACCGAGGGTCTTTTCTGTCTCAGTAACGGATTTTAGGGGACTGGGAAATCAGAACCATTTGTCAACATCGACAGCTGTGCCGGCAGTGAAAGCAGGAAACCTCCTGACACACTGGACTGACTTATGAGCTTTGGGGCCTTTTGGGAAGGACAAAACCCTCATTTCTCTGCCTCATTCGCTGAATCTGTGGCTGATTTTAACCTCTTCCTGCTCAGACACGTTCAGCTCCGCAAAGCCTGCACTGTTAGACTGAAAACAAAAAACCACAGCATCCATTCAAGAGGAAAGTAAAGCCTGAAATGAGATAATGACTCAGTCTGGATGAGTTGATTTACAATATTTATCTGTTTAAAAATAAAACAGAAAGTGAAAGAAGCAAAAACAAAGATGTGATCATAAAGGTGGATGTGGACTAAGCTGGATACCAATCAGCCCAGAGGTCCAGACCGCCAGAGAGCCCCAAAAGCCTCCAGCTCGCAGTGCTGTTGTTGATTGGGATTTGAGTAATTTGAGAGGCTGGCATCACGGGATCCAGTAATGGGAACAGCGTGAGATGAGTGAGTGAGATCAGAATAGCTGAATGAGTAACTGGCAACCAAAGTGGCTAATGACAAAGGCAGGAGACTACCAAAGTGAGGTGAGAGTAGCTGACTTAGTTACTGGAAATGGCAGGAAGTTGCCGAAGTGACACAGCTTGTAAAACCAGCAGAGCTCAGCTAAAATTATCACCACTTATTCAGTTGATGTTATGCCTTACATGGTAAATATTCAAATAATCAACTGACAGCAACAATGTGGTATCCAAGCATCGGAGTCGTCAGGATGCAGCAGTTCCCTCATTGTTCGCCTTGGTTTTCTTCCTGCCTGCTGTTTTGGTCTGTCCCTGTTTGTCTTCTTCTGTCTTCTTGTCTGTCTGGACACCTTGGCTTGGTTACCTGGTTTTCATCCTCTCTTCACCAGAACAAACAGTTGCTCCTTGTGGTGAAGGACTCAGTCCAGGTATCCAGTCTTTGTGGCGATTCGCTGTTTCCATGAGCTTCAGGTTAAATGTTCAGAAGCCTGCTGCACTCCACACTCAGTTCTCTGCTCCTGGACCTCAGTCCTGTCTCAAGACCACTTTCTCCACCCAGTCAGCTTCATCTCCAGACCATCGTCCTCAGTCTTCTGTTCCTCCCTCTTGGTCTCTGACCTCAGTGTCGCTGTCAAGCTAAGAAATCTCTTTGCAAACCCACTCGTGAAAATTAAAGACTTTATTAACTCAAACTCTCAGCCTCGGTGTGTTTTGTTCTGAAACGTGGGTTCAAAGAAATGTAGCCTGAAAGAAAACCTAACAGGTGTACTGTTTTCTGTGGTTCTGAGCAAAATACTGTGAAAGTACTGTATTGAAGTTCCAAATGAAAGTCTGCTGTGTTCTCTGGATTTGAAGAGCACTTGAAGGTTAATAATCGTGTGTATGAAGGCAAATAGTTGGTTGACAACATGCCGTGGTTTCCGGGCAACACGTGTGAGTGTTTCCACCTCAAGATGCGGCTCTATTCAAAGCTGTGTGTCGAGGTAATCGTGAGCTGCTATGCTGTAAAACTTTTGCCAGCAGGTGTGTGTTGTGTAACTATAATGTTCCTCAAAATGCAATTTCACGTGTTGGCACTCATCAATATTGAAGGCTGTGGAAAAGAGCCTGAATGTTGTTCTGACAGTTGATCCCCGAGGCAGATTGAGTTGAAGATTAACAGCTGTTGAACTCGTATGGAGGTGCATTCTGAAAAGTGAAAATGTTTATTGCTTTAAAAAATTGATTACTTGACACTCAATCATTTCTAAAGCCTTTGTGTGTGGTCTTGTAGCGTAGTGTTAAATGTGCTGCCTTCTAGATCTAACTGCTGTTCCTTCAGGGAATGAATAAAAGAATCTTTTGAACCGGGATCCTTCTTATTTTATACGTGTTTTGCGATGACATTCAGTTTGCAGTTGTGTGCACAATGTTTGCAGGCAACAGATTTTACGACCGGATATGAAAAGGATTACAATGCTGAAGTCAAGGTTTGCTGCTTCTGTAGCGCAGCAGATAACAGGTGAATAAAAGGTGAAATTCCACTGCAAACATCATCACGATGTGCAGAGAGCATCGCAGCAGCAACACCAAAGGACGCAGTTTGGTTCGGCTGCAGGAAAAATGACTCCTCAGTTTGGGACCTGATTCTCCTCCAACACTGAGCTCGTTTGTGAAGTTCAATAGTGACGAGAAGCAGCTGATTTGCAGACAGTGTGTGTGGCGTCGCCGTGAACAGTCGGCAACGAGGAAATGTTGCTAATTAAAATAATTTTGTTATTTTAAACTTCTACATAACAGCACACATTTATTCTCTCTGAATCATATTCTAAATTAAATCCTTGTAAATTTGGAGACGTTTTGTGTGCGGTGATGTGTGCAACAGCTGAGAAAGTAGGAGTCTGTCTGCAGTTCAAACGTTTGTGTGATCTCATGAGGCTCATGAGGTTTAAACCTGTCACGCTGTGATGTCAACATGATGTCACACTGCTGACTCGGACGACCTCACTAGTCTTTACTCCAGTGCCTGACGAGGCCTCCCGGGCAGCACGAGTCATCTCCTTTAAAGTAGACGTCTCTTGTCGCCGTCCGCCGTGATGACGGAGCGGCTATCCGGCATGTTTACGCCAAAGGAGTTGTTGGCGTCGCAAAGCTGTCACTGACATCTCTGCCGAGCTCCTCTGCCTCTGTTCAAACTTCCTAATGATGCTGAAAGTAAAAAAAAACATGCAAACTCAGATGGCAAACAAAGTCGTGGCAGCAAAGAGCCGTCACGCTATGCTTACCACACATCCCGCGAGCCGATCCGAGCGACTGCGTCTGCACATGCGAGGTCACCGTCGTTTGTCTCGACGTTGAAGGCAACAAGACTGTTTGAAACACAGTGAGGTGAGTAAGGAAACCTGCTTCAGTCCATCGACTGTCATATCAAAATGAACTGCGTTCAGAATACTGATAACAATCCAGTACATTAATCCTGCCCGTAATATTAACGCCATTTCCCTTGGCCTTATTTCCCTCATGAGAAAAATGGCACCTTTAACTAAAGGTTAAATCTGGAAATATCTCAGCATTATTACTCCTTCAAATATTTAATGTTGTTGACTTTTAATTGTTTGTAAGCACAGATTTAATAGTTTTCAAAGGGAGAAATAAAACTCCTGTGTGTGCTGATGTTATAGTCATTAAGTGTTTAATCACTTTGCATTCATTCAAGGCTCTCAAATTCTGACTCAAATTCAGTTGACGCCTACCAACATCACCAATCGCAGTCAAATCAGTTTAAAGAATATCAGGGAGAAAAAGTCAATTAGAGTAAAAGTGGTAAGAAATCTCAGCAAGAGAGAGAAAAACAAACAAAAAAGATGAGACATTAAGTGGAGAAAGTAAAAGTAAATGCTGACTATTGAACAGCTCTCAAAGTGATATCGACTCAACTATAGTTTCTTCCAGTGAAACCTGAACGACTTGGCCTGCAGCTGAGTTTCTCATTTTCCTTTAAACAGAGTGTAACTACAGTACATGGTTTGACTAAACATTGATGTTTTTCTTTTTTCTTATCAGAGCGTCATGTTTTGCCTGTTGGTGCAAATTGCATCTCCAGTCCTGTAATAACACAGATTTTTCTCCCCATGCCCCATCAACCTCAGGTTTCTTGTAATGATTTAGGATTTCCCAGCTTTCTTCTGATCATCCCGAACCCACAACATCTTCTGACCTGGTGCTCCTGCACTATCAAGTCCTCCCTGTGGCTGCTTCAGCGATGGAAAGCATGTCTTCTCTCTTATGAGAAATGGTCAATAGTCCCTGAGCGCTACGCCATACGAGAAGAGAGAAGAAGAAGAGAGAGAAGAGAAAAGGAGAATGGGGAGGGGATGAGGGACAGGCGACGGGAGGGAAAGAGAGAACAGAAGCAAAGAGATCGATGAGCTGGGAGGTGGAAGGAAAGGAGGAATCAAAGACACACAAGAGGTCATGATGCTAATCCGCTAAGATCCCTGGAGACTCTCGCCAATGTCACTGTCAGAGAGCGTGGGGCGAGCAGGGGCCTCGTGTGGAGGAAAGACAATGGAGGGGACGTCGAAGCTGCAGCACTAACAGCCTCCCTTCAGGACTCCCTCTGAAGCCACTCCCCGGAAACTCGTGAACGCTCACTGACTGACCTCCCAGCTGGGAGAGATGTGTGGGCGACTTTAACAAGCTCGCTTTGCTTTGTTTTTAGGCTAGTAAATACATAAATAAACAACTCTCTTACATGTCACAATCACACAAACACAACACAGCTGCTATTGACGCGCTCACTGACAGTTCATCTGCCCGGCGCTGGAGGAGGCGAGCGAGAAGGCCGCACCATTTATTCAGCCCAAATGAAATGATTGGATGGGCTTCTTACAGGCCCCTTAACATCCACACATACCAAACCTTTTTCTTTCTGATTGTCAGAGTATTTGACTTATTGATTGCTGTCTGGATGTTAGATTTTCGAAAAGTGCTTCAAAAATACATCACCAACCTGGCTTTAAAATGAGGCGGTACGAGCTTTGTGTAAATGAAACCACTTTGGGTGCAGCGGACACTCACTTTATAATTCTGCAAAGAAAAAGTCTTCCCGAATCACTCAACGTCTCAACAAACAAATAAAATGAATCAAAATGCAGTTTCTTGAGGGCCAAAAGTGTCTTTGCACTGAAATCACTTTAAATTGTTTGTCCCAGACATCAACAGCCAGTCAGACTGCTGTTAACAGTAAGATTTGTACTGTCGGCAGTGCGTTGAATCTTCATTTTAATTGGATCAGTCTCTAGAAACAAGCAGCTCTTGTTAGTGGAAAATTTGTGAATATTTTGTCCAAGACACTTACACACTCAAGAACTGAAATACCAGATAACTCGTGGCAGGATAACAAAGTCAACAGGTCGCCAATATGCAACTAAAACTGGACAATAAAACTGTACTGGTGCATTAGAACGCAGTTTGGGTTCTAACAAGGGAAAGACACTGAAGGAGCGTTACAACAAAGCTGCAAGCATTAACTTCATCACATGCTGTTAAACAGTAGTTTTAGTAACGTCAAAAGACACTGAGAAAACTGAGTGAAACAAATCTAAGGCTAAAACAGTAACAGGAAATAAAGACGAGGATGAAGCTCATCTGAAAAAAAAATACAACTAATATACAGAAATTGCAGGATTAGCTTCCTGTGCGACTGTGCACAGGACTGTAGACACAAACACAGACAGATTCGAGGCTGTTCAAACCAAACGTGGATGCAGATACTGCTGATGAAGTCTGAACCAGAAGGGGCCATTTGATGGTTTAGAAGTTGCTAAGATGCTGCATGACAGCTTGAGCTGCTCTTGAAGGTTGTCACTGTGACAGTATTGTGCTCGGTCTTGCCTTGTTAGCGAGGGAACGTCCATGTGGAATGTGCACTTGCTCGTGTTTGATTGGTTGAGGGTGCGCGTCGAGGGACTCTGGACTTAAAACAACCTCCCTGTGGCAGAAGGAGCCAATCCTGCTTTCATAGAAATGAATGAAGGGGCTGTGATGGTCTGAGCACAAGATGAAGACAAAGGAGGAGGAGGAGGAGGAGAAGGAGGGGGGGAAGAAGGGGGAAGAGGAGGCACAGGCAGCTTCAGGCTTAAAGCCCAGCAGACTCTCGCCTTCCATGATTTGAGGGCAGGACACGAGTCTCCTCTGGGCTTGAAAATGGAGGAGAGATGTTCTTGACTGAGGGACTGCTGCTCTGAGACAGGAAGAGGGTGTGTGTGTGTGTGTGTGTGTGTGTGTGTTAGTGCATGCATACAGTTCCCACATGTCTGAGGATCAGCTTTAATTTCACAAAGACTCCACTGTACTTTGAGTCTTTCAGCTTTGAAGAGCACTGAATGCGGTGTTTCATTTGAAGCTGTGCACGTTTTCACATCAAAATAATTCTGTTCTGTCAGTCTGAATTACGAAGCTTCATTTGGAAGGAACGTCTTTTTTCCTGCTGAGATTTTCTCAGTGAAATAATGTTATTCTCTGTCCAAGGAAAGTGACAGACAGGAACACTAAACAGTGCGATTCTGAAATACGTTAGACCTTCAATGGACGTAGTGTGATAATATAAGAAAAATGTTCTGTACGTGTTGCTGTGAGAACGTTTTGATCAGGAGGCAGTAATGCTGAGGCTGAGGCTTCCTTTATTCATATTTATACCATGGACGGGACCAGGGACGGTCTTCTCTCGTCCAGCTTCAAATATCTTGACGTCATTGTATCTCTCAGACGGTTTTGATCAGCACATCACTTCTGTCTATGAAAGATCCCAGCAAAGACTACAGCAAACTCAGAGCTCTGCCTGCTGCGGTACAAACACACACATCCCACATCCCACACACACTCACACACACACACTCACACACACTGCCTGCCTACACCTAATCTCTCAGACATGAACCACAGGGCCATCACACGTCTCGCTCTCAAAACGACACTGATCACCCACCAATCCGCGCTTCACGTTACTCTGCCGTCTGGTTGTAGATACAGGACTTTAAGATGGAGAAGTTCTCGCTTTGGCAGGAGCTTCGTTCCTTCTGCCATAGCAGCCCTGAACAAGCTGCCTTCTTGACACTGTTGTATGGATTCAGCCAGTGTGGATATCTGCATGTTTCTGTGTGGATATGTGTGCTGGCTGGGAAAACTTTTTATTTTGATCTATCTATCTATCTATCTATCTATCTATCTATCTATCTATCTATCTATCTATCTATCTATCTATCGATCTATCTATCTATCTATCTATCTATCTATTCCAGCTCTGGGCACCAGGGTCCTTGCTCAGTTGACAGACTAAATATAACCACGGATGTGTTAAATTTCATATTTATGAACAAATACAAACACAAATTTAATGATTATAATTTTAATCCTGGTCCACAACATTTTCTTCTGGCGAGTGGGCTGGGAGGTGGTCTTCCCCTACAGCTCCACCTCTTTGTGCAGGTGTGCAGGACAACATGGAAAATAATAAAGCAGAACTAATTTAATCACTTGATATTTCAGCTTATAAAGTGAGCAGACAGGGGAAAAAGGTGCCTTGAGAATTTATTAAGATTCCTGCCACAGCATGAGATGTTTATTCTGATTACTGAAACAACACACGAATTCAGTTTCAGGGTACATGATCCAAACATGTTCAGGCTGCGTGCAGTTTACAAACATCACGTTGAACTTGTTCCTGAGTTCTAAAGTTCATGTTTTAGTAATGATGCCAAGCTGCCAAGGCTCTACGTGTTCTCGTGCAGCTTTAAATGAGCAGTGGTATTTTCGTGTCGCTTCTCTAAAATGCTGCACCGAGACGTCTGGTCTTTCAGTCTCATTAGCCGGCATCATCAGAGAGACTCAGAGAAGAGGAAATCCTCGAGCTGGAAAGTCTAACCTGTCAGCATCAGGGATTATTTCAGTCTCCTTGGAAACCAGACAGAGTCAACAATATGGATCCGTTCCTAATCGTTCTCTGTGAATTATGTCAAAACAACGAGTGGTTATTTGGACGAACGAACAAAACCTCTTCTGTATGATGTGTATGTGTGCGTTTGTGCATGTCAGAAAAACCCTCAGGAAAGTTGATTAAGTGATTGTCTTTGCGGTAGCACGCATGAGCACCGTCGGCCTGAGGGCGTCTGGTAGGTGATGGGATTCTCCAACCATTAGATTCACTTGCCCAAGAATATTATTATTGATTTTGATCTTGAGCTACGGCTTATTGAATCCACCGACTTGTTTTTTCAACAGCAAACAGCAGTAGTGGGAGCTATCGTTCAGCACTAATGACATCATTTTGTAAGGATGCCTTCTCTCCCCTGAATGGGCGCTGTAAATATATTTATTTATCTCTTTCACTGGCAAGTTTGAGGGGGGAGAGGAGATTACCTGTCGAGATTATGCCCGATGATTAATGTCTGTTTGGGCAGCGCGAGATAATGCGCATTTGATTTAATGACTAAAATGAATCGCCTCTTTGCAACTTGTAGTTCAAATAGCTTCTTTTGGAGGCGGGGAAACGTCTGGGCGACTGAAATGTCTGGATTTCTAAACACAGAAAAGATTAAAAGAGAGAAACAGGCTAAATCGACCTTTACTTCATGTACTTTTGACGGTAATATCTTTTTCAGATTCGTGTACATGAAAAAGGTATGAATACGCTTCATAAGAAAAGAGTTATGAGTCACGTGTTGTTAGCAATGCTGTTTCAACTATGCTTGTTTGTCTGGAATGGAAATGGAATAAAGTTGTATGAAATCCATTAGTAGACATTAGGTAACACACATGATCTTTCATATACTGTAAAATAAATCTTGTGTGTTTAATTTTGGACTTCATAAAAGCTGTCTCTCAGCTGGACTTGTTTGGAAGAAGGGCCGTCTGGGTGCAGCTCACAGCATGCATCTGAAAGAAAACTCTGAGCACCATGGGAGGGAAACTACCATCAAATGAGTCACTGGTTTGCTCCAAAGTGACTGTAATGTGGTGAGAGCTGAGGAGCTTCAACCATAGCAACACAAAGGTTCATGTGTTTAGAAAGATCCTGCCAATCCAATTAGCAACGACTTGCAAAACGCTCGACAGGCCAGTGCATGTGTTTCATGGATAGAAGACAACACATCAACATCAGCCAGTCAAGTATTAGACGAGTCCTCTTGAAATTTAATTGGTCGTGTTCACTGGGAGCTCCCAGGTGGGTAGAGTCAGCTAGTTGGACATCATCTTAGATTTTACCTGCTGTGGTCATGTCAGCGAAGGGAACCATCAACACATATGCAAACAAAAACATAGTGTTACTTGGCACAACATCATGTGAGCTGCTGGAGAGAAGCGCAGGTTGCCTAGTAACACAGTGTTTGCTAATGAGCACGCTAAGTCAGAGCTTGAAAGGGTTAACGCGGCCCTAGCAAAGTGGGAGAAGTAGCAAAGGTGATGAAGTGATTTGTTTGCTTCCAGCTGGCCTGCAGCCTGAGGTAGTCCGTCATTCCCGCTTTCACATCCCTTGTTTGCGCTCGTGAGTTTGAGGAAGGTGGGGCTCACTTTCTTATTTGTGTCGGCTTTCACATTGGCTGGTTCGGATCTGCACAACGTGTCAATACTGCACACCTGCTGTGAACATTTGGCTTGAAGGAAACCCATTTGTCTCTTCCTTGCATGTATTCATTCTCACCACCTCCCACCTACAGCATATATGTGGATAATTGGGTGTTAGCATCACACCACAAAGCCTGGAAGTTGACACAACAGGCTAAAAAAAGGCTACAGTTTAGCACTGTGCAGGTGGTGCATTAAGACTGATGCCAACAGTAATATTTCCATCACAGCACATGTGGAAGAGGCACTCTGTCTGCTTGCTTCTTTACTGCACTTGTGCATCACACCAGCAGGCTTATTAAAAAGTTAATGTTGTAATACAGCCCGATCGAATAAGCTAACGTTGTTAAATGAGACTGTTTGCTGCTCTCGGGGAGCCATGGGTGTGTTTTACTGTCACAAATAAAGATATTAATGCAGAATCCTGCGAGCTCATGTAGATTTGAGTGCACCCTGGAGCACACAGTGTGTTTGGGTCTGATGTATTTGGGTTCTCCTTTGAAATATACATTTTTTAAAGAGATTTCAACTTGTTTCCAAATTTAAGACATCAGTATTCTCTGGCCATATCTCGTGTATTTATACTTATTATTCTTCAGCCAAAACTGTAATTTGACTCAAATCAGCAGAACTATTTTTAAGGCAGAGAGATCATCAATGTACTACTGCTGAAAAGAAATGTCATATTTCATATAGGGGTACATCTGCTGTACAAACGGGACCTTTTCCACTTGTTGGCCTTGAAGCTGTGGCATTCTCCTACATTTCTAATCCTGTGTATTAACAAAGCCTCTGCCTCTAAAGCCTGGGTGTCTTTCAGAGCTGGAATTAAATATAGAAGCAATAAGTCTCAACCCTGATTCTTTTTTAACCACTTGACTTATTACAAAAAAGTTCTCAGAAACAGGTGAGGAGATACGGCTGGAGATCCATGAACCTCTTGCTAATTGTCTGCCAAAAACCTACTAACCATAAACAAAAATAACCATAATATATAATCCATAATCTACTACAGTACAATACAATACAGTCGAGCATAGCGCAAGTTCTGGCAAGCCACGGACCCAAGCCATAGCTCAGCTGAGTCATTATCTGGTCGATCAGCTGACTACCCTCCGCTACCTCATCGGCTCAGAGGTCACATGGCTGCTTCCTTTTGTCATCCACTTCACACCACTCTAATTCCACTGTATTATCCACAGAAAGTGGATGTACTGCACACACCAACCCACAGCAGTTGAAACAGGAACTTTATAAAAGCCCATCATAAAACCTAAGACCTAAAAGGGTGTTTGTAAAGACAATATTTGTATGATTTCACCATATTTATTTTGACAAATTTTAAGAGAACTCTGCAATACATCATCTGACATGTCATCAGATGACTTTACTGCCATCTGCTGGAAGTATGCAGAACTCGAATCAACATGACCTCAGTCCTGAGGTGTCATCAAGGTGATAATCTTGTCCAGTTTGGACTCCATGGATTTCAGTTTCTGACTGGTGCTCTTAATGACAGACAGGGGAAAGAGGGTTTGCGCATTCTCTGTCAATGTGGTGTCTACAGTGTTTTCACACTCGTCTCCAGAGTAACCAGTTGGACACACACACAGCCAGTCATTGGTTTTCATCAACTCCTTACATTCTCCTTCGTTTTTACATGGATGAGATTGACAAGGAGTTAACCTCCCAGAATCATACAATGAAAGTTTGTAATTATAACCGTCCAACATACAGGTCCTTTGATAGGATGGCTCTGGGACCACTGTGACTAATCCCTCTTTATACGTGGCATAGGGTATTTTGGAAAAACTTTCAAGATGATGAAGCGTACCCATCGGATCTTGTTCATGTGATCCAGAACATGGTAGTTGACATGGTTCGCCTTCATTGAAGCATTTCTCAGAGTAATATACCATAGAACTGTGATGCATGTCTTCTTTCAGGGTGTTTTCTAAAGCCACAATGAAATCACCGCTGGAGATCTTTGATACAGAGAACACTTTTATATTTCCTGCTTTTTCTTCCGATTTGTCGTACACCAGCACTACCCAGTTGTACCAGCTCAACTTCTTGTCAAGTTCCTGCTTCACCTGTTTAGCAAACTCTAGCTTGTTGTCAGCATTGAGGGATTTGGCCATTTCCTTCACAGTGTTACTTGCATACTCTTCATACTTGGTCTCACAGACCTGCAGAGCTGCTAACTGATTTTCAAATACATTCTTGAACATCTGAGCATGTTCAGCATCTTTGTGTGCTGCGTTGAAATCAGTCAGTTTCCAATAAACCTTATTGAGAACAGTTCCTTTCAACAACAGACTAGTTAAATAAAAGTTATACTTGCCAACCTCACTACTGCACTGAAACTTTCTTATCAGCATGTCATTAATGTTTTTGCTGAGAGACTGGTCCCTGACTGTGAGGTAGTGGTAAAGGTTTGCAACACAAGCCTCTGTCTTTGTGTACTCGTAGTAGTTAACAAAGGACTCAGCCAAGTAGTTAAAGTTGTTTGACCTATGATTCTTGAAAAATTCATCAAACTTTTTCCAAGTGCCAAGGATGCAGACCTCATCTTGTGAATAGATGCTGACGTAGTTGTACCACTCCACATCTGTTGCCAGGTTGGTGATCTGGACGGAGAGAGAGTCCAGTTTCCGGTTCACCTCAGCAAACCCTTTCTTTACCTCATTGAGCACCGGGTTGTCTTCAGGGATGAATACCAAGATGATGTTGATGGCCGAGGACAGTACAGCTCCAATACCAGGTGCCAACGCGGCAAAGTTGGCAAGGTTTTTCATCATACCTGTCAAGGTTTTTGTTTTATCTGCAATTTCGACCGCGGTTTGAAATAGAGACAGATCACTTTTCACATGTTCTAGGATTTTTTCAGCTCTATCTCTTGCCTCATAAGGCAGGTCAGATTTAACGGAGGAAGTCGTCCAGTAAAGGATCATCAAAGCCAAGAGCATCGAGCCAGACCTCTGTGTGGACGCCATGCCTGAAACACAGCAAACATAGTGATAAATTCTTTTGCAAATGCACATAACATTATGTCTTTACTGAATGCAACACAGTTAAAAACAGTCAATACATTGGCAGTATATCATAGAAGTGAGTACACCCTTCACATTTTTGCAAATATTCTGTTATATCTTTTCATGGGACAACACTACACAACTGAAACTTTCATACAACTTAAAGTAGTCAGTGTACAGCTTATATAACAGCAGAATGTTTTTGTCCTCTGAAAAAAACAAACAAAAGTGAGTACACCGCCCAGCTAACATGTCCTAATGCTGAACAGTCAATATTTTGTGTAAGGACTATTGTTGTGCACTGCCTTAAGCCCTAGGGGTTTGAAATTCACCAGATATGCACCGGTTTCTTCTAGAATCATCTTGCACTCCTTCATAATGACATCATTGAGCAAGTGGATGTTAAGATATTGTATATCTTGACAAGGCATTGTCTATCTCTTGTATACTGTCCAGTCAAAGGCCAATTGTTTGTTAACTTTGTTAATTTTACTCTCTTTGATTGGTAGGCAAAATCGTGCATTACTTATACTTTTGTCGTTTAAATGCACAACATAGAAGGGGCCTAAGAGTAACAACAGCTCAAATGCCCCCACTGCAAGAAGTGAGTGATGTGATATCTTAAGGGACATGATCTGGCTACTTTATGAGAAGAACTGAGCACTGGTCGAGATTAAGGAAGTGTGATACGTGCACGGTGTTGGAGCCAACACATGAAACTTGGTTGTAAAAAGAAAGGAAGAATGACGGCATTCTTCCTAACCAGCTAAAATTTACAGTAACTTGGATACATTTCCAATGGGGGTGTGTCCCGAATTGGCATTTCGACAGGCTTCTGACAGCAATACGGTTAATGCACTGTGGTTTTAGCATCCACTTTCATAATGTATTTTAAAAATATTACAGGTCTGTTTTTGTCTCAGTAGGCTACAACATCAATAACAGATGGACGTGATATCGCAATATCACTTTTTGGTGGACAACTGTTTTGTGATGCAAATAAATCACTCTTTTGAACACATATTGTTTTGAGAAGAAAAAAGCTTTATTTTCATTACCCAGCTAACTTTCCGGACTACTTTCGTCAGCACCAAAATTGGGCAGAAACCTGGCTCACAGGACGCTGTCAGGGTGTAGGTCAGTGTTGATACACGACACTGCCAAAGGGGATGCCATACAAATTCCTATCAAAAGACGCGAACTGTCCCATAAAGCATGGAAGGTGTGTCCCAAGTTGAGCTCGTAGAATACGCGCAAGCGAGAAGCGCTTAAGTCGAGGTGCGTAAAAAGCGACTTACGCGCATAAGGGAGAATCGGGGCCTAAGAGAAAATCAAATTATTGCCTTAGTCCAGTGTCTGTGAAGATTCTCAGTCATCTGGGTCATATTCAATCCAAAAAGGGTTGAAACAAGGTGTCTGGACTTTAGAAGATAAACTTGAAGACGTTTCACTGCTAATCCAAGCAGCTTCATCAGTTCTGAAAACTGTTAGTGGGGAAACAAGTACGTAAGTAAGTAAGTTTGACTTAGTCCAGTGGGTATCAAATATGGCATATGAAATATTTTGGACCATAGAGTATGGTGGGACAATATTTCCTCTATATCATTATAAAACGTCTTTTCCATATCACACATGCAAAAAGATGTTTGTGCATTTAATTGATTATATGGGGATGCTACCCTGTGGTGAGTTTCCCTAAATCATTGTTGATAATCAGTCAGCAACTTAGTTAGCGGTAGTTGGCTAAAGGGAATTACATTGCAACCAACAAATTAGCTAACTTGGTTTGCTGCTCTGATTTTGAGAAACACACCCCCAGTTGGGACGAATGAAACGGTTGTGTCAATCATCCTGCCACAGACAGGCTATTTACTCAGGCTATAGACTGGATTGCATTACATGCAAACAAATATGCTGCAAGAAAACAGATAAAGAATCAGCAAAGCAAGCAGACCTGGAAAGAGTCTTGGAGCTCGATATGAGCGTCCGGGTGTCGTCAGGAAAAGGGCTTGGAGGGAAGAAGACTGAAGACTGATGCTGCAACAATCTGATTGTGAGTCTTGCAAGAAGCCTCTGATCTCTGACAGAATCAACAATTTTTATAGAACACCCGTTGGCCCCACCTCCACACACACACCCCTGCCCTGAATCCACACCTGTTCTGTAACCACACTTGCCACTCAGCCAAACCTGTATTCCAGCCAAAGGACTTCCTCCCAGGCTCAAAGATTTGCCTTGTATGGTGTGCAGAGAGAGGTTTGCCTTGTAATATATATAGCCTTGTATAAGGAGAAGTGCAGAGACCAAACCTGGCCTGCAATGTAATTGGCGCAATTACCCCTGTTTGGGAGTGAGTCGCCTCTGAATTGAATTGAAGATTATGCCCGATGATTAATGTCTGTTTGGGCAGCACGAGACAATGTGCATTTGATTTAATGACTAAAATGAATCGCCTCTTTGCAACTTGTAGTTCAAATAGCTTTTTTTGGAGGCGGGGAAAGGATTTCTGGATTTCTAAACACAAAAAAGATTAAAAAGAGAGAAACAGGCTAAATCGACCTTTACTTCATGTACTTTTGACGGCAATATCTTGTTCAGATTCGTGTACATGAAAAAGGTATGAATACGCTTCATAAGAAAAGAGTTATGAGTTACATGTTGTCAGCAATGCTGTTTCAACTATGCTTGTTTGTCTGGAATGGAAATGGAATAAAGTTGTATGAAATCCATTAGTAGACATTAGGTAACACACATGATCTTTCATATACTGTAAAATAAATCTTGTGTGTTTAATTTTGGACTTCATAAAAGCTGTCTCTCAGCTGGACTTGTTTGGAAGAAGGGCCGTCTGGGTGCAGCTCACAGCATGCATCTGAAAGAAAACTCTGAGCACCATGGGAGGGAAACTACCATCAAATGAGTCACTGGTTTGCTCCAAAGTGACTGTAATGTGGTGAGAGCTGAGGAGCTTCAACCATAGCAACACAAAGGTTCATGTGTTTAGAAAGATCCTGCCAATCCAATTAGCAACGACTTGCAAAACGCTCGACAGGCCAGTGCATGTGTTTCATGGATAGAAGACAACACATCAACATCAGCCAGTCAAGTATTAGACGAGTCTTCTTGAAATTTAATTGGTCGTGTTCACTGGGAGCTCCCAGGTGGGTAGAGTCAGCTAGTTGGACATCATCTTAGACTTTACCTAAGATGGTCATATCAGTGAAGGGTGTTACTTGGCACAACATCATGTGAGCTGCTGGCGAGAAGCGCAGGTTCCCTAGTAACACAGTGTTTGCTAATGAGCATGCTAAGCCTGAAAGTCGACACACCAGGCTAAAAAAAGGCTACAGTTTAGCACTGTGCAGGTGGTGCATTAAGACTGATGCCAACAGTAATATTTCCATCACAGCACATGTGGAAGAGGCACTCTGTCTGCTTGCTTCTTTACTGCACTTGTGCATCACACCAGCAGGCTTATTAAAAAGTTAATGTTGTAATACAGCCCGATCGAATAAGCTAACGTTGTTAAGATTGTTACACTACATCCTTCGTCTTCTGCATTTGACCCATCCCACACACATGCAACACCTGGCAAATTACATGCAGTGAAACACACACAGGAGCAATGGGCAGCATCAAGCATATTGGGGGGTTAAGTGTCTTGCTCAAGGGCACATCAGCCAGCTAATGGAGGGGGGGCATTTTTCGCATTAATCACTCTACCACATTTACCACATCAACTACCACATCCAAATTTTTCCTGCCCGTCCAGCAGGGAATCGAACCGGTGACCCTCCGATCACAAGCCGCTTCTCCAACCTCTAGGCCACGGCTGCCCCTACAGGACAAACTCTCCCAGCTGAGCGTACCTGACTCCACCTGCAGGTGGATCACTGACTTCCTGTCTGACAGGAGGCAACACATAAGGATGGGGAAGCACGTCTCTAACTCCTGGACCATCAGTACTGGATCACCACAGGACTGTGTCCTTTCTCCTCTGCTTTTCTCCCTGTGTACAATGTAGAGTAGCCAATTAACCTAATGTGCATGTTTTTGGTATTGTGGGAGGAAGCCGGAGAACCCAGAGAAAACCCACACAGGCACAGGAAGAACATGCAAACTCCACATAGAAGGGCCCAGACTGGGATTCGAACCTGGAAGGCAACAGTGCTAACCACTGCACCACCGTGCCGCCCAGTTCTCTGGCCATATCTCGTGTATTTATACTTATTATTCTTCAGCCAGAACTGTAATTTGACTTAAATCAGCAGAACCATTTTTAAGGCAGAGAGACCATCAGTGTACTACTGCTAAAAAGAAATGTCATATTTCATATAGGGGTACATCTGCTGTACTTAAACAGGACCTTTTCCACTTATTGGCCTTGAAGCTGTGGCATTTTTCTACATTCCTAATCCCAGTATATTAACAAAGCCTCTGCCTCTAAAGCCTGGGTGGCATTTTTTTAACCACTTATCCATCGAAGGTTTTGCTTTTCCAGCAATGCTCGACTCTGCCCTGCTCAGTG
The DNA here is from genome assembly GCF_020382885.2 of Scatophagus argus. NCBI lineage: Eukaryota > Metazoa > Chordata > Actinopteri > Scatophagidae > Scatophagus > Scatophagus argus. The sequence goes on from NC_058502.1 coordinate 2,024,709, forward strand.
TGTTGGTACGGTCCAAAGTCTTTTTTAAGGTGTGTGGGGTTGAATTTGAGTTTTGTTGTACAAAACACACAAGAGATCGGAATTTTGAGATCACAGTGTTCAGGAAACTCCCTGAGAAAGGCTAATTGATTACTTGTAATATATAAATAGAAACAATATAAAACAATATTCACAGTACTGAAGATGGCTATAGCAGCATGTTTTAAAGTGAAAGCAGGCAAATTTGGAAAAAATTCAAATGACGACACATTTGGATTGTGAACACAGCCCTGCACAAATCTCTCCAAATCTTCTGACAGAACGCAATTTTTTAAAATAATTTTATAAATCTGATTGTTATCTAATAAAGTATTTGCAGAATTCCTACTTTAAGTAGAGGTTTTTTGTTGTTTTGCAGAAACAAAGGAGCTCAGAGGAGACGGGTTTAAATTGTTTTATTTGGCTTTTTTTTTTAGTTTGTTATTAGCTTTTCATTGCTCAAGATGACAATTTATTTATGTCAGTTTAATGAGCAAAGTTTGCCATCGTCACAAAATAATTACACTGTAATGAATAACAAAACAATTACTGAAATATGATATGGGAAGGAAAACGTACACTGCCTTGTGTATGGCCACATGATCAGTGGCCTTCAGATAAAAGATGTGGCAGCGCTACGCCCCAGTAATCGATTCCTTCTCTGTTTAATTAAGTGGAAAGCGGAACTTCTGAGTGATGCTGGATTTGTGGTTGTTTACCGTCAGCGCAGACTTTAATTGGCTTCCATCAACAGTTTCAGTGTTTAGAGTTTGACTGATCTCAGACTTTCTGCAGCTCCTCAGCTCGAGTGTAAATCCAGATTCTGTCAGTCGCCATGTATTTATTGTGCTTGTATATAAAAATTAAGAACCTCTGAATTACCACACTGAAGCGGAGGAAAATACACTCCTCCTTCTGAGACGTTTCATTCTTTGCTGTTTTGATGCTTTTCTTCTCTTCTGTATGTCCCATGAACATCCTGTCCTGCCCTCTGGATGTTTTTCCAATTAAACACCGAAAAAACAGATCATTGGAACAGATGGTCAAAGTATGTAATCAATCTTTTACTGTCACATGGCTTTTGCTTATTTTGAACGTGTTTTTCTCAAATCGTCCTAAAAAAGAAAATTAAAAGAAATGGAGTTTGCCTCCAGCAATCACAGACCTACAGTATCTCCAAGCTCCCTCATTTATCCCAAGTTTTTCCTGTCAGAGCGTATATTTTATTAATATTGAGCAGAACTTTGTGTGAATTTGCAGTCTGGTTTTGGAGCACCGCACTGGGCTGCCCTCCTCGAGTCTGAAACATTTTTCTCCTCCCTGCTCCTGCTGCTACTAATACCTTTAGTCTCAGGGCACCATTTTACAGCGCAGACCACAGAATTCGACTTAATGTCCCGAACAGTGATTTGTTACCACGGACTTCGGTCTCAGATTGTTGAGATCACACCTTGACGTTAGGTCACTTTCTGCTGTTTCAGGGCCTCCATCAGTCTCTGCAGTCACAGTGAGGTCACAGATTCCCTGTGGGCTGATTGTGAACTTTTTTGAGCCTGTTGTGTGTGTACTGCTGGTGTTGCGATATAATACAAAATAACCTGTAATCAAAGCACTGTTGAGAGAACTTATAATAATCACATAAAAAAGGAAGCTTATAAAACACCAGAGACAAAAGGGGGTATGTTAACGCAGGGAGTCGTTGGCTGCTGAAATGACTTCTTACACACCCAGTAGCTCACATTATAATCAGCCGTATGTTTTGATCATAGATGAGACAGAGTGAGAAACCACTTCAGCTGGGATATCAAACAAGATGTCATCATGAATCCGGTTTTTGTGCCTAAACCCAACCAGACTTTAAGCACAGCACTGTAACATCAGAAAACTGGAAAGTGAAAGATGAAAGAGACGTGAAGATGCATCATAAAAAAATGTAAGGTTTCATCATTCTGGTGACTGGGTTACCACCTCTGTAACTTTGTCTTTGAACTTCCTGTCTGCACCAGAAGAGAGGCTGAGTTGTGTTGTGTTGTGTGTCTTTGTGTCATCTTGCACACACATTTTCTCAAATATCCACAGCGTGAAGATGTCACAGAGCTCATTGTCAGTCTGGCTCAGACAGTGTCAGAGAGTAGAAGTATATTTACATCATACGTGTTGAAGTGTTGATGTGAAAAAGGGAAAGATCCAGATGCTGTCTGGTTGGATTTGTGTGAATGAACCTCACTCAGTTTATATCAGCTCCTAAAGTCCTGATGATGCTGGTCAATGAGATGGTGTTGACTGGATGTCAGCATGTGTGTCAGCGGGTGGAGGCAGACGTGGTGTTACAGCTGCAGCTAAGTAGACTGATAAAGGAGGAGGCTGATCAGTAATTTGCCCTCATTTGGTAAAGAGAGAGGGGCTTTATGGGCTTCTTGATTGGATGTTGTGGAACAGAAGGGAGTTGCCTCTTAGATTTTAAATTTAAAGGTTAATGGAGGGAAGCGGGAGACTAAATGAATGGAGAGACGCCAAGGGGTGTGGCATCGAGGGCATAATGAATGAAGAAATAGAGAAGCAATAATAAAGTGGTTCTCCTGATTAAACTTTTGCTAGGCTCCATTTATTTTGTTACGTTGCAGACACTAAGGATATATGACCATAACAACAGCAGTGCTGGCAGCTGAACTCATCTAAATGAATGCTTTACTGATATAATAAGATGGACAAAGCTTAAAGCAGAGAAACTTTTTCTTATTCGTATCAAAAACACAAAACACAATTAGCCTGGTTCAGCACAACCTTGGTAAACTGTGTTAAGCCTTCTTCTGGAAATGTGATGATCTGAATCTCACTTTATATGTAAATAGACCTGATTAATTCAGTCAATAAGTACTAATAAAGAAACACAAAGTTTTAAATTGTGCCGACCTTAAGAAAGTTACCCTGCTTTCATTTAGTTTTGCTTAGAGGGTACAGTAAATCTTCCTTCAAGTCAAAATCATTTTTCCATCAGATTCAAAATAACGAAGCCACATGAGGACCATATCATATTTGAACAAATTTCTGTTTGACTTCCAAAGGTGCATGATATATGATTTATCCACAAAGAGGAGGCAGCACATCACCAAAGTAACTGCTAGCTGCTGTAGCTATCTGTGGTCATAGCTAATGGCTAATGGCCAACCTGTTGTTAGCCAGGTTAGCCATTAGCTAACCCTGGTTTGCCTGGACTGGGAGGGAGGGAAATGAAAGATGAAAGATGAAAGATGATGAAAGTGACATATTTTGTCATTGGAGGGAACTCACTCCAACGAAATTTGTTCTCTGCATTTAACCCACCCAAGTGACGTGCACACACACACACAGCAAACCCGGGGCAGTGGGCGACCGCGTGCAGCGCCCGGGGAGCAGTGGGGGTTAGGTACCTTGCTCAAGGGTACCTCAGCCATGGACACCGGGACGGGGAATCGAACCAGCGATCCACCGGTTACGGGTCCGACACCCTAACCGCTGATCCACGACTGCCCCAAATGTAACTGGACTCAGTGAATCCCAGTGAATCATACTGGGAGCAGACACTCCCTCCAAGGCCAGTGTGATGTGCTGTGAAACACTGTGCTGAGGTCATTTCTGACCGGGCCGATAAAGACGCAGCAGGCCGCGGTGTGACGTGAGAGAAGAGCGTGAGAGACTAAAGAGTGACGGTAAACTCATTCACATTAATTTTTTATGAGAACAGTTTCTGAATGAAATGGGTCTTGTTTTAGACGAGTCTCTTTTCCCTCATATGAAACCTTCAGATTCTCTGAACTCGTTGGTGTTTTGTTGTCTGTCACATCCTCCCTGACAGAATCATCACTGCTTCAGGGCTGCACTTTATTTTGTGGTGTAGAAGAATATCGAAAACACTTTTTGTGCAAGTTTTAATGTGTTAAAATCTTTTCAGATCATAAATATAAAAAATGATTTGGCTCTAACACATTAAAATGGCCGTCTAAAGGCCTTGAATGTCATCTTCGCACGTTCCTATTTCGAGTTTTGACCTTTCATGTGGATTACATGAAAGGTTGAAACTGAACACACTGACCCACTTGGCATACGGTGCCTCATGCAGCATACTGAGATGTCGTAATTGCAATGCCACACACGCATATGCTCTCATTTAAACTTAATGCAAGCTTGTTGTACGGTACCTGCCCTGCAACCACTCATTATGGGCTGCTGTGCTGCTGAAAGCGTGTGATGATTAGTAGCTCTGCAGATGCAGATTTGCTCCAGGCTGATCCTGACACCAGCAAATCTAGTCTGCAAATTAAAGGACAACAGTCCATCTTAAATGACAGGCTAATCTTAGCGCTCTGTGCATGTATTTCAGTTTTGTTTTATTGATGCACTCCGCTAACACTTCCACTGTGATCTTCAGTTTATTCATTCCTAAAAACGTACCAGATTCCACAGCCTGGTTGGTGGTCCTTTGATTCAAAGTATGAAGCTGGAGGTAGTGCTGCAGCGTCATTCAGCTAGGCACCTGTCTAATGCAGGAGAATGAAGAGTGAGGAAAGTCGGAGGCAGGAGGTGGCTGATGTGGTCGGATGGGATTTATTCCCCCCGAGTCTGACCAAGTGGGTCAAACAGCAACCTTTAACAGCAGTCCAAAATCAGAATGTCATAATATGTGAAATGTTTGCCAGCAAGCTTTTTTTCAGTCTCTATTTTTGAGTCAAATTGAAGACGAGAAGACGAACTCTACCTGTGGAGGACAGTATGAGACAAACACACACAAGAGTCCAGAGTCTCCAACAAGGATTAGCCTGTCTTTCACGCTCCAGCCTCCTGCTTTTTCAAATGGAAAAGAGTCTGAGCTACTGACGAGCCTTTCCGTCTCTCCATCCATCTCAGACCTGTTCCAGTTCGAAACAGCCGTGAAAGCAAAGCCTTGCTGTGTTTTATTTCTTAGTTTGTTATCAATATGTGTGACTGATCAAGATGTGAGGGTTTGTGCGAACACAGGCTGGCATAAAACAGGAAAGAAATGCATGTTGACTCACAAGCATGCATGAGGGTGCAGAAAATGCACACGATTGCTCATAATGTCTGGGCTCAGTGACACTGAACTGGCGTGCAGTTCACATGAGGTCTGATGGGGTCGCCCGCCTGGCAGTTCACTGCTTTTGGAGGATCAAGCTGGAACTCTTATCTCTCTGGCCTGATAGTCTCACCTCTATTCCCTGCCATCAGTCTTTTACACACACACACACACACACAGCACTGATGGTCTTTGCTGTCTTACTTTTTTTTTGCCATCTGACTGACGCCAGCTGAGGCAGCTAAACTGCAGTGCAGACCATAAATCTGTGCTTTGGCAAGAGACGGGTCTATAGATGCATTCCTGCACACACACACACACACACACACACACACACACACACACACACACACACACACACACACACAGTTTGAGCAGAATTTCAGCCAGTTGTATTTGTATCTCCTGTAAGGCAGGACTGATCTTCTCGTGCTCTCTTGACATTACAGACACACTGAAAAGCCATTAGAACAGAACAGTAACACTGATTACATCGCAAAAGTGTTTCTGTTTTAAAGTCTTGCTTTCACCTGGATGTCTCTATTGATATCAGACTTTCATTTTTCAGAAAAAAAAACCAAAAACGTTTGCACAAAGTTTAAGAATAAAATTGCAAAACAGTACACACATGTCCACTTGCACTCACATACACACACACACACACACGTCCGCAGCTCACAAATACAATTTTGACAGTAACAAAAGAAAGGAAGATATGCTCTCTAAAACCTGTGACTGATAAAAAGAAAAGCCGATGAGGTTTTCCCTATCCAATGTGCAGCCTCAGTTCTCCTCCTGTGCTGCTTCTAATATGTTAAACCAGCAGGATGTGGAGCTGTATGCTGTGATTAATGTGCAATTACTGCTGCATTTCAGTCATTTAAAGAGTGGAAAAGCAGGGATGAGTGCATTAAATTAGTTTTTCCTCTCCTCTGTTGTGTGATTGCTGATGCTCAGATGTACAATGTGCTGAAGTACCTGCATGTCAGGAGTAATTGCAGCTTCTTCAAGGTGCAGTGATAACTCTCACGAGACTGTCGGTTAAAAAGGGAAAAAAGGCCTCTTGGGCGCCTGGTCTTGACTCGTGTATGCCTCCTCTGTGAGGCTTTTCTTTTATAACATTTCGCAACCAATGTGAAACAAGATGAACATTCGTGGACTCGTCTCAGATAAGAAAACAAATCCAGACAATGCTTGCAGACTTTTATCTGTAAAGCTCATACACTGATTACAGTTGGTCAACAAACAAATTCACATTTTATTTGCACTGTGTCCGAGCACAGAAGCACATCAACCTCCATAAATCACCAGAAATTTGTTCTCCTGTGGACATTATGGATTTCACGACCATCCGTATCAAACAACCCAAACTTCTGAGGTTCAACAATTGATCTAGAAAAGCTTATTTTAAAATGTTTAACGTCACGTATGTATGGCAAACCAAGTCTTCAAATAAAAGAGGAAGGAAAAAAGCAGGTTCTGAGTTGATTTTTGTGAGTTAGCAGTTTCCACTCAGGCGTTTACAGAAAGAAAGAAACGATGGTGGAGCTGAATGGCGAACGTTTGAGGATCGGCCGTTGTGAGAGATTTGATAAGAGAGTGTGAATTCTCAGGTACTGTGACCTTATCCAGGGTGTTGCATTATCTGAACTGAGGAGCATCAGGCACACACGGGAAAGTGCAGCCCAAGGACCAGTAGAGAAGATGATTGGCGGGAAGCAGTTGGTTAACACGCTGCCACATTCACAAAGCTTCGAGGAGGGCTGCTTGAGTGTTCGCTCCAAGGCTTATTTCATATCAGAAACATGAAGGGTTCAGACGTCACTCAGGCCACCAGACCCTTTTCAGTGATTCTGATGCCAACAGAAACACTCAAATAGAAAACTGGTGCCAAGTCTGCTTATTCTGGGAAGTTCAAGATTTTACCTTTAGAATTCATTTGGCTTATTTTTTAATGTTCAGCAAATAAATTCGAAATATTTTACTTTAGTTGCAAAGGCTTGAATGGATACCCAAACATTTTTTGTCCTTCTGATGTGTGATGCAGTGGAATTTTTGATAGAACCATAAAATATTATTAATATTATTGGTTGAATTCCTTCGTAGCGGGGCCAGATTTCCCCTCCGTTGATGTAGTGTTCAATCCAAATTTGCACGATCAAAAATCTGGAAAAAGGCAGCTGCTCTAATTAAAAGTTATTCTGGAATAAAAGTAAAGCAATCACAATGAGGTTTATATGGATGACAACATTTGTGCTTTGAAAATTTTGACATCATATATCATTGGTTCCTGTATTCTGGGCTGCATGGTGAAAAGAACTAACAGACACTTTTATGGGTCAGATAATGAATTTCATGACTTGTGGTCTCAAGTTAGTTTGGATCAGCCGTGAAAAGGCCAAAGGGCATGTATGGTAAACTGGTGTATCCAGCGTGCATGTTTGAACAGGGTGCTTTTAAAAGAAATCTGAATGTCTTCCAATCAATCCACCAAAACAGCTGTTATTTTTTTAAAAAATCTTTACCAGAATTACATTTTTTTTTTTTTTTTTTTACTTTTGTGTCACCAGAAACATTTGGCTGTAACGTCATACAGAGATTCAAAAGCTTCCAATTCATAGGATACAACATACAGACATTTATTTCTTGTTTCCATACCCAAACCGTGTTGTTCTCCCGCCCAGCAGTCCCAGAAAGCAGCATTGTTCATTGATAACCAAAAAAAAAGCCACATTAGCTCGTGTGCTAATCCTTTAGCCCTCCGTCCTTCTTTTGTCCTTCTGTCCATTCATCCAGTAATGAAAAATAATGCACAGGTGAGTGTGTGTCTGTGTGTGTGTACATCTGTGTGTGTATGTGTGAAAATATAATTTGTAACAAAAACAAAGATAATCTTGATTGGTTTGAAACGCTGGCCAAAAGGGGAGTCAGCCTCTGAGCTGTCTTTAACAATCTGCCCTCCGACCGACCGCAGAGGAAGCTGTTTCCTGGATTTTCTTCTTCTCCCTTGAAGCACCTCAGTGGAGGCGCACACACACACACGTGTGCACACACAGTTTTCCTTTTGTGTCCTGAAAGTGCTGTTGGCAACCACAGAGGGCCATACTGTAATTCTTGGCTGGGTAGACAGGTTTTCAAAAAGGCAAGAGGGGGGACATTTGGCCGTCCTCGATGGCCATGTTGGATTCCGTGCAGGCTCGCGGCTCGCGGCTCGTGGACGTGCGGCGGGACGTTAATGAAGTCTGTTTGTTACAATTGAGCAAGAACCGAAATGTGACAGAGTTAATACAAAACAGGAGGAGGAAAACAAAAGAAAGAAAAATAGTTACATCATTCCTGTGTTCTTCAACTTTGCACTTGGTCACTTTTTGAATTCCATATATTTATATCCATATATATTTATATATATATTTATATATTCTTTTTACAATTAAAAACACCATGGATTTGACAGACTATTTGGTTTCTTTTTGCCTAAGTAGAAGTGTTTCTCTTGTTTTGTAAATAAATGCATGTAAATATTTTTTCGTACTGTCAGTCGGTGTAAAGGCGGCCACTCAAGAAGTGTTTGTATCCACACAGTATGCATATCATCAGCACATTTTCAGAATTTCCATGATTTTACTTTTTTTTTTTTTTTAAACTCAGCATTTCCATTTGCGTCCAGTGGATGCAGAACACCAGAGTCTGTCAAAGTGAAGGTCCTAAAGCGTGTCCTTTCATTGGCTGCTGAGGCCCAGGTCTCTGTGTGATAGGCTGGGGCTGAGTAACTGGGTCTGCGTGGGTCCATTACAGCTCAGCACCCCAGCACCTCCTCCATTAAGGTTCAGGAAACAAACAGTTTCTCTGGCCTCCACCAGCACAGCCGTCGAGCCGCCACCGCTGATCCCACCCTCCTCCTGTTTCCTGTGAGCCAACGCCAACGCCCTGAGCTGCTCCTGCGCCTCCTCCAACAGCAGCGCCACCTCATCCTGCTGCTGGCCCGTGGCGGACGAGCAGGAAGGAGACGACAAGGTGGCGTGTTCTAACTTCTCCCTTCTCTCTTCCTTGCAGGTAACTGACATCACTGCGGTTGCCGGGCTGACGCTGGTTTGCATACAAGACACTTCGCTGTCATTGTGACACTGGACGGAGGGGATGATGGGGATGGAGCAGGAGCGAAACGGAGGTGGTGGAGAGCGGCTGTGACGGCGCCCAGGCCTGCGCAGGCTGCGGGTGGTGGGATTGGGGTCGCTGTGCTCAGGCGGAGCGCGCAGGCCTGAACGAGTGCGATCACTCCACGGCGATGGCGTCATGGAAACGGGAGCTTGCATATGCAGGACAGCATCTTGTCTGGCGTGGTCGTGTTGGTTTTCTCCCTGCGTTTGGCAACTGAAAAGAAAACAGGACACGAAGGAAAGAGACAGAAAGAAGAGAGCAAAGGTTACTCAGCTGGAGAAAAACTTCCTCACGTCACCAAGAGGAGAAGTCGCTGTCTCTCTGAGTGCGACTTTAACTTGATCGTCTTTTCGGATTGCCTCTCAGAAACCCTGGCAGAATACGCAGAGGGAGCGCCCTCCACCCTTTGCCCTCTCACAGGTTAACTGAGGATACTGAGAGGGAGGATGAGTCTGGCATTTTCCTTTCATCTCTTTGTGACTGAGTCTGCGTGCACACACACACACACACAAACCTCAACCACCTTATGTAAGTGAAGAGGTAACGTTGAGTTCACTTTTCATGGTATTGATTTAATGGCTTGAAGAATGAGGAAAATGAGACATGTTGTTTTAAAGTTTAAGGCTTTGAGCTTCGGTCAAGGACAACTGAGGTAATCAGTCATCGCATGCAAAAGTTTCTATCAGCTTTTCTTTTCCCTGTCTGAGTAGTTCAAGACTCTCTGCTTTGTTTGAAAATCCTTTTTTGTCTTTCTTGCTCAGAAATTGTATAGCTGATTCAAGTTCGAGGGAGATCTTTTCTGTATTTCAAGTCTTTCATCTTGGCCCTCAGTCATACTTGCACCTCCACCCAAGGACGTAGATTTCATTTTAACATTGGGGGGAGGGATCACATATTAAGCTGTGGTTGGGGGGGACAGGGTCCTCAAAATTATGAATCAATTTTTCACTTTTCTGCATCAGTTTGTGGTAGAAATGTCTTTATTGTGTAAAGGATCCAGGCTGTTAGTCGTCCTTCTGCTCAGCCTTAGAAATTAAACTTTCTATATGTCACTTGTCCACCATAAGTATCTGCAAGTATAAGTATCTTCATTTATATGACACACGCAGCTGGACAGTGATGAGGTTACCCTCCTCACGGCGATCAGGTCACAGTTTTTCCTTACAGAGCGAATCTGTCTGACTTTTAGAGTTCAGCAGCAGTAAATGATGTGATAAGACTTACACAAGCTACTGTCCTTTATGTTACGGTCAGTTTCAGTTTGGTTGGACTTTGGATTGAATTATTTTGGATGCAAAGATGCTGTGAGTTGTCATGCTCTCCTGCATGCAGCTGCCACAGCAATACTTTGCAGCCTGTCTGTAGTTTTCTTTATACACACACAATATTTAAACAAAATCTCCTTAGTAGCCTTGTTAGGCGTATGGACAGCAGAGGCTAATGTCAGGAGGCAATGATTCTGCAAAATCTTTCTTTTTATTTGTAAATATTTAACACCAACTGTTTTTTTAAAAAAATCTATATCTGATGTTTCAAATAAAGCCAAGTCTCTGCTGAGTATCTGGGTCTTGACCTAACTTCACTGAGCTGAAACATAATCTCCTGCCTCTTTCTAAGACTGGCCGCGCACTTCGGTGTTATCAGTGTCTAAATCCAGAGGCATTCCAGCCTCATTTATGTAATAATTCATAATCCTCTGCAAAAAAGCTTTTTCCGCCATGTCAGAATCCTACTTTGACCCCCTCTCACTTGTAATACCTCATCACACACACTCTTACGCTTTCCATCAGGATGTGCAAAAATAGTGGTGGGAGGAGAAGGTGCTCTTCCACACTCAAACGGAAATCTCATCGTCCTTTTATCGCCGCAGTGTTTTTACGTGACATGAAAACCTCAACAAAAAAACCACAGTGGAGATTTAGCGGGTCCACAGAGAGAATCACGCGAGCGATAAGAGAGGATGACGCCAGGGTGCTAATTCCCAAGATAACATTCACAGACAAATCTCTCTTTTGATGTGTTGAAACACAATCAGATTGCAAAAATCTATGAAGCACAGTTCAAATATAGACCCTGGAGCAACGAGGGAGCAGCTGGAGGGGTATTACAGAGAGATTGTGTGCAAGTGAGGTGAGATAAGTATAACTGGGCTTTTATCTTTTACAGGAGCTCATTACATGTACAAGTGTTAACAGTCATATTCATTAATCCTTTCCCCTAAAGATAAATATATCTCAACTGTTTGCTGTCCAAAGTAAAACCTTGATGTGATGTGATGCTGTGACCTTGTAACGTCGGGGAATGTTTGCAGAGAAGCAACATAAGCATTTACACATACATGTAGGTGTGTACGCCCACACATTCACATACAGAGGCTGTTTTACTGAAGGCTGTGTGCATTAGACTAACTGAAGACTAACTTAGAGAGGGAGGGAGGGAGAAACCGGCATGTCAAAACACAGTGCTCACAGAGCAAAAAAATACAGAAATGCATGTGTTCTCTCCGTCAGCCATTTTGGAGACAGCTTTATCTTAAAATAGTAGTAACAACACAGGACATTCTGTCTCCCCGTCAGCCATTTTGTTGAGATAACACTGGGCTTCTCTAACAGGCATGGAATAGACTGGGCAACCTTTCTTTAAAGCATTTTCTAACTGTCATATTCTATCTGCACACTCCTCTGTCACATCCTTTCACTCCCCTGCTGCTGACTTTTCTTCTTCTTTAACTGTATTTTTTGAAAGCTTTCCGTCTGTGTCACAGTGGATTCAAACTAGTTGTCTCTATTTTTATCTGTGCACTCAGTCTCTGTGCAGTCGTGTCTCCATGGTTCCCCGGACTGCCACGCTACTGTCGTCTGTCTGTCCATCTGCCGTCATGTGCGATCAAACATTAGAGAATGAATGAGTGAGTATGTGGGCGAGTAGCTCAGCCTGCATGAGAGCAGGTACAAACTCTTGCCTCTGAACACAGCCTGTCCATCTGAACGTCCCAAACTATGTATGTTTTACAACGGAAGGGAGTTTTCATTCTGTACATATGCTGTTTGGTGTAACATCTGGCTGCTGAGCTTACATAGTGGTTCACTCTTTCTAAGTGTGTTTTCTCATTGTCTCTCTCCATCTTTGTCTACCTGCCTTATTTGGTGAGCTGAGCACCTGAAATAGTTTGCTCATCAGAGAGGGGAGGAAAGGGATATTTGGGAATCCTTGACGAGCCCTCAAAAATGTTACAGCCTGCCTAGTAACGAAGGCTCAGCTGGAGATTGGAAGATAAAAGGGACACCAAGACTAAATATCAGTCAAGGAAGTTCAAAAGAAGGTAAACTAAAAAAGGTGGAGAATCCATGGGGCCTCCCACCCAATGGGCCGTCATACCCAGCCCATCCCCTAACCCAACTCAAGAAAGAAACCTTATCTGAACCCAGAAAAACCCTGATAACTGAACTACTGGTAAAACAACAAACCCCAGCACCCTGTGATGTGGTGGGGGGACACCACCTGTGTGGTGCCTGCTGCCTGTTTCTGTCTGGGTGTGTGGAAGAAACCTCCCCCTGCTTCTCTTCTTCTATTTATCCCTTCCCTGATGAGCAAACAATTTCAGGTGTTCTGCTCACCAAAGAAGACAGGTGGAGAGAGGGAGTGGGAACGAGGAAGCACACCTATGAGGAACCTAACACTTTGTAAGCCACAGGGCTGCATGTAACATAGAGGGCAGAGGGCAAGAATAACAAAAGAGCCGCAGCCTTGCAGTGATCAGAAGGCATTTAGTTCAAGCAGAGAACACTTGAGTGAAGTTTTGATTGACCAGGATCCAGAGGATCCTTTAGACCGAGCACAGGTCACTTCAGCTGACCGGGAGGCACATAGAGCAACCAGAAAACACTTTAATCAGCCAGAGGGGCACTTTGGCTGGTCACAGGGCAGCAGAGGAACACATCTGGGCCAAATAGAGGACACTTTGCTTAACGAGAGGAGATTCAGGCCAGCCAGAGGACACTTAAGCTGCCAGAGGACCTGTGGGGTTACCAGTAAACACTTGGGTTAAACTGAGTACACCTGGCTAGCTGAGGACGACTTGGGACAACCAGAGTATGCCTGACCTGACAGGCACTTAGGGATGGACTTTAGGTGACCAGAGGGGCCCTTGAGTGGCACTGGGGCCAATGAGAAGAGCCCTTTTGCTAGGGAGAGGTAATCTCAAGCAGCTCCATGTCCCTCCATAGTGACATTCATGCAAAAATGAAGCAAGAGATATCCTGCTTAAATAAAGATTAAAACAAAGCACTGTGAGTAAAAAGGGGCAAAGACCATCACCACTCTGCACCCCCACACCGCCCCCCACCCCATCCCACCCCACCCCCCATGTACGCCTCTGAATTTACTGTATTTTGTGTGTGTGCTCACTGCATGTATGAGTGTGTCTAGCTCCTCTTCCTTTTTCTATTAGTATGTATGTAGGTCATGTGGAGCTTTATCCTGAGCCGGGAACCGCTGGGACATGAACGCCTGAAGTGAGACTCGCCAGTCCAGGTGGGTAAAACAGTGAGTCATGACCCACCAAAAATAGGTCAAAGCGCCTTTCACATTTCCTGCTAATCGTTTGTGCTGATCATTTGCATGTCTCCTTGTATATGCACATGCCTCAGAAGAGAGAGGATTTAACTGTTGGTCTACCAGCTGATCCATTGCATTAAAAAGCTGAAAATCAGAATTTAGTGCAGGCATGACGAGACGCCAGAGAGAGCGAACAATCTGGATGTGCAGTCTGTATCATGCCCTTAAAAGCACAAACACCAGGCAGAGCATTTCCTTTGAACTCATGCCACCGTACTGCCGACCACAACATAACGTGACCTTGTTTTTATCTTTGCTCAGCAGATTGGAAGACAAAGAGATGTGGGGGAGTAAAGGAGATTAAAAAAAAAATGCAGTCTTAAGAAAAAAAAAGAGAGAGAATTGGCTATGAAATATCCACTCTTGAAACGAAATCCAAAGCTTTGTACTGTATTTTTCAGTTTGTGGTTTTCATTGAAATGAGTCAGCACATGGGGGATAAAGCAAAGAAGTAAAGAGGAGTCGGACAGAAAGACGCAGAAAAGTGAGGATAAAACCTTAAAATACTCCTGATCTTTGAGGCGTAATTACACCAAAAAGCAGCATTTGTCTCGTCTCACAGGGATTCATTTCTAAACGGGGAATGTTCTGATGAGAAGAAACTCACAGGTCATGACAACAATACAATTTTATTATTGACTGGTGTCAAATTAATTAATTTCAAACAAGGCCTTCAGTGGATTCTCCTCACCCTCTTTGTGCTTCAGGTTCCCTCTCACATGAGTCCACTTCCTGAAGGTGTTGGTAGGCGGGGCCTGAATACTTGGATCCTCCAATTGGATTTAGCCTTCCCCTGGCTATGGGCGGGGTCCTGCGTGAAGCTGACCAATGGGCTGTCCGGGTTCTCTGATCCGGGGTATGCGACAAGGAACCACTTCTGAGAGGGAGAAGAACAATTGATTGCATAAGGATGTTGCTATGAGCAGCAGACCTATTCTGAACCCAGAACCTGAGCTGGTCCGGGTCTGTAAATAAATACACTTGAGCTGATTCATGTGTCTCTGGTCATGTCGCTTCATCCTCACCTCGAGAAGGAGACGTGTTTTTTGAGATGAGACTAACAGAAGATTGACTGTTACTGCTACTATTTTTGTTCATCGGTTTGGCGATGCCTCATGCCGCTGCTGCTCTTGGTGTTCTCTCTGCATAATCTGTCTAATCATCCATTGGTTTTGTTTGGTTTGTGTCCGACTGTCCTCTGCACCCTTTCCCTCTGGTTTCTCTTTTTTGAGAATTAATTCATGGATGTGGTAGATTTCAGTTGGTCTGAAATTGTTGGTCCCATGAAGACCTCTGGTAAGCAGTTCAATAAATAATATCTTAATTTAAGCCTTAATTAACATAGGGTCACCACTAAAAGGCAAACTAAATTTAGATGGAAACTGACCAGCAGAAGTAATTGCCATCACATCTGTAAAGAAACTTCGCTTTCATTTATCCCTTACAGACACATTTTTTTGCAAGCAACAGGACAGTGGTGAAAAGGGAGAATAAAAAATGGTTAAAAAATGGCATAGTTCCTGAAAGATTCGTTGAAAAGGGTTTCAAGTTCGGAGCTGACCTCTAGTAGTTAGTTGAACATCTTTTAAGAAAAAGGTTAATTTGCAGCTCTTAGATAAATCAGCTGTATTATAGTAATTTGCAATGTCCACATCCTCTTTGCTCACAATCTATGAGAAGAGATTTTGGAGCCAGAAAAAGTACATTTTGGCTTCACTGGAGTAGTCAATGTCCTCCCTGGGTCCTCATTCATATTTAACTCTGCTGTTTTGAAGGGTAGATTTGCCTCTAAAAATGGTCTTCTTAGCCATAACAACTGGAATATCTGCCTACAGTTGGGCTCTTAATAGTGCTGGGAGAATCCTGCATATAAAGACATTTAAATTAGGTATTTAGAAAACACAAAATTGGCTTTGGACAATGTCCTTCTGGTTATTTTGGACACAGCACACTCTGCTATCCTGACAACAGTGTCCAAGTCTCTATCCAAGCTGATGCGATTGCAAACAAATAAACCCTGATCACTCAATAAGAATGCTGTTCGCGATAAGAACAACAGCCAAGTAAACTTGTGATCAACTTATCTCTTCACAGAGATAACAAGAAATAGATAGAAAAGGGGATTGAATAGTCTGGCAGCAGTTTGTCCAAAAGAGAAGTAGACTTTGTGGTTTCAAGGTCATCTGATCGTATTTCTCGTTCGTCTGGGAAAATCTGCCTCTCAGCTACTGCCCAGATCCCCTTGACAAAAAGGTGATTAACCCCCAGCTGCTCCAGTTAGAGACTGAAAACCATGTGCACTGAGAGGCTCTCAGGTGTGAATGTCTGCGACTGAACAATGATGACAGAGAGCGAAGTCAAAAAATAAGCATGTGTGCATTTTACGCATTTACCCCATGTGCAAACAAAAGGTTTCGTTTCATGTTGGATCCAGAAACCATGTTGTCTTTTCAGTCTCTCTCAGAGACATGGAAGACAAAGCCTGGGGCAGAGGTCAAAGCTGAAAAAACCCCACAAACCAGAAAAACAGAACACCAATAGGTGGACTGACGTACAGACTCCATCTGCAGGAGCTCCCTTCTCTCTGGCTCTGCTCCACCAATTGTGTTTGCTCATGTGTATTATAACAGAAAAGCCAGCCTTGGCAGGAATGTGAATTCTAACTCTGTTAGAAGTAGGCACTGAAGTGTGTGTTGGAGTGTGTTGCTGCAGATGAACATGCCAAAGCCTGGTCAGCTCTAACACACCAGCGAGCAGTGTGAGAAAAAGCTGAGTGGAATTCACACGTCTGCACTGACTCATAAACCCCCGCATATGTGCTTCCCGTTTTATCTCTGTTGCATCTCCTCGGTGTTCATGACTGTTACAGATATGCCTATTAACATGTTTATAGCTTTAATTATAATTACTATCGTTCTTCAGTAAATCAGCAATTAGCTTTGGCTGCATTGTAATGTGGATAATTGAATTTCTCTCTTCACTGAGCTTTTGCTGATTATAGGAAAGGACGCTGAAGTTGCCTATTGTTGGTATAATTTGCATTATTGCCGTGTATGGAGGTGCACAGGTGCACCTCTAGTGTAACATTACACCTGTATGTGTCTCTGTGTGCATTTAAATGTTATACCTGTGATGTTTTGCTGCACCCCTGGAGCTGTTGGATGGCGCAGTGGAGATGTTGCTGTGTGCAAAGCTGGACTCACAAACGTTGCCCTGGCGGGGCTGGGAGGACCGTTTGCAGCACTGTGGAAACAAACGAAAACATTTTAAATGTTGCTGAGTGGCATATGATAAACTCTTTAAATAAATTACTACCAATGCTGCTAAAGACATGTATTTTTTACGTAGTGTGATTCAAAGCGCTCCCCTTCGGAATAAAACATCTCCTCCTCCTTACGCAGGTTACACTGGGATTTCTTAGATCTCTTCTGTTAACTCCCACAGCTCTTCCTCACACACTGAGAGCCTCAGGGTGGGGAGTTCCTGCTGCCTCCATTCTGGGAGCTGACTGTCAAAGACTAAATGGTGTTGAGTTACTTTTATTTCTGCCTTTTCCCACCTTCCTCAACATTATTCTTGCCTTTTCAGAGATTGAGGTAAATTGTATTGTGTGGAGAGTAGTGGGAGGCTGCTGACAGCTTGATAAAATCAAGCGCATTAAAGCTTGAGGTTGTGTCACAAATCTTCTAGCAACAATGAAGGGTGGCAACTTAACTGAGGTCCAGATGTGTCAATGATGGCTGAATATGTGGCAGCTGGGCGAGAAAAAATTGATAGTGCACCTGTGAAAGACCGCTGCACTGTGCATTTACTGTATTCCAGCAAATAAGAACCGATAGTCCCAAAAACACAAGGGTGGAGAAACTTGTGGTGCATAATGTGTTTGCCAAGTAAACATAATGCACATTTCCATCACTGTAGCAAATTCCACATTATGAAAGGGCTGTTTTCAATACCTGTTGTTGTGTTGTTACTGTTCCATTTCAGTCACTGCGGGTGTGTGTGTGTTAATATGTCAGCCAACTATATTTTGTAGTATTGACAGCTTACAGTAACATGCTTATGACCAAATATACTTATCAAACATAGGTGCTTGTGTATAAAGACTCTTATCACTATCTGATGAAAAATGATGCACTTGACATGTCTGCTATAGACATTACTTAATTTTTAAGGAAACACAGGCCCAACAATTTGGGAACCTTTCGTCTGTATCAATGGGCAACAATGATATTATACGTAACAGAAATCTTATTAAAAAGGAAACATATTTTAAGCACAAATCCCATATAAGGTTATTTTCATTGGTGAAATGGCACAGAAATCATCTTCTCAGTTCCACTAGAAGAAACAAAAGAAAACATTAAATTATTTGAAACTGATTTTGTGGTAACAGGCTTTATTGTAATGTTTAAACACACATGAAATGTTCTGCATATCAGACCAGCCCCTTGCTCTCATCTGCATCTAGTAAGTCAGAAGAAACACCATCTCAATAATTAATAAGCCCTTTTAAAGCCTGGTTTTACCACAGTGGGGAAGTTTACTAGTAAAACTATGCAATTAAGCCCTCAGTACTTCAGTTCAGGTGAATTTCAAGAAGCATTAGGATAAAATTTAAAATTTAATTATGTAGACACATGGAGGATTAAGTATGACAGAAACAGTGTACATGTAAGAGTCATACAGTATATACAGGGTCTCATTTGTCCAGCATTTGGCCAGTAAATCACATTTTTGTTCATAAAGTGAGACAATGCTCATTTGTCCACCTCCTTCCGTGTGGCAGAGAGGTAATTTCTGATTGGATTTCTCCAACACGTTCTCATCCCAGGACGTCGCTTTGTCACACAGCCCTTGAGTCTCATCCAGACACACACGGTACCCTTTAGTATCTGTCAGCGGCGGGCAAATCCTTCCAGCCACAAAGCCCTTTTAACCCATGCTTAACATGAAATGACAAGTTTAGCCACGAAAACCATGTGATTAGGTCTACGAAAATATCAGTGACTTGTGTTTGGTTTTGACGCAAACTCCAATCTCCTGGGTACAAGTGTGTGGTGACAACTTTACGGTCTCATCCAGATGTGAAAGTGTCTTCTGCGTCTGGACGAGATGCTGAGGGATGTGTCATAACTACGGTATTTGATGCCATGGGAATGAGACCAGGCTCGATTTATCACATGTCCTTCATTTGGTGCAGAAATGTATTCTACCTATAAAAATTCTGTGTCTTTCTCTTTATTGCTTTCCATCCATTTCGAATTTCTTTCTTATCCACACTGATCCTTCTGTTGTGGCCTCTCCTGCCTTCTCCCCCTGTGGTAGCAGTCATGACAGGAGATCTACATCAGCACTATCGTGCTAAGTCCCAAGTCCTCCCTTTTAACTGTCTTCATGTTCATCCCTATCTCCGGAGGAACAAATATGCAATGAAACAAAGCAGCCGCTTGTTCTGCATTTCACATGACAAGGCAGACTGAGTTGCACAGCAGCAAAGATCTGCTGCGAACTCCTCAAAAGAACACAGGACAGCACAAGAAAGTGTTTAAGGCTTTATACTTTAAAAGCCTTAAAGATGTAAGGAGAGTGGTGTTGGTTTGATTTCCTATCTGCAACACAAACCTATCTGTGGTTTGCATCTGTCACGCAGTGACAGTTTCCTCTCCTCAGCATTATCTCAGCATCGTCTAGACTTTTGTAACATAAACTGAGAGAAACTCATTTTTGTGCAAATTCATTCTCCAAAGTACATTTATGCTTTTTCTTGATACAAAGTTCTGAGTTTGATGTCTAACTAACAAGGTTGTCAGTGATACAATCCTTTTTGAGGTCTCTCTGCAGGACACCGGCCTCATTAGCGTCACACATGCTGCCACAGCTACGTGACCATTCAGATGAGGCTGATTTGTGCTCATAAAACCATGACATACTTTTCTTCCTTCCTTCCTTCCTTCCTTCCTTCCTTCCTTCCTTCCTTTTTTCTTTCTTTCTTTGTTAACTTAAATTGATGGTATATACTCACCAGCTTCAAATAAAACAGACTTGTAAAAAACCGACACAGAAACACAGCAGCTCCTGTGAAACACATAATCTTGATTTTAAACCAGGAAATACAATGTAGGAGTTTGCATCTTCACATATTTAGGATTGGTCAAATGTCTTCGGGCAATAACACGCATCAGTGCTGAAGGTCCTTTTAAAAGTGACACCAGTTAGGGTCAAGGAGGTGCTGCACCGTTTGATTGTCTCTGCATCTGATTCAGAGATCCGAACGCCATGAAAAGACAAATGAAGTGACAAGAAAAACTTTTCAAAATTAAGTCTCCCATTATTTAATGCGTGGAAAATTCTGTTTAAGTGAAAATAATAACCAAGACGATGAGATTTTTCACATAAAAGGGGTGTTAGTCTGCGAGCGCCAATGTAATTCCAAGCTGCTTCATTTTTCAAATCTTTCTCCCTTGTTGGAGTGAAGTGAATCACTGCACTACCCCTTTAACACTGGCTGATATCGTCAGGTGCAGACAAATGCAAACAGTATTAATGTATTGCAAACGCAGCATATTTGAGCAGGTGAAGAATCCAATGCAAACCCCTCCTGTTGCATCTCTCCGTCCACTCTGTGGTGTTCTGACACCACGCACATCCAAGCTGCTAACTGACACAGAAGCTTCCAGTGAACACCTCCTCAGTTCTCAGCGTGCGATAAAACAGCAAATATGAAGTTTTAACAATGAGACATTACATTAGAAAGTGGGCTAAAGTTATTCAAACACAGAAGGAAGGTCGAGGTCGCCTTTGTTGCTAATTAATTCACGATTAAGAAGAAGCGGATGACAGTTTTCATGCCCCTGCGCGTTCTGACTGAAGGAAATGTCCACATGCACAAACTTAACAATGCTGTGCTTTTTACAGTTACAGACGGAAATAGTCTTGTGTTTAACCTATTCATTCAGTACAGACGAATAAAGAGTTCTGCCTACCAGCTCAAAGGGGGAAAAGTGCTACCAATCTGTCAACGCTGACACTGTGAGCTTCAGCGGCCATTTTGTTTCAGCTTGAAAATAGATTCAGGCTTTAGAAAGACTCCTCAAGGAAAAAGCATAAACTGAGCGCATGTGTCATACAGCAATACTGACTGTTCATAGAGGTCATCAATATAAATGTAATGTTTTCTCGCACAGCTGCAGGCAAAGAAACTCTGCTCTCTAGCGCCATAAACGACGCATAGATACAATGGGGAAAAGTAATCATTGCTCTGACAGTGACTGCATGCCGAGTCTGGACATTTGTGGTGCTAAGGGAGCATGCAGTGGTGTATATTAATGGATATGTGTGTGCACTGTAATGGATGTTTTAATCTCAGAGATAGGAATACACCAAACGCCTCTGGCACTGAGGTTTTTTAACCCTGACAGAATATCCGGAGGGAACCAGGAGATGATTTTTACGATTTGTACAGAGATGCTGTCATCAATAACAGCTTTACAGTATTATAAACACACACACACACACACACACAATGTGTATACAGCGCTGTCTCAGAACTAAGCTGAGCAGGCTCAGGGTAGTCTTGTTCATGATAGAGACAGAGCAGTTTCAATTATGCCACAGTGACAGACAGACTCAGTGGAAAACCTGTGGAATACATGATAGGGTGGTAAAACTGATTGAAAGAGAAAGACGGGCTCAGTCAGAGCGGCTCTTTACTTCAGTTCTTAATCAAATACCTCCAGCAAATGGCCCTGTGGTGCTAATCAGAGGCGCTCGTTTCCTATAACACGCCACTGCTGGATTGTTCAGCTTCCTTTGTGATGACCTACCTGATTATACTGAGTGCTTATCTGCATGGTCATGTGCTTAAACAAAAAGTAAAAATTAAATAGGGGTTTAATTGTGGTGAAGAGTGAGAGAAATTAAGCCTAATAGCCTGCTGTGTCTGACATGTTTGTATGAGTGCATGCTCCTAAAACACCACTGACCCTGTGCTTGTTGCTGTGTGTTCAGAAATTTTGGTAATTGATTGCCTACAGACGGAAGTCAATGCGATTCTGGGTGTGTAGGCACAAAACAAACAAATACAATGCATTTGCATGTGTGCTCCCCTGAAGGCTCTTGTAGAAATAAATTAAATAAAACAAGATTTAAAAGGAACATTTATACACTGAAGATCAGGCTTATTTTTCTCAACAATACATTCTGTGGAGTCAGTAAACAATAATCAGTATTTCATGAGCTTGTGCTAACAGAGCAATTAGCGAAATAAGAGCAAAAAGATCACTTTTAAATTGTTTTGTATCATTTGGAAATAATGCAGTTTTACTGTAGTTTATTCAGTTGAATATTCCTTCATTCTCTTATAGTCTACTCGTTATATTCTTGGCAGAAAAATCAATGGCATGCAAAAAAAAACCAAAACAATAATTATCAAGCATATGCATTGTTATCACTTGATCTTGCAAACCGACAGTTAGCTCAGAGTGCTAATGTTACTGCAATTTAAAATTTGTCATTTTACGTCAGAAGAGACTGGGTGTCATATGCTTTCAAAGTATGTATAGCACACAGGCCTCTGGGAGGACATATTCTGTCAGTCTGAACAGCTGTAGTCTCTAATGTCACCTCTTCAGGTTGGCAGACTTGCTGGAAAGTTTTTCCAGACTGTGTGTTTGTCTTTGTCCTGTTGAGACACTCCTTCTGACGTCCTGTGTTAAGGTTTATCTTCTCTTGGAATTACAGTATAATTATTCTTCAGCCATCAACGATTTTGTGCATTCATTTAATTAAGTCCTGAGTGCTTACAGACAATTTCATCGACAGCTTCGCAAGGCGCACCTGAATGCACCATCAAGAGTGTGTCAGAGACTAGAGACTCTCAGCTCAAGTTTTTTATTACACGACTATTTTGGTCCTAAAATTTACCTGCCAGTGGGGCCGACAGCCTTGTGAGATTTATTCTTTAATTTCAGACGCCGCTGGTGCATAATCAAAATGGGCCGTTTGCTGTCTTCCCTGTTTCTGGGACTGCGGATGGATGAGCTTTACTGTGCCACTTTCTGGTGCTAATGCTAATTATTCTTATTTGGTCTGGTAATTTGGCCAACAGTAACTTCAACCAAATCCAGAAGAGGTTTAAAGTAATTACTTTGAATTGCGTGCAACAGAATGTGGTCCGGGTGCTGCAGTGGAGGTTGAGCCTTCATCACTATGAAGCAGCAGCACAGCAATGCTGAGCAGACCCACACACTCCTGACGGCATAGCAGCTTAATGAAACAACTCCACTCAAACTGGAATTCTGTGCTGTGAGTGTCTGCATATGACATATGTTATGTCTAAACAACGAACAACAGTGAACCTAAATCAATTAAAGGTCACAGAGCACAAAGCGCAGCTCCTGTCCGACAGAGTTTGATATTTTTCATTGAAAATCTTTAACTCAACTGACTCCAACTGGCCAATTTCACATCCTTTATAAAGTCTCAAAAGCTTGACAAGAAGCATAAAACCTAAATTGTGATTTCTCAGAAAGTATGAAAAAGGTACCAAGAAGCTGAAGCAAACGGATAAAGAGCAGTGACCCATTTAAAGTTTGAATGAAGTTCCTAGTTGAAAGAAGAAAGAGAATGAGATTAACGAGCAGCAGGTTTGAACATTCCTCCAAATGGCTCACATAAGACAAGATAAAGATTACAACAACATGAAAGATATAAAAGTGAACAGCAACCCCAATAATGTTCAAAACATCTGAAGATTTGAACGGAGATTTAAACTTCAAGTCTGTGCACGTTTTGGTCGTGCCAACAAATGAAAGCTAATAAAAGAAGATCAAAATGTACTGCAGTGCAGTATAATTACACTAAATCTGTGCATTTCCGGTCATATGGCATATAATATTCAAACATAGAAAGGTGGATTGCTGGCTGTCTCTTGATCTTCATGTAAGTTTGGGAGGCCGGCTTGTCCTTGGCAGAGCACTCAGCTTGAGGGTAATATGAGGAGACACACCTGACACCCCATCTTTGCAGTCCAGATTTTACAGATTGCTTTGAAGCTTTGGTTGGCCCTGTCTCCAAGCTCTATCTTAGATATCTGAACCATTTGTGAATCGAATCTCTTCAGGCAAGAACACCCTTATGTTCTGAAGTCTGTTAGCTGAAGATTAAAGTCGAAGGGGCCTGTGCCATGCTGCTCCATTCAGATACTTTTACTTTTTAGACCTGTTGATTCAAGTTGTGCATTGAATCGTGTCACACAGTATACTGTCACTTTAGTACCTGCACTTCATAAGCATCCTGTGACCAGCATTTGTCCGTCTCTGTGAAATATGATCGTGTGCATCAGAAGGCCGGAGTAAACAGGATATGAAGATTCAACAAGTTTCAACAAGTTTTCATCCCAGGTCATCAAACACACATGTCTTTTTGCTATGCTGCTCAGTGTCTTCAACAGATTCTCAAGGTACCCTTTGTTCAGGTGGAATATATTTCTTGTGATATGAGGTTTGAAAAATAGCAAAAAAGACTGCATATTTTCCCATGGGCAGTAGAGAACAAAAAAGAGGTTGTACGGCAGTGCCTTCCAAAACAACCCTGCCTATTACAAAACTGACTGATTCACAATCAGTGTTCATTTTTAAAGGCATAGTTTTGGGGAAATACGTCAAGGGTCAGATGGGAAGAATGTGTCTCGTTCATCAGTATCTGATACCACACCCATGTATTCACAGTAAACCCGAGACTATGTCCAGTTAGCTCAGCATATCCCAACATTTTGAACCGTTGGTTTAAGTCTTGGCGAAATGGAAGCACAAATTGCTTGAATGAGGTCAGGATAAGATAAGAAATTCATTTTAAGAAAGTGCTCTTGACTGTCAGCTGTACCATGAACTGCTAGTGAGAATATAAATTATGTTTGGATCTCTCATACAGACACACACGCACACACAGACGCAGTGATTTATCCATTTTGTGTATATTAATGTGTTTATGATGGATAAAAGTCTGTGGTGGATACATTGCATGTGCTTTGCTTCATTTTAAATTTAAATCACACCTTTGAGAGGAGACATACAATTTATCCAATAAAGCTTCATGTCAAAACCATGTAGATCAGATAGATATGATAAACATGTAAAAACGATTAAAGCTAATTTATGCCCAGCAGTGAACAAATACACACAGGCATACATGCAGACCCCCGAGGCGATGGAAGACGTGGATTTGACTGACAGTCAAATTAAGGTAATGTTTTCCATGGCAGCTACTCTGCAACGCGCATCTGGGAGAGATGTGATGACAAAGAGCGCTGAGAAGATGATGAATGACATCGCTCCCAAACCACCGAACGATTTCTCACTCAAAGACCTGTGAGTCTGACGCAAGTGGCCAGGTGGAGACGGGACTACACACTGATTCATATGCGGCTAAAAACTGCAGGGGGTGATGAATTTTATGATGGATCCTAATACTCTGAATACTCTGAGGTGTTCTGTGGGTACTGCATATGCGTGATTTGTGATAATCTCTTCAGGGCCACTGCTAGCACATACCAAATTATGGATGTTTGTTCTAAGTAGAGATGCAACAACTAGTCAGTTAATCGATTAGTTGATGGAAAAAAAAGAGTTAATGGTTGATAACTGATTAATAGTTTAAATCATTTTTCAAGCATAAATGTCAAACATTTGCTGGTTCCACCTCCTGAAATGTCACAACTTGCTGCTTTCCTTTATCCTTTAGGATAGTAACTGCAGAGTCTTTTGAACAGAAGAAACAATTTAAAGACTCATTTTAGGCTCTGGGAAATTATGATGAGCACCTTTGAACATTTTTTTTGACATTTCATTTCAAAAAAAAAATTCAATTAATCATGAAAACAGGGGGCAGATTAATTGATAGTGAAAATAATCACTAGTTGCAGCTCTACTAAGCAACAAAATATTTTGAATTTGTGCAAACTGAAATAAACAGGACATGTACTGAATGTTGGAGTGGATTACTGATAGAGTCTGGATGTGCTGTTTGGTTTATGCTGGTATAACAGCCCAGCCGCCATAATGAAATGTTGCCACTGTACGTTTCTGCAACTCACAGATCTGTTTCATACGTATCACATCACCATTTCCCTCGGGATCAATAAGGTATCTATCTATCTGATCTATCTTGTATGCGTCAGATCACTTTCAGATTATACTGTATGAACATTTGCAGCCGTCTTTGTGATATTTTCAGTGAAATGTTGAAAGATTTTCCAGAATATGGAAACATAAACGTAAAGTTTCAGTGTATTCCTGGTGTGCAGAAACATGTGGTGCCAGTCATTATTCTGCACACTGAGTTGAGCGTAAGCAGCTGAAGATACTGTTCAACATTACTCAGTCACATCCTTTTTAGCCTTTCTGATTGTTAACCACAACAGGTTAATATTACCCTAATTCTGCTGTCTTCTGAACACATTTAATTTTTAAGACACCCTGGGTTACGCACATGAACGCTGTTTTCCATGTGTATGAACACGTATGAACGCTCTTCACCAGAAGGCAGCAACACTGAAACAAAGTCAAGGTGGAAAAAGGAGCAACAGCGGTCACCTCATGCATTTGCAGGTTGATGTTTGGGGGCCTCATCTTGGCATCCAGAGCATTATGGGAATTAGCCGTGTAGTTTTTCAGACTGCGGCTCTCCTTCAGGTGGGCCTGGAGCTTCTCCCTGCGCCTCCTGAGGAGAGAGACAACAAAGGGGAGTGAAGTACACTTTGACCTCTGCCAGGTGATTACTGTTTATCCTGCATAGGCTTTGGGTTTCCAACCAACTAAGTTAATACAAATATCAGTACCCAAGTACACCAATCTGTATTCTACCACAGTTTCTACCACTGATTTCAACCATTTAACCATGTGACCACAGACGTCCAGAGCGCCAGGTGCTGGTATTCTTCAGCAGTCATTATGGGAATAACTGGCTTTTCTTATGAGGAGATGTTGGCAGGCAGCACTACCTGACAGAACAGTACAGGACATGAAGCACGCCAAAACCACGAGTGTTTAGGTGCATAAAAGCCTGCAGCCGTTGTGAACATTCAGGACAAACGTGATGACGTTCTGATCTTTGTTTCCAGAGATGCATGTGATAAGGCAGAGTCAGTCCTTTGTGAAGAAGCCTAAATTTTCTCTATTTTTGGTTTTGAAGAGTATCCAAACATCAGCTAAATAAGATAATTTCATACAATCATCCATTTCAAAAAGACAAAAACACACAAGAAAAATAGGAAAAACACGACTGTGCTTCTGCGTCAGCTAAAGCTATCTTAAAAACTAAAGCCTGTTCTGTGGATTTGTTCCTGAGTTTTTCTTTAAAATTTTCAGATTCATCCACCGACTTGTTTCAAAAAACGAGTCAGTGGCCAAATGATTTGCGTTCCAGCAGCCTCCTGCTCTTGAAGAGAGAGGAGAAGAAGCTGTTGACCAAAGGAGTGTTTGTTCTGATCCTCTTCTTATTTCTTCTCTGAGCAGTAATAAAGAAATCCTTAGAACAAACTAATATACCTGACATACCTTGACTCATAAATGATCATTTCTGCTAAAGCGTTTTGAGTCTGGACTCTCTTCGTTTCTCGGATGTGTTTTTATTAACTGGTTGAAGCAGAACGCTTTGCAATTTTCGTGCAAAGTCACTGAAGGACTGAAGTCATTGACTGCAAAACTAATTAGTTCGACCCTAATCTTGCATAGATGCAGACCTGACTCATGGCAAAAGGTCTGGAGATAATCATATTAGAGGAAGTGCAATAATTAGGCCTTCTGGAGCAGAGGGGTTGTAATCTGATTTCTGTCATTCATCTTAAAGAAGCTCTCCTTGTTTGTTTTCCTGACCAGTGTACATTATACGTTCTTAATTTTTCCGACACCACTTACCCAAGTTTGTGCTTTTACGCTGAATGGATGGAAACGCACTAAACCCTTTTATCACAGCTTCATTCTGTCGTGTCAGAGGTTTTCTTGTCATTAGACACAGCCCATGAAGCCAATACAGTCTGTATCTCGACTTTCTGACGAGTGACAGAGATGTAATGATGGGTTTACAAACAGCCTCATGCCGAGCATCCTCTCCACCTCTGTGGCACTTTAATTATACTTTGTTAGAAGACACAATATTAGTAAGAAAGGTCCATTACGTCTGCTGAAGCCTTGACGGAATCTGGCTGGCTCGTTCGATGCTTTTGAATGTGAAAGGGCATGCTTGCTCTTCATGATAGAAGCGCTTTTGACTACACAGACATGAAATCAGACTTGTTTGAATGATGTCAGTAACAACATCCGATGTCAGTTTGATTTATTAACTATCCTGCTAGACTGCTTTTGCGTAGTCAAACCTGTGTGCTATTAAGAGAGGGTCTCAACGACAAGAAAGTCTTGCCAGTCAGTGTTGCTCAAAAACTTGCATGTCTTTAACAAACAAGCCAATAAAACTTTCTTTTTGTGCCAAGGCAGATTAGAAGAGTGTGGAGGTCAGGGCAGTGAATGGCTGTAAGGAACTGTAGTCATGATTGTTCACTAGCCCATACCTTACCCGTTATTTATCTGCAATGACCATGAATGCCCCTGAACAACACTGTAATGGATAAAATGGAATAAATACATAGAAAATGATTTTAGATGGACATAATACACAGGTTTCACTGATCAAATGCGTCCTGAGCGGTAACTTTAGAGCAGGATAATTTAAAAATGATCATTACAGTATTGTAACATGATTTCCACCCCTGCCAGACACATACGCACTCAATTCAGGTTGTCCTTTAAAGAGCAATGATGACTTCATGAATAAAAGAATCGGTTCTCTTTCGTTTCACTGTATTTTTGTCGGCCTCTTTTTTTCTCACCGTGAGGAAACCTTTGACTTCTCTTTATTCAGGTCACTCAGATTTGCATGAATGCTTCCTGCTGATCTGTATGCGTCTTCTCCATTGAACAAGTTTCCCGACTCAATTACGGATCCGTTGAAAGCGCCTGTCCATCATGCCTTGATCCGATTATCTTGTTGTCAGGCTGCTCACTCACTCACATCATTATATTACAGAGGGAAGCCTATGGAATTACAGTGCCATCCATCACAGGCTACTCCACGGTCCATATACCCTGAATGACAGACTGCCATTACATACCGGATGTTTGACCCAGCCTCCTGAGAATATAGAATCTCTCCAGGCAAGCAATGCAAAGTGCTCACATCCAGGCATTAATGTTGGCCATTCAGAAGTATGCAGATTGGCAGAGAGGGAGGAATGAGAGACAGTGAAGAAACCATACGAGCTGACCTTTGGGCTGTAATGGACTATGTGTGTACACTTAATGAGATTTACAAATTGTCGCAAATACCCGGTCTGGGATTTTGTTCAAGATGTTTGATGCCTCAACGTGTTCCATTGGCCTGCGCTAAATTAACAAAATGTCTCCTTGGGCATTTCGTCTGCCCACACCCACCTGGGCTCATTACCAAATACTGTAACACTTCGCTTACTTTTGGACTTATGGCAGAATTTTCCGTGAATATTCAAGTCAAAGTGAGTTAGAAAGTTTGAAAATCATTGGATGAACTTGTGGTTCAAATGAAAGCAAGGAGCCTTGTGGTTGGGATGAAATTACATGTCACTGCAGCTAATTTACCTGTCAATATATTCATGAGAAAATTCCATATGTCACATTTATGCATTGCTGGTAAAATGGAGTTGTGGTGAAAATGCCCAGTTACAGTCCTTGAACTTTGTGTGTGTGTGTGTGTGTGTGTGTGTGTGTATTTGCATATTGATTTGTGTTTTCCCTAATCATTCAAAGGGGAAACAGATCCTGAATATTCAGAGACATATTTATGTTGCTCAGTACCTTCGTTTATGTGCTGATTGAATGTGTATTTTTACTGCCAATAGTGATGTTAAGAAATTAAAAGGATAAGCAACCAGTTTATTTCAACTTGGGTCTTATTTTTGTAGTTTTGCTCATCATTTCCAGTGTTTATGATAAAATTAGATGTTGTTAATTTAAGCCTGAAAAACATTTTACTCAGATGATACTTGTACTAGTACGTCTGTGCCAGCTGAGTGCTCTTTCAGCCCGACTAATAACTTTTACTGTGTTTGTTTAGAAACAACATGACTGATTGATTTTGCGGCAG
The DNA here is from genome assembly GCF_020382885.2 of Scatophagus argus. Classification (NCBI taxonomy): domain Eukaryota; kingdom Metazoa; phylum Chordata; class Actinopteri; family Scatophagidae; genus Scatophagus; species Scatophagus argus. The sequence goes on from NC_058502.1 coordinate 2,054,746, forward strand.
CAATGTCACCACAGTCTTCTTAGCAATTATCAAGATTCAAGATGTTTGTTTTCACCTGAGTTGTACAAATATTTCTTTAGCTGTGCTTCACTGCAGAAAACAGCAAATAAATATTAATGTATATGAAGCACATAAACGTAAAAACAGAGCACAACAGCAATAAAGGGGATGAAAGCTGTGAAAGATCTGAAGCAACTGATTATATAAAAAGCAATAAACATAACAACAGAATATAAATGGCGACAAAAGGTAAACAGCAATAAAAGGTGCGCACAAAATGAGCCATCATTATCAGCAGGAATGATGACCAGACAGATGAAAGCGTTCAAATAAGTCCTGAAGATCAGTGCAACACTTGCTAAAACAGTTTGTGTGTTTTTGTGTGTTCATGCTCTCACTTGTTGCGGCAGTAGAGGGCCATGCACAGGGTTCCCAGGATGCTGATCGCCATGGCGATGGACGTGATTGACAGCACCTGTCTCTTGTACACCTCTTTGCTCTCTGCGGGGAGAAAAAACAGAGGGAGGAGCCACATTAACATGAGAACAACACACTCTTTGGGAGCGCAGTCGTGGATGAGTTGCGTATCCGTCAGAGTGTGTGTGTGTGTGTGTGTGTGTGTGTGGGAGACACTCAGAGGAAGGGAAGGATGTGGGGTTTGTGTGTGTATATCTGCTGAGATCCAACAGTCAATATTCTCAGAGCCAGAGTTAATACTAAATTAATACTATGCAGTAATCTCACCGTAACACAGAGTTAAACATGGTTTTGAGGTTTGTACTAATCCACTTTTAATTTCTAATATTGTTGTTTGCAGCACCCAAACAGCCATTTTACATCATCAAACAAGCAGCTGCGGTGCAACAGTTCTCTGGGGCTCTTTTGTATCTGCCTTGCACATTCATTCCTGTATGAGTGTAATTACTTGTGTAATGAATAAACTAAACAACACTGAAATAAAATAACTCAAACCCCACTTACGTTACACCAACGCCTCTTTACAATCCTCCAGCAACACCTGCTATTCTTAGTTACCACACAGATCTTTTTATCAGCTCCACCACGCCGAGTAATGGTCCGGTGCTGCTTTTAAAATGGATGCCACATGTAATGGAGCTTGAATACATGGAGACAAGAAGAGTTATAGTGCGGACGGATGCCATTAGTGGAGAAAAATGGAAGCTGTCTTGTTTGCTACGAACAAGTAAATCATAGTTGCCTTCAGATACGTTAATAGGCGATCAATCAGGTTTTATTTAGCGACGCTCAGACCTTGGGAAAGCACAGAGATGACACAGGATGTTGGGGTTTTACATTGAGGTGATGGAGACAGATTTTTAGTGTGGACGGCTCTGAATGGCCACTTTAGCACAAAAAGACAAAGTTCTAGGCGCTGCAGAACGCACCTGCAACCCTCTCAGCCCACTCAAGGGCATCCCGACAGCAGGCAGTGAGGGAAGAGTGTTACCAATTCATAAGCACATCAAGATTTTCAAGCCAGTCTGGGAATTCAAACCGGGGATCTCTCAGTACGAGCTGACTGCTGCAGCCTTTAAGTGACTGATGCCCACACAGATGTTTCACCATGCAGTCTGTCATGCATAATACCTGAAATAACTGCTGTCACCGTTAATGTATTCTCTTCTCCTCACTTCTGTCGGCATCTCTATTTCTCTCCTTCCATCTATGTCTAAGTTGTGTTTGGAGGTCAGTGTTGTTTTGATGCCAATAATCAGCCTGAGTCATCACTTTGGCTCGTTGGCTATAATTATATCATTAGAGGGAGCTGGGGACTGTCCTACAGGAGCGCACTGAGGTCGGCTGCAGGGAAGGCAGAGCAGCAGAGGAAGCTGGATGAGAAATAAAAATAAAAAGACATGAGGATCAATCAGAATGAGTGCAGAGTGGAGAAACGATGTTGTGGAGGTGCAGCACCCCCTTGTTTTCTCTTCTGAGACAGATTTTCTTTACTTTTATCCCCGGTACTGGCTTATTCTGAGTACTGATCCAATACTTCTCTGTCGTTTTGATTTAATACATGTCAAATGAAGACCTGTATGTACATGCATCTCATATACACTATGTCCCTCTTTATTACTGAATTCAGTTGTGGTATAGGTCTGTTTTTCGGGGTTTGGGCTCAACCCCTGACTTCCAGTGAAGGGAAATCTTAATGCTTCAGCATACCAAGACATTTTGGACAATGCTATGCTTCCAACTTTGTGGCAACAGTTTGTTGAAGGCCCTTTTCTATTCCAGCATGACTGTGCCCCAGTGCACAAAGCAAAGCTCCATAAAGACATGGTTGGATGAGTTTGGTGTGGAAGAACTTGACTGGCCCACACAGAGCCCTGACCTCAACCCCATCCAACACCTTTGGGATGAACTGGAACGGAGATTGTGAGCCAGGCCTTTTGGTCCAACATCAGTGTGTGACCTCACAAATGCTCTACTGCATGAATGGGCACAAATTCCCACAGAAAGCCTTCACAGAAGAGTGGAAGCTGTTAGAGCTGCAAAACTGTCTGTGTGTTTACAACGAGACGTCATTAAAGTCCCTGTTGGTGTGATGGTCAGGCGTCTCAATGCATTTGTCCATATGTTGTATGTTGTGTTGACATTACATGTCAGTCCCCTTACTGTTTGTAGGAGATAGCACATTCACATATTAATTTAATATACTCACTGACAAGTGAAGTTGGGGGACTAAAAAAGAGTAAAAATGAAACCAGTAGAAAAAAAAGAAAAAGAAGCAGCTGAAAGCTCTGATGCTCTGCTGTAAAGAGGGAGGGCAATGGAAGAAATGGGGTTACAGGAGAGGAGCAGATATAGTTTTCAAGTTTTCATTTGTGTTTTTTAAGTGCAATTTTCATTTGTGAAAGAAAAAAAGCCTTCACAAAAGTGTTTTTCTGGTCGGTGGAGGGGGAAAAGATGCTTCTTTGACATTGTGAACAAAAGGGGATGGAAACAGATGATGAAGATGATGCTGGGGATTTAGATGGAATAAAGGGACAAAGACAGAAAATTGAATTCTGGGATGTCTTCCTCATCCCCTGTCTGCAATGCTAATACAACTAGGATTGTTGGTAGGCACACAAATGTAAGTGTAAGTGCACATACACAAACTGAAGTTTACAACACTGGAGTTAGTGGGAAAAAGTACAGCAACATCACACACAGTGAGACGTTCGTGTTATATGCATGCGGCACGTTTGCTGTGAGGCCAATCATAAATGTGCAGCCAAAGTCAAGCTGTGCTTCAACTTGCCTCCAACGCTCCCACGTTTGTGCTTGGACACGCCTACAGCATGCACAGCCACGCTCTCTTGATGTGAATAAATCATACGGCTCAACGCAGCGAAAACATGTACAGGCTTCATCTGTGGGCACGTCCATTTATTTCCACTTTACATGGCAGTGTTCTGCCCTGCAGAGCCCCACTGTTCGCTTATTTACTGCAACATTATTGAAAAATATGATTAATATTTTCCACTAGAGCTGGTAGCAGCAGCCATACGGAGGTGCTGCTGTGACCTTTTCGTATGCATGTAATCATATACATTCAGAATGTGTTTGCAGCAGCCATGTTTCCATACAGGTGATTCAGCCAGAAAGAGAGAAATCAATAAGTGATGGAGTTAGAGGTGAAACATTCTCGCTTTGTACACAACAAAGATTAAAGTTTTTATGACTTGTATTGATTGATATGACACCCAAATACATAAAAATAATACCCGCTGTAGTGGAAAGCCTATCCTTGAATAAATAAAGCAAAGAAATCTCTCTTTCTGGCATTCATCCACATATAAAATGGGGTTAAAGGGGCACTTCAACCATGTTTCTAAATAATGGAATCTTGCAGATATTTTTTCATTTGCTCAGTTTGCTGGATTTAAAAAAAAAGTTTTCAAATTTTCAAAGTCTTGACCTAAAGTCCATCGAGCTGATCTTCTTGGAGAATCAAAGCAGCCTGTTCCATAGATAGTGAGTCCATAGTCCTCTCGCCAGTTCTGCCAGTTCAGACGGTGTTGCTTCCAGTTTATACTTAGTATATAAGTGACTGAAGGTTTGACATCTATATAACAGGTTTTCAATATCTGACTGAAACTGTTTAACAAGAGGACAATTCAGTGTACCCTCTTCACAACCACACCAAAATAATTTAGATAACCAAACGTTAACCAAGATAACCAAAGTTTGGTTTCAACTGATTCCTGGATTTTCTGCCTCTACCTCAAAACAGTAAGCAGGTTCCTCAGAAACAGATGAAGAATATCTTACACTAAAGCTGGGAGCAGCAAGAGCTATGAAGGTCCTGCTGCACCCTCCTCATATGCAGGTGTTTCCAGCAGCCATGTTTCCATACAGAACTCAAAACATGATGCAGTGCAGTTTCGAGGTTCCTCTTGATAATCGCTGGTGACTGTTTTCTTATGGTCTAATTTATGTTGATGATTGACAGTAGTGTTACAGGGCCCTCCAACACATATCTCAAAACCTGACCAGATAAAACCCAAACTTTCTGCATGAAAATGGCACTTAAAAACAATCTAGACAATATGTTTCATGCAATTTTGGGTGAACTGACCCTTTAAACTATGATCCAATTTTACAGGGATGATCAGCTCTTCTCTGTCACCATAAACACCTGTGTGTGCAAATATACACACAAACACAGAGTACAGTCAGATAGTTGGTGACAGCACAGACACAGATCCTCACACACAAACAGGAGTGACTAAAGTCTGGCAGCAGGCCGAGTTGGACAGCGTGTCTCTGAGGCACGCTGACTCTCAGGCCTGGTGAGAGGACTTAAGTCTGCATGGTGGGGGTTCATGACATGTAAACACAAACAGCGGACACAGAAATGCGCTTGACAATGCTCCAGCACAGCGCTCTCCACCATTTGTCCGTATCAGAGTTTGTAATCTCGACCCATTAAGTTTGGGCTCGCATTTTGTCATTGTTCCATCAGGCTTGACTGGACTGCAGTCTTCAAAATCACACAAACAAAATCCCTTCTGCATCAGCAAATGAGCTTTTATACTCCATATGTGATATCTTACCCTTATTTAAGGCAGAGGCAGTGCCAGGTTTGTGAATCATTGAAAGATTTTTATCTAATATTTTGGGCATATGGACGATTCAGACTGCTGGCAGACACCGACACTGTCAAGGTCTGTTGCGGATATTAGGTTAAGGTTTATTAAATTGTGTTGGATTTGTACAATTATGAATTAAACCGTGGTCTCTAGTTTGAAGGTGGTAAAATTTAATGTTTAGTGGCAGCACACTGGAATTGGTTCAAGTTTGACATAGCGGGTGAATTCGGATGATTGGTGGTACTCAAAAGGTCACTTTTGGCTGACTGCTACACAATCACAGTAGCATACTGATAGTTATGTCCTTAATCACATAATGTTATTTCAGGGCAGAAATTTGTCTCGAAGTCAGCGCAGACGTGCATCACCAACCTGCTGCCAGCTCACTGCTGCTTGACAGTAGTAAAGTTCATTTCCACTTAGTTCATTAAAAATGCTGACATGTAAAGCCGCCACATGATGCAATTTTTTTCCCCACAGTGAGATTATGATTTGTTTTCTGGTACCCCCTAAGTGCAACATTATAGGCCAAACCGTGCCCAGGCCTGACCGGGGTCCGACCAGCCCCTATGCCATATCTCCCTGTCTGTCCAGACTGACAGGGATCAGCATGTGAGAGATATGACAGAACAAGGAGTGATCAGAGGACCCAGCCAGACAGGGACGGGATACTCCAGCTTTAGACTCTTCATGTGCCGCACAGACTGCTGATGGAGGATAAAACCTTTATTTATGCAGGTCTGCTGTGCTAGAGTAAGCATGCTTTCTTGGCTGGTCACGGTCCTTTCCTCTATTACTCGGATGGCTTTATTCACCCATTTCCATATTGAATATATTTAGATGACTGGGACTATTGTTTCAGCGGGAAATCCTCTCTTTTTGTTTCTGTCTGGCTCCACGGTTTAGAAGAGGTTATCCACACCTTTCCTGACACTGTTGTAATAAATTATATGTTGGTGTTAGCCAGTCAATTGCTGCCTCTGCTCTGCTTCTTTCTCACCAAAAGCACTGAGCACATGGCCTCTGTGCTGACTCGTCTTCACAAGCTTCCAGTGTTGGATTGAAACTTTTAACCTCTCAGATCTCCTCCAGGGTTCTGGTCATCTGAGATAACGTGAACCAAAGCTGTTGGCTATTCTGTGATCAGGGCTGAGACACAGCTTTATTTTGTAGTTTCTGGACTTTAATTGTTAGGTCCAAGTGTGTCTTCTACATCTGTGTTACATGTCAAACACTTGAAAATTTGAATGTTTACATGACATATACTCAAAAATGGGTCTAATTCTCAATCAGCTGGTGTTATTTGATTGAGACGTGATCTCTGGGGAGACACCAGAGTGATTGCTTCCCAGTTTGCATTACATCTGTCTGTCTGTCTGTCTGTCTGTCTGTCTGACTGACTGACTGACTGACTGACTGTCTTCTCTCCTGTTTGTCATCTCTTTTCTCTTCTTTGACACTGAGCAACGCAGGCCTAACATTTTGCAGACATTTCAGCATTTCAGTCCCTAAGTTGTCAAAGTCGAGCAGATTGAAATGAAAACTTTTTCTACCTTTACCCCCATGCGTAAAAGACAAGTGAATGACATAAATGTCACTAACTCCTATCACAGCTGTCAAAATGCATGCAACCGTTTGCCAAATTTCCCCTTTCCAGCACAAACACACCTTTAAAGCCTCTGGATGGAAACTGAAAATCAACACAACTTAAAATCCACCCCACCTCACCCAAAAATATCTGCCTGTAACGCTTTGCTCTAACATTGATTTACATCCAGGTGGAACATCTTCCAGTCAGAGCTCAGTGATCCCTGATGGAAAGGAAATATTGATGCATACACAAGGGACTGACTGACTAGATACAGTAAAAATGTCTGCCCTTTTTGCCCTGCAATGTAAAAAATGTATAAAGGCCAAGGCAGGATCTGAGAGTTCTTGAATATATTCTCTGTTTTGTTAAACCTTTGGTGAGTGGTGTCCAGGGTGGAGAGATCTCAACCTTCAGACACTTGTCTTCTAATTTTAACCTCAGAAGCTGACTCTGTTGAGGGAAGGGCGGTTTGTTCTCTATGAATCATGCATAGGCATGTGGATTGTCTTGTGCAAATAACAACCACAGAATGAGAAACACATTTAAATATAAGGTAGTCTGGTGCAAATAACAACCACCTGCAACTCTGACCTCAGCAGCACAGATGATGATTGAATTTACCCATTTCAGAATGAATTCCCAGTAACTGACCATTATGAGCTTTGCAAAGACAGATGTTGCACTGGATTACATTAGATTGTACATGTGTACCAAAGGGGACAGTGTGTGTGTGTGTGTGTGTGTATGAATGTAAAGCACACTGTTATTCCTCAGATTCCATTGGATGAAAAATGTTTTACAACCAAGCTGAGCTGGATGGAACTGATTTGTGCTTATGTGGCTGACTTTTCAAAGAATAGTTACAACTTTTTTACAACTATCAGTTGCGATGAACAGAAATAAGAATTTTATGGGAAGAAATTAGAAAGATATTTAAGTTCATCACTACTGGCCTTGCCCATCCCCGCATTTACGCCTGGATATGAAGACTTATTCTTTATTTCTGAAGAAAAACCCAATTTCCAATTTTATTAATTACAGAAATCGGTAAAAGATGATTTTCAGTGGATTGGTATTTTATACTTTAGTCAGCTTCCAAAGCCACAGACATTGACAGCCAGGGTGGAGTGTGGGAGGTGCTTATCTATCTGTGCACTGCTTAACACAATGCTGGGTAAAACACTGGCAGGACTAGAGACATTAGCCAGGCAAAGAAAATGTGGCAGCCTGAACAATGTTGCCAAGGCATAAAACCTCTCACTGAATATAAATGGGAAAACCTGCAGGATAGCTCTGCGAAACAGATCATCTATCACTGCCAGGTTTGCATAGTCTCAGCAAGTTTCCTGAAAAAAGCTTTTGTTCGTTTCACTGCAAATGCAGCAGTGGTGCAGCGGACAAAGAAGAATGGCACTACTTGTTCCTCTCAGATTTAACTTTGAGAATGTAGAGGCTGTAATGTCAAACCCGGGGGAGGCCATTTTCCACTCTGATCCATTGCTTTACCAACCTGTCGATGTGGAAGGGGCCCAAGTTACAACAACTGAGAGAGTGAGGGGTTCTAGTGAACAACAAGCCTCCATGTTGTTAACTAGCATTCCTCAGCTGTGACACCCGACACAGAGACTGCAGAGGAGAGCCAAGAACAGGAGAAGGGGGTTTGGCAAGAGTGAGGAGCAGCCGCTGGCGTCCTCCCCGCACAGCCTCGCAGGCATGTGCATGGGAAACACGCAACCATTGGATGAAACTCATCTAACTCACATAAGTAGGAAGGAAGAGCTTCAGAAACACACTTCTGAACACTTGCCATGCGTGTGCACACGGACACACGCGCACTAATGAGGAGTGCATTTGGTTACAGTGCCAGCATCATAAAAACTCCCTCACTGTGCCCTGCCTGCCTCTCTGTTCTCACTGTTTCCAAGGAGACTGCAGCACATTGATATTCTGAAGGGACACTTCATAAGCAACTGTGAGAGAAAGAAATAGAGGGAGAGCAGGAGAGGGGAGGAAAGCATAAAGACAGAGATGATGCAGGAAGTAAATACATGTGTGTAGAGAGAATGGAAGAAAGCGTAACAGTGGCTAATAATTTAAAGAATACAGCATGTGCACAGGGGGTTTGATGGTGCTCAATGCATGAACCTGCAAATGTACGTTCAGACAGATGGCATTTATCCCCAACACAGCTTTGATGTTTCCATGGCAAATGACATAATGATGCCATATGTGATTAGACAAGTGGGTGTCATGAACGATGCATGTGCTGTATGTAAGCAAATCACACAGTGCACAATGTTGCTCCAACATGACGCCCTGCCATGTCAACAGTTGTGACTCGTGCAGATACAAGACAAGAAAGGATTCCTTACCCATAAACTCGATGCCCAAGTGATCTGTTGTTTCAGGCCGCAGAGGAGGAGCAACGGGGGAGGGGGAGTTGGGGGGTAGAGGGGGAGGGAGAGAGAGAGAGAGAGAGGGAGAGAAAAGAGAGGTTATTATTAAGAATAGTATACGTTAGCATTGTGTCACAGTGTATAGCCGGATCATCTCTGAGTTGTCCTTTGACGTAAGCTGCTTTATCGCTATTTTATCGTTGTCACATGGAGTCAGAAGGCACATGCCAGTAATGTTATAAGAAATGACACACACACACACACACACACTTGCTGTCTGAGAGGTCCCTCAGGGATGATAATATATTCTCGAACCTGAAGCCTGACCTTGACCTGTTCTTAACCTTAAAGGCCCCCATCCCTTATCTGCTTCTCACGACGAGCAATGGAGATATTTCCCATGGGAAATAACAGAAGTTGATGAATTGTCAACATCTGAATCAAAATCTGATGACACTTTCGGGGTTGTTTGCTCGTGTTGTGAGGTCACTGTCAGTCAAATCTGATCAAACCACACCCACAAAGTCCTGTTTTTGGTTTTCTTTGTTCGCTTGCTTTAGCTTTGACTATTTCCTCTTCTGCAGCGATTTAGCACTGCACATCCATATCATCATCGCACCCATGATAAGCAATTAATAAAAATCATGTGGTTCTTTTTAATTCCAGTCCTTCCTCTTCTTCCTTTTCAAGCCCTCGCGGCTGTTGCCCACAATGACGGCTAACAGCTGAGATTTGGCAGAGTACCAGAGCCTGCACACACACCGACACACACAGACAACACACTGGCCTGTGTTACCTCAGTGCGTGAACAGAATAAACATGGGAGCTCGTGTGCATTCTGTTGTATAAAGCATGTTAGGGAAACCAGATGTCGGAGGTTATTTTGTTTCCACGAATGGACGCCGAAACCATGATTGCGTGTTTTTGGCAGTTTTAAAGCCGAACATACAGACGGTCAGAGTGCAGCTGCTTGCGTTCTGCTGTTTAAGGAAACATCTAACAGGCATAGAATTGTTTCATCGATGCACAAATGAAGACCTTTCAGGTTAGAAATTCCTGTTTACTTCAGCTGTGTGCCTTGAGGCAATTTGTGATCTTGTGCTTTTAAGGTAGCAAATAAGGGAAATTTATTATTATGGTTTCATCCCTAAAAATTAGCATTTAGCTTTACAAACACATAAAACAAACAAACAAACAAAACAGCTTAATTAGAGCAGCTGTGGACCATAAAGGCATTCCCTGGGCTCTATAGGCCTCGAAATATCCCTCTCCCCAACTGTCAGAAAATAATCTAGAGGAAGTGCTGTCTGTGGTGTCACCGCTGGCTTCCACCACACTGTCGGTGACTTTATCTCCTGAGTGGCCTTGCCCTACATCTTAGAGTGGGTGAGCTGATCTTTCTAATGCGAAAAGCTCTGTCCAATCTGCCCCCAATCTTTTCGGGCAATGTTAGCACAGATGTAAGCGGATCATTTTTCACTTTACCAATGACCCAGAGACCTCTCTCCACTGCCTTCTTGATTTCTCCCTTCAAAAACGCCCGCAATGTGGGACAGGAGAAGATGAAGGAGATAAGTGCTGCTCTCACATGAAAGCTTTTGGAAATAATCTACATTCAGGTTTTTGCAAATATTTGTCAGCCATTGCATTGAATGAGATAAGCAGCAACTGGAGGAACGGGTTTAGGTGGGTTGAGTGCAGAGATTGGGACTGGGAATCAACATTTCTCAAAGCAGTTAAATGAAATAAATGAGCAAACAAACACAACCAAGAGAGTAGAATTTGCATGTAACAAAAATGCATCTGTAGGCCTTATTTTCAGCCTTGGTGACCCCACTGACCTCTACAGAACCAAAAGAAAATGACAGTGTGATCTGTCCTTTGAAATTCTGCAGTTCTGCAGCCCTTTGCTGCCAGGGTGAGAAACCCAATTTCCCATGGAGCTCAATGAGTAGGGCCTAGCACTAAAGCTGCCAAGGTTAGGGATTTCATTTTCTGTGTAGCTTGGTGGGTAGAGCATATATCAGCACCAGCACTGTCAGGATATGAGCTTCAGTTCCCATTGGGGCCACCCATACTCAAGATGTATGCACTCCTGCTACTGTAAACCACTTTAGATGGAAGGACCCACAGAGTGTCATATGTTAAATATGCTCTGTGGGAACGGATGGCCTTTGAATCATTACACTGGCTGACGGATGCTGCTGGAGATGTCACATTTGAATCTGAATGGCAGGAAACTTTCCAATAGTGGGGGAAAAAAATAATAAAAAAATATCGATGCAATGGTGCAGTCCCAGTGTGGAGTCTTGCATTTGAATATTTTGTGTAAACATCATGACAAAACTGCTCTGCAATCTGCAAAATTGTGCAAGAGATTATTTCCTGTTGAACAGAACTGAATACCACAGTTTTTTGTTTTTGTTTGTTTTGTTTCACAAATTTTATTTTTTGATTATTATTACTTATGCATTAATGTGTAAGTATCATATTAATACTGTGATGTTGGGTAGTTGCAGCTGTTATGCATCATGTTTTAGAGTAAAAGAGTAAAAGTATTTCATAACGATACGTTACTGATTACGTTACGTTACGTTACTGAGATACGTTACAGACCGTGCTGATGAAACTGAGAGTATAATCACGTGTGGAGTCCATTGCTGTGAAAACTGCTGTTTGTTGACACTGAACCCAGCATAAATGAACTGTGAAACCCACTGAAACGTCCTTGAAACGTTTCATCCTTCTCACATTTGCAATCTTCTTGACAAATGAACCACACACCATACAGGATGAAAAACTGAGCAAACCGATGTGTAATGCTATATCAAAGTAGATACTTCCCGATGTGTGTGTGTGTGTGTGTGTCTGCAGCCTGAAGTGAAGGCAGGTGTGGGTGGCGGGGAGTCCATCGTGTGTCGCCCCACTTCCCCTCCCTGTGGACCTACACATGGTGATGAGGATAGGTTGGATATCCGTGTGTGTAGGTGTGCATGTGTGTGTGTAGGTGTGTATGTGTGTGTGTAGGTGTGTATGCTTCCTGCTACCTCTGGAGTGAGCCTCACAGTGGAAAACAGATTAGCCGACCTCCACTGGGACAAACACCCTGCTGATTTACAGGCTACACTCATCTGAGAACAGTCCTGTATGTGTCATATTTCAGCAGGAATATATCATTAAAAAATTAGCAGTGGTAGCCACAGTCACAGTCAGTGTCATGTGCTTCATTCTGTCATTTAATTAAATTAATCTAAATTACCTGCTTAATCTCTCAAAATTCTGTAGGTGTAGTTAAACTCTAATTCTGAGAAAAGGACATGAATTTCATCAACACAAGAAAAGAATGCGTGCAAAAAGTAAATTTCATTCCCGAATGAAATGTGGCTGTGGTAAGCATAGCCAGCTGCCTGTTTCTTCTTCTTCTCTCAAAAAGGTTGGGGCCTTGGCTTGGCCTTGCAGCTGAGTTCAAAAAATATTTCAAATGTAGAAATATTATTTCAAAGCAATGACAGTAAGAGATGGGGAAAAAAGAGATGGCAGCTTTTGAATTACGACAGAAAAATTAATATGAACTCTCTCAGGGTTACTAATCATTTTGTGATGAATGCAGAATGAAAGCACTAACGCTGTCTGACTGAACCGCAATCATCAACATGATTAATTAATTATGTAGCTGTAACTGACAGATTACCTTGAGCTAGTTCACATTTCATCCTCGAATCATCCATGAATTAATGTTTCACTGGCAGGAGTAATTACATGTGGGGTGCCACGAGGCTCAGTGCTCAGCCTCATGATGTTCTGTTAGTCACTTTGGTCTTTCATTAGTGCCCGGTTGATATGGACTATTTAACACCAACGATAGCTGCTGCACTGATGAAACAAGGCCTTTTACAACTGATTCGGGCAATTTTGACCTGCCATCTTTTTTGCCTTCATGCCGCACTGAGCAGCACTCAGTGTCATTTTCACAACAGACTTTACTTTATCATATAAAGAGACCTTGACTTCAGTCTCTTTTAATATTTGTGTCCACTTTGACACGATTTAAAAGTGCAGGTGACAGGAGCCAAAAGAAATGATGCACATAATCTGTTTTGTCTAACTGCCTTGAATAGCCACCTCAGTCCTCCATCTCATAATATTACTGCTATGATTTAAAATGTTAAATGTGATAAAATTGACTATAAAAATACTAACGCTAAAATACATTCATCATTGCAAGCCTGGTGTTAGAGGCTTTCAGTGGCTTTTAGTCTTAAAAGTTTGGCCTCACTTTATGCTCTGCTTCAGTTCGTTTTTAACTGCACTCAGAAGGATATTCCATAAGAATTCCCTCATGCTGCCTTTGTTTAACTCATATAATGTTTATGTGTCTCCAAGTGCGCTGCAACACACACGCAAACGCAGATAATCGTCATCCCTCTGTCAAGCTGAAAATGAATTATTCCACAGACAGGCATGAGGGACTGATTGCATCATGTTCACATCTCAGTCTGACTGATAGCTTCTCTCTCCATGTGTGCAGAACTGAGAATACACTACATGCTATTTCCAATTAGTGCCCAGCACTCTTTAGAGAGCGGGAAATAAATTGATATTTTGACAGATGGCGGCTCTGGAGGAGCCGAGAGGAAACTAAATGATCACTTCGGATTGTCCACCGTTCAGCCTGTTCAAATTAAATTCTATATGGATAAGTCACACAATCTGTGTGACTGTGTTTCTCGCTTTAGCTCCCGATTGCTCTGAGTTTCATAATATTTTCTTGTTTAGATTTTGCAAGTGTGTGTACATTTCCACAGGGATCATAGCTTGTTTATGTGCAGTAAATGAAAATGTAACAGCAGACAGTTATTATTAGTAGTGGTGATATTTTTTTATCGTCGAGCCTTATTTGTGGTTAGAAGTCAAATTATTCACACACACACACACACACACACACACACACACACACTCTCTCACACACACAAGCAAGGTTTTAATCTGATGAGACAATATGTCTGAAACATTTGTTTCATCCTACTGACAAAGCTGCAGTAACTGCTGCCTCAAGGTTTGCACCCTGTGGATAATATACTTAAATCTGCCCTTGTGCTTTTCACAGATATTATTAGGTCACATGTCTGTCCTTTTACTGAACTATTTTGTGCCTTTATTTGAGGATTTGACAGGATAAAGAGAGAGAGGGGGAGAGAGAAAAGCGGATGACATGTAGAAAAACGTTAAGGACTCAGCCCCTCGTTCACGGGAGGCACACGCCACCACATGAACTACAACCCTCACATGTGAGTCTGGAGCTGAGAGGAGGCGGCTGCAGGATGCCACAGATTAACGGCTGTGTGTGTGCAGAGCTCGACTATGTGTTTAAAAAGCCCCAAACTTTCCATCTGCTGGATGCTCAGTATCAGTCATTGTTGAATTTGAATGTCATCTTTCGCAGATTTCTTTCATCATTTTTTGTTCTTTCTGCCTTGTATACTTCTTTTTTTGTTGTTTTTGCCCGCAGCAGTTGCTATGGCAACAAGGTGTTTGTATCTTCTGACCTGACAGAAAGTCTTTCATCTGAGCTGTCTGCTCTGCATCCATAAATCAGAGGAGTCCAAAGAACGGACCTGGCGAGGATGATCTTCTTACAGCTAACTTTACCACCTGAAACCCACTCAAAGCAGCACTGCAGCAGTGAGTAAGGAAACAGACTCTGGAGTCATTGTCATTATGCAGGATGGTTGGAGGGGGAACAAAAATCTGTTAAGCTCCACTTACCAACTTTTTCATATAAACAAGACTTTGAAAGAGAATTGTCATAAATTCTGCAGGTCCACAAAGCTTCTTAGCCACCTTTAGTTGATTGATTTGGTTTTGTGCCACTATTAATGTACAGTTTTGCCTCAGCACTCTCATCGGCCTTGTTCACCGCAGCAGCAGACAGCTGACAGCAAACAAATTCTGGTAAAAATCCACCTGCAGACAAACAAAGTCAGCAAAGAAAGTTGAGACAGCTTTTCAGAGCTTCTTTAAAAGGAGGAGCTGAGAGGAGGGAGCAAACATGACTTGCTAACAAGATATAAATAAGTGACTGCTTGCTCAAGCTCAAGCCATACCAAGGTTTTAAAGTCAGGACTGAATGTGTTCCATGATTGTTTCATAAGAAAACAATCTTCAACCTTGAGTAATTTAAAATATATCAAGACAGACACTGTGATCAATTCAATGGTTTTCGCCTCAAACCAGGAAACAGCCCTGGGATGACCTGCCTTACTGCAGTAACTCAGAGTCAATAACCAATCCCATGATAAATAGTGTGCAACAAAAATGCCAGCTAGCAAAGAAAACTGTGCAGAACAGGACACTGAAGGGACGTAACAATCCAATTTAACCTTTAGTGCCAAGACAGGCATATCAGTGCATGTGAGGAGTCTGGTAATCTTCAAACAGTCTGGCTGAATATAATAGAAATTAAAATAGAAACAGAAATCTCACAGGGTTTTGTTTGTTGCTTTTGTTTATTGCAGTTCAGAATGACTGTCTTTATCCTAATTGCTTTCTCTCCATCCCTCTAGCCTCCTTTGCTATGAACTGGCTTATTTTCTAATTCTCTTCTAATTCTTTTCTGATTCTCGTCCTCTCGCTCACTCTCTTGATTCTGCTCCTTCTTTAGTGTGGAAACCTCACTTCATCACATAGCGATTAACTGCAGTTCAAGAAAATGGCAGCTTTACAGATCCAGTTTTATTCATCTGTTCACACCCTTCCAACCGTCGCACTTGCCAGAATTATCATCAACGGATGTGAATGCTTCTCAGAGATAACAAAATCAAAATGAATCCAACATAAATCAAACAACAGATGAGCCGATGTAGAATAATCTGTGAGTAAATCACATTTCTACATGCTCCTGTTTATACAGTAAAATAAAAAAGCGTGATGGGAGGGGGTTGAGGTTACACTGATTTCTTAAAATTTTAATTTCACTCATGCCTTCGTTACGACCCCACGTCGTTGTAATACAACTATTAGTTCTCAGAGAGCCAGGTGGGTGTTCAAAGGCCATCACACACAAGTTTTTTTGTGCAGCTAAAGAAAGTGTAGTCTTCACCTCCATTTGACAGTAACCTCCCTCACATTATTTCCCACTCGCTGCCGAACATTAAAACAAAGTGACACATAATGTGACAGAGAGCTCCGACCACACGCGCCTTCTTTAAACTGACTTTGCTTTTGTGTGCTGTTAGAGGGTCGAAATCATTTTCACTCTCAAATGAATTGACTGAACCTTTTGGTACAGCACAAGGACAAATTTTTACATTAGGGATGTTTTTGAAAGCCTTGAAGTGTATTCATAAATATGAATAGCAGGGTGAGAAGTTGCATGCAATCCACAATGCAGAACTGAATCTGACCTTTTAACATCTGAATTGAGATGGGATTCATCACTGTGGACTTGGACCAAGCAGTCCACTCTGTACAGGCTTTTTTTCCCTAATGTGTGCTGTTCAACAGGGAGAAAAATAAAGAAATAAATGAGTCCGTGACAACATCTGAGTCACCATGGGAACACCTACAGGGAGCTGTCAATCATCATCAGGGTCGCATCTCTCAGAACACATCTTCCTCTGTGGCTCTCAGGCTAAAACCTACACACACACACAGAGACACACGCATACACACACACAGAGACTCTCACATATTACATTTGTAACACCTTGTACGCTTTTTATATTTCTGTCTTTTACTGTTATGCACCATCAATTTGTGATGTGCATTGTGTTCCCGGAGTTATTTTGTGAGTTAATGTGATTTATCTTTTTGATGTACCCACTTTTCCCTCAACATACCTCGTCTACTTCTACTTTAGCTTGTGCTTTTCCATAATTTATTCCCATAATGGCTTTGAAAAATCTCCATAAAACAGGTGTGAGCTTGTTGCGTTCAGGTACAGGCAAAAAGTGTAGGTGGGAGGAGTGACAGCCCCAATAACAACAGTGAAAGAGTGAAAGAGCACAACTTGGGTTGGTTATTCACAAAGTATAATGTTATGTAGATGCACTGCATTCTGCTTTATCGAAGTCCGTCTCTTCTTACAAAAGATTTCTTTCTTTTGACTCAGACACCATCTTCTTTTTACTGTTGGTTGAACACAATGCTGCTTTACGTTATTCAAGATGGAGTGCTCTGTCCGCTGACTTATATTGTGTAGGGCTTACAATGAGCTGACATGAATGAAGAAGATGCAGAGCTGAGATTAGACATGAAATGCTCTGAGGTCTTGCTCAGCCCAAATTGTTTATCCAGATTGTGTCCAGACTGATTCCACAAAGTCTGGGCAGCAAAACCGGATATGCAGGGTTCACAAATTGGATCCAGACTACATTTGGAGGTGGTCTGAAGTGTGATCGAAACTGAACTTCTACAGATTTGCTGAGGCCAGACAGGCTGGGCCCTCAATTTGGACTTTAAAACATCTTTTGTGCCACTGGCAACAAAACGAACAAGGACTACATCAAAATGAGAGAGTGAGAGAAGTGCATCAGGGTGCATAGAGTGCAAATAACAGTTTGAACAGTCTGTCTTAATGTCAAACAGCCTGTCGGATTTAAAAAACAAATCTGATTCGCCTGAAGTGTGAACAAAGCCTTATTTTCTGGGGCATCGAGTTCAGAAAAAACAAACTATCTGTAATTGACCTCCCCTGGAACCATCCTTCACTGCTGAGCAGGTTTTCAGAAGCAGAACTCAAAAGTGGTGATGATACCTCTGAGCTGCATGTGTTCCCTTATCCAAAAGCCTTTGTGGGGAAATTCAGATTTCGCTCTCGTTTCATAAGCTTCCAGGGTAATGAAAATGATCTGTCAAAGAGATTAATTCCTTCTGATATGATATTTTATGCCCATTAGTCACCATGTTAATTGCAGCTCCCTAATTATTCTGTGATTCATCACTATTATACATCACAAAATTTAAAATTTTTACATCACAGAGATTTCAAATTAACTCTTTTCCCAATGAAACAGTGTAAACTAATAATGTTGACTCAGTCACAAAACATACCTGATAATAACTTGTAAATCATTAAGTGTGCCCCTCTGGTCTTTAGATCAAAGTTTACCTTTTAAAAGTTATTTACAGGATGGGTTGGATGACAGTAGCAGAAATGTAAAGGAGAAACTGAGCCAGCCAGCCTTTAGATGTAGCAGAGAGAAGGTCAGCCAGTGAATCAGTGATGCCTCTGGGGCCTTTGGAAACCAGGAGGATGGAGAGAGACAGAGAAGAGGGTGGCTCACCAACCGGCTTTGCAAGGATGAATAAGTAAGAGAGGAGGAGGTGGGGGGAGAGTAAACTGTTCCCAAAAGCAATGAAATGAAGAAGGAGGCAGGACAGAGAGAGAGAGAGACAGGACATGTCAAAAGAGAGTTTGGGTAGGTCTGGTAAGTGATAAGAAGAGTTTCAGTAAGCAGTGCCTGAAGGGCATGGAGGACTGACAGAAACAGAAGAACGAGGTGGAGGGAGTGGAAAGAGAGCTGGATGGAGACAGACAGAGGGCAACCCATGACTCAGCAGGGCAGGGCACATGTCACGTACTTAAGTCACATACAGTTCGAGGCTGTCACTCCCCCTGACTCAATCTGTCCAGACAAACAGCCAATTGACTTGGACATTTTAAGGTAAGCCGATCCATTGTGAGAAAGCGACACGTATACGGCGGAGGAAGCTTAAAGTTTGGATGTGCATATATGAAAATGTGGTTTTAACATTGTCCCGAATGTCCTTTATTGTACAAAGCTTCCAAACCTGACATTTCTCCTTCATTTTTTTCCCCCCAACATGTTCTCATCCCATGTCGTCGCACACTTTTGCATCTCATCCAGACCCATCTAGCAGCCTTTCATGTTCAGGCCAGGGACTTGATGCCACAAAGTCTTTCTAACACGTGGTTAACATGAAACAGCACTTTGGTCAAGTTTAGGTACAAAAACTGCACGGTTAGTTTTAGGAAAAGATCTGTGATGTTTGATTTCACAAGCGATGCAAACTCTTGATTGTCTGACACTGATATGGACGTGGACGCGTTTTCACTGGAGGTACGTTAAATCCTGGTGCGTCTCACCCAGAGCTTCTGCTTCGGATGGGGCCTCTCAAAATGGAGGGATGAGATTTTACTCAGTGACTAAGTGACTCATAGATGACTGCTGTCTGAAGGGATAAACAGGACAATCTCAGATGTGCAGGTGGAAATTAAAAAATGTAGACGAGATCAGCCGTACAGCTTGCTGTGAATCGACTTAAAGAAAGTCTTAAACACAACACATTTCTTTGATTGATGGGTTAAGTGTTAAGTGCTCCGAGCAGGGTAATTAGTAAAATAACTCCCAATCAAAAAACTAACAAGCAAACAAATGAAAAAACAAACAAAACAGCTAACATAAACAAGATGTAAGTTCATGTAGGTTGGAATAAATCACGCAAATTAAAAATAAATGGCTGCTTTTACAGTTTTATACTATATGTTTATGACTCTGCCGGCGAGTCTCAGCCACCGCTGCTAATAAGGTCATCGGAGACATGAATCTGAACTGTGGGCAATTCAGCTACTTCTACTGGAAACAAAACTGCAATTCAAGGTTTCCAAAAATGAATTTTACAGACTGAGCTATTTTTCACCTTTTGAGTTTCATGTACATCCAAGTGCCAGACCCAACACTACGTGGGTACGCGATGAAAGTGACTTTTACTTGTGGAAGCCTGAACCATCTCTAACCTCTCAACGCCCCTGTTTATGGGCTGTTACTCCATAATGGTTTAATAAGAAAACATACATATTTACAGTACATTGTGTGTCATCCTTCATCACAACCTTGAACTGTCAGACTGTTGTGTTGGTTTCATCCTTTTGTGCTGACAGTCAAATCACTCTTTTCATGGGTCAACAAATCCGGTATAAAAATGGTGTAAGGAGGAGGGGGCAGTGAAAGGTAATCTGGGGATAGCTGGAGTTATTTTTATCTCACCAGCTATAAAGGACCAGTGTTCCTTTTAGTGCACTACAGTTTAATGTGGCCACGCAACCCGAGCAGTGATCCTTGATCAGTTCTCTTGTTCATGGAGGTTTAATGACTACAGGCCCTGGAGTACAGCCACAGCGAGGTGGAGCAGAGGCAAAGCAGTGTGTCTTAATGTACCCAGACACTCGTCTTGAATCGGGCTGAGCTGAGGGGGTGGAAAGACACACGGTGTGATGAGTTCAGCCTTATAGGAAAAAAGATGGAAGGGGACAAAAAAAACAAGGGCAGAATGGATGACTGGATGAAAGGAGAGACGGCTGTGAAGTAGAACAAGTCAGTTTGGATGAGGAATCCAGTTTTCTCACACGGAAGTGATGGTTGACTCTGAAACAACCTTTCTGGGGTATGTTATCAGTACATACTTTACATTCTCATGTTTTCATTTATTTCATCTTTTTTGTCTTTGTATTCTTAACGGCTGCTGAAATACACAGCACACACTACAATGTATGGTGGAGTAAATGAACAAGCTCTCAAGCACACACTCCTTTACACACTTCACTTCATACTGAAAAGACTTTATATACAAAAGGACTAGGACAGCTAAAGCTACAACAAGAAAGTAGTCGGATTTCCGTAAGCACTGGTTTGAAAAACAAACTATTATGTACTGTTGATTTCTATGTAATCAATAAAAGGCTGCATGTGTAAACATAGCTTTCATTAGTATTCCTATGTTCCCTCTTGAATATCACAAACCAGAGAACTGGGCTTTGCCTTCCAAAGACAAGTGTGTGAAGAAGAAGAA
Organism: Scatophagus argus; assembly: GCF_020382885.2. Taxonomy (NCBI): domain Eukaryota; kingdom Metazoa; phylum Chordata; class Actinopteri; family Scatophagidae; genus Scatophagus; species Scatophagus argus. The sequence goes on from NC_058502.1 coordinate 2,075,646, forward strand.
AGGACGGCGGCGATAGAGAGACTAAATCGTTGGACACTGTGGATGCTTCTGTTTGTACAGAGATGATACTCAGTGAAACTCCCATCACTTACACTGTCCTCCCATTGACATCCAATGACACCATCCTCAGTTGTCAACTGGTAAAGCTTTCGAAAAGACGCATTAAAAAGCCATTTGGACTGGGCAATTTAAAGTCATTTTTGCTCCACTATCGCTATCATCCAACTGCTCCATCACAGAGGTCTGCCGACCATTAGCGTGTTTTCCACCTGCGTTCATGACAAGTTGTCACCATCGTTTAACTCACCGGGGGCTGGTTTTACGAGAACTGTCATTAGATGAGACAGTTACTGAAATCACTGGATCTATCTGAATCAAAAGTCAAACACATAAAGTCACATCTAAGAGACACCAACAGAAAAAAAGAAAAAATAAATCACATAGCTGCATGAACCAGATCTTCTTAGAAATGAATGTGGGAATAACCAGCAGGTGATTTGTTAAGAAAGAAAGTTTCCCTCAGAAAAGGTGCAGAACATCATAATGTCTAACTTCTATCATCATGTGGTGTCATTTTATTTCCTGTGCCCTCAGTTCTGATTTGAGTAGGTATGTTTGCTCAAAAGACGCTCTGTGCTTTGTCTGGCGGTGATGCTTCACACTGTAGCTTTTAATAACCACCACAGGCTCAGATATGAGACATACTGGTTTTGAAATGCCCCTGGGAAGAATGAACGTGTAAGAGCCTGTCCATTCTTAATTAAAAGCTCTGTTTTCGTTGTCTGCTTTTCTTTTTGCCGTGTGAAACTACTTTCTCTGACCTTTTTATTTTTATGCACTGTTGATTCATACGCATTGAATTGGTCTGTGACTTTTCCTGTGCTCAATCTACAAACTCCACACCATAAAAACTGCTCTGCCTTGTCTCCCACCATTGCCCAGTTATTAATGACCTGTGACTGGAGGGTGGGTGCAAGCAGCGGGCAGACCAGCCAGCACTGCTCTGGGATAATCTGCATCCCACTGCCATATTCTTCACTAAGCACCATCTGACAAGACCCATACTTCACTGTAAATTGGGCCTTCCAGATCCATTAGGGTCTGTATGTGGGCCCAACCAAAGTCTTGATCAGATGCTCGATGGAAAACAGGACGATGAATAAGAGGAAACAATGCCACGCTGTGCGGAATAAACGACAAAGTTATTGTTTTTAACATTCAATCCAAAACATTTGCTCTTCCAGGAGACACAGGAGTGCACGCTGGATGAATTGCTGCAATCAATATGAATTTCCATTCTTTCTCTCCCTCTCGCTCTCTTTTCTGATTGCCTGCTATCCCTGTCCATAGCAATAGATGGGCTGAAGGTAAATTGGCTTCAGCAATCAGTATCCATTAAGCTCCATTGCAACAGTCGATTTTGTATTTGCCACCGAGTTCACCTACAGTGGGAGGAATATAATTTTCGAGGACAATATAGCTTCGTGCGTTTGTGTCCATTTAAAAAGAGACAGATGCAGAATGGATTCAGTTGTTGTAGGCAGATGGAAATATGAAGGACGGGATCAGTTAATATTGATGCTGCTATGCTAGACAGAAAAGACGATGGACGTGATTAACTTTGATCAACCTATAGACTTGGGCACAAATCTCGTATTTTCCAGGGATTTAATACTTCTAGTATTCTAAATTCAGTTTATTCAGTTCAGTTTGCCGTGTGCAATGATATGGTCACAGAGATGGCAGAAATACTCCACATGTGGCCACACATGTACACCCAGCAGCGTGACCTACTGTGTTAGTCTATCATCTACTCTTCACCTTCACCAGCTGCAGCTCTGTGATTCTTGAAGGCAGTTAAACAGACTGCATGCTCTCATGTTCTCTGTCGCTGTGGTGACCCGGGCAGAGATGGAGCACAGGTCGAGATACAAGCGAGCCAAAAGTGGCCCAGCTGGTCAATGAGACACACCTGCAGCTAATTAACCTCTGCCTATACGTGTGTTTCAGTGGAAACTGACAGGAGAGGGGGATAAGTAGTAAACTGCCAACACCCTGCTGGGCACAAGGAACCTGCTGGGTGTAAATGACACTGCCACTTCCAGCCCTGAAAAAGGAAACTCTAATTAGCACATGGACAGGTGAAGTGCTCCAAGAAGGGCTGACACTGATTGATAGCAGTCTCTCAGCGGTCATGTGTAGTTCAGTAAATGTATACACAAAGAGGATACACCTTGTCTCACAGGTTAAATCCTGAACGCAGTGAAAGTGAAATAAAACCTCCACTGGCGGCAGTCCTACATCACTAAATCTGCCTGCAGAGCAGTCAGGTTGTCATGCAGCACCATCAGACAGCATGTGAAACCTGGCAAGCTCAGGCTGAGGCTCAGAACTTTCCTGAGAATCTTCTGCCATCATCTTATTTTACTGAACTAAAATTTTGTGAGGCCTCAGAAATGTTGTCTTGTTTTTGGGATTAAGAGTCACAAACTTTGAGAGTCTGTGACCACTGCAGACCCTGGCAAAGTCACTGAGGTTTACATCTGGCCTTGCAGTCCACAAACAAAATGCTTCGAACCACACAAGGACACCTCAGAGACCAGAGTAAGACATTTCTCACAGGCAGATACCTCGTCTTGTCTCCACTGAACCTGATTCTCTCATCTTTACTATTTGTTGTATGTGCTGTATGGTTTTCATTTCATCCTGTCATGGTCCTTGAGCCTTTGCTGTTTTGCTCTCTGAAAAGTCACCCACTATGCCTCATCAGATAAATCTAACATTAGGAATAATATAAGCCAACATATACACCAAAGCTCTGATTTTGCCACTGCAAAACACCCCCCCATAGATGGCACCCATGTTTAGTGCACCATTACATTTGTCAGTTAACATTATAAATTTCTTAATTATTTTACACATTTGGTTTCATTAATGAAACAAAATTAATGAGCTGTAACTAATTTTGTTGTAACCAAGAGAAATTACGCTAATGTAAGTAATCAACAAACTTGGTAGGCTCTTAGTGTATTTACTCTGGCTCTCAGTACGTACTGGGCAAAATTTGCTCTACGCCTCCCTTTAAATTTTCCCTTGCAATCTGTGTGATTAAAGTCTTATTTACTTCAGTATAGTAGCAGCTTGTGGATTATGTTACTAATCGTGATACAGTGCAGCATCTTGCACGCAAGCACTAACAAAAACATAATGTCTAGTGAGGGAGGAGATGGTGAACGTGATGCTTAAGATGGATTCTTTTCATCTGGTTTCACGACCTGCTGTCAAAGCGAGGCTTCTTTTGTTGCACTGAATGGATAGTCCAGTTGTGCCACTTCCTTCATCCCCCAACACATGCCAATTAAACTAAAAGCAGTCTGTGCCTCTGCAGCTAGAGCTCAATACAAACCAAGCAATATTATGTCTAATGTTATAAAGTGAAAAATCTTGATCCAGGATTGCGAGGTTTCAGACTGCTCCTGGTGATTGTTAGGCATTAAAGGAACTCACATCTTTCACATCTTAAGAGCCAGACCAGCTCAGACCCCTTCTGGCTTTGTATCGTAAGGATGTCAAGCACACAGTCTTGACAGTTCTTTATCCATATCCTGGTAGGTTGGATTTGCCATGCCACAATAAGTCAGCGTAAGAAGGAAGGCTGATACCAGAGCTGATGCCAGACACATCAAGTGTTTCTGAGCACTAAGCCAGTTCTTTTCCTTCTCTTCTTTTAGACGGTGTGAATTCAACAGGACGTCTCCCGAGACTCTGCTTTTCACTTCCACTGTATGGGAATGTCAGGTTGGACACGCAACCAAGCAGAAACACAAACGCAAAAATGTAGAGTACAGAAACAAACACAAAGTCTTACCACACACAACCACAAACATGCACTTACAGAAAATGTCCCAGCAGGACTTGAGAAAACAAAATCAAGGCCATTCAGTGGTAGACCTCTTTAACTGCAAGAGCACAACTTCCTCAGAATGTTTTGGTTGCATGGGCTTCATCATCTCCAATCAATGATCTGTACAGTCTATTGCAATAATAAGTATGCCACTCGAAAGCATAAAAAACTGATGGATGTTTTGAATAATATGACAGATTTAGTCCCTCTTCACCAGCTCCTCTATTTCTGGTGGGTCATACGTGATGAGTGAGAGGGGTAATTTTCATTTGATCCCATGAACAGTTTTTTTTAAAATCCTTCATTCTGTCACTAACACCACTATGTGTCAAATTTTAAAATATCTTTGGCTATTCTCAGAAGTATATTTAAAAATATATTTTTATACTACATTTTGAGCCTGTGGCGTTTATTGACATCTTTGCACTTTGCTTATCTCGTTTACAGTTTGTTTCTCCACATTTGATCCCGTTTTCTCAAGACTTTGCTAAATTATAAAGCTACTACACAAGCGGTTATGTGTGTGATTCTTTATCGATTCCCAAATTGTCTAAAGCCCCAGACACACAAAATCAACATCAAAAGATGGATGCCAACTGACAAGGTCTGGGCCAAAAACGTTGTACTTGAAGACACTGCAGAGACTACAGCTCATTTCAGGTGGCCATGTTGTTGTGAAAATATTTGTGTATTAGATCAATCAGTGAAAATAAGAACAGCCTTCTGTGTGTGACCCTTTGACTTTCCTCGGTTGGTTGTTTCCCTCAGGTTCATTTCTGAGGCACTTAGTTCACTTAGCTGAACAACCAATCAGAGACATTCTTTCTTTCACTGATGTGCTTGGCCATCTACTACAGTGCAAAGGATGCAGGACTCCACGTAAAAATCAAGGCCACAGACACAGACAGCTGGACACTGGCCATCGGCCAACCATCAGTCTGGTGTGTGTGGTGCATCAGCATCACTGCTGGAGCTTATAGGTTCATTCACACAAATCTCCTACCCCGTACTCAACCAAATAATAAACTATTGCAAGCATCACTGCAAAGGTCAAGCAGAAATGCAAGTGTTTTTATAGTTGTGTCTAAACTATATGCATGACATGCATAGTAGAACATGATTGTAACGATCCAAGACGATTGCCCTGATCTCAATGGCTGGCCCACGATAAAAGCATAAAGCTTTAAGTAATCACACATTTTATGCTTTCTTTATATCTTATGGACTGAAACATGCATACAACGAGAAACTCAGGGTTGTATTCTCTGGGAAATTGGACTTGCATGATTACTCCAGTGTTATCATCTGCGGAGCTCACAAACCTGCCAAGCATAAAATCAGATCTCATAAAGATAGTGTGAATTAAATTTGACTTCTGATTTAAATCTCCAAATCTCTCTCTCTCTGTGTCTATGGGTTTGGTGTGATGCATTGCACTGCACTGTAGATGGAAATATGCTGATTCTGACTCTGCCTTCCAGCATCGTAAAACTAGAGTGTCTCAGCTCCCAGGACTTCGATTCAGAAGGACTGAATATGTTTTTTAATGTAGCCAAGCCAAGATTGTGGAAGGGCTACGTAGACAATGAAAGTAGTAAATAAAAAGACTGAAGCAGGGCAGGAGAGAGATGGAATACTATTCAAAGAGAATACATTTAGACTCCAGTCTACGTTAGCTCCTGAATACTGCATTATCCTGTAAGCGCTCTGCAGAATGGGTAGTGCCAATCAGCCACCTCCCAGTTTGAGCAACAAAAGATGTCTCGACAACAAAAGCAGTTTGAGCCAGGTGTCTCCTGCAATGAAAAGATATGACATACTGTATGTAAGGATGATGACGAAAATCCTTTGTTGCTCGTTGACAGACTGAGGGGGAAACCTTTCAAATCTTTGATCTCAAACACATCCCATCAAGCGAGTTAGGTGACAAACTCTGTGCAAAGCCTTGTCAGCATGTTGAGAACTAAATGCACATCAGTGAGTAATGTGCAACACCGTGGGATCTTCAGTGCCTTTTGGAAGTTAGCTAACCACACATTTCACACACAAGTCCTAAAAGAAAATGTTTTAACTGGCTGACTTCATCCTTCGTCCGACCTTAAGGTGGAAAAGTTGCATGAATAAAAAAATGTCTTTTTCCAAAATTCATTGTGTCTATATCCTCTTCTTCGTTCTTTCTTTCACTTTCCACCTGTCCACCTTCTTTGCCTTTAAATATTTAAGCTGTGAGACTCTTCTCAAAATGCATTCAAGACTAAACGAGATATGGATATCGTTCATTTGAGATTTTAGTCTTGGTACGTATGGTTGGAGCAACAACATTCACTAGAGCCTCTGCATAAAAGCTGATACAGTTGTCAACATCTCTCACATACCTAGTCTATAAATCAATAAATGATTAGTCCACATTACTCTAAAATAAATGTGATAAATAATTAACCCCTTAACATTCACTTTTAATGCTTTTTTTACTCTGTGTAGCTTTAAGTTCATTAAAATATTATTCATCTTATTTCATAATATCGTTGCAGAAGGCTTTTGCTCTCAGACCTTGATAGGCATTTTCCACAACTTTATTCATTAGCTGCTCTATTTAATAGTATGTTTTCTCCTTCCCTCTGCTTTAAATTGTCTCATAAATGCTTTACATAAGCCTGTCTGGCATTTATTCGTGTCTTGTCTCCGTCTTGCCTTGTATCTCTACTTCATTCTGTTTGTAAAGCCACTGGAGTCATGACTCTCCTTTCATCCTGTGAGATCCTGAGACAGTGTGATAGCCCAACCCAGAGGATGTGTCCACTCTCATCCAGCATCTCTCTTCCTCAATCGCTCCCTTCCTTCCCTTCCGTTGAGACTGCAGCATGCCAGAGGTCCTTGGCAGCGTTTGTCTGCCCTGCTGGTGAACCTTTTTAGCTGGCACAGTTCAAGTCTCGGTCCATCTGAGGCCCGTGCCACTTAGTGTTAGGAGATGAGTTGGACGGAGAACTGTAGGCTGGGGAGAAGGGATGAGGTCTGACGCTTGGACAAGATGCGTGTTGAGGAAGGGATGGCACGGAGGAGGTTAGCGAGAGACAGATGGGGGTGAGAGGGGGCCGTCAGGAGGGAAATTTGGAAGAGGGAACGAGGATGTCAACACTGAGGCAAGTTCCAACACGAGACACAAAGGTAACCCGGGAAATGACACAAAGGTAACCCGGGAAATTAGGATTTGATGAGCTGCGAGCAAAGGAGTCAAGGAGTGATCCTGTGACAAGATTATCTGAGGGGTGAGGAAAGAAGAGGCAGGCCACAGTCTGCCACTCTTCTTTTCCTCTTTGGCACTTACCAACTTTTTGAAGCCGGAAGTAGTTGGATAAAAGCGGAGAAAGAAAAGAAAGAAAGAAACAGGTGGTGTTACTGAAAAAATAAATCCATAGGCTGTATGACAGAGAGCAGAAACAAGGACTTGTCAGCAATGCAGAGGGTAGTCGAGAGAGAGATCGAAGGCATGAACAAAAGTAGGCCAATCAATTCCAACTATCACACAATGAACTGAGGATAGAGATTTGGCAGAGAGTTGGAAAAAGTGGCAAAGAGATCAGAAATAAATGAGGGAAAGTTAAGTGAGCTAAAACTGGTACAAACAGAAAGGCTTAGGGAATGTATGTCGGAGGTTCACCCGCAATGCCAATAAGTGAAAAGACTTAACTTTCTTCCCTCTTTATTTTTAAAGTACCTTATTCCTAAGGAAAGCCTTTGTAAGTCCCAGACAATTTATATGGAAATTTTTGACTCATTAGTAGATTAATAAACAGTAATGCACATGGGCAAGAAAACGAAATTTGAGATTATGGTTAGGACTGGGTACTTGGGTTGTTCGAGAACTACTTTGTTTCTTGTTTGTGAACCTCGGCTCTTCACCCCTGGAGTTAACATGAAACACTGTTGAGCCTTGAAGGTGCTCTGAACAGATCCTAGAGAGAGAATTCCAGTGCAAGTAACTGTTTTCTGTTCTATCCTATTAAGGATGGATTTTGAGAAAATCAGCCCCTGGACTCAAACGTGTAAAAAGACCCCCCTCTTGTTTTTCTCAAGAAACTGTGGTATCCATATTATAACATTTTGCTTACAATATGTCGTGAACCAAGAAACATAAAAAGAAACCACGGATGCAGATGCATATTTTGTCAAATGTTAGACATTTAAATTTCTTTACTAATTTTAATGTTGGCTAAGTAAATGTCAAAAAATGTCATCAGGACCTTGACTCTGCAGATCAGTGGGAATTACCAATAGGAGATAACGTCTGAAGCTTCTTCACAATGATCAGCAGATACAACAGCAACACAATCAACATGACATTTGACAAATTGTTTAAGCGATGAGGATGGTAACAGTTCTCAGCTACACGCACATTCAGGTCAGGAGGTTTGGTGTACAAACAAAGCGATGGGTGTCACTTCAGTGAACACCAGTGTTGTTCTAACAAGGACAATTACCCTAATACTTGCTTGGAATTAAAAAGCTCATTATGGAGACTTAATTAATGATCTGGAAAGTAAAGGATATTAACAAAGAAGCAAGTGATACCAGTGTTGTTGGATTTGCTACATTTAATCTACATGTTTCATTTATGACACATTGTCCAAGGAGAAAATATCAAAAGGAGAAGTTTAAAACCATAATATTACCACTATAGGGATTTTTTTTTTGTGGACGTTGGACAGTTATGAGGTAAAAATCCCCAAAGGCACAGTACTGTCTTTTTACGGCAAATGGGGCTATTACACCCTGTGCTTTGTAGAATAGTCACAGATAAGCTATTTTACTGCCACAATGTTAGTGCCCCAGTGACAAAGCTGCATATTTTTTTAGAATGAGCTCAGAGGAACACAGAAATTAATATGGCATAGATAGCGAGCAGTAAGGACAAAAGTTAGGGCAATTTGTGTTCTGTCCTCAGCTATATGACATTGAGAGGACCATGTATTGGGGAGATAAAGAAATGCGAGAAGTGACATTAGTCTGACTAGGAGAGGGTATTTGAGAAAGCAGGGAATAGAGGAGAAAATGAAAAGGTAATATAAGGACAAATTATAAGAAAGAAGAGAATATAAAAAAGACAGAAAAGCTAAAGTTTAAAAGACATAAAAGGAAATGTGACGCAGGATTGCTGGGAATAATGAGAAATGTATTTTTAAGGATTCTGTGGTATTTTGCAGTAAATTGAGCTTTCTAGAGGAATTTAGTAATTATTTGTCAGAACGCTTTCAGAAAGACTACAGAAATACGCAGCCCTGCTGTTTTTCTTAATTAGGGACTGATGCTCACCTGGATTGCCAGGGGAATGCAATCAGTTTAACTGCAATTATAAGATCAAAAACCAGCAGTACTCAGGCTTCTGAGGACCTACATTAAAACCCCCTGATACAAGATCTGCATGTTGTGCACATGTTGATGGACCATGCACATGGGAAGTTTAGTTTGGAGCAATACTTTAATACCCAGTATGACTTTGGGTAAGAGAAGTAACCAGCCTACAACTGCTGCAATGACTTTCATTTCTGAAGAAAAAACATACGTGCACATTTCAAGGTGCATTTGCAACAAGCTATAGGTGATATTTGGATTCCAAGGAAACAGCAGATTTATGTTTATTCTGTCTGGTTGAGTGCTCCTGTAATAGCCATCAAGCTAATATTATATATTACTCTGTCTTGGAAGATGTTTGCACAGCGGAGTTGAGGACTTGGTAGCTGGAACACGTACAGCAAACGTTGGTGTAAGTCCATGAACATTTTCCTGAGTGCTTTATTAATGTGGATCAGCACCCTTTTAAGTAAATGTTCCCCCAGTTGAACCTCATCTGAATGATCTAACAAATATCACCCCTTTTGTTTTCCTTATGTTTACTTTTATTCCTTCAAAATTTGATTTATGGTCTAATGATGGATATTGGTGCACTGTATACATTAGCAGAAAAAGAAAGTTGAGCTCACTTGGGTCAGACAGGATGGAGTCTGTCTTCGGCAGAAACTGGTCACATCGGATTCCCTGGTAGCCTTCTCGACACCTGGTGGAGTGAAAGGAGAAATAAACCCTCAGTCAATGAGTCAGGTAGATTTACAAGAGAGCAAATGCTACTGCAACTAATGTAAATGCAAGAGCAAGCAAAGAGAGAGACAAATGTAGGCTCTGCTCAGTCTTTGTGAGCCGGGTTGCACGAAAGTGCAAAGTAATGCAAGCTGACAGAACAAAATTAATACTGTGGACACTTTTATGTACTGAAACCTGCAATGGGAAAGAAGTTTCTTGAAGAAGACATCAATCTTGTCAACTAAAATCACAAATTGTGGCTTCAGCAGAAAAGAAGTGTCCAGTCCCCATTAAGTGAGGCCCCTTAACCTTTCTCTGCGTGGAACCAAATGAGCTTCAGGTTCCTTGCTCAAGCCAAGGTGTTGCGGAGTACTGGAACTTGCCAGTAACGAAATTATTTTAGCTTTTGTGCTCATAGGACACCAAGAGGAATCAATTCTGATGAAGAGTGCTCGGATAATTGAGGACACGTCCCATTTCCGATAGTCCTACAACTTTCAAGGAATTTCAATTGTTGAATTTGACTGGCACATTTGTGAGAGTGCCAGTGACGCGGTGATCATTAGGCGGCTAATGAATTCTGAAATGTTCTTCAGAAAGAGGCTATGCATTGCAAGGATGTGTTTTTAATTATTTTCAGTGCAATACAAATATCCTTATCAGTGTATATATGTGTAGCCTTGCATAGGAAAGTATGGAGGCTAAAATGTCAGGATGCAGTGTGGAGCCTAATTGGGTTCTTCAGCTGGTTTGGATATCAATCTTTGCCTCTGGCCATTTGTACCTGGCTCGCTGTTCTGTTTTTCTCAGCTCCCCTTGAGGAAAATGTAACTCTAGCACATGCAAATAAAAGAGAAACTTCTGCAAGAGAAGCAGTTTGTGCTTCTCTGTTTTATCATTTGGTCAGTTTCTCTACTATTCTGTTTCACTAATTCTCAATTTTCTCTTCTACCAAACCTGCATCCCATTTGCTCCCCTGTTTACCCCTGTGGCTTGGTTTCATTGACACTCCTGGAATTAATCAGCATCAGTGGAGCAAATATACATATCCCAGTGGTTCCTTCTCCTGGAAGCCCCCAGCTGTGAGAACATCTACATCCACACAGATCAAAAGACTGTACTGTGACAGTTTTCACTGTGTGCCGAATGATAATAGCTACCCTCTTTTTGTCTTTTATCTATGGTGAGTGATTTTCAATTATTAAATGAGCTGCAGTAGGTGGAGAAAGACGCACTTGACTGTGCACGCCAGTGGTTTGCTTAAAGAGTGTCTTCACTGTTGTGAGGGAAAGGGGGGCACATATGGTGAGATGTGTGTGTGTGTGTGTGTGTGTGACATTGATGCTGAATGTTAGTAACTTTTTTTTTTTTTTTACTCTTCAAAAAATCTATGCATGCTACAAAATGATAAATTTTTAAGTGTGCTGTACACAGAACACTAATGTCCCACATTGCAATGCACAAAGGAGACGGGGAAATCTACTCACAGCTGCAACACATTAAAATTAATTGTGGTGGTGAGACAGACTCAGATATTGAAAAACAAACAAAAAAGTACTGCCATTTTTTTTTTTTATCTTTTTGTTAGGATTGTGGCATTTCAAATCTGCAAATTGATCGGTTAGAGGGTAGAGTATACTGATTTCTGGTATGCTAACAACAAGAACACATTGACACGTCACAGCAGGAAAACCACAGTTGGAGATAATGAATTTAAACATGGCTGAATTTCTTTTAGCTGCCTGGATTTTAGAGTAGTGATGCATAGATGTTGTGCACATCCAAAAAACCACGTGGGACCGGTGCTGGACCACAGGAAAACAAGAAACACTGAAAAAATTAAAAAATGTCCACACACTAAAGGGAGCTGCAGTGTGTGGTACAGACTTCCTCACAACGGACACTGTGACATGTTTAGAACAGGAAAAGTTGAAATGGATAACATTCAAAACCTTTTCCATATTGTACATACTGTCTCACTGGCACTGTGTACTGCAGCACTTGCAGCACAATGAAACTTTGTTTGCTGTCACAAGTCAACAGCCACAAGACTGCAGTGAAGAAGGTCTACTGTGTTGTTGTCACGGCATACAAGTAAAATGAGCAGAACGGAAGAGACAGCATTTGTTAATGTTATTAGTAACACCTGTGCACTAAGTTAAAACGTCTGCTGTGAAAGGAATATTTATAACCGTTCTGCAGCTTGACTGACCACTGACACAAGTTCATTGCTGTAGTTTAATTGCAGTGTGAATGTACATTTGATCTCAAGGCCAAATGTCAAATTCATATTCAGTAGATTAACCCAAGCACATGTTTTCTGTACAATGTGGTTTAGTGAAACAATTGCATGTTGTGCAACATGTATGTGAGCTTTTTCTCGTCACATTCATAGCACCATATCATAGTCATGCTTCAACCTTAAAAAATGTCTTTGTTTATCAAGACGTCCTTATTGCTGCCTGTCCTGTCTTCCAGGTTTGTTGTTCGCAGCTTTTGCTGTTGCAGTGTGTGGTGCCGAATGAGTGTTGCGTGGGAGCAGGAGAACAAAACAAACACAAACAAGTGCAGTCGCCTCGACACAGTTTGAGTCACGTTTCATAACTCAGACTTCAGCTTCCTTATCTCAGTGCTTCATGCTTCAGTTCAGGATCAAAGTCTAACATGTCAGCAGGTCACAGGTGAGCCTTCCTCTGTGCTAAATCTGTGGTCATTTAACAGCTCCCATGCCACTGTGACCTAAGCTGACTGAACTTTGACGGGATGCGACCTTCGTCACAGCAAGTGGAGGAGGAGAAGATAATTAGAAGAATAGAGCCTTAATATGGTGACGCTGTCGGTGTGTCATGCTCATTAGTGGGGACTGTGGAAGTGGAGAGGTGCAGTGATTAAACTGTTGTGCAGTCAAAAACTGCTGTAAATTCCTTTTTCATTATGTCTAGCCCTGTGCAGCGTATGAAGTTACTGTATCAAACAAACTCTCTGTTCGCCTGTGTGTTCCCAGCAGAGATCAAAACACTTCAGTGTTGCTTCGTAAAGCTCGGAGGAGAGAATCCAAGAATGGATGTGAGACAGTCGGAGGGTGCTGAATAGATGCATGCCTTCTAATTAGCACCGCAGCCATTAATTAAAGGATAACAAGAAGAGATTGCATGTATGCACGTGTGTGAATCTCTCACAAATGCATTAAGCAGCAGCAGCAGCAGCAGCAGCAGCAGGGGGATAAATACAAACATGCTGCCTGGAGGACAATGAATTTCTGCAAAGACAAGTGTGAAAACATGCGAGTACACAGACACACATGCATATGCATAACAGAATGTGCAGAGAGCAACCCATTTAAGCAGTGCTTTATGTATGTCGGAAAACATTTTTAAGCCTGTGATGTAAACTTAATATTCCAGCTGAAGTTTATTCTTACGCTGTAGCTTAATATTTCAGCGTGATTCATCTTTACAAGTTCTGCTGCATATCCCAAACACACACTCGGCTCAGCGGGAGGCTGAGTGCACACACTGGTTAGGAACTTTACTACTGGTTTAGAACATAATCAGGATTCATAGCCGTCATTCATTTTCCAGTGACTTTAAGCTAATATTCAAGCTGGAGTTGCTTTCATGACTTATACATCAGATCCAGATTGTGTTCATATGAAAACAAAGGAGCAACAAGGAGCCCACATTTGGAAATAAAATTTAGTTGTTTTTGGTTTTTTTTTCCATTCCACACTCTTCTTCAGGGCACTTACTCAGTAACATTCACACTTTGAAGCTGCACAGTAGCTCTACAGCAGCTCCACTTTGGGGTTACGAGAGCTTTGCTCACGGGCGCCTCAGGGATTTATCTTGCAAATGCAGGATCTGAACTGTCTTCCGGCTGCAAAATATACATGCTATAATCTCTAAAAAAGTTGGAAAGATTAAAGTGAAAACTTCTACTACACCGATTAAAACTTGTACAACATTTGCAACATCAAAATATGGAGGACATCTTGATCTTGAAGCCTGAAAAGCACCAACATCACATTAGAGGAAACATCAAGTCAGGCTGACAGAAATCATGTGAGAACACTGTCCTCACTTTAAATGTTATGACAGACTGCTGGCATGCTCTGCAGTGACGCACAGCTGTTATTTATAAAAATTTGTCCAATTAAAAGTAGCAAAAATGAAGATACATTTCCAGCCGACTGTTCTGTTGCTCTTCCTGGGAAGGTACAAGCCAGATAACATTCACCATGTCCTCTGATTCCTCCCTCAGATGCTAAATATGTGATACAACTAAAATAATGAGGTAATTTGCAGCGTCAAAAATAAACAGAAACATTACAGATCCAAACAATAGCTTCTCTCTCCGTATCAGGACGGCTATTTAGACCAATTTAATACAGTGCAGCCACACATCAGCGTGAGGCTCAACGGTCTATTAAAAGAAAATATGCCACAGTGCATTGGTCAGACTGCGGCAGGTTGGTTCAGTGATCTTCACATTGTGAGCCATTTTCTCAGCATGAAATTCATTTTCGACCAAAATGGCCGATACTCTTCTAGTAAACTGGGCAACAAATAACAGGAAATAGCCGAGGAAAAGTGTCGTTTCTGTCATGGTTGGAGCCAAACCTTACAAGTCTGCTCAGTAAGGACGTCTGAATGTAAGAATCACAGCCACACAGCTTTTACATTTAGACGGTCTATGCATATTTTCTTATTCTCTGATGAAATTCTGTATTTGTTATTATTGTCCTCATACTGTATTTTTTTCTTGCAAAAAGAAGAGGAAGAAAGGTTCATGCATCCCCATCTGCAATGCAGAATACTCGTTTAAACTTGTACTTTTTTCACCTGACTAAAAGTGATGTCATATCACATGTGGTAATTCATTTATTTAGTACTTTTTAAAGATACATTGTGATGAATAAGGTGGTATTTCTTCAACTGATGCAAACTGAGAGACCAGCATGGCTCTGCTCAATGGAACAGAGCGTAAGCTTAGTTTAACCAAATGTTGTTTGATGTTGAGCACGTGTCAGCAACAAAAAGGCACTTTATTGCTACATTTATAGGTGCTCAGAAAAAGTTTGGAATGGGATGAAAAACAAAAATGAGCAGGAACAGGTGCTTTAGATTTTGTTTCATTGTATTTTTTATAATTAGGTTTTAAACCAGGACGATGAAGAAAACTGTTCGTTATGTTGGATAGTCATATTGTTTGATGTATCAAATCCCTCTGTAATCCAATATACTTGTTTGGCTGTAATAGCAGCTTGCTGCTTGGAGGTTTGTTTAATCAGACCTGCAGACAACCAAATACAATTGACAGACCAGACTTCAAAGGAGGGCCGAGATGATTACTTTTCTACTTTAATGACACTACATATCTCTCACCTGTGTGTATTTCCAATCATTCCATCCTTTTTTGATGGGACAGAAAATTGAAATGAAAATCTACCTTTGCTGCATACCAAGGCAAGTCTGTTCCCCAGACGGGGTGATTGAAATGCATCTGGGGCATCGTGTCTCAGCAAGCAGGGTGTGAAACTGAGCGTGCGTTGTATGTGTTGGTGTGTGTTGTGCATGTATACAGGATGTGCATACACTATGTCTTCTGTCTGTATTTCACACAAAGTTTTAGTCTTACTCTAAGGCATTCTGGGCAATTTATGGTCTCATGGCCTCAACCCATTAACCAGGGTACTCAGAAAAGACAATTAATTGGCAGACAGGACAGAGCTGAGCAGCTCACAGTGATATCTCGATCAGTGAAGGTGTGAAGGTGTTTGGTGAAAGCCACAGATGGTCTTGGTAAATTAAAGTTAATACCAGTAGTAACAGTTGCTGCTAATGGTAAACAATCCATCCATCCATCTTCTATACCGCTTATCCGTCAGGGTCGCGGGGCAGCTGGAGCCTATCCCAGCTGACTACGGGCGAGAGGCGGGATTCACCCTGGACTGATCTCCAGTCAATCGTAGGGCCAACACACAAAGACAAACAACCACACACTCTCACACTCACACCTAGGGGGGCAATTAACCTAATGTGCATGTTTTTGGTATTGTGGGAGGAAGCCAGAGTACCCGGAGAAAACCCACGCAGGCACAGGGAGAACATGCAAACTCCACATAGAAGGGCCCAGACCGGGACTCGAACCTGGAACCCTCTTGCTGTGAGGCGACAGTGCTAACCACTGCACCACCGTGCCGCTAGTAAACAATCAAAAACCTTAAATTCCAGTTAGTCCAAAAGCCTCACTGGCTGCCAGTTGTGCTGATAGTTTCATGTGCTTAGACAACATTGTGGACTGTGGAAGTGATGGAAAAAGTATGGACTCCAGTTCAGTTTCAGTCTAATTTCTGTAAGGACAACACGACTCCACTCTTGTGGAGTCATGACCCTTTGCTTGAAATATACAGGAACACATCAGACTTCAAGTTTATATCACGACATGCATCAGGTCAAGTGTAAAGGCTGAGAAATCCTCTCAGTCGTGTATTTTCCCAAGTCAGAGAGAAATGTGGCCTTTTTTAAATTCCCTGACATTAATTTATCTCCATGTTCACAGTCATCGCTAACATTTTTCGCTCTTTTCTCTCTGGATGTTTCTAGTTGTCGAGCACAGCTGACTGCTGAGCTTCTCTCGTTTTTAAATAAAACATGCCTCCCACTGAATGTTGCATACATGGCACAGTGTTTGAATGTGTGCCCTTTCCTCCATCTCACCATGATCCCCGTGAAACCTCACCTCCACCCAGCAACCCTTTCAACAGTGGCAGGAAGTTGCTCAATAATTCACTGCTGATCTCAAAATTAAACACTTTGCCTGACGTGTCTCATATTTAAATCTTTTCTCTACTGCTACTCGTCTTTTTCTCCATTTCTCCATTCTCCTTCCCTCCACCTCTCCTTTGCACATTGTCTTCTCTGTTTAGCTGGAAGGAGAATTGGGATGGAGGAGGAGGAGGATGTTTGCCTCCACATACATAAAACAAAACTTGCAAAAAAGCAATACTGGATTTTTCCAAGCAAGCTCTCTTAGGAACAGAGCAAAAGTGCCACATTAGTTCATTCAGTTAGGAGTTCACATGAGACACATGAGGGACAATAAGACAGCCTGTCTGTCCCCTCCAGAAAATGACATCATCATTTGTTCAGCCACTTAGAAGCAAAGTGTGAGTGTGAAGTTAAGAAGTCCTATATACAACATGACCACAAAGCACCTGTCTTTGACAGCAAAGGAGCAATTTGAGGTTTAGATAGATAGATAGATAGATAGATAGATAGATAGATAGATAGATACTTTATTGATCCTGAGGGAAATTCAAGTTTCTTTTTGTCTCAAAGAATACTTTGACATGCAGCAGAGTCAGGGATCAAACCTTTCCCAATAAGGAGGACAACCAGCTCGTCCTCAATTCAATTCAGTTTATTTATATAGCACCAATTCACAATAAAAGTTATCTCACGTTCCAATTAGAGCAGGTCTAGACCAAACTCTTTAATTAACATTCCCCTAAGCACAAGGCGAGGAAAACCTGCCTCCTGAGCCACAGCCTCCCCAAAGTCTTAAGCAAACTTTGTTCTAACCAGTGACAAGCCACGCTGTGTTTGGACTAAGTCACCAGGAGGATTTACATCATCTTGACCGCAGTGTTTTTTAGCCAGCCGAGACCACGATCATAGTAATGACACAGCAAAACAAGAGAGACAACAGCAATCAGTTCAAACAGCAGCACCAACATGTGGATTCTCTGGCTGCTAAAGTCCTGCAGACTTCAGCTCTTCTTTCTAGTTCAGCGGAAGTCACGTCAGTACCTTTCATGCTGTACAAGTCTATCATGTCACACTCTATAAATACATTCTTCAGTCTTACTCAGGGATCTTGATACGGACTGGAAATACCATTAAAGGTGAGATAACATTTCATTTCAAAGCCTTATCTCTTTCTCATTCCACTCCCTCTCTCCACTTTTTGACTTTCTCTCCTTATGAATATTAACACTTTGTCACTTAGACCACTTATCTCTGCTTTTTATAATTCCCTCCCATTAAGTCACTTTGATCAGATGGTTTGTTCCCTCTATCAGCAGCAGCGTTCAAGAAATATCTTTATGTTGCATCTGAATGTTAAAGAGGTGCTGAGGTATTTAGGTCGATTAAATCACGTGTTGTCTTTGCGGGCAACAAGCAACAAGTCATTCATGCACCTAAAACTGTATCCAAGGAGGACAGCGTGTGTGTGAGAGTGTAGATTAAACACATTTCCTAAAACTAAAGCTCAAAACTCCACAAAACAAACGCTGCACTCAAAACCAGGTTCTCTTTTATCGAAAGTGAGTCTATCCCCCACAGTGACACACACACACACACACACACATCTTTTGAAGAGCATCAACGTAAACACTGCTGTAATAAATTCAAAACGTCACCATCAGAATAGTGTTACTGGATGTGTTGGCTTCATGACACCATGTCACACATTCAGATGTTTCTGTCCTTGACTCTAATGACGAAGAAACGATGAAAGCAGTAAATTGTTCATCCGACTGACCTGACAAGATAAAACTAAATAAATAAAATGGGGTGAAACATTGCCAAGTCATACAAAGTACCATACAGTATTTTTAAACATCCTCTGTTGCAGTTGTAAATAATTGATCACTTCCTAATTTCAGAGGATATACCAAAACATACAAATGCCAAAGGAGGATTTATGCAGACGAGCATGCAGTTTGTGCTGAGAAACACAGAAGCTTTGACCTTTGGATAAAATTAAATGGCAGAAAAGTCCGTCAGGGTAATCAGATAATTAAACTTGCCCCTTTTGGCTTCTGTTGAGGATTATTTTGCGTCCCTTCGGAAATATTTTCTCACTGTGAAAGTGTCACTTGCACGCTGCTGATCCCTTTAGAGGGCACAGCTAAGAAGGCATTTGGCAGGGATGATACTTCACCGAGGAATTTTAAGTTATAGACCTTCTGTAAACCAGCAGTCACTTCCTTTCCCAAATGATGATGCTGGGAATTTAGTCCTCAGACATGTTAGGTGTAAGTTCTCACTGGAACAATGTGTCATTGTCTCATAGGAAACGTCCGCAGCTGCAGAAACAGTTGATGTCAAACTGGTGTCCAGTTTCCACCAGAAAACCTGATGCATGTGTGTGTGTGTGTGAACGTGGGCGAACTGCGCCAAGACAAATACAGATGAGACAGGAATACTGTTATTTATATGCAGATACATGTATATCATTTCGATTTGTGACATAGGCTTTATGTATTATGTAATGAGAAAACTCACTGCATTTCCAATCTTCTAAAGGATTGCCGTGCTACCTTTAAGCTCAGGTGTTTTAAGGACTGACAGTCCTAATCTTCCAACCAAACGATGATAAAACAATGAATAACTAGTTTGGTGTTTCACTCATTGATAAACCTTGGGTGTCATAAGTTTCAGCAAATTAATTAACACAAAGTAGCTTCCTGCTCTTCTGTTTGCGAATACCACCAGAACCACAGAAAGCAAAAACAATCTTCAGGATGTGTTTAGTCATTTCTGACCTGAAGCCCACGAGTACACGACCTGCTGGATTCTGCTGTGCACAGAGGACCTGCAAGCTGCATCACACACCAAACCAGCCAAGTATTTTGAGAGAGCGAGAAGTGTTGCACGTGGAAATTACAGGAAGTGGCAGAGGAAATGCTAGTGAGACAAAGCAGGTGATGTGATGTTTTATTAATGGTTCCTGTCAGGAAAAGGTGTGAGTGAAGACTGAGGGAAATGTTTCCTAAATTCAGTAAAACCAGGACTAACATCAGGGCAACAAATAAATCATTTGGCAACTGATCTTCTGAAATTGAATTTCTTTTCCACCTAATCTGATGGTATGTGTTATTTTTCTAACTTGTTGTTCTGGTATTATATAACGTAACTTCAGGAAAGTTCCACCAAGGTTGTTGTGATGCATATAATCAATCATAAAAATATCTGAGAATGTCTTTCCGTTTCATCCTTATGATATGCCCATATGAAGCCTTATTGCCTCCAGGTAATATTGAAGAATTTCAGTTTAATCAAAACACAACCTGGGGCTAGAGAAAGGGATTATATGATAGGACATTACCAATTTTCAGAGGATTATTACCCACAGTGATGATTAAGAACTTTGGCATACACAGATTCCTAAGCCTGACAAATAGATGTCAAAAATCATGATAAAAACAATCATTCCTCCATCCAGTTCATCCAGAAATCACACCTGACAGGTGCTCATTTCAACTGATGGCTTCAGCTTCATCCCCCATGCAAAACGTCTCTCAGAGAACTAAAACCTTTTTTTTAAGCAACTGTAATCAAACCTTTCATAACTAAGAGACAGCATTACAATGTCAAAGGAAATATGCCAGCTCAAAGAAGTTATGGAGAACAAGGACGAGAGAAACTTAGATTCTGGTAATTGGGATACCAGCTAAGGGATGATCTCTGAGGGAACCAGAGGGGGATGTGACTTGCATTCGTTCACACTCGGAGTGATGACCGTAGGTGTTCTCTGTTGTCGCCTTCCAAGTGAACTCTCAAACACAGCAGGATTGCTTTCATGGACATTCGTGTTTGATAAAAGTGTCAAGAATCTCCTCACCATCTGTCATCATTTTCAAATGTGATCACACTGAACTGCTATATATAACCACTGTGTGTCAGGTCCCTTTGAATGAAAGGCTTGGCTTTATGGAGCTCCTTGACAAAACTCTGTCCAATCAGCCACTGATGACGGTATATTGATAAAAAGGAGCACATTTCCTTTACATTTTTGCATTTGGTGTTACTGTATCACCAGTTTCTTACCTCAGATGTTTTCAGAAACATATTTTAGTATACTGTTTAGGTGTGTAGTGTTAATATAAGCTTGTTCTTCCTGGAAACCAGACAACCAACCTGGCATTTACTGGTCCAGAGTGGTGCCATGCATCCTTGTTGTAGCTTTACTGCCTTTTGAGCAAAGGTTAATACCACAGCCCCTTTTTCTCTCTTCTCTCCGGTCATGTAGCACCAATGTGAACCAATTTCTACAGCACAGACACCCCAGTTTTAAAAAAGGACCATCTTTCCAGCAGTGAAATACACAGGACATTAGAACATCACAAAAGAGTTTGGCCAAAGTGCAGAACTTTAGCCTGTCATATTAATGGTTTTGAAGAGAGAATAACTGAAATCCGTGTTTTAAACAAAAGCTCTCATGTGGAGAAGCTGGCAAGACTCTTGAGCTTGTGACAAGAGAACTGGAATTTCTGTACTCATATCTGGACTAATTCTACCCTTCAGACAGTGCAGATTTCCAATTATGCTAATATGGTGACTATTGTCAACCAGTGTTAATAGGAAAAAGAACAAGAAAATGATGAACAAAAGACAGAAAACTTGAAGTAATTTGAAGTCATGAATGAGGTTGGCCTTTTGTAAGCTCAGTTTTAAGTGATACTCTGACAGTGAATAAGGGAACAATGAGTGGAGTAAGAAGACAGCTTGTCTGATTGGTGGAACCCTTTAAATCCTAATCAGTTTTAATCTTGAACAACAATGCATTACATTGGGAAAAGACCACAGACAATAAAGAGGACAGTAGGTGGAAGAAAGCAGCTGCAACAACAGGAGCAAAAGCCAGCCTCCCTAAAATCTCCCTAAAAACAGCATTCTTCAAAGGAAGGGGGGGGGGGGGGGGGGGGGGGGCGACAGAGGACAGAAGTCCTCTTATGAGGACAAGAAAGAGGCAAGAGGAAATAATTACTACATTACAGGAGAAGCCGTTTACACAACACTTCCTTTGTGCCGCAGGACTGGCAACACGTAGCGGCTTATGTGACCCAGAAAGACCTGAGAAACACACTCTGCCTAAAGATTCACCATTTCAGGGAAGAGGAAAGAAATGAGCGTGAGGCTGCCAGTGCTACCCCAAAATCTGTTTTGTTCAGCCTCGCCCTTGAGCAAAGCAAAGACACTCGGGTTTCAGAGAGAGGGAGACATGAAGGCAGGGAGAGAGACAGTACAGGCTGAAAACAAGTGACAAATGTGCGTTTCAAAATGAGATTTTTAACATACGTGAGGAATGTGAATGAATTATCGTGTTCAATGAATGCATCTTTCTTTTCACAAACCCACCTACCCGAGCATGTGTCATGTTACAGTTTCATTTTTTATTGTCAAAGAAATCCAAATACCTTTTCCATTGCAGGAGGCATTTCAAATTGGAAACGTGAATGTTCTTATTTTACAGGGTGGGCTTCATGTATCCGTAAAATAGTTTCATATCTCATTGTTTGCAATCGTATCTTTATTGCTTTATTATGAAATATGGATGTGTTTTTGTGACGTTCTCTCCTGGGGGGCGGGGGGTGGGGTGGGTGATGGGGGGGCAAGTTCCCTCACTGCTCCGCAAATGCAGCTTGTCCATTTGACAGGACAACATCTTACAGTAGAGATGTGAGAGAGAGAAGGGACAGAAAAGCGAAGGCTGAGGAGCTATAGGGAAACAATACGTGATATGAACTCATAAGCACACTCACACTAGCGCAGGGGTGGCAGCTGTAGTATTAATTAGGCAGGTGAGATGAGTGGACTGCAGCATCATTACATTGGCAATTAGAGTGCAGTCTATTTGCAGAGCATGCCCCCTGGCTCTGACTGAGAGAGAGATGCACAACTACTTGGGAGACTGAGTGAGAGCGAAAGATGAGGTCTAAAGAAAAAAAGATGGAGAAAAGCAGGTGGGAGAAAGATTTAAAGGGAGAGGGGATGTTATGAAGTCGTGACTCATGAGAAGGATTTATCGCTAATCCCTCGAGTGATAGTCAGCTTCCATGATCTGCGCCACCGTGCCGGTCAATCACAGAACAATGTGATAATAGAATACAGCCGTTATGACACATTTCCGAGATATTTCCTTTCTTTCAGTGCATGGGTGTCGTCTTACAGTTGGGTGATGGATGACTTAAACTCTTATAAAGGGAGCGGATGCCTCCCACCCCCCACCCCGGTGTGCACAAACACACATGAGCACACTCTGTGAAAGAATTTTCCTTATACTTCTGCTCCAACAAAGAAGAAATACGACCAAGGATGCCCGATGAAGGGCAACCTCCCTTAAACGGGTCCAACACAAACTACAAGATGTATGTGTGCCCATTATTAACGAGAATATGAAAAGAACGGCAGTATATGACAAGAGATGTCAGTGCAATTAAAGATTATTTGAACAAAGCTAATGCTCATGTACTGTATGTGAAAAGATAATCTTCTGAACAGTCAAATTTTCATCCTGTTTGACAAAAAAAGGTCCACATCTGCAGACTGGCTTCACCCTGTTACAAATTTTAATTCTTCTTCTGGGTATGTTTGTGATTTGTGGTCAAAGTTTTCTCGTTTTACAGCTGAATGTCATTTAGCCGTGCCGCTTATCCAACAACAGGGCAGAAAGCAGGAGTTCTGACAGATAGGAACCTTATTGAAACTGACATGTTCATGAAACATAAATCTTGTCAGCCAGTCAGCCTCCTTGTTTCATTTTGAACTCCATTTTTAATGTCAGTGTAGTAAAAGAGAGCAGAAGCTCAGCAGCATGAGCTTGTTGTCATGCATTCAGCTGCATTTCAGTCACTCTGAAATGTGTTGCTGAGCTCTGAACGAGCTCTGATCCCTGGAGGGTCGGTGGTTTGGACCAGCAGGGTTGTGCCATGGCGTCTGTGCTGGTCAGGCAGTGCAGTGAGTGCGACAGAGAGCTGGAGGGAGCTGGCCGGTATGACTTTGGCTCTGTCACACCAAGGTCTCCACTCTAACTCCACTATAATGAGCCTGTCAGCACGGTGTGAGCCATAGGAGATAGGCTGCCCCCATCAACCTGGTTTCACAGTCAAGGATGAGTAGCTCTGGGCATGTGTGTGTGTGTGTGTGTGTGCTGGAGGAGTTTATTGTCAGATTTTTTTCTTTGCGTTCCCAACAAACCTGTTGTGATCTAGTAGTGGATTGAAGAGCTGTTATCTTTGCAAAGGAATGTCCACTTGACCTTTGCTTGCACCAAATCTTATTACACAGACACTCAGCTGAACCAGACGGAACCTCCTCCACTGAGGCTGCACAAAGTGACCCATGCAGATGAACACTACTAACCAGTAGCAACTAGTGATCCTGGTTTCTGCCTCTTTCTACTCATGAAAATAATCTGGAACCACTTTTGGAATAGAAGTCGCAAAGAAATGTCAGTAAATTCTGGATAATTTCTAATCTCACATCTAAAACTAACTGGTGGTTTATGGCTCTCCCAACTTTTATTTTCTTTTATACTAATTCAGGGGACAAGTAGTTACAGAAGCACTTACTTAACTAACTTAACATAACTTACCAGTTATGAGTGTACAGGCAAGCAGCTACTGACAAGAATTTCCATTAATAGGTCATCAGCTGGAATGTGTTACATATCATGATGTTAATTTATGTTTAATGTTAATGATCTCATTTTACCTTTCCTTTTGAAATGTATCCCAAAATAATTGTGTACAAAATATTTCTGATTTGAGAATATATTTTTGTGCCGTTTCAGTCAGGGGTGTGATAATCACAGAAACCTCCGCAAGATCCTGGAGACACTTTGAGTTGCTAACAGATTGCAGGCCTGAACAATCTGCGCTTGCTGGTAGAGAGAGAGAGAAAGAGAGAGAGAGAAAGAGAGAGAGAGAGTGTGTGTGTGTGTTTTGTTTGCCTGAGCTTGTGTGCGTGCGTATGTGTTTTGCTATAAAGCCTCCCTGATCCAGTGTTAACTGCTCTCATAAACAAGCACCTGCCAGATGTGAGCCTCTGCCCACAGAGGACTACTAGCGTCAGGCTGTGAGCAGAATCCATAACCAGACGTGTCCTCTGCTCGCTGCATCTTTTTGTCTGAGACTGATAAGGCAAAGTCTAAAGCCAAATACAACTGACCTTCTGCTAAAGCTCAGGCTTTACTGTCAACAACAGAAATATTTCACAGCCCCTGAAAAGGCATAAGGACATAAGGATGGACAGATACACAGACAGGCAGGCTGCAAAGTGACGTGAGGCCTCCAACGGCAGGAATTTAAGCCAAAGTGTTAGAACGTGAACGTGCAGTAAAGGCTGATGCTGTTCAAAGCGGTGAAAAGCTCCTCCAAGTGGGCAGGCGCACTGCGTTCAGACGTATTTCTGCAAACAGAGAAAAGCCTTTTCTTTCTGCAGTAAGTGACAGCTGTTCAAATGTGTAAAAAGGTCAGCACTTCGATTTCCTTTTCCAATTCTGCCCCCTGCATTTCTCACCTCCTCACTTCTAGGAACATCCATGTTTACGACTGGACTGCACCCGTCACCTTTGTGTTGGCAGTGATGGAGGTGAGCTGCACTAGAAGACACTGCAGGACTTGGACTGAACTCTGGGTCACCTTGTGAATAAAAGCCAGGACAAAGACAGATTCTCCCTCAGACTCCCCATCAGCCAGTCTTCAGCACATAACAACCAGTGCAGCTACATGCTGTGAAATATTTTATCTTCTCTGTTTATTGATCTCTTGTACCCACAGCGACCTCCTCTTGGAGTAACTATTCTCTCCCTAATTATGAGGACAAGCATCCTGCTCTCACTAAGACAAAACTTCCATTTTGTTGCTCGGTTTACATGCTTGTGCTGCTTGTCAACAAGCATTTGAGCAAATTAAACTCGTCCATGTACCTACTTTGAATTTTTTGTACATTCAAAATCCATGGATTTGATTTGGATTGACTGCTATAAAAGGAACGATAACGCTATAAAACGAAGACTTTGAGATTCACAGCAGCGGTTTGGGTACGAGAAAATGAAAATCAAACCTCATTATAGGAAACATACTTAGAAATACTGTAATTCGGACACTGGTACGCAAATTATAAGGTTCAGTGGAATGATTTGCCTTTTTCACTCTGAGCTCTCACTCAACAATTTGAATTTTCCTTTAAATTGCTGTTTTGAATCGTGACTGAGGCAGCACTCGTAGCATTACATTCTCTCACCTCAGTTATTACTCCTGTGCCACAGTGGCATTTTCCCTGTAGCAACTAATAACTACCCTCTAAATACTGCATTTGACTTCTGTTGGGCAGTAATATGACAATTGGGACACATGAACATTCCTACATTCTCTTTAGCTTCAGAATTCAATGCCATTTTTCTCCGAGCTGCTGAGGCCTGTCAGTGTTTCCTTCAGTGTCTTCGCTGCTATAAAGACGTGTAATTTCAAGTTATTTCAGTGACAGCGACGAAAATTGAGAGTATGAAGTGAAGGGGAATGACTCATATGTCACACACATAGCACGACACCCGAACACAATATACACACATGACCACACACGTGCACAACTGTCACATGAACACAAGAGGACAATAGGCTACGTACACACACCCACAGTACGACTTATCCAGTGTGACGCGCAGTTGGAGGAGCTACTGAACTGATGGCAGAGATGTCAAATTTACCACAACAATGATGGTGCATTAATGTGCTTATTAAATCCGCTAAAGTCTCAAAAGTGCACACGACTCTGGTGCTGCACGTGTGGTCACGACAACGCACCCAGTTAAACACTATCCGCGTGTTGTTATGCAGCTTCTGTGGGCTGTTTATGAAATGTTCACAGCTATTTATGACCCTTTGAAAGGCAAGTCACGCCTAATTTAGGGCAGAACGTCCCCCACTCATTGGTAGTAAATGTGTTATTGTGGCATGCATGGAGAGATATTCTAATATAATAGGCCGGTTGGTGGAAAGGTGCCAGAGTTGCATGGTGGCTGGGTAAAGTATTCTGGCAGAGCAAATTAGCTTCTGTGTCACACAGCAGCCAGGCAGGTTGTTTGAAAAGGCCTGGCATATATGTGTGTGCGTGTGTGTGTGTGTGTACTGTTTCACAAACACACACACACACACAGCGCTCTGGAGCGAGCTAGTGCATCCCTGATTCTTGGCAGTTAGATGGATTGGTGTGTCTACATGTGTGTGTGACTTGGACAAAGACAGATGAATGAGAGAAAGAAATGAGAAGAAAAGATGGAACAAGACCAATATTGGCCAGTGCAGCTTTTCCTGAGTGACTGGCACTAAGTGGCTTTCCTACTGGGGCCAGCGGACTGGTCTGCATCAGCCCCCGTGCAGGCCTCAGGACCTCAGTTCATTTCCTGTCGATAACCTGTTCCCAGCATCTTGTCCCTCAGTGTCACAGTTTCGACACAGCACAGAGAGAAAGGGAGAGGCAGAGAGAGAACCAAGTTTTGGTTTCACATTGTCTTCAGGTTTAATTATCCCTTTGGCAGGAGCACTGCAGTCATTATTGTTGTGGATGCCAGCACAGACGTAGGGAGGATTTTCTCTTCCAAATTTCTTGACGCCCGAATCAACTTCTGACCCAGCCTGCTGGTAATTGGGCTGCTTATCAACGCAGATGTCATGTCAAGGTGCTTCTGAGCTCAAAAGGGTGCTAACATTCAGCAAATGTGAGAAAATAATCATTTTAATTGCTACCAGGGTGGCTGAAGTATGTGTTAAGCAGTCACTTATTTTTAGGTATTAAAGCAAGCGTGACTTGAATTGGGGAAGATTTGAACTGATGTATCTGTGCTGTGAGTTCAGGCCTGACAAAGTTCATTATGAGGCTAAGAACAACTTGATATTCTACTAATTTATTCTATCAGAAGATCAGTCTTTCTTATTATTATGCATGCAGTACAATATATATATATATATATATATATATATACAGTACATTGAAAAAATGAATTCACACACAAATAACATGTAAAAAGTGATGATTAGCATGCAAGAGGAGTCTAACGAGACTTCACAGTGATAAGTGCCATGTTGACCGCAATCAGAAGCTTCATTAAAAATTTTCACACCAATCTTTCTCCACTGCCTTGCTCTTGGAGGTGAGAGCAGCATAACAGTTAGTTACTCAGATAGTCCCAATCTTTTCAAATGCAGCATCTTTCACTTTTTGTTTCTTTTCTTTGACTCTTAACCTGAACGGACGCACAATTACACACAACTCCTCCGCTCGAAAACTTGGTGTTGTTTTTGATTCATCTCCGCCTTTGCAGTCGCACATCAAGGCCACCGCCAACACACATTTTTTTTTTTATTTCCCACCTGGGCAGAATTGCCAAATGAAACAGAAATCTGAGCTCACAAATTCAGAATATGTCATCTTGAATCAATGTGTTTTTTTCCTCTTCTGTCTCAATAAGCTACCAAGCAGCTTTGACTGAGCCAAACATCCTTTTTCAAGCTTTCTGACCTCGCTGCGCCGGTCGCTAATACTATCTGAGATTACTTTGAGTGTGAACTGACTCAACTTCAACTTATAGATGGTGCTATTAACTCAGCCATCACAGCACGTATGCAGTACGTGTTCTTAAAGCACCTTGCGGTCTCCAAAATAATTAGGTGGTTTCATGCCTCAAATAAAAACCTGATCCTCTTGTCATCTGTAAAGGTCTTACAAGAAATGACAGAAATATGTTTCCAGTCCCTTTAATAGAAAACTCCATAATTGTTTCCATGGAAACTAAAGTGAGCCCTCACCCTGCTCCTCTTCACAAAGGCACATTTACAGTACACTGCAGGTGTCAATAGCTGTGCTGCTGTGTGTGTGTGTGTGTGTGTGTGTGTGCGCGTATGCCTTTTCATTATTTATCTCTCTCCATACTCAACATTTGATGGCCAGGGAAAATCAATGGCACACGAGTCTTTTAAAGTATTGTTGTCGCTGGAGCTCTGGAAATTCTCTTTATTTTATTACATGCTGGATGCGCAGTGAGATGTATTTGTGTGCTCGAGCTGTTGTTGTTGCTGCACTCTGGTTATTTCTGTCTTAGAGCGCTCTTAAAATCTGTTCACAGAGCACAGATCACTTATGTCCTATTTAGAAACTGCACTGCAAAACCTCAGATGCATTCCCAGCACCTTCAGTTTAACGAGTAAAAGCCATCAGCGAAGCCAATCAGGATGTTTCAGCAAGAGGCACAACATGGTACTGCAATTAAGAACTGTGTTTTCAGAGCAAGAGCAGACAAAATAATGAAAGATTAAAAAAAAAATCACTCAGTCAATACATCTGTCTTTGCTGATCTTTTGGCCTCCTTCCCCTTCGTCTCTCTGTCTGTCCCTCTGCTTGTGTTTGCATGTCTCCCTCCTTTGAAATAACCTCCATGGCTAATGATCTGCCGTGACCTCAGCCATCTTTAATTGAATAATAAATGAGCAGATCTTATCCCGGGCTCATCTCCAGCAGACTGAAGAACACACACACACTCAGACACACAGACAGAAACACGCACACACACACACACACACATTACAAACTCAAGGTCACATATTAAGAACAAAATACAGACTTGGAGCCTGATTCACAAAGATTTTGTTCTCATACTTCATATGTGTTGTATGCTGCATGCGGACTGACAAAACAGTAGCTCCACCAGTCAATATTTCTTATATTAAGAATGCACCAAAAGGCCATGTGTAATGAGCAGTCTCTGGCAATTTTTTGGTTCAATGGCCTTAAATTCTGCATTCATTCACCCATTTTCCAGTGTACAGGCTCTGTTAAAGCCACTGTAGGCTATCTGCCCTGCACAAAACGCCAGACAGTTTGTGTTCAAGTTGTTGGTGAAGATAGAGGGAGGAGTGGAGCTTAAAAGCATTTCTTCTCCATTAATATTTAGCTGCCTTATCATATCATGCATGATACCTCAGTAAGGAACAAAAGTTTTGGCACAGTAATGGCGTTAGTAATAGGTGGTAATAAGTAAAATGTGGAGTGGGATCCATTTGGCACAGAGATGATAATATCATCGACTGCCAAAAGCTGGCCTATTTTGGATATCAGGCCAGAATGGAAACATTACTCACACCAAAATAATCCCCAGTAACTTGAATCATTTGATGAGACAGGAAAATGATATTAAAACACAGGATCTGTGTGTGAATCAAAGGCTTGGCTCCCCGTTGTGAAATCGTCTTAAGCAGCGTGCAGAGTGTAAATACAAAGGGTGATTAAGTGGAGCTATTTGGGTGCAATGTGGTCCGTGGCGGGCAGGTTTGCACTGCAACTTGATTTGCATAAATTGCTCAGTACATAAGATGGAAGCCGTGCTATTAACTTGAGCAACCGAAGAGCAAAGAATTCCCACAAAGAGCAATCTTACTTAGCATCAAGGTCAGAACAATATTGGAGATGGTGCGTGGGTTTTTGAATGTGGAGATCTGCAAGAGAGGATGAGAGACAGAGAAAGAGAAGGGAAGAGAGAGAGAGAGGGAGGGAGGGAGAGAAGAAGGGAGAGAGGGAGGGAGGATGGCTGTGGCCAGAGCAGCATTTGGATGCAGGCTCTTGTGGGGAGGAAGCTGTTTTATCAGAGCTGCTCAGAGCTCACATTACAGCCCCATAACCACGCTTCCACTCCCTGATCAACTTAATGTGCAGACTGAGGCTTTAGGCCCTCTGCCATCCTCCTGCACTTCCTCACATGCATGACCACACATGCACGCACAAATACACACAGAGTATGTACACATGTAACTGAATTAAGCAACTGGGAACCAAAGATATCGCAGGGGTCCGGGCAAATAGAATGAGTGGGAGAGGTTTGATAGAATCGAGGGAGATCACGACACAGAAAGGAGGAGTGTGTGTGTGTGTGTGTGTGTGTGTGTGTGCGTGTGTGTGTGTTTGTGCATTTGTGAGACTTGGAGACGGTGAGGACGAGCTGCCAGTTGCTGGGAGGTTTGGCAGTGATATGAGAGAGCGAGGCTCGCCATGGGGCGTGACAGCATAGACACTCATGTCCTCATACAAACAACTACTACACACACACAAACGTAGAGAGAGAGGGAGAGAGAGAGATGCACAAATCCATAACTGCCAAGTACTGGGGATGCTCCTTCACTCACAGTACTCTGAGTGCTAACTGGTCTGCACTGTCTATGTGTGTGTGGATCTGCGTTGGAGAAGCTTCTCTGAAAATGAAGCTCGCTAATCTACCAAGTACTTTGCCCTCTTAAAGCTACTCTGAAACGACTGTGAAAAGTGGCTAATTACAACAAAGCTTATGAATCAGTAAACTTGCCAGAATTTCAGTTAGTGTCAAAATATTAGTACAGGAACATTTGTTTTAAGGGAATATATTTCAGAAGATAAAAATAGACTAAACATATACTAAATAATATGCTACATGAAGTACAATAGAGTGCAGAGAAAGCACGTCGACCAGACCGACTGTGTCTATGAAATAATAACCCAAACAATAGTAATACAAATCCATATAACTGATATAAGTTAGGCATTAGGAGACTATAACGGTTGTCCTCAGGGCTGAAGTCATTTCTGCAGGATAATTTACTGCTGACCAGTATCTAAAGCTTCAGTGGTACCATCGCTAAGCTTGTAACTGCTCAGTAACAATAAAATGACAGCGACATCGTAAAGGTCATCTTTGTTATTCTATTGAAAAATGTTTTGTTTAGCAACCAGCTGGCGAATCTTGGTTGTCAAAGCTTCTCACTGTCAGTTCATAGTATTATTTATTTTTTACTAAAGTGAAGAGCTGATTTTGCAGTTTCAGCGTGAGTCGTGCTGGTACACAATCCCTCCTGAGGCAGAGTCTTTTTCCCAGGATGCAGTGTTTCCCCTCATCTTGATTGTTCTAGGTAGTCGTCTGGAAGTAAATTCTTGCTGGCACTTCATCTCGGTAAACTCCAAACTCTCATTTCCAACTTTGACTCACATTTTCATGGTTGACTTCCTGCACATCTCATGAAGTTTTCAGAGCAAGACTTCTTGATGAGCAAGACTTGTGTTTCTGGTAAAACAAAAAAGATTTTGCTCTTTAATGAAAAGGTCTCTCTCTGTAGGATGACTCCTTGGCTGTCCTGTGCGCACAAACACCTGACACAGCACCAGAAGTCAGACATGCTGTACATTTGCACTGAACCCGATCCAACTAATCATCCATCAAGGTTATATTCAATGGCAGCTAGCAGTAAACCCCTACAGTAATTGGTCCATTCAGCTTCTCCTCTGTGTTTTCATGTCTAATGGCCTTTCAGTTCACACATTTCCACCATGAGGTGGTGGGCCTTGAAATAAATCACTTCCATTCATAATTGAGCACTTTTTTCTCTCACATCAGCAACCCAGATGGCTCTCATTTATTGGTGTTTTTGCTTCGTTCTTGCCTTCGCTCTGTCTGTTGTTTTGCTTTCCTCCATTTCTATGTGGCCTGAGCTGAGAAACACAAGGTCTTTGGGGAACTGTATGTTTTCTCCTCCGTATTCTCTCCTTTTCTTTCTCCGCCTCTCTCTACAGTGCAGTAAAACTCCCCAGCCTCCCTCACACGGTTGCCATAGTAACCACCTACCCACCCTCACTTTGGACGTGCGTTCTTGTATCTACGTTCTGGATGTGCGTGCGGTGAGTAAGAGTTTGTGCGAGTTGAGGGACGTGACATATTGGAAAAGTGTCCACCAGTTGCTTGTCTTACCAGCTTAAGGCTTTTCCCTTATCAGGAGCTGTCTGTGTTTTACACACACACACACACACACACACACACACGCTTACACACTACGCAAGTGTCCTATGAGCTTATGACTGTGAACCTCCTCTACCTTCTGTGTAGTTACAATATAAAAAGACATGATAGAGCTGTGCCGCAACAGTAAATAATTAATAACAATAATAAATATCATGCAAATGAAGCGTATAGTTGACCTAAATGGAAACGTCAAACTTTTAAAAATTTAATTTCAGCACAAGCATTTTATGCTAACTGCCCTGACAAGCGGTCAAAGAAGCACTTTCGTGTGATTTCTTCTCACTGTGTAACAGTTCAACGTGACTTTAGTTGTGAAAGAGAGAAAATTTGTCAAGCGCGCTCGTCTATGATTTACTATTACACTAATGTGCATTTTTGTACGTCTGCATCTTTCTTCATGCGTTCTGGGGAAAGGATAATCCGCTTTGTGTCTGTGTCCTTTCAAATGAAACATAAAACAAACCCACAGAAGGGATACACAAGAGACACCTTCCACTGGGATTCAGTCCTGCACAGGTGAGCTGCTCAGTGCATTTCAGGCCCCAGCGCAAGAAAATGGAAATCAGGAGGTTGACGTAGAGGGACGTGTGTGGTTTGTGTGCAGTGTAATTTGAAATGTCACATATAATTATCCTCTGATTGTTGCAAGTTCAAACTCCTTACTACTTATTGGCCAGCAACAACTCAGTAGCAACTCAGCCTGGGGGTCAGACTTGTGGTGTGTGTGTAAAATTAGTAATAAGAGTTTACGAAAAATGAATTTCCCAGAGGCAACAAAAGAGTGATTAAGACTTATTATCATCAGGACATTGGCCAGCATCAGTAACATCACTGAGCATCAGATATGACATTACGAACTGTAATATTTGCCTTGTACGTGATGCTACTTGAAATAATGGAAAACTGGAAGGTTTTCAGGTGAAGTAATGACACAAAAGCAGAGGGAGTCATGAATTATTCACACATGTACTCTATTTACATTCGAAGATATTCACCTTGGCTCTGTGAGACCGTCACACATTATCTCTGATGCACGAGTGTTTTGCATGAAAACAAGCAGGAACTATAAATGCACTGGCATTTAACTCATTC
Source organism: Scatophagus argus (assembly GCF_020382885.2). Classification (NCBI taxonomy): domain Eukaryota; kingdom Metazoa; phylum Chordata; class Actinopteri; family Scatophagidae; genus Scatophagus; species Scatophagus argus. The sequence continues at coordinate 2,109,322 of NC_058502.1, forward strand.
ACTCGTAGCCTGAAGTGTAGTCAGAGAAGCATGTCTGCGATGCAAAAAGACTCATCCTACAAGGAAAATCCACGAGGAAGACACAAGAAAATACATGTCATTTGAATGTAACAGTTTGTGTAACAAAGGAGGAGCAAATGTTGGAATTTAACAAATTAAAAGAAAAACATCCTCATCTTGCCTTAAACGTGTGTTGAGCACTCACCCAGTAAGCAGCAGCTGGGGTAAAATCGAAACGGAAAAGACAACTCTCGTAAATAAAATACACTATATGGACAAAAGTATTGGGACCTTACATTTCATCAACAGGGACTTCAATGACATCACATTCTAAATACATTAAATTTAATGTGAAGATGGGGTGTTACATGATGCCAACTATCTGAAGAATGAACGGACTCCAGCCTTTCACACCATCTCCAGACACTGTCTCCATGTGTAGGACCCTTTGTAGATACAAAAGGCTCATTCCAAGGTAACGAAAAAACTGAATACAGAATACACCAATGACAATCTAAGTATGAATAATATATTCTATTTCCAATCGATCCTCCTGAATCCTAAGCACTGGACCTTCAACTGATCATTCGTTTCCTATATTATTACCAGTCAATCAATCAATTGATTAATTGTCTTTGGAAAGCATTTAGTGCACCAATGAGCAAGCGAGCATGTAATATTTTGCTCTTGAGAGAATTTTCTCTCAAGGGTTCGGATTATGTTATATACAGGAGTGAGAAACAACTGGCATATGGCACTACATTATATTCACCAAAAATGTTCTAAGGGCTCACTGTTTTTTATTTTTTTCTCCCCCACAAGCTCCGTATTTTTATAAATCTTCCCATCTCCACTGATGAACTGAGCTGATCCCTAAGCTAAATGCTTTTGGGCACTCTGGCTCAGAAAGGAGACATAATATATTATTTATATGGACAAATGTTCAAGGAGTGCCTCTCCGGGTATTATGCTGAAATTGTGCTCTTCAGCTATCAGGCTTAGGGCTGAAAATCACAGAAAGAGTTTACAGCCTTTGACTTGAGGATGAAACACCCATTCATGAAGCAAATTACCCCATTGTTGAAGCTTTTATTGTTGGGCTCCCAACAGTGCTTTTCTGTTTGGGCACAAATCTCTGGTTTTCACACTGGTAGATTGTGTTTCATGGGGTGTGGCAGCTAAATAACAAATATGAAATAAACTACTGAGTGCATGCGCATGTTTCTGCAGATTGTAAACCACCATTTGTTCCTGAACCTTCACCCTCAGGGCGGCTCAATAGAAAAGGAAGATTCACTAAAACTACATACAGCAAGTTACTCCAGCTAAATGTAATACTGCCTGCATAGCTGTCTTACACATTCATCTTTTGTTTTCTTTGAACGAGTTGTCTTTTTAAGGTAAATCGCTGATGTTATATTCTTAACACCTGTCCTAAATAAATAGTTTTTTTGCTTTGCTGTTGGTCTGTTGATTCATGCTGTGTGGTAAGGATGAAGCCTTTTTCTTTCTCAAATAAAATTCTTTTTCTTAAGTAGTTTACCAATATTACCTGGATTTATTTTTATCTAAATAAACAAAATACAGTATCGCTTATTATTTGTTGTATCTGCATTGGAGTGTTGCGCACGTTACACTCCTACGCCTGTGGCCCTGCAGGACTGATATTTCACACACAAGTGAATGGATGAATGGCAGTAACTTTGGACTTGACTTGCCTTGAAAGAAACAAAGCACATCACTCGTCAAAACCACGCAGCACACATGGCGTGATATCATACGCCTCATCATATCACGCAGACAGGCCCACATCACCTAAACAATATCTCATGTGCCTCACCACATGTGCATATGTCACTTGCTCAAGCTCGCATCATTGACATAGAGAAGCATGTTTGCCAGTGGCTTCATCTCTTATCCTATCACACAGATGCAAAACATTAAAGGACTTTGCTGCTTGGCACTGGGAGGCCACACACACCCAGCCAATGGGATGATCAACTCGACGTCACGTGATAAGGGCCAAGGGATCATGTCACCAATAATGTAAATCCTTTCTCTGTGTGTATGTGCTCATGTGTGCTTGATGTGTGTTTTGAAAATCCTCTCTTTTGAAGGGGATTAAACCATACAACCGAGGGGGGAGGGGTGCAGAAGTATCAGGTGGTTATTTGCATGCAAACAGCAGAGAGACAGTCCATGCCATGGAACTGCAAAGATTCTCCAACCCTCTTCACTCGCTCTGGAGGTGAGATAGACAGTCGTCTGTTTGAAAGCACTCGTGTGTGTGCTTAATCCCCTAGAAACGTGCACCGTTGCATTCCCAGGGGATTTCCAGCGTAGCCTTACCTGAATCTTGTGTTTACATACAGGCTTCTGTCACATTCATCCGTACTGTACTCCACGAGCTCCGTGTTCATCCCCTCTGCTGGTGTGTCAATCCTGTGTTATGTAACTGTCTTCAATGTGCCAGCCCCAATTAACCAGGTCAAATTCCTCGTGCATCTGCTGTGTCCCACTTGGCACATTAAAGGATTCCTGTTTCTCCTGCGCAGCACTCAAATCCAATTCATTTCTCTGCACCAAAACAGTAGCGTGCCTGCTGAAAATGACACATGCGCGCTGCATTTTCATAGTTTCCATGGTTTAAATGGGGTAACCGACGAAGCTGACAAAGTCCTTTTTGATTCACGATTTCTGCTAAGGAAAAAAAGTTACATGTTTCTTAAAAGCCAGCCTGGTCTCATTCACAGGACGTCAGTGCTGCTGGTGTTTGAGTCCTGTGTGAATCCAGACTTTACTAAACGTTTTCTTAACCTAAGCGAGTGTTTTTTTTTTTAACCCAACGCTTAACCTGACTTGACTGATGAATCTGACAATAAGATTATTTTGTAAGTGACTTCCATTGACCACCCTCATAACTAATCCAAAAATAACTCACACGAGTGTCTGCTGATGTGTTACATCTATGGCTAAGCTGTGGGTTTAGGGTTTAACTAAACCGTCGCTGAGGTTTGGAAAAGATCACCTTTGCAGTGAAAAGAAACCAGCGTCAACTGTTTGGAGGAAATGGGATGAGAATCATACTCTCTGGTGTCAAAGTTACATTCAGTGTACACTCATTAACGGTAAAACACTGAGAGGACAGTCATTATTTGCACAGCTACATAACTGATGGGTAAATATATCAGGTAACCAGTCCTTTGTTTTCCTGGTGACAATGTTCTCTGTAAATGTAACGTGATGAGGTCACAGCGTGGAAACAGTCACAGCGCTGCGGGTTTAAACTGCAGTGAGCTGCTGTGATGATGCCTTCACGTGATTCATTGAAAAGTCAATACCTCCTCTGGCCCATGACAGGCTGACATGCAGCGGTTGACTCCATGAAGTAATACACATAAATAATGATTCTGAGACAATAAATAGCCTGCATGCTATAATAATAACTTTTAGCTTTTACAGCACGTATCGACAGACATTTCATTGATGTGCAAATTAATACATATCGACTCAAGTCACTGATGTCAGGACCTCCAATCTCACACTAATCCGACATATCAGTTTCCAGCAGGATTATATGATGTGTGATATTTTGCCCTTGCCTGCTCTATACATATATTTATGATGAGGAAACAAAAGAATCAGTAGAATCTGTCAATATGGGTTTGATGAACGTGTGATATATTCTTATGAAGATAAGCGGCACATTTACATACTGCACACACTGGATACATCAGTGATTAGTGTGAATAAGGAGATTAGGAAATTGTTTGATTAAAGTGTTTACATGGTTCCCACTAACTTGATTCTCCAAATTTTACATGATGTGTGTGACAATCTGGTTAGCAAGGTAGCCTGCAGGAATCTGATTAGCATCACAAAATAACAGAAAATGGAGGGACTTAATTGATGTTTGGTTTAGCGCATTGGTGAATCTTCTTTATTTCAACTTCCTTTGCTAATGTGAAGAACACTTTGCATGTGATTCACTGTTTCCTGTTTATGAGACAAATAAAAACACAAAGAAATCAGAGAACTTGTAAATATTCCGCCGTAATTCAAAGCATCGACGTATCATATTTACTCTAATTTCAAGCTTATGCTAAGATTAATTGTTCCATGGGTTTACATAGCAGCTCAAATAATCAGCGATTTAACTCATTCTGGTTCCAATTAAATGATTAGTCTCTATGTAAACCCGCTGAATGTCAAAGCAATCAACAGGTTGATCGCTATCACTCACCTACTTTCAGTTAAAAAGGTCTGCACCACAATTAGTAACCAAGTAAACTGTGCCAAAGCAACCAAAGCTCTTGGTTTCACTGCCTTCACTGGGTTATAAGCTTCAGAGCAACAGTGACTGACCAAGCAAAGATGCTGTACACATGACAAATCATACACACCAAAGTACACTCATACTGATAAAATCCACCAAGTCCACATACCTTTAGACTATATGTAATCTCAATGTGTTGACTCTGGCTGAGAGCATTTTCCGACACAAGAGAAAGGAATTAGCATATGGAGTCTATGAATCATTAATAAGGAGATTAATTGATGTTTCCATTCATTAATGAGGCAGGGACGACGAACAAGGCTTGACACGTCAGAGTGCCGTGGCATGAAAGTGGATTAGTCTTGTCTAAGAAGCCAGGACGCCATTATTCTGTGTACTAAGTCCCATTTAATACTGAGGGAAACACACAGGCTTAACAGTGTGCATATGTGTGTTTGACTCTGTGGATTTGTGAGACTGTGACTCTGTGTGTGTGCGGGTGGGTGTGTTTGTGTGGCCATGTGGAGGTTCATGTGTGGGGTAGAGGTCTTTGGCTGGGCAACAAGTCGATTTTCTCTGTGGTGTCTGCAGGAATTTTTGATTTTTTTTTTTTTTGTAATTTCAGAGTCTCTGATCAGCAGAGGGCACCACAATAGACAAAAAATAATAAATAAAAATATTTAAGTACTGAGTGTAAGAGAATCCCAGTGTTCTTCATATGAAAGAAAATGATTTATAGAACATTTAAGGCAGTCTATGTGCATAAAAAAAGTTATGGAAATGATATAACATCATTTTTTATGGGTAATACTTTACAATACGCTCCAAATAAATGTAATTATATTAATGAGTAACCTAAGAACTGCTGAATTGTTAAAAAAAAATGTTTACCTCCATTTGAGGACTTTATACTTTATACTTTATACTTGTTTTTCCTACTGGAAGTCGAATAATATTGATTAATAAATAAATAATATTGATTATTTTCATTGGTGTATAATCACGTCAAACTAAGAACGGTTGTGTTTTGCTACTTTGCTACTGTAAAATGAGCCTGCATATTGAGAAGATCCTCTTCCACGAGGTCCACCATGTTGCAGCGCCATATTTCTACAGCAACCCAGAAAGGACAAGTCAAACACTGGTTTCAGAGAGGACTTTTCATGTTTTGTTTGTGGCCACTGTAGTGGAGGGTGACGGTGAGAGATGCTGCTAAATTGATTCCGATGTACATCTAGTTTCATCTTTCCACTGACTTTGTTCACATCACACCGTCTTCTTAAATTCGCTTACATTCATTCTTAACAGACAGGTGCACGTGTCTCATCCATCTCTCCTCTCCGCAAAGCTGTCTGTTTTGCCTTGAGAATGTCACTACTCTTGCTCTTGCTTATCCAGATTCACTCATAACAACAGAATGAGGTTAAACTCTTCAATCAGCCACACTGCAGGTAAAGACACTGCTTGAGCCCCTCCTTTCCCGTTTGAAGAAGGCAATGGCAGCAGGTTCCTGTGAGGATAATTGTCATGCATTGCTGGTTGACCCCTCCTCCAGTGGAGGGGACTCAGGTGCTTCAGATGGTCCTGTAGTCTCTCAGTGTTTCAAGGTTCCACAGAGATGGAGGATGTGACCGCTGAGGTCATGCTCGTCACGTTTCCCTGGCTGACTTCTGTCTCTAACCTCTACTGCCTTGTCTCTGCCTCGCTCTTCTTCACCGTCTTTTTTTCTCATCCAGCCTTCTCTCCTTTCAGACATGCCCGGCTGAGTAATTCAGGACAGGGAGCAACCTCTGATCATACAGAAGAAAAGACCAAAATAAGAAGATTCTTTCAAAGAGGTAATGAATATTTAAACAGAAGAAAGGGACATTTCGTGAGCTGTGTGTCTTGAATATATTTTGTCAATTTTTGCCACGGTGTGATGGAAATAAGAGCAGCCTTTTTTTCCCTTTCTTAAACAAGTGCATTGTTAACGTGGTCTTTCCCTCTCTTCTCTCTGCTTCCCTTGGACTTTATTAATATCATTGTGTCTCATCAGTGGAAAGTCTCAGTGCTCAGCTTGACGCATTCAAAAACACTGAGCTGCTGCTTTGAAGACTGATCAGCAGTGACGACAGAGCAAACTCCCAGCTTTACTCAAACCCTGTTTTTCATGACATCAAAAGGAAAATCAAAGGAAAAACCCAAGAAGAACCATATTATCAATAAATGAATGAATGAATGACTGAATAAATGAATACTAAGGGGCTTTTTGCACTACAATTAATACACTTTTTGCATTCACGTTTTGTGCAAGGGGGCTGGACAATAATTGTGGGTAACTGAATCCCAAATGAAGAATTATTTTGATCATTGTGGCATTTTGTAGTGATTAAAAGGAGCATATCCGATTCAAAACGTCAAATGTATTCAGAGCCAGTGTCTTACAGTATAAGGCTGCTCAGGTGACGTTAGTTGGCCTCAGTCTCAGTGAATCTATTAAGTCTTACAGTCCATGTTTGTCCTGCTGATGAGAGGAAACTCTCAGAAAACCACTGCAGCTCTCTAACCATGTGTTTGTTTCACATTAGCATCTAATCTACCCCCCCTTCACTTTCCTTATCCCTACTTTATCCTCCTCGTCCTCTCTTTTCATTCAGGCAGAACCATCTGCCTCCCTGGGACCCCCTCTCATGGGTGTCCTTGCCTCCTTCCAGACTTTATCCACCAGGATATCTCCCTCTTTTTCGCTGTCGCTCTCCCTGGAATGTAAGGACTGCCAGGGCAGACGTGGTCCGAGCTCAAACATTACTGAGGTGACATTATGCAGACATCAGCTGCAGTGAGAGTCCTCATCAATCCTCACTGATATGAATATTCAGCAGCGCTTTGCATTTCTTTAAGTAAATCCATCTCAGCAGCTCCCCTCCAAGAGCACAACATCTTTATAACTCTCTTTCCACTCCAACCAATTATGAAGCATTTCCACCTTGAACCTTTCCACAGCGGACCTGTTTTTCACTGATAGCATCGAACTGTTTGCTTTCTGCAACAGCACAGCACCAGCAGCTCTCATCCTTGGCTTAATGTCAATCTGAATAAAATTGATTTGTGATTGTTGCATTCATCCAGCTGGAAAATAAATAAAAAAGTAAGATAAAACACTGCATGTCTATCAGCAAGGTGGTGCAGTGTGTTCACGCTGGGGCAAGAGCCTTAGGGAGGTCTGGACGAGAGGCACCACATTAGAGCTGAGCTAGACCAATCTCCTTCCCAGCAGGAGCCCCATTACATGGCCTTTCGCTTCTGTCTCTGTATATGTGTGTGTGTGTGTGTGTGTGTGTGTGTGTGTGTGTGTGTGTTTGTAACAGCTTTTACGCAGCTGCATAAAAACTCAATCACAACCTAACCCCCCATTCACTTTTGCATAAATCAGTCTGTGCTCACTTCACACAGCGAATTATAAATGACTCCCTGGCTTGCAGCGAGACGCCCGAGCAGGAAAAAAAAATAATAATCAAAGCTAGTAAATGCCATCATATAGATGAAACTATTATATCTGAGTCATGGTTTATATTTTCAAGTCCTGCCTTAGACACATATAGATCAAACTGTTTGCCTGCACCAGTGTGACTAAAACTTGTTTATTTCCAACAGCATATGAACCAAATTTAGAAATAATTCTATAGATCTGTTAGTTTGATATTCACTCTGCTGTGTAACCACTCCATCATTCTTGTTCTGTTCCTTTCTGTGAGGAGAAGCAGCTTTGACATCAGTTTGGGTCAACACTGAGGCTGTTAGCCAGAACACAATAAGTGCAAGTTAAAACCCCACTAATCAATAAAGTTAAAGCCCCACTAATCAATATTTTCTTTTGGATGAACTATCAGTAAAATGAGTACTGTAGATGTAATGTGAAATGGGATTCTCACTCTGCCCCTCAGCAGTATTTATTTCAGGTTTTTGCTTATCAAGTTGGGGCTTTTTTTTTGGACATTTACTGTGTGGTTGGTGTTTCACATCAACGAAGGAAGGAAATGACGCTAATGATGTCACATTACATTTAAACATCTAAACGGCTGTTTGCTAACATGTCAGCCAAATGATCAGTAACTGCAGCTGTCTACCTCATGGATCTACAAAAGTTTTCAAGAAAAAGGGACAATACGTCACTATTTGCCTGTTATGATGAGGTGTCCTGAAAATAATAAATTAGGCCAATTGGAAGATTTCTCACTCACTAGATAAGAACTCCCTCCTGTTTTGTTAGGACACCTCAGGCATGAAAAGCCCACTAAGAGCCAATCTAGTCAGGTTTTGCAGTAAGAAATATGACCTTGATCTTAAACGTGTCAGACACCGCTGCCCGACGGCTAATCAAGCTGATCTGTCAGAGATTGGTCTGAGCTCAATGGCCATGAAAGTCAATACTCATCAGGTATGACCCATCGTGGTGCATCTTAGCACAGACAGGCCGGACTTTAGAAGTGGGTTGACAGACTGTGACTGTAATAATATCCAGTTAATTGGCTGTATTGGTATTCTCTCCACTCACACACAACTTCTTTCGTGTGTCCACCATGTTTTTCCTTGCTGCCTTTGTGACCACGGCTTGTCCGTGAACCATGACCCCCACCATGAGGGCTCTCATCGGGTCAGTCAGCTGAGATTTGATTTATTGACCTCTCGGAAGCTATCAAACGCTTTCTGTATCGGCCTCAAAGTTGGGGGTCAACTCAATCGGCTGGCTGGGGAGATTGGGCTTATCAGAGAGGCCAACGGTTACGCCGGGGTCACACTGGGCATCGCACACAGACTGTGTGCTGCTGCTGCTGCTGATGATGGTGGTGGTGGTGTGATGCTGTTAGGATATCTTCTAGATAGATAGATCTGAGATAGAAAAAATGGCTTCTATATATTACTGCAGGCAATCACTGCAGTATGACTGGCTTGATTGCACGGCTCTTAGCATGAGGAGCATGCGCACGCATACCAGTCAAATAAAATACCACAATGACAGGCAGATGTTGCCACAGATAAGCATATTGTACAACTGCACAGATTGATTTCTGAGGAATTTATTGGGGGCATTATTTGCAAACAACCTTGGATGCTCTAAATGAAATTGTAAATCCATGGTAATCTGTGGGTCATGCATAGCAGTTGACATTTCATGGCTATGGAGATCACCTTGAAATAGCTGGATTCTTATAACTGGGGCGTAAGCTGGTGATTTTGTAAAAGCTGCACTGCCTACAGCTTTCAATCTCATAAAACTGGTTAGCACCAGGATCCATTTTTTCCTCTTTGGGCTTTACTGCAGTCCTTGAAGCCCCTGGAGTTTCTGTGCTTTTCACGGCTGTGACAGTGAACCTCCCCGTTTCAAAGAATAACCACGTTGTTTAAACTTAAGCTTTACTTTTGAAGTCTTTGACCCAGTAACTATTGAACTGTTGGTGTGTGATGTGTGTTGTCACTTATCTTAGTCCCCCCCTTACATACATATATTACATACAGTAGCCCTGATTATCTTGCTCTCTTATTTTTTGGGCTGACTCTCCTCGTCACATCACACAGTGACAGCCTGGTTAAATGGTGCCTTTCCGAGCCTGTCAGAGTGGAGTTGGTTTGTGCACTTGCTTCTCCTTTCAAGCGCATCAGCGGTAAAGTTGCAGGTTGTAAAGGAGCAGCTAAGGGAAAACTCAACTGTTGCTAAACAGCAATTCAATCAACATGTGTCAACACACTAACACAAGCCCCTCCAAGACTTTACAAAAAGCATCCTGTGTTAAATAAAATCCAGATTTATCCTGTCAGGGAATCTCTAAAAAAAGCCTACTTGTTATTACACAGAAACCTGCATACGCACATAAACGTGTTGTAAAAAGGTGCTGGGTACAATGCGTACACGATATTCTTCATGTCGTTTGTCCCCGACCAGCTTTCTCTTTCACGTCACTCCTCATTGTGTACTAGCTAATAAAGCAGATACATACAAAAAAATATTCTCAGACCCTGATCTTTACAGTTGAGCTGGAGATGCGGATGCAAAATAGCCAGAAGTGATAAGTGAAATAACATCTCTGGGCTGGTGACACACACCCTGTGGAAACGGTTCAGCACAGCCATGCAATACGGAGACAAGATGTGTGAAAAGAGGACTCATGTACAACAACCCGTCCAGTTTTGAGGGAATTCATCGATTTCAAGGTTCTGTGGAGAAATAATGTCACTTAACACAAAGTAAGACTGCGATGAAAGGTTGAGGTTTGCTCATCAAAAAAGACAAATCTTTGCCCAAGAATGCAAAATTTCGAAGATTTTTAATGTTTTCTGTTCTCATGCTGACCAAAAACATCTTTCACAAGCAGAGTGATGATAATTTAAATGGCAGAAGATAAGTGAGCACACATACGGAAGAGAGAAACAGAATGGCAAATAAAGAATGATGTCAGATGAATTCATAATGTGGAGATGAAACTAATATAGTGGCTTTGCAGAAGGTTGAGCGACAAAGATGGTGTGACGCAGAGAGTACAAGACAGAGCGAGAGGAAATACTGTGCTGATAAGATGCAGTAAATGTCTCGTTCCCATGGCGCCAATAAAGAATATTTGAATTTGAAAGCAGGAGAGGAAGGAGGGGAGGAGGGCGGTGCTGCATACAGAGAATGCTACTTTTTTTGCCATCTAATATACCATAAACTATTTTTACATCCCAGGAAGTTTTCTCGACATGCTGTGTATACCACAGAGGACACGACTCCAGGAATCACGCAGATGACACAAAGACACACACATGCGCACAGGTGTGAGCTCAGTTTATGTGGCTAAACAGGATGACGGTGACAGAGAGACAGGGTGTGCAATTGTGGACAAAGAAAGTGTTTCATGAGCAGGGTGATAAAGTGCATATTAAATTAGCCTCAGCATCATCGATCCCTGCACTGCAGCAGAAATGGATGCCTTGCATATCAGAGATTCAATTATACTCATATAATCAGCTTCAATTCCTAACGGAGCGCGAGTCAGGCAGGAGGAAGGGTTGAGGAGAGAAGAAGAAGCAGAAGGCAGAAGGGAGGGAATAATTTGCACAGACTGTATGGAATATTGCTACTTATGGTGTGGCATTGACATAAATCTTGCAGAATGAAAATGATAAATATTTATCTGTTTTAAGGAGTGTTATAAAACAACAGAAGCAACACTCATAGCCTCATGATGGAATTCTTCCTCTACCTCCCATTCATGTCCTTCCTCCTCTGTCCTCTTTCTCTCCGTCCTTCCCGACGTGTTCAGCAGTCATCCCTTCAATTCCCCTCCGTGTGTTCCTCCCTTCGAAAGCCGCTGCCCCTCATTACTAATTCATTGGTCATATTTATTGAAGGGGTTCACTCTGAGGGGGGATCAATGTCTTATTTACACATTTAGACAGTCCATGAACTAAGCTGCAATTAACTGGCCTATAAAACCTTTACCAATACTGCCATAAATCTGCCATCGGGGACATTATCGCCCCCTGATGATGTTCATCTCTATGAAAACAAACAAAGGAAAAAAGTCTTACTGGAAAAAGAACAACTGAACGTACCGTAGGCTCAATATATACGACAAGGGTGTACTTTATGAGTTGATTATCAGACACTGTAACTTCTGAATCCTTAAGAACTTAAACACTACAAATAGTGGATTTATAGAAGGAAACGTACAACACAATATGCTGCGGCTGTTCGCTGATTAGGGGTCATTTCTGGGTCATTTTTGCTGTGTAACATAAATTCCTTTTGCTTGTTTTTTAAATGAATTATTCTGAATTATTTATAACAAGCAAAATGTGTGTTTGGTTAATTTCATGATGTTTAACCAGCCAGAGGGTGGGGGACTTTCCAATTTCTTGTTCAAAACATGTTGTAAATGTCGCAAGAGGTGAGTTGTTAGCCAAAGTCGGCGGTACAAACGACTTAGGTCTCGCAAGATTACAGAGCGAGACTCGTATTTCTGGCTAAATGAAAAGGATTTTACTCCATAACATAAATGTCTCTCTGTTTCTGTGATGTTGTCAAACACTGAGAATAACAATCTCAGCATGTGAGTGGCAAAAAAGCAGTTTTGGTGGATGGAAGTACAGTTATATATTTACGAAGGACTTTTTACGTACAGACGCCTTCGGTTTATTTGTGTGCTCTTTGGTCTTGCTGCATTACAAAATGGCTGTCAGACGACTGAATCTGTGCCATAACTGATTAGTGTTAATATGCTGTGATTCTGTGTCTCGTCGTATCGTTTTCACATCCATTACTGTGCCACACAAAACATATTACCCCAGACAAACTGCCCGTGTTCTGTCATACCTGTTCAATAATTTCTGAGTGGCTCGTTTAACAGGGCAAGATGAGAGCATGCTTTTCCTGCAGAATACTGAGCCACCAACAAAACCGTGAAGACATGTTTGTTGATTTAGTTTGAACATATATGGCAGAAAGATTTTCATTATGTGGGTTCTTCTGCTCAGCAGTCGTGTGTGTCACTTATCGGCGTTTGAATGTGAGATAGTGAAAGGACGTCTGGAAGGTACCGCTGCTATCATGTCCAGGCTTTTTTTCCCACCTCCTCTCTTACCCATCCTTTCTCTTGGCTCGGCAACAGAATTCAATTACTCTCATACTCCCATATAATCACTTTTCATCCCTAAGGCTTGACAGTTTCCCTGGTCTGACAGAAAAAGCCTAATTACTCTCTGACCTTGACTCTCAGTCTCTCATTTTCTCCATTACTCTCTCAGTCTCGTTCCTCCTTAACAACCAGTCTGTCCCTCTCACCTCTGTCCCACACCACACAAACACCTGTTCAGACGCGTGAACCCTGGACATGCTGACAACATGTCCACATTTGCACCTTTGGCGCGCAAGTCCGCTTCCACAAACAGTGACACACAAACACGTGAGATGATTTCATTCCACCAGCCTGGTGAAGAAATCCGTCTCTGCCTCAGCATAAAGGTTTATAACTCCTGGCTTTAATTTCTTCTGATTTCATACCACAGATTGCACGGTCCTCCTTCACTATAAGAGACTCGTCTTTTCTTAAAGGAGACCCATGCACTTAACCTTGTTGCCGTGTGTCTTCAGCTTCTCTCTGAGAACCTGATGGAGGACAATGTGTGAAAGTCGAGAGGGAATTCAAACCGGGCTGTCGCTGCAGTCATGCCTCCTGCTCCCCTTAATCTGCTTTTCCGTGTCAAATTTATTGCAGGGCAGAGAGCTCGGTGAACGGGTGATTAGTTATGGAACGGAAGACAACTTTCTTTGCGGTATTGAAGCCTGGCATTAATGCTGTGATGAGCATAGCACATAAGTTCTTTGTGTCATTGTGACAGGGGAGTAAATGTGTTTTGTTTTACTAAATTTGTAAGCCACAGCAAACAGCAAAATATGGAGAAAATTCTGCATTAAATTATTATCCTATAGTAAGAACAAACATTTAAAAAATGGAAAAATGAGAGCAATAATGCAGAGAATTAAAAAAACATTAGAAGGAGAGTAAGAAGAAGATAAAGTAATATATGCAGTGTGGTTTTAAAATTATTCTTCTTTAATCACTGGAAACAGTGTTAAATTACTGTAGGCTTCAGAATGTGGTTAATCGTCTTTAAAGTTAAACTGGATAAGAAGCATTAAGCATCTGTTTCAACACAAAAAGTCACTCTTTTCCTCATTAGCCACAAGTCACATCCTTATAGCCGTCTTTATGCACAAGCATGCATGCAGGCGCTGGAGTACAAAAGGTGTGTGATTCTGCAGAGGCAGAGAAGTGACCCCCCTCACCCACCGATTTGCTGTGAATATCACTGCACAGTCCAACACGCTGCGGGACATCTATACATAACACACACACATACACCTTTTGTCACTGAGATGGACTTTGTAATGTCTTAAATGTGTTCCCTGGGGCCTTATGTGCAGCACACACCTGCTGTGTCATGTAGCACTGTTTGAATTTATGCTTATCATTTGACACCTGTAGCACACATGATGAGAAACAGTCAAGTTGCAGCAGCCGAAATGTGCTGATCCTGGGAAGCTTTTCTGGAGAGATGAAACACATCGATGTTGGGAAACACGACTGCAGGGTTTCCAAGTGTGTGGAAGCACACATAGTCGATACAGGCCTTTGGGCTTACGCAGGAAACAACAGCTGTGTTGTGTTTGGACACGTGTTTGAGCCACTGTTATTCTAACCTACAAAACACCAAACTACACCCAAAGCTAAACCTTGCAATAACCCAAATACCCAGATAGAACTGAGTGTCTTCAGTGTGAACCCTAAGAGTGTCCAGATGGTAGGTGTGACTCTGCAAAATGTTTTTTTAATCTGTCAGTATCTTCAGATAATTAACTACATTGCCTATATCACCTGTGTCTCACCTCCTGAACCATCCTCAGCCCCATATTTCTGACCTTCACTCTCAAAGTCTTAACAGAAATGAACTGAATGACTGAACTGGTTTCTATATTTAGACACAAACAACCACATTGCCTGTGCTTACGTCCAACAAAAACCAAGTCTTAACCCACTGCAGACTATCCTACCTTAAAAGGTGGCTTCACTGCTACTGCAATCAATCCATTTGTTAAGAAACAAGATTTTGGGTTCAGATAATAACACAAGAGTCAGTGGTCGGCTTCAAATCCTCTGACCGTTTCTGGGCTGAAGAGCAGACGTTGTTAATACAACAGGTCAAAGTCTTGCTCAGTTCTTTGTA
Source organism: Scatophagus argus (assembly GCF_020382885.2). Taxonomy (NCBI): domain Eukaryota; kingdom Metazoa; phylum Chordata; class Actinopteri; family Scatophagidae; genus Scatophagus; species Scatophagus argus. The sequence continues at coordinate 2,124,341 of NC_058502.1, forward strand.
GTGAGAAGTACAGCGTGGTTTATGCTGGTGACAATTCAAGGTCGGCTAATTAATATTTTAGAAGGACATTTTCAGTCCCCTGTTTTTCTTACTCTGACTGAAATAGCAGTATGTGCATGTGATTTCCTTCAGGCAGTTTGGACTCACAAATATTTGACCCAATCACAACATCATGAAAGGATGAACGAAGGCAGGAAAAAAATCCTTCGAAGTCAGTCAGAGGAGAGTAGATCTGATGGGACTGCAAAGCTTGACAGATAAAGATAAAATCCCTGGTGGTTTAAAGCAGTTAAACCCCTTTTACCTGTTTGAACACTTCACTGAATACAGTATCATTATAAACATTATTCTGAAATATGAAATGTTTTTAGTTTCGGTACTTTAAGTATATTTCAATGCTGATTCTTTTGTAAAATTTAAATGCATGTCTCTTACATCTAACAGAGTATTTCTACACTGCAGTACTGCTGCTGTTGCATCAGTACAAGATCTGAGAGCTTCTTCCAACTCTGGATGTCCTAAAAGACAAACATCTGCTCATGGCTGGGACCAGCTGACGGCCACTGGAACAGTTTGTCTCATCCCCTTTGTCAAAAACATGGAGAACCCTGTTTACTGTGAAATGGACCCCCCATACATATGCAGTGATAGTGAGAATATGACACAATATCCTCCAACAAACGTCCTGTTCTTTCCCCTGAGCGCTGAACTTGGCTGAGGTCTTTATTCCTTAATTAGCTCTCTAAGAGTGACCGGCTGGCCTGATGTAGGTTTTATTCCCTCAGTTATCATTCCCTCACACGCACGCACGCGCACACACACACACACACACACACACGCACGCACGCACGCACGCACGCACGCACGCACGCACGCACACACACACACACAGTCTCCACTGCTCTCTACTGTATTCAATACCAGCATGACCTCGGTGTCAGGCCCACTCCACTCGTCTCTGCACATATTTACCCACAAGAATACATATTTATGATTCCCAGGTGTGTGTTTGTGTTTGTGTGTGTGTGTGTGTGTGTGTGTGTGTGTGTGGTGACTTTATACTTCTACTTTTTGGCTCATTTGTAATGCGTAAACAATTGGCCAACAGAAAGACAAGAACTGTGAAGAAGTCAGAGCTCACATGCCTTATAAAATCCATACACAGAACATAATAAATAAGCACTAAATAGTACAGTATGTATCCACCAATACATGGTCATTAGCCACAAACCGTACGAAAAAATACCAAAAAAGAGATGCATATTGAAAAGTCTTACTTTGCTCTGGTGGTACAACACAATCAAGAACAATGAGATACTTCCAGAAGTTAAATTAAATTGTAGGAGTATATTCCTCTGAGAATTTATTAAGGTAAAGAGAGACTGTAAAGGATCCAAAAAGCTGCATATCATTTCACTATGTTTCATTCACTATGCCTATTAGCAGCTGGCCACAGCACAACTCCCGAAGCTTTGATGTTGTGTAATTATATCTCTGTAGTGTACAAAGCTCAAAAACCTGAAAATATCCTCGTCTCATCTGTATATGCATACATACATAGATGGGTGAATAATTATCAAATATAAGGCCTGTGGAGAGAACATGAAAAAGAAAAGGAAAATAATAAGCTTGGTGTTTCTTGTTCTTCTCTTTCTCCAAATAACATCATATAAGTTAATGTTCATGCAGCCTTCAGGGAATCTGAGATCAAATGCTATTAATTCTCTAAAAACATTAGTTGGAAATACTTTATATACTGTATACTAACCCCATCAGTTGTTTGCCTGCCGGCAGTTTGAGGGTCACAATAGTAAACATGACAGGAGTTTTCACAGCGTGTGCATGTGTGTCGTTTTAACGTAATTTTAGCAAACAGATTTTATATTATCACACTGGGAGACATTATCAGCCGCCCTCATGAGCTCCTCAGTCACGATCAGCTGATTTATAACACATATCAAAGTTAATTCCACTGACTTCCGCCTCACGCCGCTCCATCTGCAATGCTGATCGATCTGCCCTTTGGATCTCCATAAGCCAGTCTGCTGTACACTAATAGAGGAGGTATAAAGTTACTTTGTGACCTTAATAAAACCTTCACTCTGTACTTTAGCTGGCTGCCGCCTCGTGAATCAAGCGGCTCAGCGGCAAGCCGACATAAAAGCAAACGTCCCAACCTGCTCTGGATGCTGTGAAACTGTTCAGCATCCAGATCCACTCCTTGTACTGTTCCCACTTTCACAATGTTTGCTGTGAAAGACTGTGCGACACAGAAAGCGCCAGACGTCTTCTGTCTCAGGAGGGAGACGGAGAGGGGGAGAGAAGTGGAGGAGGAGGAAATCAAAAAAATAGAAATGAAAGGTTGAAAGGTTACCACAATGAAGGATTCGGTCTGAGCATCTTGCACTTGCTGTTGCTCAAAATGTTGCAAAAATATCTCCATGGAAGGTAAAAATAGAAGAAGAATATTTTGCCTTCACAAAAGGTCCACATTCTAATCCAAAGGTCATTTTGTTTCAGCAGAAGAATTCCTCAGAGCGACGGACCACAGGGAGCATCCAGCCAGACTTGGTAAAATACTGAACTGTTGCAAGGTCTCAGTATTTAGTGACTTTTGGAAAATTTGGCAATTAGCAAATCCCACCACTGGGCCTTTCAAAAAAACAAAAAAATCAGTAATAGTTTTCCTATTTCTTTGGCACTTCATTCCTCATTCCCCAAGCACAACAAAGCGTTTAGGTTGTATTTGCAGCTGACTTTTCGGAGGCCTTTTGTGCCCCGCATTTCACAATGCGAAGCCAGCGCTGAGGCTCCACCGGAGAATGAAAGTTTGATGAAGCCCTCTCACTTCCTTACAAATTATTCACTACAATCCCAACGCAGACATGCAGTAATACACAGTCAGAGTGGGGCATGTCAGTGCAGCTAATGAAGTCAGGAGCGTGAATCCCACGTGTGTTCAGTGGGAGCCAGCTGGACATTTGTTTAGCAACCCGACAACGTTCTCCAGAGCCGAACATGACGACTTCATGCAAAAACATTTTATTGTTGCAAGGCTAACATGGGAAATGTTGAATCAATGGGCCTGTGTTCGTTTTCCGTTGTCATTATCTTAATTGTGCCTGGGACCTGGATAGCAGAAAGTCTAAATGAGTCAAATTTGAAAAGTGGAGTTGAAAAGCAATAAACACACTGTATTAAATTACTTAAGTTTCTGAAGAGCCACTGTGAAGCTCAGTGTGGTGGCTCCAGCTGTCACCAACTTGGCAAAGCCTGACCCCCATAGAACTTCTGGCTAATCCAAAAATAGGAAAAGAAGTGAAGCACAGACTTCTTGGACCGTCTGTAAGTGCAATGGGGGGTCTATGGGGACTGACTCAGTATTGGAGCCAACCTGAGATGACAATCCAAGACAGTGTAATTTTTGGCACTTCAATGTTGGTTTCATTTTTCAGCCCCAGAGGGCGACGCTTGGTTGTGACATGTTCTCCTTTTTTTTACTGTCTCCCAGAGTTAAGTTAAGGACAGGAAGACAGACAGACAGACAGACAGACAGACAGGAGGACACAGTGGCTGCTAGTTCACAGCTTTGACACCCCACAGTGGATTACAGTTGGTCAAGTAGGACCCCAGACAAGACAGGAAAACCAACTGTAAAATCACGAGCCAAAAAGTTTCTGAGGCACAGTAAAGGGACAATTTGTGCGGCGATGAATGATTTGGAGTAACGACAGGAGAGAGTTTTTCTTTTCCTTTCACTTTTGTCATATCTAATGCAAAAGAAAAAAACCCCACAGCATAAGAAAACTTAATTTAGGTCTCTAGTTTTTGGTCCCACACAGCTTGCTTACACAAGAAGACACAAAAGAGAGCACAGACTTTTAGACAGATTAAATGGTCCCAGCAGGGTGTTTTGAAGCAGTGCCCCAATTACATATGACATATTCATTTTCAGTTTGCTGTGCATTCACACTGAGACGCCGATGAAAAAGTAAGTCAAACCCTTCAGCGAGCGTGCAGACCACATTTGCTTAGAGTCAATGAGCAGTTTGTCCCATAATTCAATGCAACAGAAAGTGGGGGAGCTAAAATTAAAAGCAATTATGTATGCTGGATAACAAAAGAAAAACATGATTTGGCTGGAATAAAAACACTTTGCTTGGCGTTTTTAGACTTCTGACTGGAAGCGGTCTTGTAAAATTGGTTGACTGAATGTGTTCTTTAATTTCTTGCATTTTAACAGCAAGAATGGAGATAAGTAAGTAGAGCAAAGTATTTGGAATTGGGCCGCGGTGCTGAGCTACACTCTTCCCTCCAGCCGAGTTAGTGCGGTGATGGAACTGTGGGTAAAAGAAAAAAGTCACCTCGTGGTTAAATAAGATTATCTAAGTTTAAGTTTGAGCGAGCTGAAACAAGCCTCCGGTAGAGACATCATGTGTACCTATGAGTTCCTATGAGTCATGAGTAAGTATCATCTGCGTAAAATAAGTCAATACCTTGTGAGACATGGGAAAATTTACTGGACTAGACTTATTTTATTATATAAATAGTTCTCTTACTCTGATCAAAAATCTAAAGTTCAATTCTGAGGCTGTTCTGTCAAGAGTTTTCTAATAAATTAGGGACTTGTGATTAAACCATACCAGTTTCAGGCTTCCAGTTAGTCCCATCCAGCTATAGTTCCAGGTTACGTCTGTCCCTTCCTTCATGTGCATGCTTGATCCTGTATTAATAATTGAATGTTTACAGTACATGTGCTGGTATGTTTGTGCCTTCATAAGTGTGTTTGAATTGTGTGTGTTTGTGTGTCAGGTTGAGTTCCGGTGATATGAGAAGTGCTAGACTTTGACACGGAAGCTTGTCAGCATCCATCACAATCACTTCCATCATCTCCTCTCCTCTCCTCACATACTCTTATATTCCTCCTTCACTCACTCCATCGCTCATCCACATGCTCCTCTTTTCTCTCAGTAACAAGCTGACAGGCGGTCGGATGTCAGGCAGGCCTACAGTACGCCATGACATGTCCTGACAGATGCTGGATTTAACCTATGGCCAACATGACCAGAGCTGGAAGATGGAGGGGCCCCTATATGCTCAGTCTGCGCCTGAAGCAAAGCATTGTGGGCCTGCAACCCTGAAATAGTTTCTCCACTCTTGGCCAGGCACAAACAGCCCTGCAGTAAACCGAAAAAGAACAAAAAAAAGAAAAAAATAGAAAAATAATGGCTCCATTATTGGCCATGTTTCTGCAGCACATGATTATCTTTTTATAGCCAGCAGTGTTTGTGTGCACACATAAACACAACCACCCACGCTCACACTAATGCACCCAGACATACACACACTCACACTCATGTACACATTCTATTAAGCCGTTAAATGCAATAAGAAAGATATTATATGCAGATCAGGGAGCACAGATAAGAAATCATCGGCAATGCATGTGTAGTTAATCAGTTCAATTGACAAATTAGCATTCAGTATTTTTCATTGCTTTCAGCCAGCGATATTATTAAATGAAACCTGCAGGTTTTAGTTGATTCATCATGACTCAAATGCCATACAAGCCAAGTTATGACTATGCAGCATGATTCATATTTCATATTTATTTATTACTTCTGATTCTATTAAAGCAATAATAAATTTGGTATAGAAAAGTGTTGTTGCTATTAATATGTGTTGGAACTGAATGTTATTTTCTCCCTGTATTGTGAATAGTCTGCAGGAATTTTAGTCTTTCAATCAACTCCATCACACACATTTTCTGAGAAAGTGTGTGTTTAGTCTCAGCTGCAGTCATGACCAACAGAGTCAAACTGTTTAATAAGAGCCAGTTAGGTCTTGTTGCCACAAGGTGACGAATGCTAACATGCATTGCTTCTTGCTTCAGTCTCGTTATTGGTTCTAGTTCCTGAGGAAGTGAAGAAAATTGCAAATTAGGCATATAGTGTCAGTTCTGACTTACCATGTATGGGCCATCATTCTTATGGGTAGTAATAACACTGTTCTCACTAAGGTAATATTTAACATGTGGAAATGAGGTCAACACGTAAAGAAAGTCCAACAGCAGGCCGTAATGAATTATGCTAATAGTTTTGAATATCTCTCTTACTCTCTAGTAAGTACTATAAGTGTGTATTGAGTCAGGCTTACATGAACTACGGCCTGGCATTTTTCAGACGTGGGATACACCAACAGGGTCTATAATGACATCTCATCTTTGCAGCTCCAACAGCTTCCACTCTTCTGTGAAGGCTTTCCACAACATGTTGGAGTGTTTCTGTGGGAATTTGTGCCCATTCATGCAGTAGAGCATTTGTGAGGTCACACACTGATGTTGGACCAAAAGGCCTGGCTCACAATCTCCGTTCCAGTTCATCCCAAAGGTGTTGGATGGGGTTGAGGGGTTAAAAGAAAGGTCTTCCCCAAACAGTTGGAAGCACATCATTGTCCAAAATGTCTTGATATGCTGAAGCATTACGATTTCCCTTCACTGGAAGTCAGGGGCCGAACCCAAAGCCTGAGAAACAGTTTCCACACTGACTTTCTGGTTCAGCTTTGACCTACAGCGCAAAGATGCACTTATAACTGACATCACACTCAATGTCATTTCTGCCTGCAGATAAAGTAGTTGAGATAATCTGGTTAACTGCTGTGCTATTTTAAAAACTGTAATGTTAAGATACAAACATGGGATTCAAAGGCCTAGTCAGAAAACCAGTGCTGTCGCAGTACACTGAAACACAGCAATGCTCATGGAATAAAAGAACAGACAATTTCTGGCTTTCACGTAAGACTTAATTGTCAGTAATTGGAAAAAGACGTCCCAATAGGACAATTACAGGGCCTGTAGTTGAAGATGTCAAAATGGCCATTAGCCGAGTGTCAGCGTGACAGTAACCTTGACCAGATTTTAAAAGGAAAGCATGAAATATTCATGAACCTTTGATGGAGGAGGAGGAGCATGAGGGAGCTGCTGTATGCACAGTGTGTGCATCCAGTCCTCTACGTGAAACATGCATGTGCGGGTGTTTCAAAGAGGGTTACAGGGTACATGTGTACTGACTTGTGTGTGTGTGTGTGTGTGTGTGTGTGTGTGTGTGTAATCAAGCCACACTCTTCTGAGAGCACACTGACAGAGGACAGCTTCTTGTTAGTCAGAGTGGGGGAAAGGCATGTCTGGGCTGGAGGCGCCGCTGCCTGCTCAGAGCTCACAGTGAAAACATACATCAGCAGGCTGCTGTAGCTCCCAGGTAGCACCGGAATTCCACACCCACTTAATATTGCAGACATGGCTCGTCTTCAGTCTCGCTCTTCTGCTGTCTCTTTCAATCTGTGTCCCTCTTCCTCTGTTTCTCTCTTTCCTTTATCAGCAATCCTTTATGTAAATATGTAATTTTTCTCTGCACCTTCCTCTTCTCACTGTCATGCTAGTTTTCCTTTTCTTTCTTCATACGTGCTGAAATTCACTGCTGTGCCACAGCTTTGTTGCTGGAGAAAAGTTCCCCAAGGTAGGCTTGACTCTGTAGCCAGCTAAGCCCCCTGTTTTCTTAAAAAAAAAAAAAAAAAATCAATACTACTTCTTTGTGCTATCTTTTTGCATTTATCCAGAGTTCCTCGTCCTGCAGGAGAGGCCAATACAAACTCAGAGTTTTGGAGGAAAAGCAGGATTCATTTGCATGCATTTGCATCCTATTAACACATCAAACCTGCTGACTTGAAAGGGATGCCTTGATTAGGAACACCACCAAATTGCTGTATGTATACTCCCTCACTCGTCTCTCCTGTCTTCTCACGATCTCCTCAGCTCCCTCCCCTCTGCCTCACTGCGGAGTTACTATACACTATACAGTACACGACTTCTGTGTGTCTGTGTGGCTTTTGTCTTTCACCATAAAATCAAGATCTTTCTGTTTCCCCCGAGCATCACAGGTTTGGCTGCACTGTCAACATTTTAAATCCATGTGTGCACGTGTGTTACATCTTCAAGCAAGCCTACAAATTGCTTATGCGTATGTTGTGAGTGAGATGAGCTGATCGTGCAGGCATTGGAATATAAATGTGCTCCTATATCGCTGCTCACTGATTTACATCACTGATTTATGTAATGAAATACACCCTGGTTGCCGCTCACTTCAAAAGCACAGCAGGAAGTGAAATCATCTTTATTACATCAGCTTCCTCTGTGCCCAGTACTATGAACATATTCCTGTTTTTCAAATGCTGGACAGTCATTAAACTCTCTCAGCTGCAAGTGGCAAAACATGTGGGACAGTCCACGATCACTGAACATTTCGAGAGCATCGAGGATGTCATAAAAAACACAGAAAGGTTGGTTCACTGTAGTTTTCCACGAAATCTTTTTTCAGGCTTCCGTCTCAACACAAAAGATGTTGGTTTAAATAATCCTGTTTGTTCTGCAGTTGCATCCAACTTTATTTTAACGCAAGTGTGTTTTTATTCTTCAGTTGATTGTTGTTGTGCAAAATATCTACTAATCATAAAAAATAAAATAGCAGTAAGACCAAAATTAAAAGCCATCTGTATTTCACCCGACTGTTTTAGGAGACTCTTCATCAAACTGTATTTAAAACACCTACAGTTGGCAAAGTCAGGGTCCAGCTGCCACAGGCGGCGAGGGTTAGTCACAGGAAAACATCGCTGTGATTAATGAGTGTCATTAGTCCAAGTCTACTCGTAATAGTGTTGAATTTGACAATTATTTAAAGCTTTCAAGGATCACCATCTGCGGTGCACATCCCATTTCTTTATCTCGTGTCACTTTGTGCTAGATTCATGCCGTGTGTGTTCTTACACCCACGTAACACCACCGAATCCAGCAACAGACAACAGGAAGCTCTCATGATGGCTTTAACAGATTCAGTCACAGGATTTCTTTCCCCAAATGAGAACATTCACAACATTATGTTTGGCTTTAGCAGATTGAGCATACACACACACATACACACACAATGCATATGTGTATGTTTGCAAAAGAGCCTTAATTGGATACTCGGTGCTGTTTACCAATCTGAGTGAGCTAATGCTATTGCACAGTTAAACTTGTTAAATCTTGCTAATTAAAACTAACAAAGACGTCAATAGAAATCAATGGCGAAGTGGAGAAGTGGGAGAGTCTCGGAGACGGCATTGAGGAGTTGGCTTGAGAAAAGCCACAACAACAAGAAAATTACACACTAATGAGATATAAACAGCAGGTCAATGCTGCATTGAGAGTACTGCGATGTACACACTCATGGACACACAGCGGCACACTGCCCACAGAAACATTACACAGGGGTGGCCAATACCGACAAGACAGCAGCAAGTCAGAACAGGCTGGAGTGTATCATTATTACTTTATTTATTATTATTAATACTTTATTATTATTGTTTTGGTTAGCAAACACTTCAACATGCAGTAAAAAGTAGCAGCACTGGCATTGTGTTTCTCTTCCTGTTGAATGTAAGTCGATGCTCACGCTTCCTTCAGCTCTGCTCTGGTTTCCACCTTCACTTGAGTGAAATAACCTGGTCTTCTTCTCCAGCTGGTTGCTAACTTTATCTCTCTAGTGTTTGTTGCTGGGCAGGTACTATTCAGTGGAATACAGAACTTGTTTGCCACTGAAAGCAGCGAGTTCAGTCAAAACAGTAGATGTGCAGCAAACTAAAACAAGTGGCTAAAAGAGGCTGAAAGCTCTGTTGCCGGGGGATCATTCTCTAGACTTGTGCAGTCATTTGATGGATTGTTAATGCATAATTGTATGTTGATTTGTGAATCTATTCAAGTGCAAAATGAAGCCGAGTCGGCTATAAAAGGAATATTAAACAATGCGGTTGATTGAAAAACAGAATGATGTCTGATTCCTCTGCACTTTACTGACTGCATTAAGGCCCAGACTGAGCCGCTAAGAGATCATTGAGTCTTCATTGTGTGCTAATTAAATCAGCATGCAGTGGTGAACTGATGTTTGACCACCGTCTCTCACACTCTTCAACTTCTCTCAGTCACCAAAACAAAACAGGAGAAAATTTCATCACGCGTTTCCTGGCTCATATTAGTCTCCCTCCCAGCTTTCCATTCACAGACACGCCGAGTGCTCCTCTTGGCGTCTTGGAGGATTCACTCACCGAAAGCAGTGCGTTCTAGTCACAATATGCGGCCTCTTATCTGTTTAATTTTCTCCCACCTCGAAAGCGTGCCACGGCATCGGCCTTGTTTATTACTGTCAGAGAGACACCAGTCGAACTCCCACTGGTGTGCCATTATTATCGCACAGATGGTGATGAGGTCTGAGAAGGATAGACGGCGCAAAGAGATGAAGGGAGGGAAACCAGAGCAGGGATAGCAGGATATGGAGGAAGACAAGAAGAAAGAGAGACCGAGAGGTGTTTTCCTATTTCACAGAAACCACATGATTTTCTGTATTGCATGTTTTTTTCCTGTAATGGCAACACACCTTTACACTGTTCACAGGAGCACACACAGAAACATAAATGTGCACTTTAGCATTCCATATAGTGAGAACCTGACACACCTTATCCCAGAGGCTTTCTCCTGTCAAGGTAAATCCCTGCTGTCAGAAACAACATGGCACAGAATGCAGTGACCCCTCCATATATTCCTTGACCCTTGCTATGCTCACTGCTTGTATGTGAGGGGGCTTTTGCAGTGAGTGTGTGTCTTTGAGTCGGCTGGAAGTGTGTGTCCTTCTTCATGACCATCTACACACGTAGATGTGTGAATCCTAACCTTAATTCTGTAATTAAATTTAGGCCATTTTTAACCATTTTTTTTTTGAATGTGCTGTTGAAATCACAGAGGGAATGAAGGAGCCACTTGCAGCTGGGAGATAGCAATTTTCGATGCCAATTTGTGCAATTTGTAAAAATGATATTGCAATATATGCACCCCATAATAATGTAGTAAAACAGTGGGACTCATGGATACTTCAGGTGTCTCTTCTTCTTTCATATGCGTTTTAATCTCCTTGTTTACTAGCAGTTTAGATGTATTATTGCTGCCATGTTTTCAATTTCATGCATGCTTCTTGTTAATTGGCTTGCCAGTGAGTGTATGTGTGTGTACGTGCGGGGAAAGAAATGCTATGTATTCTACTGAGCAGTCTCAGCTTTGCACCTATGAGGCCAAAGTCAATCTGGTGGCGCTGGACCACGGCGGAACACTTTGAAAAAGCCTCAGGTTGGCCAGGAGAGGAAAGACTGGAGTCCAGAGAGACAAGGAGGATGAGGAGGATTGTGAGTGAGAGAAGGAGGATTACACTCCAGAAAGAAGTCATACGTCTGCTGCACAACCCTCCACCTCCTGCTGGTTCTTAACCTCGTGCCAACAAATGCAAGAGTAGTTGTCATCAAGTGACTGACCTTTGCACACTTACAGTATCATTCACATATTACTTCTATCTAAAACCAGCCCAGATATACGGACCTGCGGGTCTGTTATACCCTGTGGCTTGATGCTGGGCCATGTTCTGCCTCTGGTGGAAGCTCTCAGTCACAAAGCATATTGCTGTGGATCATTTCTCTCTTACTTATCCCTTGGGTAATCAATTCAAGATCAGTGGAACTGCAGGAGTGTTACAGCTTCTTCTGAAAACGATCCTCAGATGGTGACGGGTCAGCTCTCCAGCCCGCAACACGGTCTGGGCCACCATCTTATCTTCCAACACATAAACTGTGCCAGGTTTCTTTGTGTGTGTGTATTTGTTCCTTCCTTCTAGAGAGCATCTGTGTCAGACCTCGGTCTCATTGGTGGAAGCTTTTCAGGGATCTCGTCCAAACCAAACTCCCACTACCTCCACCTGCCGGGTGAGATTAAATTTCTATTGCTGTGGAATAGCCTCCAGACAGAGGGCAATGAGATGGGCTTAGCTAGCCATTGTTGCTAACTAAACTGAGAGACACGGAGAGAGACACTTTTTGCCCAGGCACATCAGAAGGAGGAAATAAATTATAAACAGACCAGAAATTGAATCCACTGCACCTCCAGAGACAGGATAAATAAACAGTGGCCAGTAAGAAGAGGTAGAGTTAAATCTCCAGGTCCTTTAGCTGAAGAGCGAGACTGAGACAATCGGGCTTTGTTATAAAGAGAGAGAAAGAGTATATGGTACAAGGGAGGGGAGGATATTTAAACAGACATTAACCGAACCACTAATTTACACAAAAGTTATCATTAGGGTTTTTGTTCTTTTTGGGAAAATCTGCTGAGAAAGTAGTTAATAAAATTCATCATCATACTTTTATAACTGAAAGTCTGGCCTCTTGCCACTTTGTGAAAATATTATCTTAGCACACTGACTAATTTACTGGCTAGCTGAGCACTAATGATTGAATGCCTGACTATGTTGCCGAGAGCAGTGAGTGTCTGTGTGTGTCTGTGTGTGTGTGTCTGTGATGGAAACAAGCAGGCCTTTTGACTCGCGTTGAATCCCTCCCCTGTCTGCGCTTGTCCCCGTGGCTTGACAAACGCTGCTCACCGACACCACTGAACAGCACTCTGGGGGACAGTTGGAGCTTATTTTACAACTAGTCGGGAGTGGCGCTTGATACTTGAGTTATGACTCTTAGGAGGAAATCATTGCAGAAAGGATCAAGTTTCATCTCTCAAATAAAAATGATTAATTCTGTGACAAATAACACCACAAACCAGCTTAATTTATCCCCATTAAATGTCCCGATTGATCACACTTTTACAACCTGATTTGTCTCAATTTGTTGCAAACACAAACTGAATCAGATTATGCATTGATCCTGTGCTTGGGGTGAAATTTGTCATTCTTTTGTAGATGAGGATAAATTAATCTCTAACAGCTTGTCAACTGAAGTGTAGTGTAACCTCTTTTTTCTTTCATGGTGAATTTTGGTAAGACAGTATTTACTTTATAGTCTTTAGTCACTTTAGAGTCTTACTCATAAAATATTCAAAAAAAGGCTTTGGATTCATAAAGTGAATCATTACCTGATTTTAATTCACCCAAGGTGTGACATGTTATCCCTTCTTAATGCTAAATGTTATTTTGAAGCAAAAACACTACACACACACACTTCATAGTTTTTCTGCGTGATCACACCAGCTGTTGATCACACAACAGGACGACATGCTGATGGTCCACATGTCTCCTTTAAGCACCTTTCTGCATAAACACACTCACACACATGCAAAGACAGTGTGTTAGAGGCCATCCCCATGGCCATCACCGCAAACATTCCCTCTTTAATAGCTGCACTTGTCCACAGATTATGTTGTCATAGCAACGGAGGCAAGCACGGAAAGAAAACAGCTCCTCCTCCGTATCCGACTCCTTGGCCCACACCTAGGCCTTTCCGTCCCGCTCGCTTCCAAAAAAAGCACCTTATAGCACTTAAATCCAAATGAATCATCCCACATCTGTGGAGCCACAGACTCACAGTGAGGTGTGATTTGTCATTTGCTTATGTTGTTGAGGGCTGTCAGCGTGCTGCTCAAAATGTCTGACTGGCCTGACTACATGCACCCACAACTGTGTGAGCTTGCCTGCAGATATTCAAATCCTTGTCTATTTAGAGAATAATATGCATCTAAAATAATCGTGGTTTCAAAATAAGATTGTACATGTGGAAGAATTCTGATTCCTGGCCCTGCAGCATACAGCAACCAGTTTGCTGCTGATGCACTGACAAATTTCCTCTGAAACCAGATGTTTTCCAGTAGTCTGGTTTGTTGTGTTCATGTAAACAACCTGTTTGTCAGACTGCATACACTATGGTGTTATGTGTGTTTACATGCACCACTGCATTTGTTGTGTTCAACTTTGTGAGTCTCACATTATCGAGCCAAAACTCACCCCTTGTTGTCATCCACACACACACACACACACTTCTGCACACATATGGGTCTACACTACCCCAGAGGAGGTGAAAGAGGCTCTTTGAAAAACAGGTCGGGTGGAAGTCCTGCGGTTAGATTCTGGAAGAAGTTGTTTTGGGACTTAATTAGTAAAGGGCCCACACTGGAACAGACTAAGTGCCCATGAGCTCTACTTTCAAATCTGGGACAACTGGAGAACATACACACTTAAAATGGTTATACCCATGCACACACACACAAAAGAAGCCAAAGAAATCTTTGTACTAATACAACAGGAAGTATTTTCAGAAGACGCAGCTCCCCTAGATACACGAGAATTGGCTCATATAAGTTTCCTGAAGGATTTAAAACAGTTACCCTGAATGCATCATCATAATCATGATAGGATGACGTATGTATATATGTGTATATATAACGTCATCATTAGGATAATATATGACCGAGAACTTGGATTGTAATGCATTTCTCTCTCTTTAGCATTGAAATTCAAACTGTAGTGAACACAAGCTGAGCAAAGCAGTATTGTACTCCCTGAAGGAGGAAACCACAACCAAGATCTCAGTTTGGCTGCTGTGTAAAACTTGACTATAACAGAATATGATGACTTGCTCGTCCTTTTTGATATCTGCTCAATTAAAAACAGTGCAAAAAGCAATATATCTAAGGCTTTACCTCGTCATTGCTTTTGTAAATATGTGCTTATCTGTGATACCAGCAACACTTTTCAAACCAGCTGGGGCAACTAAAACCTTGAATTAAAAAACACAGCACAAGAAACATGTCAGAGCTGTGTAATCATCTTGCCTTTTTCTCAGAAAGAATAAATAACATCCAGTGACGGTGTGCCAATCCTTCCAACAACCTTTAGCAAAAACACACAATATCCGTCTGAAAAAATGATTCACATTGCCCACTTATCTTTTCCAGCCATGTTCAAACAGCATTCAGGCCAAAGTGTCCAACAAAGCAGCAAAGCAGCCATATGACAAACCACAGCCACAATCTGAACAAAACTTTTGGAAATGCTTCGAAAAAAAGAGGCAGAGGGAGAAAAGGGGAGAGGAAGAGCAGGCACTCAAATAAAATCAACAACAGCCGGCCAGTCACTTACTTGCAGTGCTTGTGAGGCCCGCTCAGCGTCTCGATGACAAAGCATTCCCCACCGTTCAGGCAGTAGGTCAGGTCCTTCTCATGACAGGGTTTGAAATGCTCCGAGTGCAGCGGAGGGACAGTTGGAGATGCTGCAGGACAAACAAAGAAACTCTTTTTAGTCATGAAACAAACCTCAAATTTATATATAATTCTTTGCTCTCAGTGATGCCATTAATTCATCTCGCTGTGGTCTGGGAGCCCATTACTCCTCAAACATCATTATTGACTCTTTCTTGAGTCTACTGTTCACAAATAAATCATCATATCAGCCTAAATTGTAGCAGGAGAAAAAAAAAAAGAGCAGCTGGTCGGTTCTTCGGCAGAGGCTATTTACTCTCCATCCAAGGATCCAAAACATACTGCACATTGAGGATAATACCAAACACACTGTTGTTTGTTTAGACCCTGCAATGTCACCACCAGCCCAAGATGGATGGAGGACGGGTAATAATCTGTCCTGCTGTGATTAATACTATGTGGTTACACTCGTGCTGTTGGAGAGCTTGACTTCTCCCAGCGATTTATCACAACATGCATGGCTGACTGTGGACAGTGCAGACTTCTGAGGGAATCTGCTCCACGTACCTTAATGGATGATCTTATCATTGGAATTAATAAGTGAAGCACCAGTTACTTAAGAGGAAATGGTGAAAAGTGACCTGATATTAAAAAAAAAACAAACTGTAAAACCATGGAGCAATTAATGGTGTTCTAAGCATATTTGTGCTTGTTGGGGGATAATTTATAAAACAGGAAAGATAAATGGAAGTGTAGAGATTCCAGAGAGTTCATGGACAGTCATCCATCAGCAGTGTTTGGAAAGCCTGAGATGCAGTTGGTCGGGCCGAGGCTTTTAGACGTGGGGAGAAATCAGATCTGCATCACAGTTGATGTTCTTATTAATACCAGACCAGACTGCTGACTGTTTCCTTTGTGCTTACAAATGAAAAATGAGTCTGCTAAGAGCTTTCTGCAGCCGCAGCTCAGCCGTGTTTTTTAAAGTAGTTGGCTGAACGGTGATGAGCCAGAACTTCATGCTTCAGTGACTGAAGATCAGTTGCAGTCAGAGGATGCTCTCATTACCGCTCGTATACCGATTACTGTCTTAGCTCGTCCTTTAATGGTGCGTGGAAGATACATCCAAATTATGAAGATTTCTAAATCAGGAGATAATAAGAGATTAATAAGCAATGTTTGGAGGGGGAGAAGGGATGGGTGAAGAGAGGTGAGTTATTTCAGTATGGCCCCAAATCCCTTAATCAGCAGTATGAGGTGTGCGTGTGTGGGTGGGGGTGGTGGTGGAGGGTTAAATTATGAGATGCTGCATGGTGATAGGGCTCCAGGGATCTTAAATAACCCTTGGTAATTGGCTGCTGTGGGAGTAGTTTCCCCGTCAGAGGGAAGTCGAGTCGAGTCAGCGGTGAGATGTGGTTTTATAAGACGGGGATGTCAACAGGTTGGACATCATCACAACAGCATCTTAATCAAAATGGGAGCTTATTTTAAAAAACTACCATACACTACATACACAAAAGTATTGGGCCACACCTCTTTATTATTGAATTCAGGTGGTCAGGTGTGGTATGAGGCTGTTTCTCAGGGTTTGGGCTCGGCCTCTGACTTCCAGTGAAGGGAAATCTTAATGCTTCAGCATACCAAGACATTTTGGACAATGCTATGCTTCCAACTTTGTGGCAACAGTTTGTTGAAGGCCCTTTTCTATTCCAGCATGACTGTGCCCCAGTGCACAAAGCAAAGCTCCATAAAGACATGGTTGGATGAGTTTGGTGTGGAAGAACTTGACTGGCCCACACAGAGCCCTGACCTCAACCCCATCCAACACCTTTGGGATGAACTGGAACGGAGATTGTGAGCCAGGCCTTTTGGTCCAACACACAAAGCTGTCTGTGTGTTTAAGATGTAATGTCATTAAAATCCCAGTTGGTGTAATGTTCCCAATACTTTTGTCTATATAATATATCATCATCACAATAAGAACAATCACTCCCTTTCCTTAACCATACAGTGGCCGCCATGAGCAGATAACTAACACAGTTGATTTAACTGAACGGTACGATAAGCACATAGTAAGCACAGGATAGGAATGATGAAGTCATCTTAGCATGACAAGACTCCAGCCCAAACAGGATGCGTCTAACAATGCAACAATCACCTGGCACCTCAGCTCAACCTTTTAAAAGCATTACTTTGCAGTTGACATGTAGTCACAAGGACATAACAAGATTAAATTCAATGTGAAGAATGCATTTTTTCCAGTAAGTGCAGCTGTCACCTAGAAAGATAAAAGAGAAAGAGCAAAAACACATAATAGGCTGAGAGAGAATTCATAATTAAACAAAGCCATTTGGTATGATCTGACATGATTCCTTTGGCTTGCACTGCCACACATTCTGCACACACAGACCCTCAATAGCAAAGCCCAGAATCACAAAGCACTGCTGTGTCTTTCTTAGCACTTGCTCTGCAGCAGAACTTGATTTTTTTTTTTCAAATATAAAAGATTTCCCTCCAGACATGATTTCACGCTTGGACTGGGCTGGGCTGTTTTGTTAGTCCTGGCGATAAGTGACAGGAGCGCCATTTGTCGTCCTCTGCCTTTGTTTTTTGTTGACAGAGTTGTCACAATGCACTGTAGGTTGTTTCGCTTAACACTCGTCACCTGTCAGCTCAGACTCAGTATGCACTCAAAGAATTGTGTCATTTTAAGAGGGGACGCCAGAGTCGACATAAAACAATCATTTCAGTCTACTGAAAATATCACTGCAAGTTTGAAAACACTGCTCACAGAAGGCAGACGTCAATCACTGTTGAAGAAAACAGTCCAATTTACTCCCCCCTGCTGTGAAGAGAGAAAGGTTGAGAGGGACCGCAAAGATCAATAAACCATCGAGCGCTGGATAACACAACCCTCCGCTTCAATCTCCCTTTTCCTCCATTCGACTCCCTCTATGTGCTTACATTAAGGAAAATCAGGAAGAAATGAAGAATCTGCTGATTTCCAGCCGTACATCAAAGGGCCTGCTTGGTTGTAGTGGAGAAAAGGCAGCAGCCATTTATGTAACACTTAATAATTTAATGATAAACAAGATCAACCCGAGCCCTTTCTGAACCTTCATCAGTCACAGCAAAGTCTCTCAAAGGGCTGAATATGCTAAGGAGATCAACGCTGAGATGAGTTCAATCATGAGTGGGTGCAGGTGATGCAGTATTCATGATTTAATTATTGTTCCTCCATTTTGTTAATCCAGGGGAGCATAGACTGAGTTTGAGCATTTACTGATTGAAATTTATTTGGAGATTTGACAGTGCAAATCTGTCTCCTACTGTCACGCTCAGACATTGGAACCCTGGAGAGTCTCAACTCCTACATGTGACCACGCCCGAGACTTTTTCTGTATTCAGCCTTTCAATGCATACCTCATATTATTAATTATTGATTGTCATGTGTCATTAACTGTGGATTCCCTCTTAAAATACTTCACTGTCAAAGACATTTTTCTCCTGTCTTTTAGCAGAGAGCCCAGAGTTGGATGACAATGGATCCCAAGGCATCTGGTTAGCAAATATTTTATTAAGCAAGTCAAATATTGTTCTTTGAAAATGATTGAGGAGAGAAAACCTTTTGACAAGTCAAGATTATTTTAGGTGAAACTCATTCAAGTTTGAATGAGTAACTTAATGAACTTTTTTTCCCCCAAATGCCCAATTCCAGCTCCACCTCCCAGCATTATTTAATACAGATAATGTTTGTGTTATAATGGACAAACAACTGCCTCAAGTGCAGTTATAGCTTTTTTGTGTTGAATTGAGCTTCAGACCAAAGAAAATTGATTTTTAAAACTAACCTTTATTCATGGCTTTGACAGATAATTTGAATAAATGAATGTTTAAAAAAGCTCAGTGCAGAAAATATGCCAGTTAAAATGTCTTGAATTTTGCAGCCAACCAAAACAGAACATCCACAAATTGATGAAGTGAAAACACAAAAGCTGTTTGCTGGTGTTGTGCTCTTTTCTAAATGAATTATCTTTGAATGGGCCTGTTCAGCAAAATGTATTTAAGCACAATTCAAGTCATATTCTATCAAGGGCTAACAATTACCAAGAAAACACTGATTAGGCAGTAAGTGGTGAACATGTGGATGTGGTCTACATGTTACAGTGATTCTGAGGGCTGAAGGATGGCTGAATGCACGAGGAGGAAAGTGTTAATATATTTGTATCACGATTATCCAATATTTTGTGTTTTCTTTCTCTCTCAGTCACTGCTTCATCTTTACTTTATTCTTTTCTCTCTTCCCTCCCAGTGCATGTATGTGTACATGTACACAGATGTATCTGAAAGTGTGACAGTCCCGCTGCAAGGCCTGTAATGACGTCTGTCACGGGTGACACGGTCTCGCAGAGTGGCTGACCGACAGGCAACCAGCCAGCCAGGGCGCTAGCTAGGCAGCCATGCTAACTGATAGCAAAGATCTCTGACAGGTTACCTCCGGCCAGCCTGATTACTGATTGGCCCTGACAGCAGCAATACAGACCAGAGGCATGTGGACTGTAGATGAAAGGATACAAACCAAAAGGGAACATGGTGTCTTCTGGTGGACAAAGATGGCTATTAGCTGTATGAGCTGGTAGGCGTTTGAGAAATAAGTAAAGTTCACAAATACAGAAGAAAGCAATTTAACCTGGAGGAGAAGGTGGCAGAGCTGAAAAGTCAGTTGTGATTGTATGTATCATGCATATAATAGATAGTTAAATAATTCAAACAATTAATGTCTCTCACAGACACACACACACACACACACACACACACACAATCCAATGTTGCAGCCAAGCTACATCCAGTGTGTGTCTTACGTAAACTCCACAAGAACACAAACCTGCACTGCTGTCTATTGCACAATTATGTAATACCATAAATTGTATATCCTTATCTCTGCACATTCGTTTGGCGTGAAGCTGTAAAAAGCTTGTAGCTGTTTGTGATTATGAACAGGAGTGCCTCAGTCAAATCATTTTAGTTCAGCTGTAACGATTTTTCAGTTAAATTAACACGATGATAGAAATCTGCTTCCTCTTCAGTAACTTACTTTATTTGAACTTACTTTATGACTTTGCTGCTGCTGCGACGCTGCGTACCAACAGCCCAGAAGAGCAGTACTTTTGGCACATTTGCTGCTTGAATTGCTACTGTGGCTGGACTTTATCATGGCTACTGCAGCTTTAGCACTCCGTCTGCACAACTTGTGGGAGTGTGCTAAAAGCTTCAAATGACATGCTGCTGTCCAACGGCGTGTGCAGCCCTAATGTCCTGTAAACAGGAACGAGTCAAATCCACTTCTCACCTCATCAACCCCCACTCATATTTTTTGGATTTTTGTACAACCTCAGCCAACAACCACATAAAATGGTCGATATGCCAGCTGTGCATGTCTGACTTCTTCTGAGTTCTCTGTACATTCTTTGGTAACTACAAGTACATCCCTCATCCCACATTCTTATGGCCTGTCTCAAAAGTGGTGAAGAGATTTTCACTTGGCTCTGAATAAATTTGACACACATGTCATCAAACAAGACACTAACATTCATGTTATATAACGTGATCGGGAGCATACGAGTTCCCTGCTGAAGAAGCAGACAGTTGCTTCTCTTTTCCTTTCATGTAGGATGAAGTGTTTCCTCGTGAGCAGAGACAGGAAAAGGAACCCTGAAGCTTCTTTCCTTACCATTTAAAGAATTCTACAAACGTTTATCATGGCTGCCAGTTAGATACTTCTGGATCAGTTCACACAGTTTGGGGCCTCCTTAATTAAAAAGACTCTGAGTGCAGTGAGTGCAGGCATAATCAGCAAACAAACCATCAGTAAGTAAAGGTAAAAATACTGCTCACATATTTCTTCTCGGGCTGGTCCACCCCCCTCTTCCCAC
Source organism: Scatophagus argus (assembly GCF_020382885.2). Taxonomy (NCBI): domain Eukaryota; kingdom Metazoa; phylum Chordata; class Actinopteri; family Scatophagidae; genus Scatophagus; species Scatophagus argus. The sequence continues at coordinate 2,145,314 of NC_058502.1, forward strand.
CCGCATCCCTTCCCCACCACTTACTGCTCCATCTTTTTTTTTAATGTTCATTTACCTGTCTGCAGCTCGCCATTGCAACAGCAATTTCCTGGGCACTTTCTCATTCTTTCTCAACAAGGAACTGGCATCTGTATTTAACATCTGAAAAGGATCTAAATTCTGTGTGTGTCAAAGTGGGTGAAAGACATCGTGTCCAATGCACACCGTGACCGTGACACGACGCCTTCATGTATGGTGATTAGTCCTGCTATGTGCACAATTATTAGTTTGATTGTTGGCACAAAAGACTTTGTATGTAAGGTTTACTGTCATCATGGTGCATCGGTAAGATATAACGCTACACTGGCACCTCCCACCTTAACAGAGGAGTGTGTGTGATGAGGAGGCGAGGAGAAGTGTGAACCTTTGGTGAAGCTTCTTGCCATTATGTGAAATAAAGCAGAGAGTTCATGTCTTTGGAAACTGTGTATGAATAACTTCTACTTTGTGCTGAATTAAAAACCAACAAAATCTAGTGTCAGCGATATTTATCTTGAATTTGTACATTTTACTATATCAAGTGTTTTAATTATTTATTCTTGCAGTGAACAAAAATGTGTTTGTATTTTGGTACTTGTAAGGACCCTCAGTGATATAATGCATTCCTATTCACCACAACTGAATGCCTCACCCCAACCCTTACCCAGCATGTACACCTCCTCTCTTTTAATCTAACCTTCAAACAGTCCTTTGAAGTACCGAGGACTGCTAAAAATGTGCGCACAATGCATACTACACACACACACACACACACACACACACACACACACATGCAAGGCTTATTATCTGACTTGCTGTCACACTGGCATTCAGCATATTCTCTAAATTCAATTTCTCGTCACTGCTGCCAGAGAGGCCACAGCAGTTTTGTGGCAGGGTTGTAGCTGCAACGTCAGACACAGGATGGCTGTGGTGGTGTGAGGATATCATTATTGCACAGCATGATCCAATAAAGATAACAGCACCCCTCTCCTCTAGCTCTCTCATCCCCACTCTTATACAGCTGTCCAATAAATACCCACCAAATCACCTTCGTAGATACCAAGGCTCGTTGGAGATATGAGGCTGTGATGTTCTGTCTTTTTGAAAATCACACTGAATACCTCTTTTGAATTTAATGTGTTTTCGGTGGCAGCAAGAATTCAACGAATTGGCCAGTTTTTGACTGTGAATATTTTACCAAAATTGTTTTACCAGGAAGTATTTCTGCATACGCTGTGGAGAAGTAAAGTCGTGACAGAGAGAAGGAATGAGTGGACTTGCAGGGAGGCGGCCTGCCTTTCTGCTTTTGGAAGCAAGTCTTCGTTGGTAGACCGTGCTGAGGGATGCGTCTCTCCCATCCAACTCTATATTCAGATCAATGGGAGACAGACAGCATGGCCAAGCTGGTCAATAGAGAGAGGGATGAGTAGCCGAGAAAAGAAAAGCAAAGAGGGTGGGGGGGTTGGGGGGTTAGGGAAAGAAGATGAGAGAGAGGAGATGGGATTTACGGGAATGATCCTGCCTTTGAGTAAAGGTGCAGCAGCTGTCCAATTCTATCCGCTGCTTGTGCGTGCTTGCGTGCGTGTGTTTTCTTAAAATATTCTGTGTGTGTATATGCATGTGGGCATCTGTACGTGTGTGCATTTCAATCAGTCTGTGTGGACTCAGGCGTGTTGCACAGAGGCAGCAGAGCTCAGCGATGGCAGCCACTGCATTGCAGATACTTGGCCTGGTGTGGCATGGCACAGATAGATGTGTGTGAACAGGCCTCCGTGCTCTGACTGTACAGCCAAACAACAACTAAATATCAGTGTGTGTCGAGATAGCTCTGCGGTCAACAGCGGGCTAATCATGGAAATCTGATAGTACCCGTTTTCTCCTGCTCTCTGTGCACAGACACGAACACACACATAAACGCACTCCAGTGGCTCGTTTTAAGCACACCTGCTTGGTGCAGATAGGCCCCACTACCACTGCTAATCTGTCTGCATGTCAGTCAGCCTGGCCTGGCCAATAAAGTGCCCCCCCTCACTTCCTGTTCACTGCTCAGATCGTATTGCGGGGACACCTCCAAGGTTTGCCAAATAAATAGCACTAAGTATCGGGCCTCGTCCCGTCCCCTGGCCATCTGGCTCTGTAGTGGAGAAATTCATTACTCTCCAGGTGATAGCTACAGCACACTCCCTCTCTGGATTGGCTTTGTATCCCTGTAGGCTCCATTCTGACACTGGAGATTATAATCACAAACTGGCTGCTAATGTGAATATGAATGCTGCTACTGCCGCTGCTGCTCATACTAATATTCACTGTCCGGCTAATATTTAACTATCATTTCTACTGCATTTTACATTTGCACAGCACAGTGCTGAAGAAAACTACTAAGCAATGGGTTTTGATGCCAATTAAATGATTGACATTTAAGGTACTTAAACTCAGATTACTTGACATTCTTTCTGCAAACAGAGGTGAAAAAGGCTTGATAAGAGATTGTAAGACGTATGGCTTTTATGAATAAAGGAAGGAACAAAGGTGTGTTTTTGGAATTTGATCTAAAATGACTGCCAGAACTGAACACTGATCCCAAATCAGTACACACATCTAAAATGCACGGAAAAAAACATTTTGTTTGGCTTTTTCACGACCTTCTGATTTTACTTCAGTGTCCACAGTTTTGCATGTTCGCTTTTTTGTTTATTTTTTGTCTACCATATCTGACTTTGTAACTGCAGCTGTAGCTTGTTTGAAAAGTGCTCTATGAATAAAAAAATGTTTATTTAGAAATGATTTGCTTGCTGCAATGACAGTCTCACACTGCTCCCTAAACGTCCGTAGCAGGACGACGGGTCCAGTCAGTATGGATTGGATTACTGGGTTCAGCCTGAATCAGGTGATGCTGTCTTTCAGCATTACCTGATTCTCTAGATGAAGGCACTTCTGAAATCACACATTACTGTGCTATATATCAGTCTGAATCATTTTTTATTTACTCCACAGTCACTGTCTCCCGTGCATGGCTAATATTTTCTGTTATCCAACATTGGAATGCAGCTGCAGCCATCACACGTCAGAAGTTTATGAGCTCCATCTCCAGAAACCAGCAGAAAGTTTGACATCTCAATTTAGAAGCCGGAGTCTGAACCAAAAGGTCCGTGACCTTCTGCCTAAAACTGTGTCATGCACTTTACTAATGCAACTCGTCCATGTGACATCCAAGAAGGACTCTTAATGTATGCAACTGTAAATATCCCTAATTGTTCCTTCTTCTCTCCTGTGCTACCTGCCATCTCCTTCTGTGTCAGCAAAACACTGAGTTAAAGTCTGAATTCTCTTGTGCCAGTGGAAATTGTGAAATGAACACACAGGAGATACTGTAAGACTTGACACGACCAAATCCAGGTATCTCTAATGTTCACAAGTCACATTCATATGCTGCATTCTCTTGCGACATAATGCTAAAAATATGACCAAATTTAATCCCAAAACCAGTAGCTGCGATGTATGCTTGCAGTACTCCATCACTACAGTATATTTTCTACCAGCTCAGTCACATTATAGCAATATCTCTTCATCATGTCACTCGGCGGTATAAGATGCTGTGCTTGTACCTATAATAAGACTATATATATGCTGGCACAGCCCACATCTCTTTTGTACCTGGCAGCTAAATCTCAATAATGTTTTGGATTTATTTAGTGAACTCTTTGCATCGAGCGTGTAGCCACATTTCACACTCTTTAGCCCTTGCACCAGGTGGTAAAATACTTTGATTACTGGCAGCGTTGGAAACGACCACTCCTGTCACTTATACGTCTGTTCTATACATCTGTTATATACTCTATTTGTCAGTTTAAATGCTGTAATAGTTAAAACACTATTTGTATATTTTCTGTCCACATTCACATGGAAAGTGTTCTCAAAAGGCTCAGCTTCCTGATCAGAAAAGACTTTTTATTGCTTTTCCTTTTCACAAAAACTGTTTTCTGTCCCACTTTTGAAGTCCTGTATTAATCAAACTGGGTCCTCCTAAAGGACTATCTTGGGCCTTGACTTAGTGACTGTAAAGCCAGTAAGACTTGGAGTCTTAGGAAAATCACATATAGATCTACAATACTCTGAAGAGGAATGTACTTATATAGTCTGAAACCTCATTGGATTTTCACTTGACACTTACAGGGCAGTTTAATAAGATCCTCAATCAAGCTGTATTTTAGAACCAACAGGGTTGGAACTTCTCATTTCATATATTATGGGACATTTAAACCGAGCTGCCAAAACCAATGGGTTATTGCTCCCACGGGACTCCGCAAGCATATCAAGAAAATCCAATTATTGATCTTCTGATGGAGCCTGTGCATATGTGCAGCTCATGAGTTATGGGGATGAATAGTTACAGTGCAACATGCAAATACGGAAGGAAAAAGGAGCACAGCCTGAGGCTTAAATCAGTGTAAGTTAATGTTTCCACTACATCAGCAACTACGATCCCCATGAGATGCCTTTGACTAAACCACTTAACCTGTAGTTGTTGCAGTAGGGCCAACAATTGAGAAGGAAAGCTAGGAAACTAGGCAACTTGAGGTTGAGTCAGCAAACATTTTAAAGTCGTCAAGATTCTTCTCATTTTCACTTGTAAAGATAAACTTTCTGTCTGTCTTTTACATGCATATCCCCATAGAACTTCTCTGTGTAACTTGTCCCTCAGTAGTGAGATGTCTCCGGGGGTGCACACATGGGGGTTTCTACTTACCCAGCCAAGCCTACACTTCCTCCTTTTAGTGCAAGAGCAAGCATATTTTTGCAGAATCCAGTTTTTCTTCTGATAATCATTGTATTTATCAAGATTTTCTCAAGTTCATTAGGCAGACATTCACACAAAGTTATGTCAGCGGAATGTCGAATTACTAAATGCAGCTCTGAACTGTTCATGTACCACGAAACATCTGCAAATCACAGACAAGACACAGCAACTCAACAAGCAAGCATAATCAAGGAGTACATAAAGACAAATATTACTACATGAGACTTCAATTCAGTAGTCCACAAACGGGCGCAGGTTTTATGGGCGCTCTGCCACATGTGCACCCACACACACTGTGCAGCACAGTGTGATAGTTTGTCAGCATCCCCCACTGCCCCGCCCACATGACATGCAGAGAGAGTTTCTTAATTAAGTCGAGAAGAAGCTATTACTTTTGGGACAGACTTGATTGTCCTCGCTCTGTGGCACCAATGGCCCTGGGCTTGTAATCACATCAGAGAAACAGAGAGAGAGAGAGAGACTATGTGTTTGACAACAATGAACCCCTCTCTCACATTTCCTACAGTAAATGTGTCTTTAAGAAGAGGTTATATGTTCAGTGCGCAGAGAGTCTTTCATATGTTCCATAATCTGTCCGTGTAATTGCATTAGTGGCACATATTCACATATGAGGCACTATAGGCACTATAATAGGAGAGTGCCATATCATAAGGCTCACTGTGATACTGCTGTAATTTGTAATATGATTTAAACAAAAATCATGTTGTGATAATGGCACTATTTATAACACAGCTCCAATGTGGAGGAGTTCCTGTGGTAGTATGGAAATGATCTGGTAAGAAAAGATCTCCGATCAACAACCCACAGTACCACACAAGAAGAGTGTAACAACAATGCAGGAAACTTATCTGAGCACCCAGTGGAGTACGAGGAGAGCTGAACAGGAATATCTTTCTGTTTTTTCTCATATTGTGAAGAATCATTATCACAAAGACATATTTGATATTGTTTTTAATGACATCACCCTAACTGAAAAACAGTGATTTGTCCAGCTTTGGATAGAAAGTTTTAAGTAGCAACGACATGATGATTTTTTTTGCCTTTTCGTTTTTAACCCAAAATGTGCATATACAAGCTCAACGTGAGCACTGAGCCAAACCAAAGCAGTGGCTCAGTCAACAAGAACAAGCTATGACGGTAACAAGTGAAAATAGTAAGGCTCATATCCAACAGTAACTGGCTTAGTTACACAACTCACACTAAGATCGAAACGGCTCAGCTTTCATCAAAAAGGCTTCATATGTCAAGCAGGTCTTCAGTTGTCACTTAGCAACAGCTGGAAATGTGGCTGGTGCTTTTCCTGTACATCACTTCAGTACCTCTCAGGTTCCCATTGGACTCAGGGCTCGGAGTTACTCTCAGTGCAGGCTGGGGTCACCGAGAAGCCAGCATGACTTATCAAGGTTTAGTGAGTGTTACAAGAGCACAAAGCTATCAGAGAGCTGCAACATCCTGCATTTGCACTGTGATTGTCTGCGATAACAGAAACCGCACAACCACTTTTTGTGCCACATCTGCATGGATATCAATGCTTTGATGTGGCGTCAATTCACAGTAAATAAACGATATTCACAACATCTGTTAGCCGTGACTTTGGTTTCCTCCCGGGCTGGCCTTGGCACAATACAAGGCAAGTGTGAAAACAAACATGACAGCGAGTAAATCTGCTTTCCATGGAGTCCAAATTTTATAAAACGCACCACATCGAGACTCAAACATAGCGGCATTATGTTGCAGCCTGAGGGCCAAATAAAAGACAGTCAAACACAGTGAAATAAACATCTACAGCCTGCCATTTTCTTCTCACAGAGCCTCTACCTGCCAGAGCTGCTGCATAACAAGTCAGAAAGTTGATCTCGTATTCCCCTCCTTTTCTTTCATCTCTTTCTCTCCATCTCTTGCTTGTCCTTTCTTCTGCTCTCTCTTGTTTCTGTAGCTCACCCTTGTGCTCTTTGTACATCCATCATCCATTTGCACTTTATATTTACTTGTCTTCCTGCACTTCTCTCTCTGAAAGAACGGACTTATAAATCAAAAAGGAGAGGCGCCCAGTTTGTGCACACGCACAAACACACAAACACACACACACACACAATCAATATAAACAGCACAGACTTGTACGTGAGCATGGAAAACAAACAGACACATATTTGCTTGCTTTCAGTAGCTGAAATGATTCTCAGCTTGTGATGAGAGAACAAGCAGGCCAAACATCTGAGAGTATTATGAGATTTTTGAGACTTTCTGTGTTCTCTGAAGATTTCTGGGGAGGCGATTGCTTCAGTTGTCCAGGGATCATGCATGTTTGTATCAAGACCATATGAAATACCGCCGCTTTCATACTTCGAACGGAAACACACTTGTGATAGCATCAGACAGTCAGAGCAGTCAATGTGGTTTACAAACGTCACTCATCTTTTCCGATGCCCAACCACATAGTTTTAGTGACTGAGTGTAACCAAAGTGTCATCTTAAACATGTCGCCTATCAAAGTTCAAGACAGAGGACTCAGATGCAGACCTGACAAAAATAAATGAAATAAACTTACTGGAGGTGATAACAGAAGCAGGCAAGGCACCTTAAAATAACAAACGTTGGCTGGAAGTTCATTTAAAACAGGCAACAGGAGTCCAACGAAGAACAATCCCAACAAAAGTGGTCCAGTGAAACAACAAAAGTAAATCCAAAGTGCATGAAAGGCAGAGCAGGAACATGAGGAAACCACAAGGAACACAAACAGGAAACACAGGACAAGGGAGACCTACCAACACCTGAGAGAGGCAGCACAGGTGGGCACACACAGGTGGGAAGAGACAAAGACAGGAAGTGTAAAGCAAAACATAACACATGAGGAGAAACCTTACAAAAATAAAACAGGAACTAACCATGACAGTCAGCAGTTTTTCCTAAACCTTTTCCTAAAGGAGTTTTGTGCTTAAACTTAACCACAGCGCTGTTTCCTGTTAAAGCACGCTTTAGAAAGGCTTTGGGCTTTCTGCATCGGCCGCAGACACCAAAGGGAAGACACATAAAAGCATGACAAGGCGTCACTATACGATGAGCTGGGATGAGCAAACGGGACAGAAGGAAATCAAATAAAATAAAAAATCAAACTCGCTTTAACTTGTTTTCTCTGGCAGCCCCAGGAGTGTTCATTTGTCCAAAGAAAAGATAATGAAGCTCTAAACTTTTCCAGACTTTGTGCCATAACTGAAATTACTAAGTCAGCTGACTTCTGATTGTGCTGCTGTTAAGCTACATTTTAGCATTCAGTCATTCAAAAACTCACTCACTTACTGGAAAGTTACATCATGTGTGCAGTTAAATTAATATAGTGAGCATAATAATCTCTGGTTTACAAATGTGTGGTCAGCTGCAAGCATTCAAAAATGACTCAGCAGCCTGTCTGTCTGTCTGTCTGTCTGTCTGACTGTCTGTTATCTTTGGCAGTTCAGAGTACGTTTTAAATGCATCAGTGGAGGAAAAAACCTTTTTTAGTTTGCAGGATATATTTTCCATCCCCTAAATGCACTAGTAACTTTCTGAACGGGGGGCAGATGCATTATCTTAAAACAGCCTATAAAATTCAATGAAGCGATAACTCATAAGCGCTCACTGTGGACAGATGACAGACAGATGTCATTTTAAGTCGGTCAGTAGGTCAAACAGTATAGTTGCAGGATAACTCTTTGTTTTGTATCTACAACAGCTGTTTCAGTTTAATGTAAACCGAGTTTTGGAGACATCTAAAGTACTGCCGACAGGTCTGCGGTGTTGCTCAGAACCTGCAGTCAGGCCTTAGATATTGTACCATGACGTCTTATGCTATGAGAGGAGCTCTCAGTTTTCTCATTCCCTCCCTCCATTTGTTCCACTTTGTACCTCTCTGTCTCGCTCTGTCCTTCAGTCTCCTGATGTTCTGTCTCTTTGTCTCTCCCTCTCACCCTTTTCCCCCTGTCAGTTTGTCAATATGTCTTCCCTTTCACAAGTCGTTCTTGGCAAATGCTCTGCATTCGATATCTCCCTTTTCCTTCCCTTCCTATTTTTACAGTCATGCCTGCAAATGCAATAAATGTCAGAGAATCCACATGTATCTCTCCAGAAGCCATAACTTTCTCTTTATTTCTCCAACTACAGAAGACACGGACATTAAATGATTAAATTAATGATCTATGCAGAATCAGTGTAAACAGATATCGACCTCATACTCCCTGTCTTGCCTTTCCCCCCCTCCACCCCTTCTTCTCTTTCTTGCTTGTTCCAGGCCTCCTTTCTTCCACCTTTGCACTGCTGCACCATCTACACACACCTTGACTTTTGCTCCTAGCCAGCAAAGGGAGGTGCCAGGTGGAGGAGATCCATCACAGTGACAGGCGGAGTGCTGCAGCCAGCAGAACAGCCATGTGTGGCTTTGTCTCTGCCTTTGGAGATGACCTTGTCAGTCAGTCATTCACAGAGGCTCTATTAACATATGGTGACCACACAGAGCAGATTGAAATGGTTCTGTAGGAAAGAACTTGGTCATGGGCAGTTTGCTTCAAGATTTTTCATTAAACAAATGAAACATTATTGCTTTGGTCTGTTGTCTTGAATGATAAGGCATTCTGCTCTTCCTTCAGCCAGGTGTGTTTAAGATTAGGTAAGTAAGTAATTGACCTGTTCCGGCTTGGAAAAGGTTAATGAGGTAATTCAACATGCAGATGAACAAGGCAGCAGGTTCAGTGCTGAAGCACATCAACACCGAGCAGGTTGAGGGACTTTCCTTATCCTGTCCTGAGGCGATGGATGTCCGACAGATTTGCCATTCCCACAGATGGTGAGAAGAATACACTTGTCTGCTTGGTGAAGGAAACATGGTCGATAGATTAGATTCATGCTGCATTTGATTTTGCCACAGAACATTTCAGATCATCCACTTGGCCTCTCCAGCTACCGGCTGATTCCACCTTTTGTTCCTCTCTTTTTTCTTTCCCCAGTCTTCAGCTGAGTTGACTTAAATGACCTCAATCTCTCTCTCCTCCACATACACACTAAAACACACAGTTGGTGAAATCCACTATAGGAATCTTCTGCTGAGAAAAAAAACACTGGAATTAATTTGTTCTCACGAGGAGAGTCCAAGGATGCAGAGCCAAACCATGCAGCAGAGAAGAGGGATGGATGGAGAAAAATCCATGGAGTCATTTTCTCCATCCTGACTGAAGACAAGCAACTCTGTATTCATGAGTTTAGAAGTTACTGTGTTGTGCTGTTTTATACATATGTGATCTTCATATCTAACATATCATTTCTCCTCTAAAGAGAGCATATACACAGGTAACATGAGTAAAAGGTCATCACAGACACCAAAGTAATGTAAGTGCATAAGAGCAAAAGCCTACACTCATGGAGGACGAAGCTTGACTGTCCCAGAGAAATGGACATCGGAAGGTTATGGTTTAAATGACACATAGGGTTTCTGGACTGTTCAAGAAACATCCTCTGTCAATGTCAGATGTCCTTATTTAGGCTGTATCTCCGTCAGTTAAGTTGTCACAGGTAATCAGGTAAGATACAGTAACAATGAATTGATCCTCCTATTTGTGCATTTAAGGCTATAAATAGAATAAAAATTGTAATAAATATATGTGCTTGGTGCAGGAGCAGCAGATAAAGGCAGCTGTGCTCCGTAATGTCCCCTGGGCAGGACAGAGTACCGCCTGCCGTATGTTCACATGGATTAACTGCTCTTTATGTGGGGCTTGTGGTCCTGTTTGGTGCTGATTCCATACCGTCTTTACTTTCTTCAGGCAGGCATCTGTGTCATCAGCAGATTTGATGATGGTGTTAGCTACAGAGTCATGTGAGCACGTGGAGGACAGCAGGGGTCCCCAAACCCTCGGCAACTGGAGTCTGCACATCAGATAGTCAACGTTCTCCCCATATGTAGCCAATTAATGACAACTTCACATAACTTCCTATCTTTGAGCCCAGGTGACATGAGGACGTGTGAACGACGTGTGCTATGGATGCTTCCATTTGTTGGTAGGGAAGGTAGTCAAACTGTCCAGGCTCCATTGTGTTGGGTAATGAGAAGCAGATGTTGAACGCACTTCATCACTACAGAGGTGAGTTCTGCTCCTTGATGCCAGCTGGTCTTGAATTCTTGGGTGCAGGAATAATGGCAGACTTAATGAAACATGGAGGTGTGGCAGACTGAGCCAAGGAGAGGTTCAGTATGGTTATCAACACCGGCACTAGCAGATAAACACATTGTCAGGACTCATCCACTGGCACATGTGGTTTTGCTGCTTTCTTGGTCTTGACACATTTGAAAGTCCTCCTGATGTCACGGGTGTGATGAAGGGTGTGAAAGGTGCACTCAACCTTTTATTAACCTCTGCTTCAGCTGGCTGCCAATGGCCTCAAAGTGAGCATATAAGTTGTTTAGATGATTTCCTCTGATACATCAGGCCTTGACAAGGAGGATGCAGGCGTGGGCTTGTAATCTATCATTGCTCTTAGGCCTTGAGACAAGACTGTCCAGCTTTGATGAGAGCTGCTGTGGTGGATACCCATAATGAAATCCATTCAGGTGTGTTTAATTTGCATGCAATGAAAGCAGCTTCACCGTCTGAAGATTATGTGTTTGCTGATGGTGAAGAGGGGATCATTTCAGAGACCACTGCTTGCTGGTGCAGAAAATCATTGTTAGAAATTCCACACCGAGAAGCAAAATAAACATGCAGCCATCAATCCGTTACTTTTTCTTCAGTGGATTCTTTTTCTTTTCCCTTTCAGCGGTGAAATTGAGGTATCATTTTTCATATGAGTGAATGCCTCTCCCCCTCTACATTTCTCTTTAGAATGGATCTGATTTCTGATGGGAATTTGTGTCCCATCTCTCTATCGCTGTCTGCCTCTGTCTCTCAGGATCTCTCTCCATCTTCCCAAATAAATAAGAGATGAAGACAGTGATGCCTATTATTTGTAGAGGGGCATCTGCTGATGGATGGATCACAGATAAGTGAAAAACTAACCTGAAAATGGCATAAAGAGCCTGACAAAAAGTGCCCAAGTACAAAACAAAATGGACTCACATAATATTCTATCTGGAGTGGAGACTATGTGATCACTAGCAGAAAAATTATCCTGCATAGAAAGTGAATAATGTCTTTATCAATCCAATCTGATGTGCAACACTGCGCAGCGCATGCTGATTTATTTATCAAGAATACAAGACTGATTTGACCCTCTCTCAAGTGTTGCACTATCATGACCTGTTATCACAGGGAGGGTGAGACACAATATGTGGTTATGATCATTATTTTGAGGCTGACAGAAACAGGACAAAAATAACATCTCTTGTACCATAAAATTTGAGAGGTAGTTGCTGTGTGGTTTCTACGTTTCCCTCCTTTGGGCTGTAAAAATGCACAAGAGATGAAGGAATATATACAGGATCAACTGAGCTGTTTTTGTTTTGTTCAGTCTTTGAAATTCATTTGTTCAGAATTCACCCTGAGGAAGTGAGGAGTGATGCAGCTTTAGCAGCTCAGAGGTCCCTGTGTATAACAGTGCAGCATGCGCAGTTGTCTCAGGTGGTGCCATCTACTGGAGCTGCTGCATCACAGGCTGAAAATAATAGATTTTTGATGAGCTCTTTCTGCAGGCGTCGTGAAGACACATTATGGTGAGACATTATCAATAAGTGTTTTGCAAGGAACAAAGGCTTCTGCCACGTACACATGCATGGAGAGAGAAATGTGGTTACATATGAACAGACACACACACACACACACACACAGGCACACACACACATAACTGATAAGATTTAATTGAATATTCTCCTATGTGCTATCTCGTGCAGAACATGAGATGCTCTGTATCTTATGTCTGATGCTTCACAGTTCTCATCTTCCTCACTCTTGGTGCCACAACACACACAAAGTTTGTGCTTCTGTACTTGTGAGGACTCTCACTGTTACAATGCATTCCTTAGCCCCAAATCTAACCTGAACCTGAAACTAATTCAAACTTGGTTTCACCTGACAATTGCTTGTATTATATTAACTTTTTTTTTTATCACTTTTCTCAAATATTCTCACTCGTTAAAATTGGCCCTCACAAAGACAGAAGCACATAGACACACACACACACACACACACATATTTCAAGGAGATCAAAGATCACAGACTGAGGAGAGTTTTTTGTTCCTCTGTCACATGAAAGCTGCCCTCCTTCAAGCACACAATATAAAACACACATCATATCATAATTCTCACCACTCTTTTCCAAAGCTATTCAGAAGCCTACTACACTTTGACAAGTACCACGTTGTATTCAGGTCAGGGGAGCTCATTTGATGTTTTGTTTATTCAGTCCCACTTATCATAATTAAAGGTTACCAGCTGATTCAACAAAGAACACAGTGAGAGTGGTGGCTTTTTCCCTAAACGGCCATGATTGATTTCCTGTATTTGCCGTCCTCTGGCTGTGACAAAAATTAATTTGATTTAGAGCGACAGAGGAGTCGATCCAAGAGCAAAAGGAGAGCAACAGAAGACTATAAAGAGACAGAGGAAGCGTTCATCCATGGCCGACATGTGAAAGAAAAGCAGCCTCTCTGACAGACCCTGAAAGCCACATACATGTCTGATGAAGCTGACATGTGCAGGAGTGCGGAAGAAAGGATGAAGGGGGGGAAATGGAGGTGTGGGAGTGAATCATGTTATGCTTTTCTCAGAAGTCAAAGGCCCCTGAGCAAGCTGGAATAGGCAGTCAATGGTCATTGGCAGCAGGGGGAAATGGATCAAAAATTAATTGTGTCTGCCCAAGGCTTTCTTCAAGTGTCCGGTCTGACTCTGGAAGGCTGTGCCTGCAAGAGTGTCACCTGTCAGGATCAATGATCAATGTCCTGTGACAAGGTTTCTGCATTTTGCCATTTGGTTTTCCGGTCAGCCAATTGATAAATAAGTCAGTCACTGAAGTTCTATAGCACATGCCTACGTAGGAGCAGTAAATCTTTGCTCGTCTAATAAAATTGGAAATGTGTTTGTGACCTTTCATTAGTCTAATTGTGGTGGGAGAAGGAGTTTATGGATGTTTCAGGGGAAACGCTGCAGGTTGCAAATGAGTTGACAGGTGCAAGATTTTGAGCTCACTAGAGTCAGCTCCATTCCACTCTGAATGATTTGCTTCTCAGCCGATGGCATTTATTTCTTCCAAGTGAGCCTAAAGCAAAGTGGGCTTCTAAGCATTTCGCTCGAAAGAAGATAAGAGCACAAGAAAAGAAAATAGATCATACTGGCAGAAATAAGAACAAAGTCAGAACAAAGCAGAAATACATCCAACAAAAAGTTCAGAAACGTTTGCGGGGTCTTATGCAGTCTTACTAAGTCCTCCTCTCAGCCACCTTTGCTGAATTCATATGCAAGACGTGACGAGCTGATCAGTTTACTCTTAATTCGGGGAACTACTTTCACCACACAGGACACACAACAAATCTGCTATCAGGTTGTATTACAGAAAATGTAGGATTGTGTTTTTGGAGTGCTGTTCTGGCTCTGTACACTACAGGTCAGGGAATCTCTGCCTCTGCTGCACAGATCTGCATCATTCACATCACATCACATTTATTTATTTTTATTATTATTTATTTTTTTGTCTCGAGTCTTTCAACTTCATGGACCAGAAATATTTAATAACTTTGGTACTCTTTTTAGTCTTCTCATAAAAGACTTAGTCAAGACTTAAGTCAGAGCAGATTGCTAGTCGAGTCTCAGCTCCTTGACCTCAGGTGGTGGTGAAGTCAGAAGTTCTTATTAGCATGTTACAAGCCAGCTATGAGTTAAAATAACATTTGGACAAATCAAAGTATGTTTTTATGTTGTGTTGTTTTTTCCAGTCCTTCAAGATGTTCTGGCACACAAACTTGATACACCTGACATGCTTCTGCAGGGTCAAATGTTTCCCATTTCCTGCGTAAAGGAAAGCAGTTTCTCATTCACTGGCACAAAAAAAGCAACACACCAACATCACAAGGTGACATACAGTACGTACTGAAAATCTAAATAGTGACTAGTTGCTGGTTTCTCCAGACACTCTGCTGCTATCACATGGGTGAAGGATTTCTGCCCATGTGCAAAAGAGCAGACCCCACTTAGACACATAAGCCACACACTGGGTAGCTGCTGCTGACTCTGTTCTGTATGAGGAAAAAGCAGATCTTTAAAGCTCCAAAGCCCTGGAGATGGAGAGAAAACACTGATACATTATTCATCTGTGTTGTCCTCATACAACAGAGGGATTTCAGAAGCACAAAACATGTAACTACATCGAAGAACACCAGCACAAGTATATACTGTGTAGGGCACAATTTAATATTCTGTGTTTGATGTAGTGATCCAGATTCATATAGCAAATGCTTACAGTATCGAGGCTGCGTCAGCCTCTGTGGGGGTCCTTGATGTGCCGCATCTGAATCTCACACCAGTCTATTTTATTGTATCATGTAAACCTAAGGTGGCGCTTAAAAATGCAATTTGCTGCCTATTAACAACTCAGCAGGCCAAAGAAAATCAAAGCAGTTGACAAATGAACCTGCAGTCAATGGACCACAGTCAATAGGCTGCTTAACACCCAACTGGATTTTGTATTTCCAATAGCTAATTTCTGCCATTCCCTGTTTACTGCCAGGAAAGCATGTTGACTTAGTGGGAGATATGATTTTCTTTTTCAGCTGGAGTAAAAATAAAAAATAAAATGTGCCTCATGAAAGTGCCTCATTTTTAAAAGGAGAGCAAGTCATCCGGCACCTGTAAGCATATCTGACAGAACATGGTCCTCTAAAGCAAGACAGGAACCGAGCAGTGAAACACACATCACAGTGGGAGACAGGATTTCAACCCATGCAAACGACAAGATGCTCAGCATCCAATGACAGCTAAGCCCACAGGGGGAGACCATGAAAGCTTCTGCAGATGCTTGTGATGCTCGATTCGTTAATTCACCTCCCAACCAAACATCTACTGCTTCTGAGAAGTTCTCAGCGGCGGGTCCAGTTTGTGATTATGAATTCTCAGCTGTCTCTCAGTCGTCCTGTACCAAATTCCCTGGTGAAGTTTGCATGTGCAGATCCGTCACCATCTTCCCTCAGTAAACCCGTGAGTCAAAGCGGCTCTAAACTCCAGTTTCATTGGTAGGTTAATCTAATCTTTGAAACGTGGATCATTTGAGTGCAGTGGCTGGTGTGGACGGGTGCACCACACTTTGCAGCACGATGGATGCACCTTTCAGCCCACAGCTCTGCTCTTGTCTCGATGATATCGGAGGGAAATTTCCTCGTCTGTGTTCCTCTCCTTCGTTTTTGCTTAATTCTTTCCTTTGTTCCGATTTTGCCTCAAACATTTCTTTTGGTTTGTTTGAATCTTAATTAAAGTCTTTGGGACTTTAAGGACTAAATGAATGTTATTATCTTGGTAATGTCTGTTAATTTAGTCTTGTAAGTAAGCGAAAGGCGGTGAAACGGTGCATCACAGTGACACACTGCGATGAATATCATGCTTTGGTGCACTCAGAGCAGATCAATTAAAACACAACCTTTTTAAATAATATAAGGATATAGTGTAATGATTATGCACATGACTTTTGAACTGAATTGAAAACATTTTCAATTCAGTACATGAGACTAAATGTTTCTTTTTATAGACAGACAGACACCACAGTTACTCGTCTTTAACCGAGTTGTCTTCATCTGTTTTTTTCATTACTTTGTTAATTTTCTCTGCAAACTCCTCATCTCCTGCTTGTCTCAGACTCTGCAAATGACAATTTATGGCTCTGGCATGTTTCCTTCATCTATACTTGTCCCCATTAATTCCTACTTAAAATAGACATCTCTTTATCCGGCAGCCATCAAACCTTACACACACACACACACACACACACACACACACTCACACACACACTCACACACCTGTCTTCTTCTCCAATTCTTGTCTTCTTTTATTTGTTACTTTATCTTTAGTGTTTCCTCTATATCTTGTATGTTTTTATTTATTGCTTCTATCTCTCCTCCCCCACACTCATCCATCCATTTAAACTTCTGCCTTGCTCCTTTTGTATTTCAAAATGAGTTGATTATTTGTACTGTTCTAGTTGCTTAATCACTTTTGGTAAATCCAGTGACATTTTTATTCTCTGCTCATCTCCCAACTGCACTGAAAAAGATTTCTATGTGCCAAAAACAAACCACATCCTTAATTGCAACGTTCTGCAACAATGAACAGCTTCCACCCCCAACTGACAAGCGTCATTTGATTTTTCCCAAATAAAACTGTGTTGTTGAACATTTTTCTGCTTGTTTGTCTCATATCACAGCTTAAAACCACAATGCAAACTGCTGCCGTGTTTACACTGTTTCTTTGTGGTTGTGGAAGTTCCACCTTGTTGATTTATCTCTTCTTATCAGAAGTTGCTGACCCCAAAGCATCTTTTCCGTCATACATTTGATGTCATTTTGATGTGGTAGCAGTAAACGAATAAAGTTTCTTCTAGAAGAATAAAAAAATAATCTTTTCCAGCAGGTGGTATCCAGTAATGCAAGCAGTTTCAGTTTAATATGCTGATGTGCCGCTGAGGCCTCCGCTGTCAAAGCCGATCCGGTGGAGGTGAGTGGGATTGGGATTGATGCAGGATGGCTGGACTGATGGATTTCCGTGTTGTGTGTGTGTGTGTTTGTTGCAACACTGCAACTTTTCCTGCCACTGTCGCTTCACTCAATCTCTCGTGTCACACAGGACAGCAGAATGAAATTATCCTTCATCACAGTGTTGGCATGTGAAATCTCAACTTTTCGCTGCAATGACACCAAGTCAAATTATTTTCAAAATCCCTCTGTTGGTCTGTTATCCAAACAAATTGATTCCACAGCAGACTACAGCTGCTACCAGCTGCTTACAAGCTCCAACAGTCAATTTGAATTTGGACTCGCATGCATTTATCGATACACGAAGCACCAAAATCCTTTTTAAAAGGGATTTTGAATAAATGTCGGGTAAAGCTTTCACGGTGCTGCAAATCTGCTCAGCTCTTTCACCTCAGAAAAAAAAGTCCTTGGAAAGAAAAAAGAAAATCTATTCAAATCAGTTTTTCTTAGATTTGTCATCAGCACTTGGAAAGAGAGCCGTATTAATTTCTAAGTGTAAGTACAGTTTTTATAAGCTATATATTTTTATATATTTCTTATTCCTCACTGACTCAGCTTGAACATATGCAAGAATGTTTGCACTTTCTAAAATGAATAAAACAAGTTGTTGACAATTGATTGTTTGTATACATTCGCTGACCTTCTGTAAGGTTTACTGTCTGTACTCATGTCCCCATCTGTGCCCATAAAGCCTGTGTTCCACTCCATTTACAGTTGTCTTTATCAGACAAGCTGTCTGCACTTGTGAGGTGTGATAGTAAACCAACTGCATCCATCTGACATGCTGCATGGGCGTTTAGGATGTATTTGGAGATTTATTTGTGATATGAGGGTGTAAAAGTCCTTTCTATGACATTTCTATAGGATAAATAGCTCTTAGTCACACACACACACACACACACACACACACACACACACACACACACACACACACACACACACTCCAGTGTGGACACAAGAGATTGGACATTAAAGGCCACATTGCCTTCCTCGGCGGATGATGCACCTGCGTTTCCTCAATCTAAGGTGATCAAGGTATGTTTGGGGGATTGGAAGGTCGTCCATGAAGGCGGAGGGGGGAGGATTCAGGAGGAGAGACAATTCAAGGTATATAAATGTGAGCTGGAGTCATGAAAAGCAGCTTCTTTCTCCTACCGTCACACCCTCATGCTCCACCTTAGCATGTCCTCCATTCATCACTCACTCCCTCCCTCTTTCACTCACTTGTGATATAACAGCATATCAATTACATTGGGCTTTAGTCCATTGAACAACAGTGTTTGACTGATGTCAGGCATCCACATTTGCCTGGTTTTCAAGCACTTGAATAGTACACAATATAAGGTGGAATCGAATATATTGGAGCTTCCAAAAAACAATGTGAGTTTCCTGGTTGGATGATGTCAGCGCTATTTACAGGATGGAAACTGGTAATTATGATAATTATGACATGCCCCTCATTCAACTCATTTGACGGTTCACTCCCTCATTCAACTTGTTCGCTACCTTATTTGGAAAAATCCTCCATCTTTCACTCACCCACTTCCTCCCTCCCTCCCTCGCGGACTACAGCCTGTGTTGAGCGAAAGCCAGCTTGTTTCCTCCACAGTTTGAGTCTATTTATGTGCTATAATCCTGCAGTCTAAATGCTCCTGAAGTCTGCCATTCAGCTGGTGGTGGGTGCAGTATTCAGTTCCTTTACTTAAGTAAAAGATCTGACATGACAACACTAGTAAGAAATAGTTCTCATAGTGCAGAAAAATGTCCCCTGTCAGTGTTTTACTGTTACATCTGTTGGAACAGTTCATAGTTCGGTCTATCGCAAACAAAATTCAAAAGTGACACATCTGGAGATACATGGCTTTCACTGGACCAGAAGGGGATGAAAAACTGCCTCCTGCCTCTGAGATGGAGTGGGTTAGAAGTACAAAGTTTTGGAAAATGGAAATACTAACGTGTAAATTACTTTACTTTACAGAGCTTTAGCAGATGAGCTTTCCACCACTGCGTTCAGCTTCAGTCTGAAGGTGCCATCTTCCCGTCTCTCCCCATAAAATTGTCCTCGTCTGTCCTTCTCATGTGCGCCACTTGCTTGCCATCCACATCTCCATCTGCCTGTGCTTTTTACTTCACCCCTCAAGTTCACTGTCTCTCCCTCAGGGTTTGCTCTTCTCGCTCTTTTTTCACTCTTCTTCACATTTTTCTCTTACCCACACAAGATTTGCAGTCCAATTTATTTTGCAATCAATTTGCTTTAAACTGCATCCCTATGGTTTAACATTAGAATATGGATTCTGACCTCCATCGATACTGAAATAAACAGCTGAAGTGAATTGAAGACAACCGGCGGGGGTATAGCAGGTGATATGTTTTTGTCATGTCATATTGCTTGAGTTTTGAAGATATCTGTGTGTGGGCTTGCACGTGTGCAGGCGTGTTTGCATCTTCCTGCCGTATTAACAGCTTCATAGAACCTTTAATTTAGAAACACAACACCAGACAGACAAAGTATTTTGTGTTCTCAAGCATTTCTGCGTGACAGGAGGGAAAAATCACAGGAATCTTGTAAAGCTGCAGGGGACATTAAAATGGGAACACACCCACCCTAAAACTACTGTCACACACACACTGTGGATCGTGTTGGGCTCCGCTTTTATCTCGTCTCCTCCTCCTTTTAGCTTCATTATGGTCCTGACTCTCTTCCTTCCTCCTTTCATTTCTCCTGCCCTCCTCTTTCCAGATATACTGTTCCAGTTCTCTCCTACTGGCTCTAAAACCAGGGTCATGTCTGCCGCCCTCCACTGTCATCCTCCTGACTGACTTCAATCACAGCCTCCACCTCCAGCCCCCCCACCCTGTGTGTGTGTGTGAGTGTGTGTGTGTGTTACATTTTTGTGTTTATTTGTATGCATTGCATAGTAGGACAATCCTGTTTCTGTCTATCAACCTCAGTTAGCATTAATCTCCCACTGTGACCACACACACACACACACACAGAGTAACTCAGTAACTTCCTGTCACCGTTCCACTGGCGGTATGAATGACCCAGAGGTTGAAGGGATAATTCAATCCATCAGTCACTCCAGAGCTCACACACTACAACCTCATCTTCACCCTCTCACAACGGTCTGTAGTTAGTGTCAGTGTCTCATACAAGCAGGCGTTTTCCCATATGGTTGGCAGGTCAGCTGCATTAGAGCCGAGAAAAAACAAAACTTGATTCAAGAAAATACCTGAAACAAGTTAGAACCAAAAACTCACTTGCAGACCAAATAAAAAATAACCAAATAAACCAAATAAAAGGATGATTTCTGGAGTGTGGCTGCAGACTGGGCCACACATCCTTCTCACATGTGTGTTGTTTTCTGTTCCTCACTGTGTGTTGCATCCCGAAGTCCTTCCTCTTTCTGGTGGACTTCTTTCCAACCTTGTCGTCCACCTTTTCCTTCTCCCACCTCTAAAAGGAAAATATCACCCGCTTGATCTTCCAAAACCGAGCGTATTAACTGCATTACTGCTGGTATTTATTCTGCGTATGGTGCTTATCCATTCAGTAATGCTTTGTCACATTGTGTACATGTGCTGACAACCACCTCAGCATCGTCTTCAATAAGTATAAAACAAACACTGTGTGTCAGCACTCTTTTCTGTTTATTTCCTAAGATATTAAACTGTTCTTAGGGGAATAGAAATACTTTCTTGTTTCACTCTCTTTTCTCCTCTGCAAAAGGGCAAGTGTATTTTCTTCTTTTTCCCACTGTATTCTATTCCCTTCTATTCAGACTTTAATACTGCCTCTCTGTGCAGAGGACGGGAGGCCAGACGAGAGCTGCAGCATACAGACGAGAGGAGGTGAGAGTCGAGGTCAGGAAACAGACGCCGCCTACCAACGCTGTTAATCGCATTCTTCAGGCTGGTGTGGGCCAGCAGGGAGAATGCAACTTATGGCCATTTTGTTTTTTATCACACTGAAAGCAGCATAAGGAGTTTAGTCTTTGACCCCGACTGCTAAAGCGTATTTATCTCCTCCTGAGATGACCAGTGCTGTTCCCATAGCAATGACCAGCAGCAGCTTCTTGATGAATAACATAACTGCCTTTTTACATCAGATGGATGGACAGACATGGCAGAGATCACAGTTGCAGGCCCTTTGTGCACTCCTCCACCCAACCTGCAGCTCTGCAGGCACCTTCTTTTCTCTGAAATATCAGTCTACTTGTTCTTACTGTAACATGAAAATGTTTTCATACAAAAAGCTTTCAAGCAGCGTGAATGCGTCATTTTTCTCTTTTCCCTCTCTTTTTCCTTATTTGTATGCGATCAGCATGCATGACAGCAGTTGTTTTTCTTTGCATCTCTGGTAGAAATCCTAACACAGCAATGATTCACCCTCTTAAACAGCAATATCAATGACAAGCTTAATAACATCAAGCCTGTTGTGAACATGGTGGAGAGTTTCTTTACTATAAAGTGCAGAGGGGAGTTTAACCAACCTGCTGCATCTTAAAATATGGGAATTATATAATTATGTATTTTTGAAACATGTTATGAAAGCATTTTGTCTCGACTATTTTCTTCTCTTCTCTGTCTCTAGTGGACTGAATGTTGGAAATATGTTTTCTGAGCTGTTTGACTGTTGTTTTGGGTCATTTTTAAATAAAGAAAATAAGGTTATAAGCTTGAAATCATATGCTAAATTTCTGTGACAGCTATCTAAGACTACACTCCCAAAATACTGGAGGGATTTGAAAGCCACCAAGCCTGAGCCACCTTTAGTGGCTTAAAGTGGCCCTTTAAATGAGGGAGGGGGCTGAGTGTGCCACTGTGTCCAGTGTGTAGAGAGCAACATTGTCCTGAAATGGCATTCAAGGTCGTTCTCCAGGGCCTGATTAGATGAGATGTGTGCATCCAGCTTTCATGGTCACTTGGTGCTGAAGAGTTGAGTTTAGGTTTGAATGGTTGAAGACAGGACAAGGGCAAGCAGTGATTGAACACCCACCAGTGACCAGTTCAACGTACAACACACCGTTTACAGATGACAGAACTGTCAGCCGTTCAATGTCTGCATCTAAGCTTTTACTTTTAGGAATTCAGAGTATCAGAATATCAGGACTTATTGCAGTTTTGTAAATTTTTGCATTTTACTTCATCATTTGTGTTTTATTTATCATAATAATCAGCATGCAAACTAGTGTGCACAGTTGTCGACTGTATTGCTCCCAGAATTAACCACACCAGGTCGGAGACATGTTGGCAACATGCAACTGTTGAGTGATATGGAAAATAATGAAAATTATCTTCGCTAATAGACTCGTGGTTTTGGCATCTAATCGGGATATCCCCTATCGACCTCCTTCCCTATTGTATTTTAGCCATGTCAAACTGGGAGGAGACCCTGAGGCAGACCCAGAACAAACTAGAAGGGCCACATATTGCACCTGGCTCTTGAATGCCTCAGGGCCCCCAGGAGGAGCTGGAGGAGAAAAACATCAGGGCTGCTTTGCTCAACCTGCCGCCAGCGTGACCCAGATATGGGAGCGGAATGTGCATGGATGGAAGAAGGACTACTTACAGGTTAGTGAGAGAGAAAGCTAAAAATATGCGTTGTTGAAGACACTTTCTAGTCTGTCTATTTGAAAAGTAACATCCTAACTTTATCTGAATATTCTGCTTACTCTTTCCATTTTACTTATAGCTTCACTCTACCTGAAGTGACTCCTGCAGAGGCTGTACTGTCTGCTTGGGTTAGGATGATACTGCAGCTAATTTGTCATCTGAAACTTAAGCTGACAGCGTAAAACGGCTTTCATAATGCACTGTTTCATTTGACGAAGGCGAGACAGAGATGCTCTGTGCTCCGCCTTGCAAATCATTGTGATGTGACCCTCGTGTTGCCTAAATGCTCCTTTTGTCTCCTTTTGTGTGTAATTAGGGTCCATGTTTTATAGATGTCATGTCTCTTTATAATTAGAGTCTCTGCATTATGGATGCTGCATGTTCGTATAAGTATGTGCAAGAAAAAAAAAGAAAAAGAAAAAAAGAAAAGAAATGTAATCCTGGCTATGCACTTTTGTTTCTGGGACAAAATGGAGGGCGCGCCCACAGAGCGATGGAGGCCTCAGCTTGCTCCAGTTAGACTTTCTGCTATGCATTATTGAGTGTGGTCCTCTGCAGGGGGTACAACACTCACCCTTTAACACAGTGTGAGAGATGGGGAGCGAGACCTTGGCAGCCAGGGGCGCGTCTCGTCCGGTGCACCACTGCTGCTGCTGATGCTGCTTAATAAATTAGTCTGACATCAGGGGAAGCAGAGAGTAAAAGGAGAAGAAATGAAGGACTAACACACAGAGACAAAAAGTTTCCAAGAGAATTTCATACAGATGACTAGCAATGAAATGAATGCACTGCCCTAATGCTGCTGTATTTATCTGCTTATGTGCCTCTGTCTGTCTACCAGACTTAATCTTCTTCTCTTTTTCAGCACTTATTGCTGACATCCTCCAGAGTGCTGCTCAGCAAACATGAGAGGAAAGGTGCAGACAAACTAAAGTATGGTGAAAGAGGTGAGTTTGCATACAGACCATGCATGCCTTGGTTAAGTGCAGTTGTAAATGTTGTGTATAAAAACATAATAAAAAGCAGTACACTGTGGAGTAATCTTTAAAAAAAAAAGCAGATTTTTATTTACATTCAGTGTTTCCCACCCAAGTGTATTGTGTGTATAATTTAAACCCAAGCAAACACACTGAATGCATTTCCTACCTCATAAAATATTTGCAAAGCTGACTTCTTGAATGTTTTTAAATCCTGCATTAAGATTCAGCAAGAACCTCTTTGTATTCTTATACTGATGCATCTGAGCAGCAGTGTTTTTGGAGGCTACCACCGAGTGCCACAACAGAAACCTTTACACACTTTAAATTAAATTTGATGTTCCCTATGAGATGTAATGAGATAAAAGTCAATTTATTATGTTTTCAACTTAAAAACATCTAATTAAGCCCCAGCATTGAGTCATGGAGCTAACTAACTGCATGCTAAAAGATTTATGTGCTGCTATGAACTTTTTGCATTATGTACTGCAAGAGCATGCGATACAGACAAAACAAAGATCCTGTACCTGCATATCTCTATGAGAAAAGAATTATTAATTTGTGATATTGATTTCAGCTGTATTTCACCCAGTCCTACCTTAAACATCTCATTCAAGTCTCCTCTTTCTCCTTATCAAGTTTCTACTTTTCCTACGAGCTCGTGTCCTCTGCCTGTCCTTCATCATCCCTTTACCTGCTTGCTACATTTGTTCTGTGTCTCTTTCTCAACCTTATTTCCTCCCGTCACTCCTCCAGTCAGTCTGCCTTCAATCACCTCGCCAAGTAGAGATATTCCAACCACCTATTATCCAGACTAAAATTTTTGACATGAGCGAAAGAAGCTGCGCCCGACATCCACTGATAGCAATCTCTTTCTCTGCCTCTGTAGTGCCACTTGTTCTACCTCTAGCACTCACACACACACAAACACATACTGTACTATCTCTCTCTCTCTCTCTCTCACACACACACACACACACACACACACACTCTTCTGCATGTCATCAATCCTAATCATTCTGACCCAAATAGAAATAAGCATGGATTAAATGCACCTGCTCAGTGGATCAAAGAGCAACAGAGAAAAAGATGGGCTTCCTTTGGAAACAGAGATGACCAGGATCATTAGGAAAGACGAGACATGGGCCAAATGGCCCTCATTATGTGTGTCGCTTTCTGGCATTATGGGCAATATGGAGTGGCTCTTTTGCCTCAGTAACACTGATCGATATCGCTCTTTCTTAAATGCAACAATTACACCTGAGCTTTTTAAAAAGCTTAGCTGGCTATTCTACAGTGAACAGGAAAGAAAGATCAATACGTGACGAGGGCGGGGGCAGGATTTCTAGTTTGCTATTAGGCTTCGTTTCATTTATTAATGCTCCTGACAGATCAGCTTTTCTCTCCGGTCCTAGATGTGCATAGACCTGAAACCAGCGGCTTCCTGGTCAGTGCACTCTCTTGATCCAAACTGCTCTTCCCATGAGTGCTGCCACTGGTCTACTTTCACACAGCTGACCATTTGAGTGTTTTGCTCATATGGGCCATGCTACATGTCCCTGGAGAATTGAAACAGAGATATGATTCCAGGGTATCCAAACTGTCCAAGTTAAAGGAGCTTTTTTTGGTTTAGTTTGATTAACAATAAATTAGAAGGGATAAAGATTTTAAAATGATTTGAGAAACAATGTATATTAAGTACTGTTATAACACAGTGTTGTGTGGTGCTTGAATGGAGGACCTATGGAGGTGGACTTGAATACATCGGGAATGCTTACTGATTAACTGTCCCATAGCAACGATCAGCTTCAGTCAATGCATGGTAGCGATCACAAGGCTTGAAAAAAGAAAATAAACACCATTTGGACACTTTCTGGGTAATAAGAATAGGATAACTTTGGAGCAACTAAGGTATGAAAAGTTAGATTCCTGTGGTCTAAATGCAGCTACAAATCCTGAGTTCTTAAAGAGCTTCTTGGAAAGGTTCCTGCAGAAAGAAGGCCCATAGACATATTTTAGTTAGGGACACAAACCTCAGCACATCCCGAGTGAATGTGGATGAGAGCTAAAAGGGAACAAAGTGAGAAAGACACAGTGAGGCAGCAGAGACACGCTGAGCTGTGAGTATATTACACTCCATGCTGCTGTCTAAATAAAAGCCTAATGGAACATCACCGCACTTTGGCTGGGAGGGTCTGAGCGGATCTGACAGCATGAGAGAGGCAGCACCTTGTCGGCAAACTCATAGATGTTCCATCTCTGTCTGCAGCACACACACACACACTGTACTGTACACACACACAATATAGCGAGTTCAGTCATTTTAATGAAGTAACCTACAGTAGCAACACAAAGGTTAAAGTTCAAAACATGCATCGGAATCCAAATCAATTTTTCCTCTGAGTCAACAATGAAATGTAATTTTTTTCCTGGGTGACATATTGGACACGTGCACCCTTTAATCCACATCACAGTCAAGAAAAGGTTAGGGCAGGGTTAATGGACTTGAGACGCAGCCACAGGCTGGAGAGAGCTGAAAAGCAAAATGATCATGTAAATTTTGAAAAACTAGCAAGGAAAATAATGATAGTGGATCACTGGATCTTATATAAACTGAAAAGTGTGTAAAAGCTGCTGAAGTTCAGTGAGGATCCTCGTGCAGCTAATTAGTCACTGTAGCTTTCTTATCATTAAGAGCGTCAGTGTTGTGATAACCTTTGTCTGTAGAGGGAGTTGGCGTATGTGTGTGCTGTGTATGTTTGTCTCTGTGTTTAATTGTGTCCTCTAGGAGTTCCAGATTGACTCTACAGCAGAATTCCCCAATAATAAAACTCCCAGAAGCACCAGTGGTCACACAACTGGTCAAAGGCCATCAGTGCTCCCCTCTAAACAGACTTTTTGTCATGATCATTGACGTCTCCTACATATGAGACGCGCCAGGCTTTCAAATCACTCCAATGTAAATCCAAAATCAGACACTTAAAGCAAGTCAGGTGATGCAGTATAAAGACTGACAGTGTGGACAAAGGGGTCAAACACAGGACTTTAACCCAAGGGAATACTGTTTGTGTCCGTGTGTGAAACCAAAAGCCGTTGTTGACTTATTGTAACTTATGTCACATAGACTATATAGACAGTAGTATTGGGACAGCTGACCATTGCAGCAACAAAGATATCAGTGAAAACACATTCTAAATACAAATAGAATTGGTCCCCACTTTGCAGCTTCCACTCTTCTGTGAAGGCTTTCCACAACATGTTGGAGTGTTTCTGTGGGAATTTGTGCCCATTCATGCAGCAGAGCATTTGTGAGGTCACACACTGATGTTGGACCAAAAGGCCTGGCTCACAATCTCCGTTCCAGTTCATCCCAAAGGTGTTGGATGGGGTTGAGGTCAGGGCTCTGTGTGGGCCAGTCAAGTTCTTCCACACCAAACTCATCCAACCATGTCTTTATGGAGCTTTGCTTTGTGCACTGGGGCACAGTCATGCTGGAATAGAAAAGCTGCCCAAACCCTGAAAATCAGCCTCATAAAGAGGAGTGTCTGGATACCTTTGTCTATATAGTGTCTGCAACATATTCATTTTAACCCAAACCATGATCTTTACCTTAAACTTAATCAAGTAGTATCGGTGCCTAAACACAAATTACAAGCCTTTGACAAGCGACATGACAAGACGTTGGTATTTGACAACCTGGGAATGAGAACAAGTTGTTCTAAGACACACAAACACACCTCTGCATTGTCTTGCTTCCCCTGACATATACAGACACACTCACACTCTCACACTCTCATTTCTGTAGAGCCTTCCTTTTCCAAGCCTACATTTTTGTGTTTATCCAGCCCAGCCTACCGTATTTTGTAAGCTCTTTTCAGTGCGGCCTTGTGTACAGATAGTCTGTCAATGCTTTTCACATTCACGCCCAAAGTGCACTTGAGCTCCATTGCAAGCTGCTTAGTTCAGAAAATGTAAAAAAGGCACACATTTATTCAAGGCAATGAAAGCAACACGGCACATCGAAATGAAACAGCAAAGCTTCTATTCAGCACTGCGGAGACAGCGAGCTTGTAGGGGCTCTGAACATCTCAGCACCAAGGACAGCAGCACCGCAACAAGCCTTGAAAATGCATTTCTTTGTACTGCAGAGAAATGACAGGCGTTGGTCTGCAGAAATCTGGTATTGACTCGTTTTGTTTTTAGTATAACATGTTATGTTGCTATGCAATAAAATACATTTAATAATAAGAAGAAAAACAGTTTTAAAAATGCTATAGAAAAATTGGATGTGAGCTACTAGAATTGCTGATTGAATTGATTGAAGGTGCTCGTCTCTCGTTCACATCTCATGTGGTGACTAAAGTGTCAGTTCACCCATTTTTTAGAGCATTTTTCTCATTCACCTGCAGTGGTATTATGTGAGTCCAGGTTTGGAGATAACAACATGTGACACTTCTGGACTGGACTAGATGCTGTTCAGGGTGCATGAGAGAACAAACAAACTATCAACCAAGTCTACACACATGCACACACACTGTACTTCACCAACACATCTAAATGCCTCACAACAACCACAACACCGACTCCCTTCTAATCTAACCATTAAACCAAGTCTTAAACAACACTCTGAATTTGTGACTGTTGGCCAAAATACCCTCACTATCCAAAAATGTCCTCAGTCTGTTGATTAAACTCTTGTTCTGGTCCTCACACAAACACTCGCATGTACACGTAAACACAAACACACACCTGTAGCAATCAATTAGCTACACAGGCTCATAAGCAAACATGCACATCGTGTGGTGTTTAAAAATGGAGGTGGCTGAACACTAGCGCATCAAATCACATCCTCCACTCCGGTTCTGAGACCATAGAGGCAGTTCTGTCCTCTCCATTCTGGAGCCTCTCTTCCCCTCCTCTCCTCCTGTCCCTTCATCTCCCTCTCATCCTCTCCCTCTCTGTATTTTCCTCTTCCTCCTCCTCCTCCTCCTCCCTTTGGGTGTGTGTGTGATGGAATTTCAAACAGGAGCTGTGATCTCCGTCAATGACTGTCTGTTTGCTGCATTTTCTGAGACAAAGAGGCCTTTATGTCAGGCAGCACGCTGTATATCCTCGAGCTGTGGTTACTCCATGCTCTCTGACCATCACCAACACTGTCGTCGGTGCGGATCCCCACAGACTAACTAAAGTGACTAACAGTCTGCTCTCGGAAATGCAGCCATAAATCATCAGTGCTGGATTGTGCACAGACAATTCAAAGATTCATATCAGTTATGGTTTTGTGAAGGTTTCTTTTTACTTTATTATAAATCACGCAGAAATAAATGATAAAAGGCACCTATTTGCAGTACTGGTGTTGCATTTAAAAATTTTAAATAAATCCCATATGGGAAACTTTTCTTTTGAGAACTGGTACTTTACTGCACATGTTACCAGTTGGTTCGTGCGGGAATCAAGAACAAACTATTTTTATTTTTCACACTTGTCATATGGTTCCCAGTGGGGTACAGAAGAGACAGATGTTTTTCCTCATTAAAAATGTCTGAGCCTCTTGGGTTGAACAAATTTAGCCATGAGTCTATCATTCGGAACACTTGTTTATTAATACAGTCTGAGTCTTAAAGTTTAGCTGTCTTTGCTCCCTGGCAGGTGACATTTATGTCCCCAAAGTTTGTTTAAAACCCAAACATCTTCCTTCTCAGTGTTTGTGTAGGTGGCACGTTGCACGTTTTGCTTTTGTAATTGTTGGACTCGAGAACCATGAGACAAGTGAGAGCAGTCCTCCCTCTGAAGCAAAGCGGAATGGGCTGAGCATGTGCCTGCATATAAAAGTGTGTTTATGCTATGTGAAAGTTGTTGGTGAATGAGGATACATAAGGCATTGTTAGCTAGGATTATAGACCATTTACAGTGAGTGAGAGAATGCTAATACTCTGATTGCACATCAATCGAAAGCGACTGGGGAAAATGCTAATGGTCTGTTAGCCTGCCCATTTAGATTAGCTGATAACAACGCTAAATCCAAAGATAGCGAGACTAGTGGATGTGACTGCGGAAAATTACACTGCTAATATCATGTCTGTTTAATGTGACTGTCAGAAATGCTTCTAGCCTAATAGTATTTTCTCTAATATCCTGACAGGGACAATTACTGACTCTGTGATGCAAAATGCTTGTACATCAGAATTAATTCATGCATCTGGAAACCTGGACGTCACTGTTATTTTCAAACACTTTGCTTTGCTGTTTGTGTGCTCAGACGGGGATTAGTTTGGAGATCTACATTTAATCTGCGCTGTATGGCTATCAGACGTAAGTGAATTTCAACTGTGAAGTGGGGGACGTGCGAGGAAAATGTCTGCTGTTGTAGCAGAGTTGAGGGATTTACAAGCTTGTTAAATAATTAAATTTAAGTGTGTGAATTGTTTTTGTTCAGTGTATCTGTTAACTTACAGATCGTTTCATACATCCAGCTGCCCCCCAAAGATAAGTGTGATGTTGTCAGACGATATCCTTTGAGCTTGAAAGAACTCACACTGTTTGTTGGTCAGAAAATGAAGTCTACACAGCATATGTTTCAGCTATAATTTCTCCAGCTTTGCTCATGTTTCTGTATGTATTACAAACATGTTCCGTCAATTCAGTTCAATTCAATCGTCAGACTGATTGTGTGTGTTTTCAAAGCTTCTGTCTGTACATAGATGGCCTTTATCAGCTCCCTCCTTTTATCCCGTCAGCAGGCTGCACATGTGGCCTGAACAATGAGCTTTTGCAGCTGTTTAGAAATTCATTTTCAGTTGTTTCATATGCAGCCCCATTTTCAGGTTCACCAGACAATCATGGCTTGTTTTCTTAACGGTTCGACAGTTCTGTTTCCACCAGTTTTCTGGTACACTAAGCATGTTTTTTTCCCCCTCTTCTTTTCTCCCTCTTCCACATGTGTTTCAACCTCAGTTGCTGCAGTTCCCCAAAAGCTGAATGGAGGATTTGCTAAAAAAACAAGCAAAAGGGACATGTAAGATAGGCCTAGTCAACGGTGGAGCTGCTAATCACGTCATGTGACATATTAAACTTACCACATCCTTTTTATGTAGCACAGTTCATTTTCCAGACATTTGCATCAAATCTCCAGTGTCTTCAGTGAGAGAGAGTTCATGTACATGACTTTGACAAAAGCAGTAAGAATCTTTTTTTGTCTGAATTAGCAGGTTTGGTAAGACTAGTCAGCCTACAGCTGCCTTCATGAGGTCGAACTCCCAGGCAGAAAAAGAGACAAAGAGAAGAAACAGGAGCCATAAAAGCAGCAGTAGCTTGAAGAGTATGTAATGTGCCGCAACAGTTCAAAGTAATGTTCAGTTCTGTGGGTTCCAAAATCTGATTTTCAGCAAAGCTACTCCACCCAAAGGTCATAATTACTGGCAAAGAGAGAGTAGGAGTGAGAGACGGGGAGAAGAGAACCAAAAAAAAACAAGGCTATGCGCTACTACCCATTAAACTGTGCCCTGGCATGATGAGAAACACCCGCTCACTGCCATGCACCCATCACATCTGATGATGAAATGGATGAGTCACACCACCTGATCGCGGTCCGGAGCCAACTGCAGGCTGACGTTCCACTGTGAGGGCTGAGTAGAGGACAGATGTACTGAGCAGTTTATGTACTGCCAGCCAGGATCATGACACACTTCAGCAGGGTTGTTAACCGGAAAGCAATGAGAGTTCACTCAGTTCAACCTCATTCACACTCTAAAGTGATTATGGTGACAAACCAGATTTAGGTTTAATTCAGTCAAAGTCTTGTGTTTTATGTTTCAGAACTCGGTGGCGTTTTCATCACACTGGGTTTAGTTGGATTTTTAGATTTTAGTGATGACTCCATTTTTCTACTTCATTTGGAAGCGTGTTTTCACCTTATTATGTGATGATTTATTCATTCAAAGTTTTGAATTCTTGTTTTTCATTTTAAAATTTTGAGTGTGAGGAAAATGCACAGCGTGTTTTTATCCACTGTGCCCGTCCAAAATATTCACTGCACATTTGGTGAGCCATAAATTTTGACTTCATTTTCTAAACGTCACTGTGACCTTCTCATCTCTTTCACGTCTTACTGCTTTTTGTCAGGTTTGAATGATACACTGCGCGTTGCTCCGGCACAAAGTCCAGTGTTTTAAATGCCGTTTTGCTTTCCCTGTGCACCGTACAACACACTGATTTCAGTTTTTTATTTGAACCACATTGCCAAGTGTAGCCTTTTCAATTCAAGTCAATATTTCGGGGGGAAAATGGAAATGTTGACCGCTATGGAAAAAGAAGTCCAAAGAGAATAAAACAATTTCAGCTCCCCAATTTACTATTTCAGAAATGCTGTCAGTTCATTCAGAGAGAAGCTGAATGTGGCGGACAGCTGGCTGAAGGAGGCCGTAACTCAAACAGCACTCACACACACACACACACGGCGTGTTGGTGACGTCTGAGAGATTGGATGAGACAGTGTTTTGTGCAGCAGTCGTCAGGTGTGTGTGTGTGTGTGTGTGTGTGTGTGAGATGTATTGTCCTGGAGACACACTGCATTAGCACAGGGGCCTAAATGCCACATTAATGCTGATGCTTCAATGAGTGTAATGGCGCCGTGTGGTTTCAATGAGAGAATATCAGATTTGGACAAGTTCCAGCAGCCTGCAAGAAGATCTGAGAGTAGCTGAAACAATTTCTTTAAAGATAAGCTCACTCTTTTACTGTGGCTTTTGCTATTAGTTTAACAACTATATTGCTGGTTTAATCTTCTCATTTTTAATTTTGGTGCGTATTCGTCTGTCACTACTTTACTGTTTCTTTCTGTCTCAGTAGGTTGTAAAGCATGCGTGTGTTAGCAAGCATGTCGTGAAATGCAAAAATCAGGTTTGGTTCATACAGACAGAGATGTAAATACTCTCACTGAATGTAAATAAATCCGTCCCTGCATTGAAGAGAAATGATTCCAGTATTTTTTTCTCGATATTCACGGTAGAACCAAGCTATCATTGGCATTAAAGCTCCATTGGAGGTGAACCAGAAAATGCCACCTTATCACCAGAAAATTCATTCATTCAGTTTTTTTCCCCTCAGTTCTCCTTGAATGCGCAGCTAAATTCACTGCAGCTGGTTTAAGCTGTGGTCTGCACATCAACACTGGTTTCTAAACAACTGTTGTCTTCCTACTGGTCACATGGATTTTACGGTTTGTTTGTGGAGCGCAGCTTTAAATGTCACGCAGCAGCTGCTTGTCATCGTCAAATCTTTCTATATTTCTATGTGTGTGTCCTACATTAACATTGTGCCTCTTGTGAAACCAAACATTGGTTAGTCTGTCCCAGAATATTGGAGCGTGTTTGGACAATATTTTCAGTTGCTGACATGATGAACAAATGGGAAATGTACTTTGGTCGTGAAAGTTCTCTTTCTTTCTCTGTCTTTATGAAGCTGAAAGAAATAAATGGATGGAGCAGTAGTGAAAGGGGGTAATTTTATGCCACCACTTTCAACTAGTAAAGGAGCATCTTGTATCTAAGTGGTAGACTGTAATCAGCCAGCTTCTTCTTCTGTAGATGGAGCACATTATTGGCTCTTCCTCCATTTCTTTGAAGTAAGCTAAAAAGCCACTAAGCAGTCCACTTAAAGCACAAAATATGGCTGGGTCATTTCCAGTTGGGTACAGTCTTTTGGAAGGCCAAGCCAGGCCCGACTCTACTGTGTCGTATGAGAGACTTCAGAGTATCGACAAACAAAGCAACAGGAGTATAATTCTCTGGGGACTTGGTCCTAATTTGACACAGCAAACCACAGAAAAACAGCATTTCTCATTAACGAACATTTGGAAGCAACAGCCACAATAAGACCTAATAGCGTTCTGTATTTATCCAGGAGCACTATCACAGATATCTTTAAAAATAAAATTTGGAGAAAAACAATGGTAAACATATTCTGGATTCAGCGGCTCCTCTCACCTCTGATACGTATAAATGGGATCATTATTTGTTGGGTGGGTGTACCTGGGAAGAGTTTTTCACTGTATTAGGTATACTAGCACAGGCCATGAACGACAGCACTAAAGTTAAACTTCCAAAGGTGTAGAAATGTCAGCTTTAATTCACATTCAACCGTGCAGGGACCGTCTGCAGGACGATGCTGAGCTCATATTTAAATACCACCTGCACAAAATTTCTTCTGAATCTGAGCATGGTTCTCTCAAACACTGAATGAGTTAGAGTGAGAGGTAATAATTAACCACTTTCTTACATCAATCAAGTTAACAGCAGCAACAAGAATAACTTGAAGCCATACAGCGAATTAAAGACAGACTCTAAAATTCGACGTGTTTCTTTCTTTCTGGCACAGCACACAGTCATTAAATTTAAATAGTAAGCTTGAGAAGTGTGTTTTCAGCTGATGCATGGAATCATTTAGAGCACATCCTCATCTTGTGTGCCCGAGTACTTTCAGAGCTCATTAAGGCCATGATTAGTCTTAGCTGCACATGTAGCAGTGATGTTCTTGATTAATACATTAATGCTATAAATTAACATTTTTCTCAAATGATGTATTTATTCATGCTTTGCCCCTCTTTTTTTTAACTGTTTGGTTTTACAGTTCAGTCAGCCTATGTGAATTGAGATGCTTTAATATCCAAAAAACAACTATGACAGGCACAAGCTGGCAAAATTGTATATCGAAAGCCATGAAGATCAAAAGCAACAGTGAGCCAGACTGCTGCACTCTGTGACATGTTCCTTTATCATGAACACAAACAGTCTTTTCCCACTTAAATCAGCATTGTTCCAAATGCACTGTGTAGACAGGACACTATATGACAATAATTGAGATGGACATTGTGGTCGACTCACGCGACCTAATGGCCAGTGCTGTATAGAAGACATAACCATAAAATAAGCACTGCATATTGAGAGGTAGTTCAATCATATTTTACTTGGAAGTAATTTGATCTCTGACTCAGGAAAACGATTTTTGCAATTTTCTGACATGAAAGGGAGATTTTCCACACACACACACACTTCAACATGGACACAGCTCATATAAGAGCATCCAAATTCCCTGGGCGACCTAACAAAAACAACGCGGCAGGGGGGAACCCCATCAGGAACTGATCGATCTCTGAGCCTTTTGCCATCACAGGGAGGCAGGAGGGCTCTTGAGAAAGGGAATGAAAAACTTCTGACTTCTTGGAGAAAGAATGAGAAGAAGCGGGCAGGTGAGCAAAATATTAAATAAGAATTGAAAAAATAGAAAGCTAAAGGGGGAAAATCAAAAACAGGATTCACTGAGGCAGCTGAGGAACTGAAACTTTGTGTGTCGTGCAGCCCCTCGGCAGCCTCATGGTGCAGGGTGCCTGAGCCACGGTGGCACTGCTTCAACAAGTGAACACTCTGTATTACAGAGCACATAGTGATGATGCCTGATGAAGACTTCTTTTTGACTAAAGGAAGCCAAAGCAAGGCTAAGACTGTTGCATTACTGGAATCTCCCAAAACTTACTTTAAGAAAGATTTGAAAAATTGTTCGATGGAGTGTTTCACATCCCTGTGTTGTTCCTCAGTCTATCCAGCCCTCAGTTGGTCACATCAAATGGGATTCCATTAATCAGGGTTCCTGTGTCGGTTTTTACGGAAACATCTGTCGACCGCCCATTCCTCCAGATTGTTGCAGCAGAGGTCCTCTACTGATGGGGCTGTCAGCTTTCTGGAGGTTTCCACTGGCCTTTTTCCCAGTGAAATTTGCTCCTGCAAAAGTCTCCAAACAGCAGGCGTGCTGTGCCAACACTCTCACATTAGTCGCAGGCATCAATATTGGATGAAGTGACTTTGATATGTATCTGATCACAGATTTATTATCAGACCCCATCAGTATGAATTAAAATTTTATTTTTCTGTCGCATAAAACTCTTTGACAACATGTTTCTGTCTGATTCTTGTTTATTTTTGGTGCAAGAATCATCTCCAGACAGCATTTACTCCACATAAGTACTTAACCCTCAACACAACTTCACTTTGTTTTAATGGCAAAAGGGATTTGGTATAAACCATCACCGTGTTTTTTGCTTCTCTCTTAACTCAAAATGGCTGGCAGTTGCCACTCGTCACCCATCATCTGCTCTTCAAAGCATATTGTCACAGTCCGGCTCCACAAAGACAGAAAGCAAGAACACAAATGTGGTGCAATTTTCAACTTTGAATGGAACCCAACAACAAAAGAAAAAACTAAAAACCAAAGTGAAGATGAGGTGCCTTACGAAGTGTCGGAAAATAATCAATAAGTGCTATTGAAGAAAAGACTGACAAGCAAGCAGAGCAACCAGACCAGGTGAGCTAAATTCTCCCTGACGACCCTGAGCTCCACCCTGCAGGGAGGCACTCTGGAGCAGAGCAGCTGGTAGACAGAGGTGAAAAAGGTTAACATAAATTGCTCGTATTGAGAAACCTCCTGATGACCTTAGAAAAACAATCTTTATTTGGCAGCTGCATTTTAAAGATATCAGTGCATCGATTTCTGCAAGGACGAATACACTTAAGACTAGTACATGCTGTAGACTATAGCGTTAACATGCAGTGTGGAAAATAGATACAGCTTATGTCTCTTGCAAATGGGTGAGTTGCCCTTTATCAAATGTTTAAAGATTAAGTAAGTTTCTGCTTTTTTAAGTTTCTGCTTTTTAACCTAAACAAAAAAACATTCAGATCTGGCTGACGAGCCACTTTAGACATAACTTAGATAATTAAATAAATTACCTGAATTTAGTTCTCTAGCTGACTCTAATTCTTTTTGTATTTTTACGTGGTTTGAGCCACATCTTACAGTACATGTCAGGCTTGATTTGAATTTGCCGCATCCCGGTGATGCCTTTGACCCACGCTCACTGTGATGTCAACCATGACATTCAGAGATGAGTTTAGACAGGATCCGTCCCTAAAGGGGGCTCAGATTTGGACAATATGCGAGCGGGGGGCTGGGTGGTGGGTGTTTTGCAGGGGGCAGCGGATTATAGAGCCAAGAGAGTGAGATTTAAGCTAAAGGGCAAAACAGGCAAGCACACTGATCCTTTCCAAACAGAAGCAAACAACTGAGCCTTATATTTTAAAAGTCCTTTTCCTTTCTTTATCCTCCGTTGTGGCTGCCGTCGAAGCTCTGGGAAAAGATGTGCGCTCATGTGTTTCTGTTTTTCTATTTCATCTGCCACTCCCCTGTTGCTGGCAGTCCCGAAGAGAAATGTGTGTCTCATGAATGGAGCTCTGAGGGTCTCTCATCATCACCCCACCCTCAGAGACCCTGTCCCATGCATTCATACACACAGCACACGGTACTGCATACAAACATATGTACACCTGCAAGAACATGTGCAAAACATGCATGCACACCCCAGCTTGCGTGCAAACACACAGTGTTCTACACGGCCGTTTTCAGCGTGTGAAAATGCTGCAGAGCTGCTGTATTATTCACAGCCAGATGTGCTGAGGGCAGAGATGGTAGAAAGGGAGGAAGTGAAGAGAAAACGATGGAGAAAGATGTGTGCGAAATGACACCGCTGTCAGAATCCATGAGGTTAAGACTAAGATTTAATAGTTTAACATTTGACAGCTTAACAGTGGAATTTCGCTGTCTACAGGAGGAGTGAGAGCAGGAACCTGTCAGTTAAATCTAGTTGTTTAAAGACAGCCTGCAGTTTTCACTTTGCTCTCTGTCGTCTGGCAAGAAACAATATGGATTTACTTAATGCAGGCGTTATTGCAAGAGGGGCTTGACAAGTGCTCTCCTACCATGAGCCTTTCTCATTTCTGAGGAAGTGCTACATTCTCTGAGCTGTCATTGTGCTATGCTTTGAATTAAATAAAAAATATGACAAGAGTTCCTGAAATGAGTTTCTGATTAGGTTTGAGGTTTGAAACAGGCTTCGCAGTTACCCTCTAATACTTCATATGCAGAATTTAGCTGAAGTGGTTTTGTTCACAGGGTTCAAGATGCATTCAAATGAGTCACCTGCAGTCTGTGCATTGATCATGCATTGATCAGGCTTCAGAGGTGCAGCTAAGTCACAGTGGGTGTTTGAATGTCCAGAATCTCACAGTGTAAAGTGTAAAGTTAAAGCTTTCTAAATGAAATAAAATCTTGACAAACAACTGTCACATCACGTGTCTGTCTGTGATTATACTGATTTTGTTGAAAATACTCTGGTGTTACTGAGACATTTGAGATTTTATGGTTAAATTGCGGTTAAATTTTAGAAATTGCAAATGAAGAAATGAAAAAGACAGCCAAGGAAATTTAACAGCTGCAATATCTGTGCAATCTTCTTTGTATTTTATATTGAACGTGCCCTTTGAAATTATTATCTCATGTTAACAGTTCCACTTTATCCACTTTCCACTTCTCTTCCTACATTTTTTAGAGGGTTTGTGAATTGTTTTCACAGGCTGTGTGCCACCCCTCATGGGCATCCTCACGTGTAAAATTGCTGGCATGCCCCTTTAAAGCTTGGTTATCCTGACCACAAAGTCATAAACAACATGTATATATATTCACAACCTCTTTTTAATTTTCATCTTGGGGGAAATGATTGTGCACAGAAAGACAGGGAGGGAGAGAGATGAAAAGAGGAGGCACTGACGAGGGACCTTCATCGGGGTTGAGGAGTAAAGATTAATCTTGTTGTCAGGGATGGGTGGCAAAGTGAGGCACGCAGGACTTCCATCTATCTGTGCTCCAACTGCCCTGTTTGGCCCCGATGCCCAACCCCACGGACCCCCGTGGAGCGAGAGAGAGAGAGAGAGAGACAGAGAGAGCGAAACGGAAATAGAAAGCTTACCCGTAGACTTCATTGAGTTTCATCCAGAAGGGACGACAGTGTGACATATCTGACGTGCACACAAATGATGTATCGTGTTGCCTCCACGACATCTTTGGCCACCTTTGAGCACGAAACAACACTTTCCTTTCCCTTCATCCTATCTCTACTCTCCTCCCATTTCCACAGCCTTTTCCAGCTCATAATCATTTTCCTGTTTTCTTGTCCTTTGCTGCTCCCCTTCCCTCCCTCCCTCCCTCCCTCTCTCCCTCCCTCCCTCTCTCCCTCCCTCCCTCTCTCCCTCTCTCCCTCCCTCCCTCTCTCTCCCTCTCTCCCTCTTCTGTTTGAAATTAACAGAGTTTGCCGTGTGGTCACCAAGAAACTCCTTGACACCTTCGTGAACGTGTCTGTCTGAACAGTCATTTGGCAACGACCTGATGAGGGAGTCTCTGACCAATTGAACGACTTTAAGCAAAGGCTCAGTTTCTCTCTCTCTATATATACTTATATATTTATCTCAGAGTGTCATAACCAGCACGAGTGGCTCCAACTGTGTGCTGTGCATTTCTTAAGGTACATTTTGGTGCTTTTGAGATGCAAGCTGTAGCAACAGAGAAATGTTAATGTTCCAAGTTTTTAAACCATTCTTAGGTCTGCTTCATCATATGGTGTTCACTAGTGATATAACACACACATTGCAACTACAGTTATAACAGTTTTATACCTTTTTTAATCAGCGCTGAAACTGCTCACTGATGTCATGTTATAAAATTTATTCACCTGCCAACCAGCCAGAAAAAAAAGACTTTCTGTGAGTCTGAGGTTTGCTTCACTTAAATAATTTAGCCATCACTGCCTTCTGTTGCTGCCAGCACATTCAAAATTCAGATTTAAAGAAACACCATACAAACTACGTTAAGCACTGAAATACACAAACAGAAGCACATCATGCTGTATTTTAATGACAGCAGTTATGACATAATGTGAGCTCTGCGGTGAGAAGTCATTAGAGTCAGTGTTTTTGTCAATTATTAAATATATCAAAGCTCACAAACACAAAGACACACACACACACACACACACACACACACACACAAGGTCTTCCGATCTGTCTGATGTTCCAAGTTGTTCTCAAGTGTATCCTGTCAAATTAAATCATAAAAGGAAACCTTGTTTACATCCAGCTAATCAAAGACGGTTCTGCTCCCTCTGTGTTCTTTTTACTGACTCTTTTGAACATTTTTACTGGTCAATGAGTCCTCTGAGAGTTGACAGTGCAGCACTGATTCAGCTTTTGAGCAGGGTCACACGAAAGTCTGTCGTCAGCTTTTTCACATGAAACTTTATTTGATAGCTTAATGTGACAGCTAAAGGAAGTATTCACATTTTGTGACTTTCAGTGGCCAGAAATGACATGATGTAATGTAGCTACTGAATCCTGTCCTGATGATGTCACTAAAGACGGACACTGTTGTGAAGCTTCAGGAGTTTTTGTTGGGACCTGCGATCTGAGTCCCTCTGCTGTACCACAGGAGATCCCATCAGTATGATAGGGCTGAGCTGCAGCAGAGTCGTATACGACACGGAAAGAGTTGTTTCAGGCATGTCCATCAGGGAGGAGACCCTGAGGCGGACCCTGGACATGATGGAGGGATTACGTCTGGCCCGGGAGCACCTTGGTGCCCCCCCGGACGAGTTGGGGGAAGTGGCCATGGAGAGGACAGTCTGGGCGTCCCTGCTGAGGCTACTGCTCCTGGATTTGGATAAGCGGAGGAACACGAGACGAGATATTTTTCTGACTTGGATATCAAGTCACTCTAAGTTAGCAGAGAAGTCCTCCTTTTGTCCTGCATGGCATTGTTTGTATTTTATTAATGAGATTTTCATCACCTCTCAAATGATTCCTTTCATAAAGAGTAAGAAGAGGGCTCTGATGGCCGCGGGAGAAAAGGACACCCGGGCTTGGAATATTTGTACTAAATGAGGTTGAATAACAGGAGCAGAGAGTCTAATCGATTTCTCTTATATTATCTTATCTCCAGTATCTTTTTCATTTTTGATTCTTCTTTCCCACACTGCAGAAACTGAAATCTAAGTAAGAGGAAACATCTTAAATCAAGATTTTTTGTCTGACAGGAAGCTTTTGTTGGAGCAGTTCACTTGTTTCATCTCATTAACACACTTTAACTTGGTCTTTTCTTTTCTTTTCTTTCTTGTTTTTAACAGGCTCTGACTAACTTAATGCTTGAAACTAGAATTACCAGAATTTTCAAACTGACAATTAAAAATCGATTTTGTCCAAATCATGATTTCTTATTTCAACTATTTTGTCTTCTCACATTAAGAACAGAATTGCGTGTATCAACCTTTAATAAACAGACTGAATATAAAGCCTTATTGTAAGACAAATGCACTTGGTTTTAGTGCAAGTTCTTAAATATCTGAGGGTTCTTTGAGACTACATATTCTTATTTGTTTTTAAAAATCTTAGCAAGTGAAAAAAATCCTGCTCTGTTGGCACCTAAATGTGCACTGACTTCTTTCTGCATCTCTTCTCTCCACATCCCCTTCATCCTCCCTTCATGGCCATCACTCTTCATGACTCCTCAGTGAGCGAGGAGGAGCAGGAGTCGGCCCACACCCCATCCATAAAGATGTATCCCACAGCGAGGGAATGGAAAATGCCATTAGGCTGCTTTTCAGCCCTCCCACCACAGCGGACTTGCAAAGCAGCAGCTCTGCAGGCAGTTGACTGAGGATGGACACGATACATGCTCAGAGGGCAACACACACACCCAGCAGCAGCAAATACACACACACACAGCAGCAGCAGCAGCAGCAAATAGTAGCAGGTGCGCGCACACACACACACTCACTCCTGGAGACAGAGCATGCCCATAGCACATACTCAGGAGTCAAAGAACATCACGCACACACAGACGAAGGCACTTGGAGCCGTTCAAGTTGAATTCTGAGAGGCAAGTTCGAGCTTCAGATCTGGAGAGATGTAGGCATGTAAAAATATCAAAGAAAGTCTGGATGGAACTGAGATCATTCTCGAAAAATATAATCCGACCATCATATATTCAACTTCTTTTATCATGAACACTGAGTGAAGGTTAATTCAGTGTGTTTGTGTGTGTGCACACGTGCATGCACACGTGCATGCCGGCTGCGTCATGATTCAGTCATTTGCATCGTTGAGAAGCTGACAGAAACACAAAAACACAGCATTACCATAGCCGGGTGCAATTTCCAGCTCACTGGAGCTCAGTGATGCCTCATTGGGGGTACAGCAGACTGAAACCTAATTTGCTGCTATTCTGCTAGCTCATCTATATGTTAACCTGATTTTTTCAACACCTTGCAGCAGTACTGCCTAACAAGTCTCCAGTGTTGTTGGCTGCCTCTCTATTCTCAGAATATATCTCCAACTTCCTTTTCTTGAGAATGATGAAACTAAAGTGTTATTTCTTCTTGGGGTTGAGGCTGTTTCTGACATCTGAGTGTGTAACTTTTCCATTCATTGTTGTTCAAGCTCCATATATGAATAAAACAATATACACTGATCAGCCACAACATTAATACTACCTTCTCAATACATTACACAGACAAAAGTATTGGGACACTCAGGAATTGGAGTGGGAATTTTAACTAACTAGTAACTGAAATGATGAACACATAGAAATTGATGTGCTCTTTGTGCACAAAACCTTCTGCCTTGTATCGGTGCTTTCAATATGATTTCCTGTTGTCCCCAAACAATGTAGTTTGATACTCGGCCAGTGACACTCACACACTCATGTAGTGAGTGTTGCTCATCATCTGACTCTGCAAAAAGTCAAGCTGCACTTCATAGCAATCCAAAATCTAGGTGAGTGCTCGCTGCCCTACATTTGGTGTCTTCAGCAAAATAATACTGAAGCCACCCTTTATCAGGGACTTCTACGTCTTCTGAGGGTCTGTTTCTATTCATCCCTTTAAAAATATAAAACTACGCTGCTGTCATGGAAATCTTACAATGTTCAAAATGCTTCTCTTGGCTCATATCTGTATCCTCTGCCAAAACTTCTTTTGTACTCTACCATTTTTTCAGTGCTCTCTGACATTGTTTGATTTCCAGCAACGATCTGTGTGAGACATCATCCTTCATCTAGACAAATGCACTGATCCTCTCCACTGCTGACTGTTTGATCCGTTCTCTTTTCTGCTAAAATGTCAGAGACTGCCTTAAATCCCTGGTAAGCTTGACAATATGTTTTAGGTATATTTACAACATGAGCCTGGTTTGAACATGGGAAAAAAGCACTTTGCATGTCACAGAACATCACTCCAGGCACAAGTCTGACTCACCTCAGACTTTCCCGGCTGCCTGTTGAGCTGTCACACATGGTTGGTCCTGCTTTCAAATGAGCCTTTTCAATCAAATAGTCCCAGGAACTGAATAGCCCCATAAAATAAATCTCCTTTAAATCTCTGCATTTTTTTTTGTGTTTCCTCTCCATCAAAAGAGCCACCAGGATTAGGCAGATTAGACTAATAAGCGATTAATAAGCAGCAGCGTTGAACAATATGAGAAGGAATTTATGCACTCGGTGAAACAAGAACACAGGTATCGTGTGGTTCTCAGTTTGAATAGATGCTGGAGAACAAAGAGGGAAAATGTCAGAAAGGCTGGCTGTTTGTTTGCACACTGACAACAATGTGCTGAACGGAAAGCGTTAAATCCTGTGATGCTTCTGGATTTTCTGCTCTATCGTCTTGACTCTGTATCACAATCATTTACTGCATTGTAATGATTTTGGAGCCAAAGGGTGACAGCTCATAAGTCTCCCCCCTAAACCACACAAATAGCTTTGTTACTTTAAATGAGAGCAGACTGGTGTTCATAAGATGCATCAGAAGGCTGTGATTCACGTACACAGATTTTGGGATAAAACCTGGATTTATTTTCTTGCCATCATTTCAGGAACCCAGGGATGATAATAAATTTGACTGAAGTTCCATCTTCTGATGATCTCCAGGAAAATATGAAAAGAAATGTGATTAATTCAAACTTTATCTCTCACCTGCTTCGCCTCCATGTTCTAATAACTTGGATGTAATATCACGGTGTGCGCCACATCGTCCTGATATGACACGTTACTTTGATTTTTATCACTCATGCTTTTCCCACCCTTCAGATCAACCTGCCATCACCCTCGTCATTTAGGTGCTGCACCATCCACAATCCTCACTCCCAGCTGGGTTCATGGCAAAACAACTCCATGCTTCAGATTTGTGTTGAAAAGCTTCCCTTTCTGCTCACTTTAAAGCTTAAAGTAAAGGATTAGGTGTATAAGTCTGTAACTATAGCCGTGCCAAAATACTCTGGATGCGTCTCTCCCAAAGGATGAGACGCTCGTCAGACAAATAAGGTCGCTACAACTCGACGTCCCTAAAACCGCTTCAGCAAAGCAGTGAAAATAAACACTGTGAAACCAAAGATTTTCTGCTCCACATCAGTGACCACGGCCTCTATTCAGCAGAACGTACAAGAGATCCATAACCTCTGTGCTGCGTAACGCCACAAAGCTCCGAGAGCACAGCACTAAATAACACTGTGCAAGGCAACTCTGTTGCATCTCTCTATAAATTTGATGTGATCAAACAAACTTACCTGTTGGGT
This sequence comes from Scatophagus argus, assembly GCF_020382885.2. Lineage (NCBI taxonomy): Eukaryota > Metazoa > Chordata > Actinopteri > Scatophagidae > Scatophagus > Scatophagus argus. The sequence continues at coordinate 2,189,933 of NC_058502.1, forward strand.
AGCCAGGAGAAATACAGTGTTTGGAGAGAGAGACAACGTCCAACCAAGGCCCATCAGAGTGGAAGGAGGAGAGAGGAGGCACATGGAAAAGAGATAAAAAAAACAGAACAGTCAGGCAGAGTTCAAACATTTGGAAATAAATAATTAAGGACGTCCTTTTTAAGTTTGGGCAGGGATATTGAAATGAAAGAAACACCTCCCTGTATAAATTATTGAGAGAGTGTGTGATTGTCTCAGCGGTGGTAAGGGCAGGAGGCGAGCCGAGCCTATCCTCCATCACCTGCGCTGAATATCCAAGCAGGAGTTGGCCGCCGCAGTGTTAGAAGCAGTGCTGAGGTGTGTGAGGAGTTCAGATGCTTCATTGCTTGAACACATGCAAAATCTGTCAAAAATATCGCTTCATTATGACCCCGCACAAGACCGAGGCAGGACCGGCTGCATGCAAAGCAGCTCACTACAGTGGCATACATCAAGTTAACCAGCCATTCATTATGTATGCGGCTTCCTGGAGAGCTGGAATTAACTTTATATTCAGGGCTCTCTACTGTGCAAATGAAAAAGAGGGAACAGGCCAGTTGCATAAAAGTGGTGGCTTGGGTTGATGTCATTATGCTTTCATTAGCTAAACTTAATCACATTTTCTTTTACAGATCCCACTGTGCTAATTTTTATTTCGCACGCCGACACCCTCCCGTTCTGATTGTGAATGTGGGGCAGGTCTTGAACTGTCTGATGAGTTCAGTTGTTAAACTGGACGACATTCATCCACAAGCTCATTCATTCATAAGTCTGGGCACCAATCATGTAAGCAAAAATGGGACAAAAAGCCAATGCACCCTGCTTACTTGTTCCCAGTTTGTCCAGTTTGGATATGCACTTTTTGGATTTTGACTTAGTGTTTGCAGTGATGGATGACACAACTCAAAGAACTTTTTAGAGTCTGCTGACTGAGGTTCAACAGTACAGAATGAGTGGAAACCAAAGGCTGCAGGAAAAATCCTCAACTTTTCTTTCTTAACAATATATTCCTGTTTCTACCCTTAAAATATGAAGGAAGGAGCATCTGCGCACATGAAAGGTGTCGATTTTGCAATTAGAGAGGATTTATTCTCATGTTTGAGAGACCACAGAGACGTGGTCTTTCCATCTGACAACACTGCCATCGACAGCCACAGTGCAGGTCAAGTCTGTGCAGAGACAGACAATACAACATTAAGCACACACCCAGGACAAACTCATCAGCTCTGCCATATTTGAAAAAAATACTTCCTGAGCAGGCACCTTGTTGGGCAGCACTCCAGGACCCTGATCAATGAAACTGTGTCCACGGTTGCCTTTTAGGAGACTGGAAGCAGCACTGTTGATAGAAATCTGCGGTTTCCTCTCTCAGCTACGATCATTTATAAAACACACGAGGCACATAGGCAGCCAAATAATCAGGACAGACAGAGTGCAGGCTATATGTCTGGAAGTTATCGGATGTTGTGCCTGTATGGAGAAGCCCATTTTTTCTTTTGTCTATGGAAGGACAAAAATTACATTTGATAGAGGGCCATGAAACATTTTCAGACATGTTGTGGAAGCTAATAAGATTACCACCTTCTCAGTTTATTCTGACTGTGATTAAAACTGCTTCATGTCTTCTAATACATTTCATTTGGTAAAACTACTTACTGGGTGTCATATGAAGTTTTCCAAAGTGATACTGATATTACAGCATAATGCAGCATGTCACAACAGCACAAATAAATTACTTTTCAGCAGCAAAGTGAATTGAAAATAAAAGCCACCACATTTTCATGCACCAACCCAAACTCTCAGGCATTATTCAACTGTTTCTTAAAAACAAGACATCTGTGGGTTTTTTTATTTTTTTATTTAATTGATAGAAATCAGTAAAAAAACAAAAACAAATATATTTACATATTTGCATATTTTTACATATCTAATTTTATATATTGTCATATTATACTACATAATTTTTTGTTTTGATTTATCAAACGTCCTTTTTTAGCGCTGCTACTAGCGAAATGATTAGCCCAGCCCCGGTCTTTTTGGCACCACTGGTGGGCGGCGGGTCACACACACCACTTTCACCCAGCAGACCACAGTAAAGGGAAACATATGTAAACATAACCATGTCATTGAGCCCAACCAAAGTGGGGTTTCATGTTAAGCATGTGTTGAGGCTTTGCACGTTTGCTAATGGATATCTTGTGTGAGTGAAAGTGATACGAGTGTATTACATGTGACTTGCAGCTCCGTGGACGTTTCCTGTTACTGTCACCTCAGTCAGGAGAGACCAGATAATGAAGTCATGATGAGAATGATTGAGAATCAACGCTGTGTGATATTTAAGTGTGGCCTAAACTTAACCTCTGATTGGAGTCTGGACTCGAACTGTGTTGCAGCCCTTCACTTTGTGTGCCCACCACCCACCACAACCACCTCCCTGTGAGTCCAGTGCGGCACATGAATGTGGTGTTTCCGTCAGTCACATTAAACCTCAGTCTCTGAGCACTGTCCAGGCAGGGATTATGTTTCACATAAGCACATCTGCTGTTGCAAATTAGTTATATATAAATGGAATTGCTGGCAGAGAGTGTTGTCCTGTCTGGATATAAGTGTTTTGTGGTTTGTCAGTATAACCAGTGTATTAATTCTGAACAAATTATAATATGCCAGAACCACTCTAAAGCCAAGTGTTTGGAGGAAAGAATAAAAAGTTTAATCCTATTCTGACCAGACAGTCAAAAGTGAAGTTTCAACAGAGCTGTTGAGTGAGCTTTGAAAAATTCATAAATTCATGAACTGTTGGAGAATGGATTTCCTTGTGACTATTGCTGCTTTACTGCTCTTGAGAGTGATGGCGCTTGGTTCTGTGTGTGTGTGTGTGTGTGTGTGTGTGTGAAAAGAGACAGGGACTTGTTTACTTCATTTCATCACTTCTGTCCCTCCCACACTGATTGCCTCTTTAAATCGTTTCCCCTCATCTGTGCTCCCAGCTCATTTGCCAGCATTTGGGGCAGACTTTGTGAGATCGTCGCCTACAGATGGGAGCAACTGGCATGGAGAATATCCAATCATGATACTCCTGCGGGTGAATGCGCGTCACACTTGAAGTAAACACAACAAACAGATCAGTTTTGCCGCTGCGACGGCCCCTCTTTAAGTCAACAGGTCTGTCAATCAGCCATTTAATCAAGTAACCAGCCAGTCACTTAGACATTGTCTCTGCCAGTCAGTCACTGAGTCAGTCAGTCTGTCAGCTAGATGCTATTTCTGCCAGTCGGCCAGTGAATCAGCCAGTCAATCTGTCTTGTTTATCCTTTTGCCTGATGAGATATACACACAGGCTATGTCCCTAACGCCTGTCACAAAGTATCTGAATCCAAAACAGTGGAAGGAGATTGGATGAAATGGAATAAATTAGGGGAAGAAATATAAGCTAATTCCTGCACATGTTCCCCCTCAGTGAAGGGAGAGTGCAGTGAGGACAGTGGTGTCAATCAGTTCTCATCACTCCAGTGGATATTGGGGGGTGTTGGCAACCTGTTAACAGAGCCTGGACTCATTCCTAAGGTGTCAAATACTGAGTTTTTTCACATCCCTCACCGTCTCACCCACACACAGGAGGTACGTCGGGATAAAACATGTGGACTTTCTTGTACCTCCAGTGGAAACACATCTGCATAGATATCAGACAATCAGTGCAATTGCATAACAGGATGTAGATTACAAAGTGAGAGGTGAGAGTCGCTGTTAAGTAGTGGATCACACATGTTATTTTCACTTAGGAGACTGGAGTTCACACCTAACCATGTAGTTTTGTGCCTAAACTTAACCAAAGTGTCATTTTCATGTTCCCCTTACCTTTCAGCATGTCTGGCTGAGAAACACAAGGGTGTGACAAAGCATCGGTTTGTGACTGGCTGGGATTAAGACTTGCAGATTTACAATGTGTTTGTGGATAACGTAAGTGTTTATCTGGCTATAAAGTGGGAAATCCAGCAGCTGAGGAGACTTACTACTACCACTACTTTCTGAAGATTTTGTGGGGACAAAACCAAGCTCAACAGATACGTGAACGCAAACCTCGATATCCACCATGGTCTTAACACCTTTATTAAAAGATGTCCTCAGCTTGTCCTGCTGCCTCCTACACCTAAATTTAATCCAATTAATGCAGCTTAAAACTTTGACTTTTCCTTTCAACCCCACCATGTCACATCTTGTGGTGGAAGCGGCCTAAACAACCATGCTGTTTTTTTTAAATTGGGTGTGGTGATAAGAAAATGATCACAGCTGCCACCCATGTTGAAAAGGATAACAAACGAGCTGCTTCTTCCTTTCCAAGCACATATTACTTGCAGGCTTTATAAACAAGTTTGAAGAACTGTGTCTGGAAATCGTAAAAACCTTTTAACAAAACCAGACGAAAACATGTTGTGTACACAAGAGCCGCATGCAGGACTTGTGACCTCAATATATTTTGAAATCCTTGCTACAGTCTGCTCTCAGCCTCCACTATACTAATGGAAAAAAGCTGAGGAAAAACAAGACAAAATATAGCACTAAACACTGGATGGTTTGACATTTTTCTTCCCCTCCATCTGGCTAGACTTCCTGTTCCTCTTTTCTTCTCCACTCTTCTCTCAGTCATCTTATCATAGCCCAGTAATGGCCCATAAAACATTAATTTCATTATTCCAGCAGTATGGCTGATAGCTAGACACTGAGTGGGTGGTGAGGAAGGACGGATGGGGATGGGTAACACATTAGTCGGACAGTAAAATCATTGGGACGACAAGACTTGTACATCATCACACTTTTCAAACGAAGGTTTCGTCTCATCAAACGAAAATAAGATACAGCTATGCAGAGCTTGTTGCTGTTCTCAAACCAGTGTAATTGAATTCAAACAACTGTATCTTTCCATTTAGCCAGATACGCTTGAAAAACAAAGAATATTCATCCCGTTGAGACGCGTGTGCTTCTGAAAGCTTAATGGAAAAGTGCACTGATAATATAGCAATCAAAGCAAATATTTAATGTGATTTTTTTCCCCCTTTTGTTTCAGCTTGTTTGATGAAACTTGACGAGGAACAAAATTGCCTGTGTTGCGGGGTCAGTCTGGACACACGGGCTGTTGTGATGCGAGACAGACGACAGTGCAGCTGCACGGCTTTCGGATCGGAAACGACATTTCAGAGCTTAATGTTTAGTGCAGTGCAGCTCGCGCCTTGGAAAGAAGACGAGAGAACGAAAGGTTTCTCACATGTAGAGTACAAACAAGGAGAGCTAATTAGCGCTCACCTCACTGTGCCTGCCATCACACACGCACACATTTTAGTGAGGAGGAATGCAAACACTGCAAAAGTAATTCCTGCAGTGTTATTTAAGGTTTTAGGCAAGTCTCATTCACGTCTCCATGTTAATGAGTGCTACAGTGTGTGTATGTAAACATTGTACATGTGTCATTCCAATGACAAGGTATGCACAAACTACCAAAGCAAAATGTCTGATTGCAATTCAAAGGCACTTAGATTTTCTTTTTTTGTAGCTACTGTGTGGCTGCCTGATGCTTAATTATGTGCTTTTGTTCTTACGGCATGTGAAAGCATTATTAGATACAAGAAGTGGCACTAAATTCAGAACTCTCTGATGAAAAACATCCGTGTGATAAATTCCTTGGCATCTCTGTGGCATAACTGACATAATGGAGACATTTTTTTTCCTCGACCGTGTGCTTACTATACTTGGACAAGATTAAGCAGCATGATTCTCAGTGATTATAGGTGTAATTGGATTTCTAATTGGTTTTCCCTGCTCCCTCTATAGTTACACTTCACCACCTTAAACGCCGAAACCCATTTACTCCTTTTAGCATCGGTGAATTAGCGTGTCATTCTCTGACAGCCTCTGCAGCTCATCACAGCACTGCAAAACAAGTGGCCGACGGCAAACACCAACAACACAACGTGTGTATCACACAAAGGCATGCAGACACCCATGGTCACACACACATGCAAACATGTCCAACCAGGCTTCATGGGTGACAGTGTGGAAGAAACACATGTGATGCTACAACATGACAGAGGCTAAATAAATTTGAATACACTTTTTGAAAGGATGCTGATAGAGCTGTCAGAAGGCAGACTTGATTACTGCACTGAGAAGGTGACTGCCATAGCTGCAGACAACTGATAAAATGGTATTTACAGGCTGGACAAGGAAAAATATATTTTGCTTATGGTTTGATGTGGTGACTTTATACCAACATTAAATATTTTTATTTATTTTATTTATCACTGAATAATGTATAATTTTCAATCCATATTTCGGTTTATCTCCAGTATAACCTTACAGTTTTACTTCAGTTTTAACTTGATTGTTAGTGTGAATACTGGCTCCTGGAGAGCGTGATTGTGGCACATCTTGCATGTTTTGCATGTTTTGCATGAAATGTGGTGACTGCTGAAGTACTCTGCACCTGTGTGTGGAACAGAAACACTCATGAATATATTATGAGAACTGGGTGCTGGAGCCAGCAAGATGAATTCAAGATGGTGCCTAGAAATTTACATGCACCCTAATGCAACAGGTCAGCCATAACATCTACCTTTATAAAGATAAGAATGTTCAGTTTTGACTGACTCTGTCATGGCACTATTATCGATGAGTTTGTAGTTTGCAGGGGTATTGAACTGGACTCTGGACACAGTCAGTCCAGAGTTTTGACCAGCTAATTAACAACCATGAGGGGTTAAGTCTATGTAATGGAGCCAAGGTAAACAGAACTAACTATGACCTCCAAGAGTTAAATTAGCCTCTCTAACCATTAACAAAACTTGAACTTTATAATCTTCCTGAACATGAACTTTGTGGCAAAGCTGTTGCACTGGATTGCATTAAGATTCAACAGGTGTTAAAGTGGTAAAGTGTTTCCTTCCCCGATTCTCACCCTGTGATGCCATACTTGATGTTTGGTATCAGATGACCACTGTGGCTCATAAAAATCATAATCAGCACTAATGCGAAATACCTCACATGTGTATTGTTTGTGTCCAGTCAAAAGATGAAGATGGTTCACGGGGAAAATGTTTCAAGTTAACGGCGATTTTTATTAGTCGCAGTACCATGGTGAACCACTGGGGGCAAGGTTGACTCTGTGTTGTTATTTGACAGAAAGGTAAAAGTTAAAGGAATAAAGCAAGTAGACTGGCCTAAGAGTCCATTTAAGGCTATAACAAGTTATATCCAACCTGTGGGCTTCTGCTGTCCCGCTCTGAAGAAGGTTCCTTCATGTTCCCCTAAAGTAGGCAGCATCTACCAGAAGAGCACAAGATTTCAAGCATTTCTGCTCCAGTGTTTTTTTCACTGTAGTTCTCCACCCTTCTCTTTGTATTAATTTGGTCTGTTATGTTTCCTTCTCCCTCTTTCTCCTCTGTAACCCGTATGAAGCTCATACCAATAACATACTCTTGTAAAGTCGGAGACTTGGCTATGTTTGGTTTCTGCTGTATGGGGCCGTGGCTGCCCTTTCGCTTGCTCCTCAGCTCATATATCACAGCCAGCTACGCCCTGCGACAAGCCAGAGCCCTGCATTTGAAAACACATTACTTTTTAAGACCCCCTGAGAAATTGTGAGAGGAGGAAGAGTAATAGAGCTTTCCCACTCTCTCTTGTAAAGCACCGACTGTGCATGTACGAGATTGTCTGTTGCTGTGTATTCGATGTGTGTCTTAGTGCATTCGTGTGCTCGTCTGTGTTAGAGGATATTTGGATTGGATGCTGGCACAGACAATAACAACAAGCAGTAAAGTCAGCCAGGTCGGTATTGTTATGTTCATATTCCTTGACTTGATGAGATTTCAGCACTGTAAAATATCACCATCGGTTATGTGAAATCAATTCTCTTATCATTAACTTTTGTCAGGTCTTCTTATTGTTTTATTTTGGCATCTTGGTATAGATATTTATTTTGGGGTTATTTTGTGGTGATCTAAATAGGATTTTCAGGATTTTTCACATGCAATGCATGAATGTTTTAGCCCTTCACGTCTTGGAGCTTAAGATGAAGAGCTGAATGAACTGAATGCCCTGCTGAGCACTCACTAAACTCATCAAATTAGGATTGCTCAGAGGTAGCTAATCTGCATAATTTAAGCATGTGCCATATTCTCTGCAGAAATCCCTCTGTTTTATGACTGAGGTAACATGATGGAGGCTTGTTATGTATCCCTGATTGCCTCATATCTGACTGCACTGTCAACTCGCGATGCTCAGTTTCAGTCTGCAGTCTAACGTGGCCTCCAGTCTGGCTGATTTCTGTGGTTCTGTGGATGTGATTTTACAAAACCAGTCGCTACAGACCGACAGTCCGCACTGGTGTGTAACCCCGCAGACATGCTGTTGCTGGAGCTTTAAGAGTGGAGAAGAGCGAAGGAACAACAAAGCACAATGTCTGGTGATATTGAGAAGACAAGCCATCTATGTGAAAGCTGCATCTATCTTGTCTATAGTGGCTGCCACTGTTGTTATTGCTCCTCCTTGGTTCCTGCACACAACTTCACAGTGGCATCTGACCCACCCTTGGTGCCGATTGGCTAATCTTTAGTCCCCCAAAGGCGAGAAACTGCTGTTCCATATCACGATGCCAGATGAATCAGTCAGCTTGGTGGAGTGGACTCATTCAGAGGTCTGGACCCAGGAAATGTCAAGTTCAGGTCAAAACACAGAAGCCAAAATGCAGACACAGACACAAGGGACTCGTCTGCGATTTCTAACACTGCTACTGGTCAGATAACAACAGATTTGGGGACTGAAAGGGCAAATATAAATGTGAGCAAATCCATCTGTTCTTGAATGCATAAATGTTCAGTAAATACTTGATATTTTTATAATTTATTCTTATTTTAGTTTTATCCTATTTTATATTTTTCACTTTCTTTCTTGGTCTGGGAAATTGCAAGTGCAATGTCGAAAAAGAATTTCCCCTCGGGGATAAATAAAGGAACTCTGATTCTGATTCTGACAGTTTCTCATAGCTGTTGGCTGAATTTAAAATCTTTGTAGCATCGAGTCATTCTGAGGCCCACACCAAGGAATGGACATTACAGTTTCAGGTTAGCCCCATTTTGTCAAGTTCAGTTAATTTTCCAGCTGATGAACAACCCGAACCAACTATTCAGTAGTTAGCATTGTTTTTACAGTGAATCCGTAGTGTCTGGGAAGCATTTTTCAAGTGGAAAAGATAACTTAATGATGCATTTAGAGGTCATTAAAAGTTTTTACATTTCTGACATTACCAGAGCAGGAGCAGTATTATCGCCCCCCAGTGTCCTATGAACAGGTTGTTAATGCCTGTAAAAACTTGCAGGTCTGCATCACATGGCTCAGTAGGGAACATTTTTCATCAAATTTAAAATTTATAACCAATTAACTTATGCTATGTCAAAATACTAATAGATGCACACTCCTGCTTACCAAGAACTGACCTCGGAGTAACAACATAGGCCTGATTTCCAGCGGAAACACTTTCACAGTCACACTGAACGTGTTTTACAGATGGAGGTGAATTGAAGACCCTCATCCTAGAGTGAGACCCCTCTGCTGCAGCAGCAATTCCTTTTTTTACCTTGAGATGTGAGCCTGTCAGAGAGATCTCTGCTGGGTATATCTGTCTCTGGAGTGCTCTCTCTTTCACAAAAGCACTACCCCACCCTCTTTTCTTAATTCCCCATTCGTCCCTCACTCCCTCCGCTCTTTATTTCTGCGAGGGACGTGAGATAGAAATCATCAGTATGGCTGGAAACGCAGAGGCTGTGAAGTGACAGACTACAGCAGAGAGATGAAGATATCTGGAGGGGTGATTTGATGAATTAAAAGGCAGGGAGGGAGGACAGACACTAAGCAGGTACACTGTTGTCCACTGAGCATATGGTGTCTTTGCTTCTTTGTTTGACAGTTTTTAGTTTCAGGACGGAGAATGTAAATATCCTACTGTGTTCACAGAAAACATTTGAAGCTTTGCAGCAAAGAACCATGTGCCCTCAGTGGTACCAGTATTATGCTAACAAGGCTGTTTTAATGTGAATGTCATTTAAAAAAAGAAAAAAACTGTCAGTGTTGCAAAAGTCAGTCAGTGTTTTTGACATTAAACATTACTGAACATTTGGGGTAAATGCTTTGATTACACCCCACATATGATGATGCATATGATACGTCTTTGTGGAAACATCTGAGCAATAGAGCTCGTTTGTTGCAGTCTGGAAGAGTTCTGCATGGAGTCCACATGCAAGGCTCACAAGCAAGTGTGGAAGATCAAAACGTAAAAAGAGAGAAACAGTAACTAACTGAACATTCATCCATCTCATGGAACAGATTATAACAGCCCAGAACACGGCGAGCTGAAAGCTTTCCTCCAGACTCTGACCTTGTCAATGCCCGCTAAGACACAGAAGCTCAGTGCAGAGGTTGGGGAGTGAAGATAATGAACTTCCTCAGTGTACAGGTGAATGTGGAGGAGTCGAGGAAGAGAGTATGTGCATCAAGGCTGAATGTCTTAAATGCCTATCCACCACAGATGCCTCCAAACCCTTATTTTTTGTTGCACAACCCCTCAAAAACATTCATTATGAATGGTGGGTTGTACTGTATATTGACTGAATACTGCTGAATCATCCCATGTAAATTGTAGATCCAAAGTAGGCCTTCGATCCATGTCCTTTAAAACAAACAGCTAGTGCCTGGTGAGTCATTAATACTCTCTGCCTGCAGTAAAACAAAAGTGAAGAGAGAGATGATTTTGACAAGGCCTGCCTCTGACTATGCAGACAAGGTTTCCTGGAGGGACAGTAGGTGGGAAAGGACAGAGCAAGGTTCAGCAATGGAAGATAGAAGTCCAGAGGAAATGTCACCAACCCCCACTGAGGCATATGTATGGTCTCAGTATGATCCAATACGCACACATGTGCAGAAGGACACACTTGGGCATAGCTGCGATGATGGGGACTTGAAAAACCTGAAAGGTTAATTAGTCACCATGGGGGAAAACTCAAAGGGTGTCAGCTCAGCCTCTCTCCCTCATCAGTCTCTTGCTTTCTCTAGGCCTCAGCTCCCTGCTGTGTTTTTTTATTCCAGGCTGAAGAAAAAGACCACTTGTGATCTAAATTAAGAAGATGAATAAAAAAATAATAGGTTAGCTTATTACAGAGAACGTGAGAAAATTGATGGAAGCCAGGAAAATATGGAGGGAATAATTTAAAATCAGTGCTTAATGTGATAAATCAGTCAAAGGCGGGGAAATACTCACAGCAGGAGAGCAGGTCTGAGGGTTACATAGATACATGTATTTATCTGCACAGGTAGCCACATACTGTACTACCACACATGCTATTAATGAGGTAATAGAGTAGCCTTCAATCTCCTGAATTAAAACAGATTCTAATGCAATTTTTGGAACATTATTCATCATTCAAAATCTTGACCTGTGAGTGTGCTATTAACGGGACAAAAGATTTTTCTTAAGGGTTGACATCCTGGACAGTGCTCATTTGGCACTGGCATTTAAAGAATACACTGATTGGCTAATGGGAGGACTGCAATTGAAGGTGAAAAGTGAAAAGAAAACTCTCAAAGACTATAAGAGCTGCAGGACTGGTTCAGTTCTAGTGAGGCTTGAACACATGACACATCCTGTTGTGATTAGTCCAGTTTGTGCCTGTGTTGTGGTACTGCAGGATCAGTGCTGCACATTTTTCAAGCATCATATTATAGCGAACTCCCACAAGACAAAAAAAGCTTTCAGTTAAGGACAAAGAAACTGCACCAAAACCTGTCAGAACACAATTAAGACCAATTCACTTTTTTTTTTCCAAAGATGCATCCTGTACCTTCTTTTCATAAAAAGCATCCTTGCAGATTATCTTCTGAGTTATAAGGATTTTAGCAGAATTTATTTTTTCTATTATCCTTTGTAGTTGAAAACTCCTTGTAACATTTGTATTCACCGGGCAGGGATGCATCTGTATCAGTTCTCACATCCTGCACACATACTCTACTGGACAGCTAAAAAGAAACAAAAAACATCAAACCAACACTTGACAAATAGAAGAAAATCATAAATCATACACAGATTCCTGAGACAAGGCCTTAGTGCAAATAAATTCCTGGAGCAGGAAGGTTGTTGACAAAACTGGTGAGTGGCATCCAGGTGTCATTTACATATTCACGTGAAGCCCCTGTGAAGCCACAGACAGTCTGTTAACATTTGTTGTGCATACTGTTATTTATGCTGCACTCCAGAGTAGTGACACATAAACATATTCTAATGGCTGATAAGTTTACTGTTGTAAGATGAGAGTGTTTGGCCATTAAAGTAAATGTCAGCGTCGTACTGTCAGCTCACTGTTTGTCTTGACACAGCTGTGAGAAAAGGATGTTTTTTTCCTGTTCGACATAAGAAACTCAGTGTCACAGGGATGTCGCAAATGGAGATGTCAAACCAGCATCCACCAGCACAGAAAGTAGAATTATCAAGGCTAGACGTTTAGACGTTAGACGTTAGACAGCAATATATATATATTTTTGCTTAAGTTCATAACTAATTATGAATGACTTCTGAATGATTACCATGCATCCTGATCATTAACGTGTTTACTACCAAGACCAACCTAAGTGAAGCTCTGAGTCCTAATCTTAAAGTGTTGAGTTCCATAGTCATAATACACCAAATGTAATATCATTTTATGAACAGAGCCTTGGTTTGCCATTCCTTGTGCAACTTCAAGTCATGTGACTCAAGGCCACATGTCTGTAGAATAAAATGCTGTTATCCCGTTTTGAAATAAATAGTAATAACAACGGGGATACTGCTATTGCTCTGCAGCATTAGGGGCAAGGTACAATGATTGATAGATGGCGTTCATCAAAATCTGTGATCTTCTAACTCTTTTGACAGTTGGCTGAAAATGGACGTACTATGAATCATTCATTAGTACTGACTTGGAGAAAATGCCACCAACTGCCCCAAAGTATCGTCCGGGCAGCTGTGGAAATATTAGTCAACATTAGAAGTCTTCCCAGAAATCCTTGTTTAACCAAAGTCAGACCTCTGACAGGAGGCCTGAGATAAAATGGCTTCAGATGGTGGATTCACATTGTCTTTTCTCCTTTGGTCCACTGTCCACTGCTCCCGTTCAAATGAACTGGCATGATGGATTAACACAGGGAGCAGGACTTCCCATTTGTCTTATCTCACATCAGAAGTGTGAGTTAAGACAGGATTGAAGGAGGCTTGCTTCAACAAATCACTGCAACTGAATTTTGAAGAACAAGATTCCTAACTGGCACTAAAAGATACAATGAAAGATTCTTCTGATGTTCGCCTGAGCCAAGGGTGGTGCTCACGACTTTGCAGAGCTGAAAATAGACCTACAGTAATGGAATACGTTCTCTATCGCTTTCTCTCACCCCTGTGAAAACCTGCTGCCCCGTCGCAGTGAGGCTCACATGCACATCAGTGGACACTCGGGCAATCGACAAGCTAAAAAGGCTGCACCCTTGTTAAAATCTGACACGTGGGCTGAATACAGAACCCAGGGAGCCACAGTTTATTTTTCTAACAAACCATTTCAGTTTATTAGACCATACAGCTTGCATGGTCTCTGTAAAAGGAGAATGGCACAAAAAAGTCACTATTCACCAAGTGAATGAGTTTTGCTTTTAGTGCCTCTGCATACATCACCACTTTGCACCGTCTGCTTTTGTTTGTTCTCTCTTTGTGTTTAAAGAAAACTCTCTCCCGACAGTGCCCTGCTCTTCCTTTGATTATCAGAGAAGACAGAGTGCCTGAATTCAGCCACCAGGCCATTAATCTGTGACTGGGTCTGAGAGATGAGGGAGCCTTCAGTGGCGGCACGCAGGGAATTATCTACTGGCTTCAGCCTGCCTCAGAGACCCACTGCTGGGCTCAGACCACAGAAACACACCCGTCAGCGACCCCCTGGAGCAGCCGGCGTGGATGCTGATGAGACTGAAAGACGGTTGAATGTTGAACCCCACTTCTTTTCTTACTATAGTGGGATGTGACATATATACGCTTTAACAATAAGCAAACATAACTGAACATGTTTTACTGCAAGGAGAAAGAGTACAGAAAGACTGAGAACATGGAAATCACGAGAAAGTAACAATATCTGCAAAAGTGTAAGAGACCTTGAGCTGTTTCTCCTTTTGAAAACTCTGCCACTGAGTCACTTAGTGGCCATGAGGGGAACTACAACAGAAGACAAATCCGTTTTTTTTACTGTTAAGTCAATATTAGTTGATTTGCATAGATAGATGTTTGATCTTGACCTTTGCATACTAATAAGAAAAAATTACATTGAGTTTGATACTATTTTTAAACTGTGATTTAATGATTGTTTTCTTTGATGTGTGTTGGTTAAACACTTGAGGGAGGGAAATGACAGTTTCTCAAAGAAAGATAAAAGACGTGAGGCATTAAACTTTAATGATAAACGTTTTCATCCTCTTCATGCTGGAGTTGTGAGAGATCTCCTGTCTTCTTTGCTCCTGCTGATCCATAATGGGCATCTCTCATTTCAAGCCACACATCATTTTTCTTGATGTTGACTCTTCTTTTTTTTCTATTTCTTTTGTCCTCTAAACTGAGCTGAGGTCATATAAGGGCTGCTGGCATGTGATGGATGAAGTCATCACTGTCCTCACGTGCACACATGAAACCAGACTATCGAGTTAAGGCAATGGAAAGTGTTTACCCTCACTGCAATAACCTCGATACTAAATCCTGCACTTACATGCAGCTGGACCTTCACCAAACTTCTCTTAGACTCTCACACTGTCAGATTTCTGATCCAAGCTTGGCATGTTTTGTGAAGGATATTATATGATACCCCAGCTCAAGCACAGTTCTTCCATACCCTGGGCTAACACTGTCACCAAAATACAAAGTAAGTAAGTTGTGAGAAAGAGCTTATTATTAGTCATTATTTATTATTACTTTCACAGTGGTTTAACATAAAGCTGAAATAAGGGATATTTGAAATTATTCAAGCAATATTTACAGATATGATGCAAATAAACTTTTTACTCTCAGACACTCACATTTAAGTATTTTGTATCTCTCTTTTTAACCTTTGACTAAATCTCTAAAGCTGAAATCTCCAACTTCCTGCAAGCTGTTGCAATTAAAGTACAGATAGGTCATTCAAATGGTCCTTTTACAACAAAAATGGAGGAGTTGTTATGGAAGTCTGTTGTTAACTTGAGTTAAATACTGCAAAACCTGAACCATGCACCTGCTAACACAGTGTGATACAGGGCTCATGCTGTTGATTTTTATGTGTGAAAATATGGCGAGTAACTCGTTACTTCTTCTAGAGCAGCTGTTTTAAACAGACTTCACTGGCAACGCCAGGCGGGACAGGTGCTAAGGGCTAATCAACATTTGTATAAAGTTTGTTATTTACAAGTCCTCTATCTCCTCTCCTCTTTTCTGTGTGTCTGGTGGAATTTGTGCCCATTCATGCAGTAGAGCATTTGTGAGGTCACACACTGATGTTGGACCAAAAGGCCTGGCTCACAATCTCCGTTCCAGTTCATCCCAAAGGTGTTGGATGGGGTTGAGGTCAGGGCTCTGTGTGGGCCAGTCAAGTTCTTCCACACCAAACTCATCCAACCATGTCTTTATGGAGCTTTGCTTTGTGCACTGGGGCACAGTCATGCTGGAATAGAAAAGGGCCTTCAGCAAACTGTTGCCACAAAGTTGGAAGCATAGCATTGTCCAAAATGTCTTGGTATGCTGAAGCATTAAGATTTCCCTTCACTGGGAGTCAGGGGCCGAGCCCGAACCCTGAAAAACAGCCCCATAAAGAGGTCTGTCTGGATACTTTTATAAATATATAGTGCATATGTTAAACTTATTCTTATTAATCCTATTCCTGCATGTTGTGCAGACATCGGATTTAGCAGGTTTTCATGCAAAGCTTCCACTGGTTTATTGAGATGTATAGGCGGCCTCGTCTTGGCATTTGATGGATGAAGCAATGTGAAAAAAAGGGAAGGGGTAATAAAACACCACAACACTGAAGATATATGTTTTACTTCAATTTTGCATTCCAATGATTTGAAATTGTTTCCCTCCCCTGTGTGTCGATATCTGCTACCTATTCACCCGATGAGCGAGCTCTATCTGGGGAGAGAATTTATACCTGCGTCATTTGGCAACTTGTCTTTGTGATAGGAAAAGATATGAAAAATGTGTTGCTGTGAGAGAGCAATCTATAATTATTTTTTCAGTCGGGCTCCTGGAGAAGCACTCTGATGGAGGAGACAGAGAAAATGATAATTAGATAAACAGAAATGTGTGACACATTTGACTCCAACCCTCTTTGCCTCTTTGGCGCATGTACACACACACACGCACACACACACACACACACACACAGCTCTGGGTCTGCTTGTGCAGATTTTGTCTGTGTATGGTGTACTCATGCACAACTCACCTGTGTTTTCAACAGTCTTAATGAGCCATGCCAAACTCATGGTCAACACACCTGCCTGTCTTACCTGCTTTCCGTTCCCCTCTGCACCCCTCTACATCACATCCAGCTTAATTAGGAGCTTCTTCTCTTCGTCTACCCTCCTGACATGCACATATGCATTTTTCCTCTTTGCCACAGAGGTCAACACGCATGTTTGCTCTTTGTGCAGGGAGATATGGGTTCAGAGTCAAGCTCAAGGACACCAACATGATGACGGGTGAGGACTGCTGTGTGGCTCAGATACGTGGAAAATGCCTTATATTTCTTTCCCAGCTGTGGTGCTTTATGTTCCCCTCCTTGGCCTTGTCTGCAACCCTTCGTGGCAGGAGTGAGGCCTTAACTGCCAATGTAATATAATCCTTCTCCTCCCTTAGCAATCAGAGAGCAGAAAGAAAACATACAGAGAGAGAGATAGAGAAACCGTGAAATGGAAAACTATCTAATACAAACTGTGAACTGCCAATCTCTGCACCAGTGCAGCTGATGCTTCAGGTGAATTCAAAATGACATTTAATCTATCTATCTATCTATCTATCTATCTATCTATCTATCTATCTATCTATCTATCTATCTATCTATCTATCTATCTATCTATCTATCTATCTATCTAAAGTTTTTTCCTCTGGCTGGTTCATCCTAGGTTTGATCAATGGACTAAGAATCTGAAATGCAATCAAGCTAATGATTAATAACACTGATGAAGGTTGGTATAAAGTAATACATAATAAATCTAATGAATGATGAATGTATAATAAAAAGTGCATCCAGCATCAGAACCGAATCCGACCTTGACAGGAGCAGACACACACACACACACACACACCGCAGGTTGAGGGGAAGGTTCCATAAGCTTCGCAATTAGACAAGTTAGAAACCGATGACGCTGATGACGGCTGAGATTTGTCTCGTGCTGCTGCTGCCAAGCTTTATTAACAAACCGTGATGAATTTGCTGAGGGTCCTTGTACAACTTCTCTAATTTTATTCTAATTTCAGCCTACTTGGTATGCCACACTCACATGATTTGAGACGCACCAGCAGGGAAAACAAGATCATGTTCTGGTGCCAAAGCTTAGACATAATTTGAACTTGCATATTTGCAGCACGAATTCAAAAAGAAGTCATAAATTAATCATTATTTTTAACTTAACTTGACTCTATCATAATGGAAGCAGTTTATCAGCTTTGACTGGATTCACATGCTTATCGTCTGTCTTCATGATGCCAAATGGGAAGTAGAGCCTACAAAAAAATCCCATATGTTCTTTTTGTAATAACCCCTTGCAGCATAGCCAGTTTTCACTCATCAACAACACGTATCAGTAAACTCAATATGACGTGAATGCAGCATAAAATCTCAGCTGGAGTATCGAGCTTTGGTACGTTACTGCATTTGGTGTGCTGTTAGAGGTAATTCCTACCATATTGGTGGGGTTTGCTGAACAAGTTTTTTTTTTCATCCTAAATTTCTGGCATTTATTATACTGTGGCAGTGGGATGCACTCGTCTGTGTCACAGCACAGCCATCTGAAATACAAAAGAAATAACATAAAATATACAGTATTTTCATGACGGTTTGCCTGGTTCAAGCCTCTGACGACATCCTAGAAGACCCTGCAGAGCTGATTAGGCTACAAACTCCAATTCCTCTGCAGCTGCGGTGGAGGAAAATCACTTAGGCGCCAATCGTAAATGAGGCCAGTGTATTTGTTATGTGAAACTATGAGATGGTGTGTGTGTGTGTGTGTGTGTGTTCGTTGGCTGAACACCCGGCTCATCTTTGCTGCCTGAGTCTTGCTCACTTTACATCTGGGCCGAGCTGGAACAAAAGGGCAGACGCCAGCCCAACAGGCAGCACGAGCATTAGTGCACTGATTACCATCCCACGCACGACCACACATGCCATCACACACACACACACACACACACACGTGCCAGCAGCAAAGCCACAAAGCACAGTGTCTCGATCATGACATGGAAATGGAAGGAGCAAAGGATAGATAGATAGATAGAGAGGGAGGGAGAGAGAGAGAGGGAGGGAGAGATAAAGAGGGAGAGAGAGAAAGGCAAGATGAAAAAGAAGTGGGGACGGCAGCTGGTGCTTCCCACCAACCTCCTGCTGTCTGATTTCTCTCTGCGTCTTGTCTCTTTATCTTGGTCTTTCACAGTCTCATTTTCACCCTTCATTGCCCCCGCACATTCAGGCTTTCATTCACCATTAGGCTTTAATATCCAACTATCTATCTATCTATCTATCTATCTATCTATCTATCTATCTATCTATCTATCTATCTATCTATCTGATCAGAATCAGTGGCAGAATGAAAGTGATACAGTTATACTTTTGTCACAGGGAACTCTAAATTTAGCCAAGCCCAATGCAGGTGATAAGCTGTACCTGGCAGAAACACACACACATGGACACACACACAAATGGACACAGCATAGCCAACAGCAGAGTGAAAAGAAAGCCTATCAGCTGCTTCTGTAGCAAAATGAAGAGGCATTTTAATCTAGTCTCCCCCATTCTGCCAGCCTTTTTGCCTGTCTACTCTGAAAAAGGTTACAGGTGCCATAGGACTCAAGAGCAGCAGCCACGCTTCATTACCTTTCAGATCGTATTTACAGCTTGATGTTGTTTGCCTGTATGGATTTATGACAGGGTCAGATGTCCTTTAGGTAATGTGTTGATATAATGAAAAAGAAAAAAAATAAAATAAAGGGATTCTGTGCTTGGAAATACTACAGTATTGTGATATATTTTTATTTCCGTGCCACATCCTCAGAGATTTTTTGAAGTACTCACCTCTCTCTGCATTTCTGTCTCTTCATCTCAGTGTGTTTCTCTTTGACTGTCACCGTGCCAGATTAGAGACTGAAAAGGAACAATTTCCAGTGTACCCGCAAAGAGGAGGAGGTAAGAGGATCTGATTAATGCACATTTCCTCTTTATATATTCATGACTATTTCCTGGAGTCTATTAGAAAGACATGACTTATTCAAGTGGTGGTTTTGATTGAAGTTCCTCGGGTCTCTGCAGTTGACTTTCCATCTTTCATTTTTCAATACTGTTCCTCTTCTCTATCGTTTTTCTCTGGGTCTGATCTCTGTCCTCCCCGTTTTCCTCACTCTGTTCTTTAACCCCACCCCACTCTCCTTTCATTCTGGAGTGCTTCAGTTGATTGGATGTGACAGATTATATCCATTCGGCTCCACTAAGCTCACTCTGGAGCGATGAGAGTGAAGGTTTTGACCCTCTATGAACTGGTGATGAGAGATAGTTTGGTTGTGACTGTCATCTCTTATGGATCTGGTGGGAAATGGTGTTGTGATGATCTCAGTCCAGTGGCCACCCACCCGCCTGCCCGTCTGTCTGTGAGGTCCTCATTATGCATTCACAGCACTGCAGGACTATTTTAGGGAGCCAAATAGCTCTACACAGTTTGTGAAGTTATGAATCTGTGCGGCTGAAAATGTGTCTTAATGTTATATACCACAGCACCTCCAGCTTTCCTCCTTAGTTCAAATGCATTGCTCTGAACTGTGGCTCAGAATGCAAATGCAGAGATCACAGCTTCAGATGGACTCACTGAACTCTTCTCTTCACTTTTCACTCAGTTAGAAAGCAAATCTTGTGACACAATTAAAGGCACTTTTAATCTGTGGCGCGGTGGTTGTGTCTGGAACAAGGAAGCCTTTGGAACAGTAAATGTCTGATGTGACCCGGAGCAGAACGCTGAATCTCTACCAGCTCTCACGTAACATTCGGACTCTCTGGGCTTCCATCATCTTGTAGGATTTTAACTAGACAAGCTGTATTTCTAAATCCACTCCCTCCAATGTGCAAAAGAGGAATTGCTTAGCTCAGGTCATCCTCAGCACTGTCTGAAGCTGACACCTGTTTCAAAAATTGTCTGGTAAATGTATTACATGCTGTCAGGAGAGCATGCTAATAAGGATGATACACTTCCTTCCTGCTGAAAACCTGGAGTGAAATTATCTTCTTCAGGTTGACTTTGCCATCACATTAAGATGAGATAGACTTAATTGCCACGCTGCTTGACAGCAGGGAGCCTTTTTCTCAGGAAGAATATCAGTATAAACCTGGGATTTCTTAAGATGTGCTTCACAATTTTCCCATTACGCCGACAGCCTTGAGAGTCTCCTGGGAATTCAGACCAGTGGGGTCAGCAGGTTGCTCTCAGGCTTCATTCTGACGCAGTAATTTCTAGGTGTGTCTCAGGCCCTCAGATGGAACTCTTTCTTGAGGCATACATCGCAGTTTTCAAATATAAATGAATGAACTAAATGCCAGCCTACTTTTTCCCAACTTTTTCCAAGAAAGAAAAAAAAAAGTTGGCTCTATCTCGCACTTGCTGCCAGTGCTGCTGGGAGCCTTTAGGGACAGTAGACCGTCTGTGGGCAGCACAGGGAGGCAGATGGTCCTCAATCCTATTACACAGCTCCTTACACACTCTTTCTATTACACACTCTTTACTTGCTCATACACACACACGCGCGCACACACACACACAATGCAGCTTTCTGTCCTCTCATTGCTAAAACTGAGACGTCCTCATCAGAATAAAATAACAGTATTTTTCTCAAACACTTCAGACAATTTATTCGTACAATGTGTGTTGGAATGCTGCACACTAAAGAGAGAAGAATTAGCTAATTTACTAATGCTGTATGAAGACAATTTATTTATCACTTCACTACAATTTACTATTTGTTATGATCAATATGCTTGGTGTCCCATCCTCGATGACTAAGTGTCATATGGATCCTCCTGTGCATCCATCCTGGATGGGGGTTAGGAACTGCAGTGAAGTCAGAACATCCACTGCTTTATTGCTTGTCTTTCATTCTGTTCACTGCACACATTTCAATCCTTTCGCCCAGCATAACAAAAAAAAATGATTTAAGTCGTGAAATTTGTAACTGCAGCCATTAACACCCTTTGCATTCAACAGAAGGCAGATTGTCCACATATGACTAAGGAGTCAAAACAATAACAATGAGTCATGTAGAGTGGGAACGTAGTTAGTGTTGATGGAGTATGTACATGTACTCAGCTCACAACTGTTTGACTCTGCTGGACGAGTGTTGCCCATCACTTTGAGGAGAGACGATATGTGTACACAGCTGTACTCACAGGATAGCCTCTTGTGCCTGTGAGGCCAGAAGCCAGAGTACTTAAACGCCCCCTCAACATACACACGTTATGCTCAGGCGAGTAAACATGAAGATAGCTTTACGCCTCTAAATACAGTGGAAATGCTAATATTGAAAAATTACACGAGAATTAACTGCGGTTCAAATACTTTTTATGTCATTTTATTTACTATACGCAAAAGCTGACAAACTGATGGCTGCGTATAGTTGTGTTTCACTTTCAGTTTGCTGAAAAATCAGCCTTTAATAAAACTGACTGTTTGGAACTCCATCATTCATGATCCATTACTCACACTGACTTCATGCAGCTGTCACATCCCCTCTTTTGATATACATTTACTAACGGTGAGTTTACAAAGATGATTTAGACCATGAATCATAGTTAGACAATGAACTTCATTAGTTTTACCAGTTGTGATATGATATTGAGGAGCAGCTCACAATGCCGGCATCAGATGGCCAATTTCATATGAAAAATGTACCTGTTGGAGTACCTGCTTCACGCTTCAGCAGCATGTAAAGACTGCAGATGAAACCTGGCCTAAGCTTTGTCTTACATGTAAACAATGTAAAGTTTAAGGTGGAGAAGGCATTACACTGAGCCTGCCAGGCCTTGGCTTATGAATTGGCACTATGCAGCAAATGCAGTTTTGGCAGTAAACAGTAGCATCTGGTTCTCTCAACAGAAAGCAGTGCATCACATAATCAAAAGCTAAACCTCACATGCACGTGTACTGCCTAAAACGGTGAAAAATGAATGTGCAAACATGCAAGCACATGCAACTTTATGTCTAGATGGTGGCTGACAGCTGCCTCCCAGCATATACATAACACTATATAGACAAAAGTATTATGACAGCTGACTATTATACCAACAGGGACTTTAACGGCATCTCATCTTCCACTCTTCTGTGAAGGCTTTCCACAACATGTTGGAGTGTTTCTGTGGGGACTTTTGTCCATTCATGCAGCAGAGCATTTGTGAGGTCACACACTGATGACACACAAACGCACACAATTATGTAATAAAATCAGCACTGAATCCACTTTAAATAATCCACTGTAAACAACACCAGTGGACAATCCTTTCCTTACTCTTTCTACAGTCAACCATTTCTTTTCTCTTTTGATGTTGTCCTTTTCCAACCCTTCCTCTTTCCTCCTCCTCCACTCATTCGTCCATCCCAAACCAAGTAAGGACTCGTAATGGATAAAACCTGAGGGAGTACAGACCAGGGGAACGAGAAGAGCAGCTGGATCCGAGGGGAAATTAAAGTGTAGTAGAAGGTACAGCATATCATTCCATCCACTATACTTCTGTATAGGCAGAAGACTGTGTGAGATGGTGTCCAGAACACCTGTTGTTGCTGAGGCAACAGGAGGGCACTGCTACAGTCACAGAGGTAACAAAGGATCGATTGCAGTGATACAAAATGGCTTGATGTAAGCCTTTTTGTTCCTTTATGTTTCAAGAAACCTTGCTATGAGGTATGTATTTGTTCCATTATGTCATATTTAAGAAAGTATGACATTTAAGGATCCAAAGTCCAGTTTTATCTTTTCTGGATAAAACTGTCATATTGCTTTTTTCATCGGGTACACTCACTGGCCAGGTTAAGGTTTATGTTAGTCATGGATCCATTAGTGGGAGGATTGTTGAGTTTAAAATGTACTGTTTGTATGAGTATTTTTCTTTTCTATTTCATTTTAGCCATTATGTTTGGTTAAAAAAGGCCCATTGTTTTGTGACATTAATGCAAGTCACGCAGAGATGTTCAATTGGCTGTTGCATGATTGATGCAAACCTCACTAGAATGAAAAGGTCACATTAATAATCGTCCTAATGATGAAGCTGTCTGTTTCACTCTGAGGGGTTTATCCATGGCAAAGGCTAATAGCACAACATCTAGCACGGATACCTGCCTGCAAATATAGGACATGTGACATAAATAGGACATGTGACTCCTGCTGCCACCCATTTGAGCAGTGCTGATCACACACGAGAATACAGACACAAAGTGTGTCTAATGGGCCCCTCCGAAATCCAATATTCACCCTGGCAGACTTGACACACACACTCAGCAAACTTGCCATCACCACTGACCCAGTTGTCTGGTACCTGGGGAAGCTGCCCGTCCTCAAAGCAATTTCTTGCTCTATACATTCACAGGTTGGAAGGAGGACACTTCTGAGCCTTCACTAAACAATAACAGTGGTTGCTGCATCCCTCACTGGCTGAGTGCAGCCACTTATGTTATTGGACTACATGAGCATGTTGGACATTCTACTGGGAATCACACTCAGGTCTCTGCAGTAGTGGCTGGGAACTTTACCCGGGTGCAAATAGATTTTAAAAAATACAGAAAATTGAAACAACATTTTCCTTTTTTCAAATTTACTGACTTGACCCACACACTGGTAGACCACACATGAGGGACTAGAGTTTACTCAAGCACTTAACCAGATCAAAGCCTGATAATTTGTTTCCAAATATTCGCCTGAATACCATCCAGCCTTAATGAAGATAACAGTCCTGTGTAGCCTCCTGTCAGAGCTGCCGCAGCTCTTACGGGCCGGAAGACAATGTAGCAGCCCTCCAACAACCTTTTCTCTGCTCCGTAACTACAAAAATGTGTGTTTTGCTTGATCCTGATCGTAAGAGCTTTTTCAAAGGCTTGTTTGTTGGTGCATTTTTCACATTTGGATAATAACACATCACATTTGGATAATAACACAACATCCTGGCGAGGAAGAAGCCTTATTTTTCAGTCAGGATGTAGAAAATCTCTAAATTCTCCTCAAAGAAAATGATGAGTTTTGAAGATGGACATGTGAACAGCAAGTGAGATTTTGCCCAAAGTCTCTCGTCCCATCATGGAGTGGAGGGAGCTTCACTGACTCAGAAAAACACATGCACGTGCAAAAAGAACAAGCATGTGAGTGAAGAACGGAAATAAATTGTGACTGTGTAGAAGAAGGGACCTACAGTACGCAAGGTGCATTCTGGGAAGAATACCTCATTCTGTTCTTGGTGTAACACGATTATCTTACTGTGCATCAGGAACACTGATACAATTTTCCCAATTTTTTTTTCTGGTCTTTAAAGCACACACAATGTACACGTCCCTAAAACAATTTCCATTCTGAAAGGCTTAAGATTGCTACATTAATCAAAGTAAAGCTGAGCATCACAGTTGAGAGAAAATGAGTATGTGTGTGTTTTCTGCAGCACCAACAGCCATCCTGGCCAGCAGTACACACACACACCAACACACTAAAACCCTCATGTTCACTCGTTTCATTCTCTCTGAGCCTGTCTTTCTCCCTTTATTCACACACTCCTCCTCTCTTCTTTCAGTCGCCTCTCTTGTGGGAGTTGAAGAACAATACAGATGATGAATGAGAGGAGCCATGTAGGCTATGTGAATCAGACAGCTCAGTATTTATAGTGGCAACCCACTCTCTCCATCACCAGGTACTCCACACTGGCTAATGTGGTGAATGCCGCTTAGCCAAAGTGGTATTACACTGCCTCGAGCACGTACAGTAAATGTTCTATGGAGACAGAGAGGTTAAAAACACACAGGAAGGCTGCAAACTTTCTCTGGTGAAGGATTCATCCTTGACACTTTTTCTGTTCTGCCGAAAGGTGAATTTACATGTCAAACAGAGGTGAAGGCTAACAAAATCTCATTTCCACTTAAAACTGCTCTGCACAGCAGTCTTGATTTTTTTTAAAACTTGATATCTTAAAATGTACTTCATGAACTTGACAGGAAAAGGCTGTTTTTTTCACCCCTTCAGAAACAACTCTTATCTGAAACCTCTTTCGGCAGGATGTTGTCATTTCTCAGTGCCTCCTAAAAACATTTATAAATAACTTTCATTACCACATGTAATGTAATGGTTAGGTCAAATCAAAAATGTGCTTGATTAGGGTTGGGAAATCTTGTGTCGGGGTGCAGTGACAATTCCGGACTGACTGAAGGCTGGACTGGTGTCCTCCACACAACACAACATACCACTTTACACCTCACACTGTTGACAGGGACTGTGAAAACTGCACTTTTTACTGTTTATACTGTTTACATTAACTGCTCTACCTTCCCGTTCTACCTGCTGTCTCTGATTGGTGCTGCTCCTTTTGTGTCCACTGTTTTGTGCATTATGTATAGTCTTTGGCTATTGTGTATAGTCTTGGGTTGCACAACGTACAGTTATGTACAGGTTGTATTTAATTTCTCGTGCAGTGTAGTGAAGCACCTGCTCCCTGGAGGAATGTTCTCTCATTTCACTGCTCACTGTACTACTGTAAACAGCTGAAATGACATTAAAAAACCACTTGACATGCTGGTACATTGTTGTACAGTTACGGGTCCAGATGCTCTCTCTGTCTTCCAATACTGACAAAAACAAGACAACGGCAAGGCAAACAAAAAGTTAAAGATGATATCACAATCTCTCATGTCTTTAGGATGATTTAGCTGTCGAATCAGCCTACTGTAGTATGTTTACACAGAGTATCTGTCATGTAAGTTTAGACACACAGACAGACTTTTATGCTCTTTCTTTCTGCCAGACATGCACACACTCAGTCACGTAGACTCTGAGGCCTTAGACCTGTGCAAAGTCACGGGCTAAATTAGTTCTGTTAGGTTGCTATCACTCAGGGGGATCCTGAGCAGCCAGCCGGGTTCACACCATCAGGCTCGATGGGAGCCGATTTCATGACCAAGTACTCCATGATGCAGTCAGTCAGTGATGGCGTGTGGATCTTGTCTAAATCCTGGCTGTGAGGGATGAGAGATACAGCAGCTTTGTTGCAGACTGTGTGCATGCAAGACCTTCAGCAAGAAGAAGAGATTTATGTATCAAATTAATTAGTTTGATCTGAACTTCTTTATTGTAGTCAAAATTCTGATATGGACCAAAGACTTTAAGTGTAGGCTTTTAAATTCTCTCTTTTTAGAGTGTGCACTGCATCTTCTCTTGGAGAAATCCTGTAATATGCAATGCCTGGTCATGACAAAGTACTCAGTCTAGTGCCAACATTTTGCATTAAATTCTGGATACCCACACAGTAGATGTTATATAATGGTTGTGGAATTCTGAGATACAAGAAAATGGAGGTATTGATACACCTACAGGGCAGAAACCCCTACTAATCTGCTTTTAATACAATGGTCTTTGCGAAAATACCAATGTAATCCTTTAAGATATACATACATATATATATATATTTGTATATTCTTTGTATGTGGTAATCACTTCAGGGTCAATTACGTTTTCTGAGCAGAGAATTCACTACATGGTCTGTGTAGCCTGATTAATCTTATGAGGTGTCTTCAGGCTTCAGGAAAAGCACACATTTCTGTGTTTTATGTTGGTATATATTATCTTTAAGTGTACGTTACTTTATTGAAGAGAAATCTAAAAGCTTTCAAACAGCCAAATCTGATGTGTCTAAGATGTTTCTCCCCTTAACCTAAAGGCCTTAATCCTACTGTCTGTGGGAGGCCAATGCTTGGACTGACGGGGCCTCTAAGAATGGACGGTAAAATATCTTAACAAATATGTATATTGTGTATGAAAACCCCTGTAAACTAGCGAGCCATCTTCAGAGTAGCTCAAGGATGAATGCAGTAACTTTGGAACAGAAACTCACAATGTAAAAAATGTTCCAGACAGACACTTCAGGGACCTGACCTGCTACTGTTGCTCTAATTCCATGACCAGAAGCTCAACGGCAAATTCAGCTTTAATGCAGTGGCTGTTTTCTCTGGTGATTTGTGAATTTCATGCCAGTCCTACACTGGTGATGACAACAGCTCCTCCAGCAAAAACTGTCAATCTTATTTCATGACATGCTCCACCTGAATATTTAATCTTGTTTTACCAACAGCCAAACACAGCCTCGCTTACTCTAACCTCTGCAGGTACACTGTCAGTTTAATGTTAACCAAAGTGTCGGCTTGTTTAATGGAGATAACAGGCCTTTAAATGATCTGATTTCAGTAGTGACTTAGAAACTGCTCAAGTGTTGAAATCTTCCAAATTGTAATAATGAAATACCCATGCACTCGTATGGCAAAGATTTTCTGCACATTAATGACAGCAGCGCACAGACAGAACTTCATTAGGAGTCTATTGTAGATTGGCAATTGGTGTTTTCAAGGAATTGTGCCTCGACTCTGCAGTCCATTCCTATAACCTGTGAAGGCAACATTCCCCCAGAGGGGCTCCAGCCCCTGAGACAGAGCATGCAGGCGGTACTCCAGAGACACAATCCATTTTTATCAGCCTGCCCAGACTCGGGTTCATGAAAAAAAGAATAAATAGGGTTGTTAAAACCTTATGGCTTTACTCTTAAACTACAACAAATAGACAGAGCAATAAAATGAGAACTACTGAAAAATTGTGAAATTGCTCAAAAGCATTGTGGGTATTTCTTTACCATCACTCCTTCTGGGAGGAGCGCAAGACATTCTGCTGATTGACAAAACACCATCTTGTTTTCTGCTTGTCAAATGGCCTCCTCATAAGTCTGTGTGATTGTGCCTCTGCTTGCCTGCAGCTTTATTTCCTCATGTCAAGTCACTCTCTCATGCTGCCCTTATGTGTGCTGTCGTCAGTGTGTGCACACATGCAGCTAATGTGAAAAGCAAGTCTTCTGCAGATCAATGGAACAGTTCTGTCGCTGACCTCTGGTTGCTGATGGGCTTTCCTGTAAGCCTCCAGCTCTTCCTCTCTGTCTTTCCACCCCTCCTTCAAAACACCCTCATCAGCTCCAGGACACCAGTCACCAGAGCCAGTTAAGGGTTTACTGTGACAAGCATGATGGCTCATGAAAGGACTCACATCATATGGACAGGGCGATTTAAAATCACTTTTGCATTGTGCCAAAATAGCATGCGGTAATTTGATAATGCATATATCGGCTCAATGTTATCAGCTAGGTTTGGACGCAGCAGAGCAGGACAACCTGGAGACAGACTCAAACTGACATTGTTTTGTCTCCCTTTCCTCATGACTGTCCCTTTTTTCTGGTGTATACTCAATGAAAGAACTCAAATAACTACAGTTTCAGTTCCGCTGAGACATGCATGGCACCCAGAGCCAATATGAGTCTCTAGGTTTTTGTTGCCATAGTTGTGTTTGTGTTTTTTGAATTGGAACTGAATAGCAGCATTAACTTTAAAATTTACTTTGGAAATATGATGTTTGGAAGCAAGGTCTTGATTTGATTTTACCAAAGTTGTTACTGAGAACGTTTTTGAATTTCTTTAAGTCATATTTATTCATTTCTGATGATAAATTGGCATGATTTCGTTGTGTACATTTTTAGACTTCACAGATTTTTACCACCCAAAACCAAGCCAAAATTGTTTGAAAAGCAGATCAGAGTGAGCAAGGCATTCTCATCCCAGGTCATCAAATATCAGCGCTTTGTCAAACAGCCCACCCGTCTCATCAGACACAGGACGTATCCTGTAGCGTTTGTATGCGACTCTCAAAGCCTTCCTGCCCCAAAGTCTTTTTAACTAGTGCTTAACATGAAACGGCACTTTGGTTAAGGGTATCATTTGTGTCTGGCTGAGATGCCGAGGGATGTGACAAAATGGTGACTATTTGATGTGCCGGGAATGAGACCGAGCTGGAGTGAAACCCTTTCATCCATTTTCTTATTTAGGGGTCACAAGAGAATAAGCTCTTCCCAGCATGCTATGGGGCAAGAGGAATGGAGACAGCCAAGACAGGTTGCTGGTCCATCTCCAGGCGTTCACAGTGTGAAATGAAAGCAGAACGTGACTAAAATCCTTCATCCAGTCAAAAGTTAGAGTTAAAAATGGCCAAGATCTCAAAAAGATTAAAGTGACATATTTTGTCATTGGAGGGAACTCACTCCAACGAAATTTGTTCTCTGCATTTAACCCACCCAAGTGACGTGCACACACACACAGCAAACCCGGGGCAGTGGGCGACCGCGTGCAGCGCCCGGGGAGCAGTGGGGGTTAGGTACCTTGCTCAAGGGTACCTCAGCCATGGACACCGGGACGGGGAATCGAACCAGCGATCCACCGGTTACGGGTCCGACACCCTAACCGCTGATCCACGACTGCCCCAATGTGGTGCTGGTGTCACTTGAAAAAGCAAAAACGTCATCAGCTGGAGATGATAATAACCGGCCATCTCTCTGACACGAGCCATTTATGGAAAATTCTGCACAGGATTGGGGGTTGCACCCTGCCTCCACCTGTCACCATGGCAATGTGTCCCTGGGCAAAACACTGAACTTTGCTTTGCTCCCCAGCCTAATCCAGGGTATTTTAAATTGCTGGTCCCAGGCCAGGGTCAGATAGATGATCCACTATGCTGAGCCCTAATGGGCAGCAGACAAAGGAAGATTTATTTTTAAATTGTAGGCTATGCACAAGTTGGTCATAGTGAGCTTATCGATTCAGCAGAACACACACGTCTTTGAAAGTAAGTTATTTTGAAAACAGCAATTTACAGCAAAATCATTGCATTTTGAAATTAGGGCTCTTATTCACTGAAAGCCATTTTCAGATTACAATAACGGCAATTAGGTGCCAGATTTATGCAGGCACCAGGAGCAGGCAGTCCCATGGGAGCAGTAATGAGGGAGGTGTGGCGAGGGAGGGAGGGAGCTCACATTGGAAATAACTCCACCAGCTTTCCCATCCTTTGGTCTTCTTGATCAAATGCTTTGATTTACTGAATAAGATTTGTTTCAATGAAAGCTATTATTGTCTATTTTCACAAATACAGGCAAACACGTACAAACCTATACACAAATACATGTGTACACGTTTGGAATGTGCTATGAAGGAGAACTGGGATATTCCCATTTGTGAATGAATCACTTTGCATTTCTAAAGCAGAGGGGTGGAGCTGACACATTTACACAATAAGATTACCATGATGAAATGAAATCCCGTTTATCATTTGTTTCCTTCACAGCAGAAATGCACAGCACATCTGGATGCTGATGATTATTTACACTGAAAAGTAAGCCGAGCTTTACATTATGAACGTCATGACTTATAGTAGAAGCATAATTGAGAGGGAGAAACACACAAACAGGAAGCTCTGAGAGAATGAGGGGGTGAGCTGTGGTGTGACAGTGCTGAAACTGTGTGTGTGTGTGTGTGTGCGAATGTGAGTCTCCCACAGTGCAGTGTGCCTGTGAAACATCAACACTATGTCATCACATTTTTTGGTTTTAAAAGGTGGGACGGGGAAGACTGAGTGGAAGAAGAAAGAAATGGAACAAGTGAAGCACGAGGAGGAATGTGTAAGTTCATGTTGTAATGTGATACACACACATACACACACGCCTTGTTAGCACTGACTGTGTAGATGTGTATGTGTGTCTACATTTGTGTCTGTTAGAATTGTAGGTGTGTCTCTCTACACCTGCTAGACAGTTAAACTGAGTTTGTTAGCAGATGTGTTGATGGTTAACACATCCATAAATAAAAAGTGTGTGTGTGTAGATGTATGTGTGTTTGTCTTGCAAACTTTTTTTCCTCGTGTATCATCTTCATGCGCTATCACTGTTTTTGTGTTTTCTATACTTATATGCTTTGGCAACATGTTGATCAAAGCTAACTAACAAATTGAAGTGAAAGCCACAGAGAATCTTCTAAACATGAATGTGTGTGTGTGTGTGTCGGTGGGTGGGAGGCAGTGAGTGACATCTGGGAGGAGGAGAAAGAGACAAGAGCTAAATTAATCACTGTGTGGGCAACTTCCAGCGACACACACTATCACTCGTTCTCCCTCACACACACACACACACACACACACACACACAGACGCAGCTTTTTCAAGTCTCTGAGTCACATGGCTTTCTTTGCATGGGCTCAGTCAGCAGAGATAAAAGTATTGAGACAGCCTTTGTTGTGTTTGCATGTAAAATGGATTCAGTGTCAGCGAGTGAATATGAGGTGAAAGAAGAAACTGTCAGATTTTTCGTCCTGGACTTG
The DNA here is from genome assembly GCF_020382885.2 of Scatophagus argus. Taxonomy (NCBI): domain Eukaryota; kingdom Metazoa; phylum Chordata; class Actinopteri; family Scatophagidae; genus Scatophagus; species Scatophagus argus. Next base: position 2,221,691 of record NC_058502.1, read on the forward strand.
TCCGTATCATCATCTGTGCTCATGTCATTCACATTAAAATGCAGACAGTAGCAGGACAGGCTTTGATTTGTTGCTTCAGACGCCAACAAATGCTCCTACCTAAGCAACAAATAAATAGTTTAGATTTAGAGTTAAGATTGTTTTCTGACCTTCCACCCAAATGGTAGAGGTCTGGTTAAGAATAAAGCCACCTGCTCGATTTACAGACACAACTGTTTTTAAGTTGAGTCCTGGACGTCTAAATTCAAATTGTTAGAAGTTTGCAGAAAGAACATTGATGGCCCACTGCTCTCAAACAACAAAACCTGGGGCCAGACATACATGTGGTGCCTGCCTTCTGAGTCAACAAGCATGTGAGCTAAATTTGACACCCATCCTGGTGTTTTCACTTGTTTGCCTGATTAGCCTCTGCACCCAATCAAGACCTGAGCTGAGCTGACATCTGATCAGTCAGAATTACTCAAAACACCTGTGTGGATTCACAGGGCTCTTCGCTGGCTGTTGTTAAAAGTGGGGACAAAAAAGGCTGAATGCAAATGCCCAGATTTCATTACTCTTGCAGACTCGCAGACTTTGTGTGTGCGTTCCAGGGAAGCCTGGGAGTTCTGGGGACTGTCCAAACCCACATTTCATCTGATCCACGAGGGAACCCAAGCTGACTGTCCGCAGACTGTCAGATTTCACTGATATAATTAATGTAATCTTATTTTTTTTCCAATGACCACTAAAAGAAACCCATCAAAAATAATATTTAATATAATATAATATTTTGAATGATTTTGTGATATTTTTAAATAATGAGGCAAACATGAAGGACAAATAATAATATTCACATCATGATGCAGAAATATGTAGAAGTATATTGTATAGAGGTCATCATTGTTTATTGCCTTCTTTCAGCCTGTATCTGCAGCCACATAGTCCTGCAGTGACATGTCACAGTATGTATGAATGAAGTCAAGTCCAGAGGGTGGAGAGACCATGAATGATATTGAGTAACACAAGCCGACTGTACCAAGGAGGCCAAGTGTTAGTGGGCTGAACACTGGCTTTAAACCCATCAATTAAGCTCAAGTTAGCTTGCTGGCAGCCTTGCTACCTCAGTAGGCGCATGTTACTTGACAGCTATTGGAGTGGCTAATTAAGATTTCAACCTAAAATACAGGTTACACTAGACAAGATAGACCTGTTCACGTTAAGTTCTCCTTACCTGTGGAAGAACAGTGAAGGTATACGAAGGCAAACTAATGAAATGACTTAAGACAAAACATCAGATGCTGTAAAGAAACATGAACATGAAATGTGCTTTCCTCCCAGGAATTTATCAACCCACATCCCTCCTTATTTTAACATTCCAGCAGTGTTGTGTGGACCAACACAGAGAAAGACAAAATCTTTGGTCTCATCCTCTTTTTGTAGGAAATAGTGGCAGGTGCAGTGTCTTTCCTGCTCTTCTCTTCTGTCTGTGATACAAACACTTTCTATCTGAACTATGAGCATCAGGCTTGGTTTTGAATCAGGTCAAATGAGAAAAGCATACCAATGTACATTTCTCCTTGTCTCCCACTGATACATGGATGGACAGGATCAATACTGCATTTCTGCAAGGCCTCAAGCCAGTGCGTGTGAAATCAGATGTCTAAAATACAAAAAAGACTCAAGGACATCAGGGGTATTTCAGATAGGGTGCAGCATAGCATTTAAGAACTGCTCATATTCAAGAGTCACAACATGTCAAATGGATTAAAACCTTCAGGGAATCAGGATGAGAATAACAATCCCACCCCCCACCTGAAGTGCACTGTTCACATTTATTGAACAGTCAAAATATTGGCTCTACCAACGGAAACCAGATGCAAGAATTTGTGTTCCCAGTGACACAGGAAGACAAACTTAAAGCTGCGCCACAAGTGCTGTCAAGGCAATTCCACAGCTCTGCGTTTCTGCATCTCCGGGGTAAACATGTACTGTATATTACGATCTGCCTCTGCTGCAAACTAAGGGGGAACAAATGGAGACAGGATGTAAGAGCTCAACGCTGAGCTACGCTTCAGAGAAGTTATCCTTGATCTTTAAATTCCCACACAACATTGAAATAACACAAATTGAGGTCACAACATCCAGGGTTTGTTTCCTCAACGATGGTGCTGTTAATGCCATTTGTTACGTAATGTAGGCAATGTTGCTGTGTGTTGCTGTGTCTGTAACGCTGCTGCAGATGAAGAACTGCACATGGTAAGAACATGACCACAGGTACAAATCAGCATCTGAGATACAGAATCTAACATGAAGCTACTTAGTTTTATTTGCAGCAGCAGATAGTATTTTTTTTCATAAATAAAGCAAAGGCAGAGTAGACCTGCAGCTGTAGGATGTAAAAATTGTGTGTGTGTGTGTGTGTACGTGAGGGGGAGTGAGACAGAGAGAGATGTATGCTAGAGCCAACCACAGCTCATTAACCTCTCCACTGTGTACAAAAACAAACAAACAAACAACAACAACAACAAAAACATAATGGATAGACAGTGAGATACAGTAATCATTCACTCATTCCCACAGCCCCCCCCCCCCCGTCTCTCCTCCTCTCTCACCCCTCTGCTGAGAGGGCTCATAAATAACGCAGGGTAAGATTGCAGCGCCTGCAGCGATAAGGGATGTTGGCTGGGAGAGTGCGGGAACTCGTCTGCCACATAGGAAGACGGCAGAGACGCGAAGACAGTTTGTGTGCTTTTAAACTAAGCTGGACTCATTTGTCCCCAGCTGGCATTTGCTTCTGTTGCTTAAGTGTATACGTGTGTTCTGCAGTTGTGGAAAGTAATTAAGTACATTTACTCAAGTATTGTACTCAATTACTGAAGTACTTGCAAGGATTAGAGAAAGGTCCAAAATCTGAAAACAGGTGTGTTTCAGAGATGAGTCTGGGAAAGACATCATACATCCTCAGTTATAAGGATTTAAGCAGACCTGTGAGGGTCACCACGGAACCACTAAATGCTTTGCCTGCTACTGTTCCACATATGGAAGCAGCGAGCTAAAGAATGAGGGTCAGGGAGAGGTAAAGAGCTGGTAAGAGTCAGATGAAATGAAATCACCTGAACGTTGCAGGGGAAAGTTGTCTCTAAGCCCTCGACACATTTGCCTTTCATAAGGATAAACAAACAGACGAACAATGCAACATTCCTGTGCCAGCAAGACAAATCCCTGTCTGTTATGCATTCTTACTGAATTTTCATGCATGTTCTGTATCTTTCTGCTGTCCCTGCCTCATGGGCGATTATCTGATTTCAATCAATTATGATTTATGGAACCCATGACTTTTTCATCAGCTGTGCTTCTGCTGTACGTTTCCCTGCTTTGATAATGTTATGTGTCCAATAAGCATACACACGAGCATACAGTCACACATGATTCAGATATAAATATGCATGCAGAGTCTTTAATGCTAATAATATTTCTTATGCTGGAACTGTACTGCTATCATAACAACATTTTTCATGTCCTCTCTTTTGTTACCAGGCTACAATTCATAATTGGCTTGTGGGCAGGCTGCAGTGAGGAAGAGGATGTGACAAAGAAAAATCAGTCAGCATTGAATCTCAGCTCTTTATGTGATGCCGGTTGTACTTGAACATGACATTTTTTAATACTATGATACAATATTGTGGTATTGTTATACCATAGAAATACTGTGCCATGAAAAACTGGTCACTGACATGCTAATCGCCTGGTGTGCTTCAGTGAAGAAGTGACAGGTATGCGTAGGATGTGAGGTAAAAAGTCAGCAGCGACATGCGATGTGACATTATTGATAGAGCATAACACAGCGAGTGTGACGTCAAACCAGCGGCTCAGTGGCCCAGTTTGCTCAGCTGAAACTTTCTTTGGAAAATAAGATCGGGCCCCTCGCCGTTTAGCCCCTGCAGGCTGTCTCCCGAAGGACAGCACCACCCTGACACAGGCCCTCTGTCCACAGAAAGGACACATCACTTTCAAGCCCTTCACTCTCACCCCTGTGCATAAAGTCTGCTACGCCTCTTTTCCGTCCGTCTTTTTGCTCCCTCCCTTGCTCCCTCTCTGAGTCCAGTGAGGGATCCTATGGGGCAAGATCTTCTAAAAATTTGCCCCTGTAGCTATTTTGAAACCGCATCGGACCAGCTGGCTCGTCCACTGACTCACTTCTGCCTTATAACTTCCTCATTATGTGACACAAATCAATTATGGATGAAAAAAACCACCATGCAGAGATGCACAGAGGCCCTTTCATGTGTCAAATCCCAGTAGCCTACCAGAAGAACACAAAGAAAAGATGAGTAGACGAAGGGGAAAAAAGATGAATATGAAGGGTAAGAGGCAGTGTTAGTGAGTTTGTGGGTGCTTGCATAAGTGAGTGTGTTTTCTGTCTCAGACTATCCCTCAGTGGCTGCCCTCTCTGTTCCTTAAAGGAGCTTTTCCATGTTTTTCAGATGACTCTTTGTGTGTTTATAAGAGAGTGAGATGAGAAGAATAATCTCAGTCTCAGGTGTGTTAATAGCTGAAGTAAACAATGTTTTTTGATTATATCATCCATAGAAAAGCCCAAAATAAAAAGCAGGTTAGTGTCAGACTAAATTTGTATTTGTAAAATACATCTGGCTGCACACACTCATGCCCAGATTGTTCACCAAGAAATACTTCCTGTGTGGGAATTCCTCCGCATACCACATAATGTTGGTTGCTAAACTTCTCTCTGTCAGTGTGGTTAAACAAATGGCATACAAAATGTTAATGAGTGACCTTTAGAGGTGGTGGTCGGGGTAGGTTAGCTAGCTGCTGGCTATTCATTGCCTCCAGTTTTTATGATAAGTTAGGCTAAAAAAGTCCTGGTACTGCTCAACTCAGACACTGTGCACACATTTACTTGTGACTTCCAAAGTAAAGTGAATAAGCACACTCCCCAAAATGTTAAACTATTCCTTTAAGGCCCTAGATCTTCTCTCCTACTCCTGTTGGGAATGAATTCTGTCACACACAATCTTACTTTTTGCATCTGTTCCCTCTCTGCAGAGCTATTTTTGTCCTTCTCTCTCCTTCTGTCTCTGTTTCTCACTTCTGCCTTCTCATACACCCTTCTCTATTACCTACTGTTCCTGGGCTCTGTTCTCCCCCTCCATTTTCACACATCTGCACCTCCTGCTGGGCTCTGCCTGTCTCTGTATTCTCACTCTCCTTCACTCTTTGCACTCATTCACTCTCAAGCCACCAAGGTTAGGAATACTAAATTACTGGCTACTGAAATTCTCCTTGAGGATGACTCATAACCTTTGCCGCATGGCGGTGGCTCTGCTGATCTCGTGCTCCAGCCTCTGAGGTGACATCTTTGTGAGGTGGGATGTTTATGCATGTCTCAGAGCGGATATGCAATATAATTAATTTCCGGTGCAGTGTGTGATGGCCTGCTGCTCTCTTTGTCTCTACAAAGAAAAAAAAATCCTCTCCCTTCATCTTCCCTCACCGCCTCTCTCCATCAATTCCCCTCTCTCGCTCCCTCTCGCTTTAGAAGTTGTGATTGCATTTGGGGTAAAGTGGAGCAAGGGCAAGGCAAGGCCTCATCCTCCGAGGCGGCGGCTCACGGCCATTTAGACAGCTTGGGCATAAAACACACAGGCCTTGGCATATCACTGGGTCCCTGCACGCTAGAGTAGCAACACCATCCATGCATTATTACACTGGCTGAACACAGTGCTGCAAGACTGAGCACAGATTTATGCTCAGTCAGAGGAGAGCATTGTGTCCATGGGCAAAGACCATGTAAAGATGCAAAAGATAGATAGATAGATAGATAGATAGATAGATAGATAGATAGATAGATGAGAATCACATGTAGTTAACAGAAATCATCTTACCTGCTGAGTAGAATGTGGGACCAGAAAGCAAAAGATGGGAAGAAAAGACAACATTAGAAAAATGTTTTTGACTAGAAACGTCTCTAAATAACATTTGGATGATAATTTAGTAAAGGTAATTTGACTGAGATATCTGATATCTTTTTCAGATATTAATATCACAACATGGGAAATGTAGGAGACAAACACACGAAACATGGTCAAATCAGTTAATTGCTCAAATTTAAGCAATTTGTTGATAAAAAAGGAACTTTATTAACAAAAAAACATTGATTCAAATTACAATTTACATTCAATGACATGTTTTTATGCATCCAGTAGTGTGGCTAAACTGGCTTCAGTATTTTCAGATGGTAACTGTGGTAGGATTAAGTTTATACTTAGTTGATAAATCATATATTCAAACATTTTTTGAAAATGAAATTTATCATCTAAAAGCTGCAAAGTCGAAAACAGAAAACACCCCTCGCTTACAGTCACATTGACACTGACTGATCGTTGCCTTACAAAACACAAATAAGTTATCGTGTACTGTGAAGGAAATGTGATGAACTGGTCAAGAAGGTTCAGGTGACTTGGACATCCTATGCCGAAACATTTGATGAAGCTTGATCAAGCAATGCAAGTAAGAACACTGCAACACCTAATCCCTTCCTGGTCTTGGAGTATTTAACCCAATGAGTAAGTCTGCACATGTATGAAATGTTAAACAAATATTATCATGATTTAAACTACTGTGTTTTGGATCATAACCATCAAACATCTCTGTCAAGGATGAGCCCATTTCGGCTGACTGTTGTGTGAAAGCTTTGTTGCAGTCCTGTTCTCCATCCTCATGAGATTTCCTAAACCTTCTCCAAAGGGGCATGACAGCATGTCTCCACTGATTTAAGAAAGGTTGTGAAGCTGAAGGAGTAAATGTCAGCAAATTGTTTGGAACACACAACGCTTTTGTTTGTATGGAGAGTGAATGAACACCAAAAAAACAAAAAAACAAAAAAAAAGGAAAATGTCAGAGCTGTGTTTTCATAATCAAATACTCAGGTGGGTTGGAACTCAGCTGATGCACATAAATGAAATGCTGGCTTTTCAAATCAAATGGTTTTCTTCATTGGACTGGACACACACACACACACACACACACACACACACCACCGTCGAGGGAAGCGAGGGAAACACCAGGAAATAAGGTGGTTGTAGGATCAAACAAGGATTGGGGATTTTTCCCTCTCTTTGACCTTCTGTGTGTGTGTGTGTGTGTGCTGTGAATGTTTGCCATGGCAGCCCAATAGATATATGCCCACTACAGTGGTTAAATCACTAATCATTAAAGTTGTATTTGTGTGTTTGTGCAGTTTTCACTTACGTGCACACACACACACACACACACACACACACACACACAGCAAGAAAAGGGAAAGAAGAGAGCGGGAAGTGAGAAACTTTAGAAAGTGTGTATTTGCATAATCTCTTCTTTGCAAAGAGTCTCGGGGAGGAATAATAAGCTGGAGAAAGCTATCATCTGCCAACACAGTGTTGATCCAAACCCCTATGTGTGTAATGCATTTCGCAAGAAATACGGTAGCTCTCAGTACTACTCGCATGTTCAGGCTTTTTCAGCTCATAGGAGCATCACACATCCTGCACTGCACAGACTTTCCATTTTACCCATGTGTTGGTTAATTTAGACGACATGAATGTGACTTACTCGCTCATAAATTTACGTTCTAAACCAGCCGTGGTTATTATATGGTTCTGTATTGTCATCAAATATTCAAAAACAACGATGTTTCAGTAGAGAAATGCTGCTTTGTTTATATGAATAATGGCCATCAGCTGACGCCTGATTTTGAAATTCAGAAACATGGCTGGAGAAAGTGAAACAGAAGTGCCTGCCCCTCCCTCATCACCTCCACTGAGGTTAAGTAAGACCCTAAACTTCAACTGCTCAGCTGCTCAGTGGCCAGCAGATCAGCTTGTTTAATTAACCGAAAGTGCCTTAAAATCACCTGTGGATGTTTGCCTTCAGTGCCCCAGCTAGGAAAAGCACAGCAAAGTCATGTCCTATTGATTCTGATTGCCTCTCATTGGTATCAGATTTTGGCTTTCTTTGAATATGACCTTGATTTCTCTCTAACCCCGTCAAGACATTTTAGCTGCTTAACTATTGGTAAATATCTCTTCTTTTTAGATGCAGCAGATCACAACTGCTGGTCAGAAAAGGCTTGCATGGATCATTCAGATATGAGGACCTGAGATTGTATGATGGACACAGATTGGATGAGCAGAACCATGCAAGGTGGATTTTCAGATGCTTTTCAGATGTCCAGTATCCAAAGTAGGTACATCCAATAGCAGTGTGCTACAAAATGTAGGAGCCACAACATGTTCTTTACATTTGAGCCTAGATTGAGGTACACCCAACATCAGCTGATAACAGCTGTAGTCACATGTGTAGGTGGCTGTCTGAACAAGCACAGGGTAAACTGTGATCGTGCAAACCCTGAGCTGGATTAGGAATTTGTTGGGAAGCCAGCATAGAAAAAACAAGATGGCTGTCTTCTTTGAAGATCTGACCAAAGTTTTTTATGGTTAAATGCAGGATCAGAAGTGATTTTAACATGTTCAAAAGGCTGCTGTCAGCACAAGAGCTCTTATCTGTCAATCAGTATGAGCCTGGATAGACATGAAGGGAGAAATTCAACGTTTGATGGATTTTACTGCAGAGCACCACTGACCATCATCTGGGACCAACCCACCAGTCAGCCAGAAGGGGTCCAAAGGCAGAAATAACTCGACAGAACATGATAACAAGGGCAATTGACTCGAGCTGTTGCAATGTTGAACATACAGCTCGTGATGGAGATTAAGTCTTTGCCTTGTTTTCTAGAGTTCCACTCACTTGCAGCTTTGTAATTCGGATGTCTTGTTCTGCACCCCGAGAGCCCCGAGGGAGAGAGGATGCTGCAATCCTTTGAAATCAACCGAAAAAGTGGAATGGACTGATATCAGCGGCTCTTTGGTGTGCACGGAGCGTATCTTCGTTTCCGTTTAGCAGGCGACAACCTGCTCTGCCTGGTTATCAGACACCACACTCACCAGTCCATGAACATGGCAGCACACACAATCTCGCTGATCTGTGATCTTAAATACTACAACTCAGTTCCTAACCTCAGACTTAACCTCAACCTCATCCTAATGCTATCCCCTCAAACAAACTTTTTTGAGGCAAGGACTGTCCGGACTTCCCCTTCCTTCACGTATCACAGCCAGTATACATTTACACACAGGTACACATACACACATATTACATTTAGAATACTGTGAGGACCTTCATAATGAACCCTTTTCACTGCATATTAATATAAATCTGGTCCTCAATCTAGTCTAATGAAACTAGACATGGCCCCAAACTCATTGCTCACTGGAATCCTATAATCCTCTGCGGCCTTTCTTGCTTTTCTGGAGTTTGTGTGGTGGGTGGCTTAGCATGACTGGCTGATTGTGTGGGTGTGTCCCTGGATCCAATTGGTCAAACTACAAACTACAGTCTGCTGAGTATTCTTTGTACTCTGGGGATGTTTTTTGCTAACTTTTTTTTCTAATTAAATTTTTTGTGAACATTTATGCATTGTGATAGAGGAAGGTAGTCTCTTTCATCCATGCTCAGCTCTGTTTCTTTGTTGTTGGGAAGCTCTGGTATGTTTTTTTTTCTTTTTCATTGACAATTTTTTTTCTTCAGTTGGCAAGTTAACTTTGCTTGTGGAACTCCTTATTTCTGTTTTTATTATTTGGCTGACCTCTCCCGTATGATTTATACTTTTCTCCTCTGACTATAAAATAAACAATAGACCGCTGAGCTACTTTTATCTCCCATAACTAAGCGATCCTTGGGAGCTGGGAAAGGATGAGTGTATTTTATAGAACGGCCAGATTTCCTCCAGGCCAGGCAGGCTGACACTGCTTCACATAGGTGTTAGATGACGCATTCATTTTATGTATGTTTTTTATGTGTGTTCATTCAGGTAAATTATCATACAGTGTCATTGAGACTGGGGTGAATTTCCCCTTCTCTGACCTCATCTGTCAAGCAGACTCCAACTGGTCCTAGCCATGGTTATGTTATGTGTGTTTAAAGAGCACACCTGCTCCACATGGGTGACTGAATGCTACTGAACTGTATGAGGGTTTCTGTGTACGGTTCAACCTTTTTCATGTTTCTCTCTCTCTGCAAGACTCCATCTTCCTCTTTAATCATGTGCAGAGATGAGCGGTGGTGGGAGAAGGGAGGGAATGCAGACGTAAGCAGGTTTAGTCCTTAGACAATGCGTGCACACACACACACACACACACACAGGCACAAATGCACACATGCAGACGAAGTCACACACAAATTTCAATATTATACATGAATGCACACACAGGTACACTCATAGAAGCACACACAAACATCTAAATCCCAAACCACAGTGAAGTCGGTGCTCTTGTTTACAACAGGAGAGTAAATAAAGTTGTGCTCATTTTGTCCCAGTCTCTCGTGTGTGTCTGTGTGTGTGTCTCCAAATGCTTGTGCTTTCGTAAAGGACAGCGTGAACAGCCACTGTGCCGCTTTCAGCTACAAAATTAGCTGGTTGTTCACATGACACTACAGCACACTGCAACACTTATTTCTACCTCAAACAGCAGGAACAGTCAGCGGTGCAACACAACACTTTATTTATTACTTCCCTTCACTTTACTATCTACTCAGCAGCATTCAGACTAATAACAGTGCCATGGCTGCATTTACATCATTCTGCCTTCGAAAGCATCACAGCAAATCTATCCAGATCTGCATCTCAATACAAACAAGCACGGAGCTGGTGATTCATTCAGTGTACAACACTCTGCTTCATAATGCAGACAGAAAGTAAGCCAGGTGTGTTCATGCACATACAAAATATTTGCTGGTGCAGCAGTAATGTGGTACTGGTAAGTGTTGGGATCTCCAGCCATGAGCTCAGGAGAACAATAGAGAGGCCTACATGTACCCCAAGAGACCTGAGCTAGAGTGACTGACCGTGGTCCAGCCATCTCCACGGGGGTCCGAGGTGACGTCACTCAGGTAATGAAAGGCCCCTGAGACCCTCCAGGTCGCCGAAAGGGAGCAACGTTTCAAACCTTTGACTACTCTAATATTTAAAATCCTGGATCACAGTCTGCGACTCGCAAGCCGAGAAACAGACTGCTGTGTTTTGCTTTTATTTTTCCGTTTTTCCCTTTTCGGACGTGGATCGCTGCACAATCAGCTGATCTCACGTTAACGAGGACAGCACGCCAACTTTGTTAAGGACAAAACAAAGTTAGTTTTTCACTGGTGATTTTCCCCGCTGCTGCTGAGGAACACATCAGTACTCTGCATCGCCTGAGGAGCGAGATAACGGACCGTCAGCACCCCACCGAGGACAGCGCTGTGGACGTTCAAGCGGAGTATTTCTTGTCCAAACTTCGAAGAATCGGAGCATCACACACAGTAAGAGGCTTATGTCTGGACAGAGCCGTTATTAAGATAGCATTGTTAGTGTGTGATTTTTCGACTTGTAAGTGCTGCATTCATTTACTTTTTGTTAGCGATCATCCACCCTCATCAGTTCCGTGAGCTCGCGCATCACCAGTTAAAAGTCCAATATCTGATCAGATAAACTTTGGTTTGCTGACTCCGTTATTGTGTGGTGATAGTGTGAGGTGGTGATCTTTATTGGGCTCTTTAGTTCTTCTTCGGTCCCTATCTCTTTCCCTCACATTTTTACACCGGGCACTGAGGCAGAGGCCCGAGCATGCGATTTTCTCAATGTGTCAATCAGTTTTCAATTAGAAGGATATTTTGTTATTTCAGAGCAACACAGAAACAAGTTCAATACCCAAACTAACACAAAGATTTCTATCAATGGGACGTTTGATGGAATATTCCTTTCTAAACTATCACTCCTGCAGCACCTGTTTACACCATTTACACTCATATTCAACCGAATATCCACAGATTCATTTGATTTGCTGCAACATGACTGTTTGCGTGACAGGGAGTTGCAAACACACATTCTAACACACACATGCTCGTCTATCTGGTTGTGTATAAAAATAAATGTCCCCAGAAACGGTGAGACCGATACTCTAAGTGCATCCATTACTGTTTTGTTGTGTTTGTGTGTGTCTCTGCGTGTGTAGGTGTGCGTGCTTGTGTGCATATGCGTATTGCAGCCAGTGAACCATGTGCCGATATGGATAGGGGATTATGTCTCTAGAAAGTGCCTGGGCAAGACCGTGTCACGGCATGGGGAGGATGACACAGAGCTCACACTCTATGCAAACAATGTGGACGTACTAATTGTGCAAAGAACGTACATGTGCTCTGACGAAATACACGCCCAGACACACACACACACACACACACACACACAGAAGCAGATTGGGCTATTTAGCTGCTCATCCCAATTGAGCGGGCCTTTGATCACACATCAAACAGATAAAAACCTGGGAGACAGCACACATGTGTGAATTCACACGCACACAGAGACACTCGTGCACAGCAGAGTGTGAGGATTCGTGTGCAGAACAGGTCGTTCCTGGGAATGAGTGAGAAGAGGGGTAACAGCAGATGAACGTCGAGGAGAGACGGGAGAGCAGATGGATCGAGAGCGATGGAGAGACTGCAGGCATCATTTCTGACTGCTTATTTCTGCATGTATTTGGGATTTTATTCCATATTATTTCAACACAGGTTTATCCCAGTTCACGTTTATTATTTAAATGTATCACCTTCAGTTTTTTTTAACTGGTTATAAAACAGTTTCAGTTTAATTCCTCTGTGTGACCCACATCGGCGAACCAGACCATCAGAGAGATGAATGTCTGACCTGATCTTGTGTATGAGATCTTTTCCAGCTATGGGAGTCACCTGCGAGTTCTCAAAAAGATGAGGGTGGAATCTTTTACACAAAAAGCATCAGTCTGGGGTTTAGGGGTTAAACTGATCTGTTCCTTTAAAAAAAAAAAAAAAAGTATTTTTCAAAAAATCAATTAAATATGAAGAGGTAGAACATTATATATTCCACAGGGAGGCATTTTCCATCAGAGGCTTATGGCATGGAGCTCATGCTGCAGCTGCCGAGCTCTCCCACACACAGATTTGAGGAGAGGAACTCACTGTTATTGCAACAAGCCCATATTCAAAGGATTTTATTCATAACTGATTTGCATAAGCAAACATCTTCCCAAAAATCAACAAACAAGCATGGACAAAGACATACTGTACATGCACATGCACATTAAGGAAACTGAATTATGCACACACACACTCATGCAAATAGGCATGAATGCACACACATATTATGCACACAAACACTCCAGAAACATCTGAGTCTTTAATGAGCAGGATAATGTAGGCGGCTGTTTTTGAAATTCCGCTTCTCGTCTACACCAATCTCCAATTCCTCACCTCCCTCTCTACCTCCCCCTCTCCTTCTAAATCCCTTTCTTCTACCTCCCCACTCTCCTCCTCTGCCTCCTCCTCTGTCTAGCAGCAGCAATTCAGTTTTAATTGCTTTCTGAGTCACCTAATTCCTCTGAGAAAAGAGAGAGAGAGAGAGAGAGAGACAGAAAGAGATGATATATTTAAACATTTAAAGACTCAACACGCCCTCTCCCCTCCTGTCTTTCCTTCTCCTCTGGCTGCTCAAAACTTTCTTACTCAAAAAACAATCCTCTCTTATTCTTAAAAGTCCAGAGGTAGTCTTCAAAAATGGAAAACATCTCTTTTTACCTTGACATACAGTACTCTATTCAGAGTCTGAGTTTTACATCCGTCTGTGACAAATGCAGCTGAAAACTGTTGCTGACTCCCACCTTCCACTGTAGCAGATGTTTTTGTCATTGTCTTCAGTGTGAGAAGCTATTTGTATCCTTCCAAAAATAAATAAAGAAACCAAACCACTTGCTTTGCCATGAATAATAAAGAAGACAAATGTTCCTTCCTTTAATTTCTCTGCTGGTTTCTTGTATTTTTTTGAAGGCCACCCTGTAGTGCAAGAGTCCCTCAGCCAGTCATTTCAAAGGAAACTACAGCAGCAGCATTTACATGCTTGTAAATTATATGATGCAGTCCGCACAGCACAGCAGCTAATTGGCCAGTCACGCCCTGATTATGTCACTGGCTTGTCTGTCCTGCGCTCCACTCGTTTGGAAAGGCTTGTTAGAACTGGCTATTTACGGAACGGAACATCATTGAATTTTTCTGTCATCTTTGCTGGAAAATACACTGCAATGAATGTTGTCTTTATAATAATTTATTTGCTTTGTCATTAACTTAACCTAACAAAGCAGTTTTTGTTTCTAAACCAAACCAAAAACTACAATACTTTCACAGCATTAATAACACCTAAGTTATACTTCATAATATGTGGAATGTGTGTCACTAACTTATTTTGAAATTCCAATTGGATGTCGATGGAATGGTGGAGCCCTGGTAAGACACTGAAGACATCTTAGTATGAAACTGACCAGGCTGCCGTATGTGATGAGTTTGGGGTGAGACGTGTTGGTAGTGTGGTTTGTGATGCCGAGTGTTTCTTTGAGCTGGGCTACAAAAAGTTCTGTTGGAGACTTTCTTATGACAAATGGGTCCCCAAAACAATCAGAAGAAACAGGAAACTGTTATCCCCGTTAGGTTAGACGTGTAATTCCTCATAAAAGCACAACTTGTGGTTTCACATTTCTGTTGGTGTTCTGATTAATAAGAAAAGATGTAGCATTTAAATGTTTCTGCTAGGTCAGTCGTCTTCTACCTCTGGCGGCTCTAACAGACTGACTGTGACGAGAATGGCATCGAACTTCTCATGTAGTTTTTGAAAAGAAAGCAATGAAAATAAACATATTGGCCAAAATGTCTCACTACTCTGTCAAAAGGATGTAAAAACAAGAGCATATTTCAAAACAAGAGAATATTTCAGATGTTTTCCAACACAGAAATTCAGTAAGTGCAATTACACTCAATTTTGTTACAAAACTGAACTCGAATGAAAAATTGAACTTGACTTGGCACAATTATAAACTTTGAATTAAATCTGACCGAATGTCTTGAAACCAAATCTAAAAAATATGGCTCCAGACGCTGGAACTAGGTGGGGTGAAATTTTTGCCTAACACCAGACATCAAGCTGCATGTTGTGAAACTGATATTAGGACAAAATGGATCAAGTGAAACCTGTAGACTGTATTGGGATTGATTAAGATTCATTGTGAGATTGCATCTGAATCAAGAGCAGCCAACACAAAAAAAAGACTAAAAATGAATGAAAGATCATCCAAAGGGGAAAACTTAGTGATGTGTTTGATAAAAAAAGAGGCCATAATGTAAAACGGCAGATATGCATTAAAGATTAGCTAAAATGCTCGGTAAAGTCGCTGTGATCCTTTCAACTCTTCTTGACTGTTTCAGTTTCTCCTGCTTTCTCATTCAGGCTTTGAAGTTGAAATCAAGGTCCTCTGTTCGTGCAGCGGCGACCAGACAGAATTGATTTGGTGTTGATGAAAGCGGCCTTGAGTTTGTCTGTGTAGGTGTGTGTGTCCAGCCATCCATCTGAAGCCAACACATCGTGAACAAGCTCTGAACCTTTTCTGGCATGATGTTTAATTATTTAAACTACCTAAGAAAGTGCTCCTCAGCGCTCTGTATGACCCCTCGGTTGGACACGTGCGTCCACGTGTCAACAACACGGCGAGAAGAGCTGACCGTTGACAAACCGGTCTCAGTAGTTGTCCTGGTGGTTGCACTTGTGCACTGAAACCTAAATAAGACAAGGACAGAAGCCTTCTGCTTTCCTGTCTTTTTGTCTCAAATGTGACTTTTACGATGTAAATGTTCATGTGATCATTTCACAAGCTTTCTCCTTCGCTCCTGCTGTGTCGCTTTTATTCGCCACAATTCCTCTCTCATTTCTTTACATAATGACTTTAAAGTCTGTTTGCAGTTTTCTGCCAGTGACTCATTTACTTGTGTTCACGTCCATCCAACTGCTGCTGCAGCAGCTTCATGGCACATACAGAGAACAGCTGATTCAGTCATTATGTCTGTTTGTAGGGTGTTGATCACAGCTGTCTCTTTAACAGCTGTCACTTTTAATAAAGAAAAACACGACTTAAGTTTAGCCTTAAAAACTTTGCTCCTCAGAGGGTCTGAAAAAACGAACAGTTATGCCCTAAATTTCAGCTAGTCCTGTCTGCCTTGCTGAGTCAGCCTGATCCCGTGTGTGTGTGTGTGTTTACATGCTGATGTTGGTGTGTCTGCTGGCAGCTGTTCAGTTGCCAAGTTTGCTTCAGAGTGTGTCTGTGAATATTAAGTTTAACAATGCACACATGCATGCTTTTATTACCCATGAATGAAACCTTGTCGTCCTGACCGACCGGATGACCTGAACTGGTTAGGGAGGTACTGAGCGGAAACTTGGAAAATGTCTCTTCTAACATTGCTAAATAAGACTTGTAAATCTTTCATTTGAAAGCATTTGCATGAGCAGGCAGATGGACTTCTGTTCATTTGAGTATTAGTCTGGTTATATCATCAGTGCACTTTTTCCCCTCCCTCTGCTCCCTTCTTCCTGTTTTCTACCCTCATTCATCATTTTCTCTTTTATTCGACTCCAGTTTCTCCCATTTTTATTTTGCTCAGCTGTATTTGATAAGATGTATTGTTCATCCTTTTAAGTGTATCTGCGTATGAGTGTGTCTGCTGGGGGGAGGCGGCGTATTGCAGAGCAGCCAGAGTGACTCAGACGTTTCCTTGCACTATTACAAAGCTATTTTTACACTGACACATCAGTCTTCCTTACCTCTCCATCCTTGTTCTCTAATACTGTAGACATAGTGTTTTTGGGCCCAGACGGCAGCACTGGTTGTTTACAGATAAGACACTTTTGCATTATTTTGAGATGAATGTGTTGCACCGTGTTCAGACCTGATGATTGCTGTTCATTTTCCTAGAGGCAGATCCTAGTTTTAAAAGTCCTGTACTTGAGATATAGTTAAAGCAGTAAAAGTACTCCTTAGGCATAATGACCCATTTCAGAACCATATATGTTATATTATCGGATTACAATTAATGATTAATTAATGTTTTCATCACTTTAATGTTGCAGCTACTTGACATGTACCTCTGGTTAGCTTAATCTCTCATATCAGAGTTTATTATAGTCTGAGATGCTGGTGTGATATCATGTTGCAGTGAATGCTGTATGTAAAACCTGTAAGGGTGCTGCAGGTGTGCTGTCACATGATCTCACCACCAAGACAAAGCGGATGGACAGATGGAGGTAAAACTAACACACTGTGACCTCATGTCATGCAGCAACACTACATGGCCCAAAGTATGGGGACACCTGAACATTAGTCCACCAGTGATCGTTGAATATCAGCTTTTAAAAGTAATTTTACTCGTATATTGCGATAATGGCATATTGTCCGATTGCGATCAGGCCTTTGTTCTTAACAGTCATGTTCTTTCACACCAAAGTGAGGACTAAGATCCAGGAAATGCAGTTCACTAAACTGTTGTCACCATGTTGGAAGAGTCACACACTAAAAAAGGACAAAACACCCCTCAAATTGTTGCTTATGTTTTCTTGAACTGAAGCCGTGGACCTCATCAGGAACCTTAAAAAAAACATTTCAAATAAATCTTTTTCTCTCTCTGTCGCTCTCTTTGAAATAGTCTTTGAAGAATCAGAGTGTGATAATAGTCTGTGTGCCAGCAGCAGGGATTACTAAATGAATGCAAAGCTCCCCATGCATCTCCTCACAATCCATAGAGCAGGTAACTCGGCCAAAGGCACAAAGCTCGGCAGCGTATAGCCTGAGCCGGCTTCCATATCTCCTCCATCCTCGCTCTGTTTACCATCTCTGCAAACAACAAGCACCAGTCAAAAGGTCTGGAAAGCACCTTTAAATTTTCTGTTGTCTTCAAAGTCAAACGATGAGCAACAGCATCGGTCAACAACCTCTTTCTCTCTGCTTGAAGTAGAAGAAAGACGGAGGAGACACAACACGACCAACACAAATTCCTGTATTCAGTTGGAGGTTAATGTCTCTTCACGTCTCCTTTGATATGCATTCATGTACAGAGTGTTTCACAGTGAACAGTGTTTGTTGTTTTTTCATCTCACAAATTTCTAATTTTCTTTGCATGAATACAGATCAACAGAATTTTGGCTCTCAGGGATAATACAGGCGAAATCCTCTTTCTCTCCCCTCTCTGACTGCCTCGTCTCTCCCATCCTCCACTTTTTTCCTTCCATCTGTGGACTTTAGCATCTTTCCTAGCACCTGTCCTTTTCTTCCTTTGCTCTTTGTGTCATCCTTACTTTCATGCTTTATAACTGTTCCTCTCTTTTGTATTAGCAAGAACAGAAATACAACATTGACAGTAAAGGGCCCATGCAGCAGGAAGCTTAAAGCACGGGGTCAACTGCAGAGCAGCTGTGGATCTGGTAAGGATTCAGTCACTGAGTCTTAATTTCTAGATCCGTGCTGTAAGGTCTGCTCATCAGCAGAGGACCATGTTTTCTGTAAGCTAAAAAATGTATACAATAACTTCATGATGCAAGGGTAAATAAAATAAGTAAAAGAAATAATTTCTCTGAATGTTTTTATTTTTTTGGTGTGAAAAACAAATAAGAGAACAAGCTTTGGTTGCATGTAGTTTACAATGTCTGCTGTTTCAACAGCCATCGGTTCAGCGAGGTCGGTGAGCTGCAGCCTTCACTGGTTTGTTAAATTGTGTATTCACACGCCCAGCATTACCATAAACTGGAATACTACAGTGACTGCTTCAGTTCACTTCACTGCAGTAAAATGGGCTTTCAGGGCTGACAGAGAGAGAAAGTGTGTGTGTGTGTGTGTGTGTGCACGCACACACACTCAAATGGCCCCACAGTTGACTATGTAGATTTTGATGATGCTTCCCACATTGCCAGAAAGAGTAGAGGGCAAAGAGGAGAGAGAGAGAGAGAGAGAGAGAGAGGAAGAGAGCTGCACCTACACCTGTCAGGTGACTCTCGAACAGATGGTCAAATCCAAATACAGCTCCACAGGCACCAAAGACAGCAGGCTGACGCCGTCAGTGTGTGTTCACATGCTT
The DNA here is from genome assembly GCF_020382885.2 of Scatophagus argus. NCBI lineage: Eukaryota > Metazoa > Chordata > Actinopteri > Scatophagidae > Scatophagus > Scatophagus argus. The sequence goes on from NC_058502.1 coordinate 2,240,738, forward strand.
GTGTACTTTGGTTGGTCAGTGTAAATGTGTGCGTGGATGAGGTTAGCGATGAGCTCAGAGGTGGAGTGCGGCCAGCAGCCCAGCGGCAGACAGCTGGCTGCACGTTCCAGTCCTGAGGTCCAGCTCCTGTAGGTCCATACATATGTCCATGTACTGTTAGCAGCAGACCCTATTTTAAGTCAAGCACTTTGATCCCAGGTGGCTGATGAACACTTCCAACACTTTAAATAATCATCCTTCACATTTGTGTGTGCAAATCAACTTTCTGCTGCTCAAAGCTGTAAATCAATTGAAATAAATAAAATAAAATACATGGAAGCTTTAAAATTTGCTCTTTGGAATAAAGGAAGTGCAGGGTGGTTTGCATCAGCAGTGCTGACCTTCATGGATGAATAAAGAATCGTCCTGAAACATCAAAAAAAGAAAAATATCAAAAGTAGCGGCAATGAATTTCATTGACAGCTGGAAAAAAATTCAAAGAAAAAGACAAAAAAAGAAAAAAAAACTGACCTAAATCTCACTTGTGACTGTCAAAATAAACACACTGCCTGGGAATCAGTGAAGAAACCCTCATATCAATACAAAATTAAACTGATTGAGATGATGTTCAGAAACTGCTTTGTCCTCTGTTGATACTTTGATCAAGCACACCTCTTAAAATCCTGAACCTTCCCTCTTTAAAGTCATAAAACACCTCTGATGTGTCTGAGACTGACATTTCTTTCTTTTCAAAGTCTTATTTTTATTTGTTTTGTTTATTATATAATCTGTTTGGAAGCTCAAAATGATTCTAAGCTGTATTAATAGCAACACCTCTATGAATAACACCACCAACATGCATGCAATATGACTCTCATCAAGACAGAAGAGGAGTGTTTGCGCCTGCACAAAGTCACAACCCATTCGCAGTGAGGATCTTTTTAATTTTCTTCTCTGAATCGAATCTGAGTGCTCTTTTGCAACTGTGTCACTCTTTTCATCAGGATTCTATAAAGATCCAGGTCAGCTCACAGCTTGCTCTGTTCTGTCTGAAAGTTGATACTCTACAACATCAGTCTCACCGCTGGCTACTGAGTTCGCCTCCAACTATGAAGAAGACAAAAATATGGGCTGAAGTGCGAGAAGTAAATCACATGGCAGCCGTTTTGTGTCAAAGCCAAAGTACCTGACGATGTTCAGTAATTTGTGGATGGCTGCTGAAGTTGTCAGTGCTTTAAATCCTGCGCAAATCTGCTAAGGCTGCAGCGGTAAGCGAGTCACGCTGTGACAGCTATGGCTGCCGTGACACTCGTGATCACAAGCTAATCCTGCACTGAATTTGTCCAAGACACTTTCATACTGCAGGATGAGCAGAAGCACTGAAAGCACAAGGAGCTCAAACAAGAGAGTTTAAACACCTGAGAGAGAAATTCGAATGAGACTGAGATTGTATGGATGAAAGTTTCTAAGAGTTTCTAAAATAATAATAATAAAGCATGAGAATAATTTTTAAGTAAATGATTATAGAGATATATTATGTATCATTCTCAGATGTTTCCAATAGTGTTCAAACTCAGTGAAACACAAAGCAAACAAACAAAAAAATACGTCATCCACTGTTTGTGGAATCACAAGGAATCATCGTATATGACTTCACTCCGAAAGAGAAGCCTTCCTGGTGAAATCGTCCTGGCTCAGCACGAACGAGCAGTGGTGTGACTGCAGGTTATCTTCTCCACTGTTCTGTAAGTCTGTGTGGTTTACCTCAGCTGATGGCTTAAAAGGCATCTAATGTCGACACACCGTCTGCCCTTCAGAGCTGTGGTTTGGTAACTGAATATGACTGCAGTCACATAGCAAAGTATCAGCCTTCCACACACACACACACACACACACACACCTTACACCTTACATGAGGAAATGTGTTTAGGTTGATTATATATGCTCCTCTGCCGCCACCTAAGCCCAGATTCACTACAGCGTGTCATCAGAAAGAAATAAAAATCCTACCTAATATCCCTAATAGCGCCAGTCAAATAATAAAGCTGCTTTGGGCTGTTCATGGTCATGCATATGTAAATTCTATGGAAATTTCATGATTACCATACAAGCAAGGCTGGCAAATCACCAGGCAAATGATTTTGTTTCTGAGTATCACAAAAATTAGTATTAAGTCTGTCAAACAACACACAGATTTTGATTGTCTTCCTTTTTGGATGAAATGCTTTCATGGCTTTCATGTTTTATGCACTTTTTTTATCCACAAATGCAAAAAAAATTCCCTGTAGGCTCAATAAATAAGCGAATGTGTGGTCTTATCACTTTTGGTGAATCTGCAACTAAAAAGCTGCTGGTTCTCCCGTGTATAGCAGTGATGAAGACAAGCCGAGGCTTCGATTTGGTAGAATAAAGCAGTCTGGGATGCAGTCATTTTCATGTCCTTGTTTTCCACCACAGACTCTAATAAACAACTTGTTTTTCTTTGGAAACCAAACCCTGCTATTGGTGCTTTGCTTTCAATCTCAAATGTACCTCTTAGCTGGCTCGCCACAGCACACACACACACACAACCAAAGAGGGAGAACACACACGTCAGTGGTCAGTGACAAGTGTTCCTGTAGTTCTGGCTCAGTCGTGCTGCGTCAAATGTACCATCAAGTAAGTCCCAGATGACTGAGATAATGATGTCCATGACAAATACACTGTCAGCAGGAGTGCAGTTAGTTTGTGTTCAAAACTCCATCATTCTTGGAAAATCTTGTTGTTTTTCTTACCTCACATCATCTCATTTCATTTCATCAGAAAAAAAAAAAAATGATGACAGACGTTTGCTGGACAAGCAAACAGACAGAGCCTGCTTCCAGGTAAGACCGAACACGCAGTCTCCTCTTACCAGCCGCTCCCGGCGTCTTTTCACCTCCCTCTCCATCCGCCTGAGGAAGAGAGTCGCCCAACGTTTACAACAAAACGCCGGTGGATCCCAAAGGAGGCCACAAGTTTCTGATAAATGACGAGCTGCAAAGAAGAAAGCTGCTTATCTGTGTACCTTCACTACATTCACTTCCTGTCTGTGTGTGTCGTTTCTTACTCTCCTCTCAGAAAGTCAGAGTTCAGATAATCAGATTTTATGAGTTTTATGAGTGCTTAAAGTAAAAGTAAAGATACCTGAAACAGACATGATCAGAAACGCAGCCTCGCCGTTAATCAGCGTTTAGTGGCTGGAAGTTGACCTTGATGCCCCAATCCACACTTTTTCTGAAGCATTTCTACACCACATTAGACATCGATGAATATTTCTTTGGAGATACCTTTGAGCAAGACATTTAACCCCCAGCAGCTCCCGTGACACCTCTAAGAGGCAGTTTAGAGTGAACAACAGCGTTAAAGTAGCAATTTTCTTTGAGGTTAGTACATAATAATGACTTCATGACCTCATTCACATCATTAACAAAGGCAGAAAATCATTGGGGGCTGAGATGATTTAATTAGCACGTTTTAAATCTGCTGGTCAGGTCGAGATAATTTTAGCACTCAAATGGTGAAATGGCTTTCATTTGGCTTAGAAAGTGAATATGAGTCCTGACACACAGGAAACAGTTCATTTTACTGGCAGAATACTCAAGTGTCAGATGAAGTGGCACCTTCCCTGGTTGCGTACAGACGTAAAAAAAAAAAAAAAAAAAGAAAGAAGAAAAGTCCTGCAAAGACATTATTTCAGGAAGCTTCAAAAAGACAGGATGAAAGTTTACGCCAGATGGGACACACAAGGAAGGAGAGACTGTTGGACCAATTTGTCTTTATATCCCTGAAGTGTCGGTAAAATAGACCACAGTGAAAGACTCTCGCTCTCTACGCTGTCATTATCCTCCCTGAAAGCCAGGACAGAAGCTCTCAGTGTGGCCTCCTCACTACAGTTCTCCACTCTCTCCACTTCCACTCCTCCTCCTCCTCCTCCTCCTCTTCCTCCTCCTCCTCCTCCTCCTCTCTGCGGATGCATGCACAGATGCACAGATGGGCTTTTTTGGCTGTAAGTTTGAGGACTGTGACTGTGGGTGACATATATAGACACATTCACACCGAAGCTGTTTGCTGCCTGGTACAACTAAAAAGAGAATACAAAACTGTACGAAATAAGTTGGACTTGAGTTACAGGATGTGATGCCTCAACAAGACGGCTGCAAATGTGGACTGCAATCTGTTCGGATGAAAACAAAATGTGCTTGGGTGCATTACAGCAACGGTACTTTCAGACCCTGATCCAGTAGAGGTAGTAGTACTACAATGTAAAAATCATTACAAAAGTGAGATATTAAAAATGTATGAATAAATAGACCACAACATATGTGCACATATAAGAAATGGAACTGTGCAGAATGCTCCTTATGAGATGTTGTATTATTTGGTTCTTTTTCCCTTCAACATTACCATAAAACCAATAATCTCCAAGCATACTGAGCCTTAAATTGTATTTACATACAGTACTTGAGTAACTGTACTAAGGTACTTTTCATCACTGTTGCAATCACAGGCAGCCTTTCATTCTCATTTGCATTTGTAATGAACAACGTCACATATCTCATCATACAAGTGGCACTTTATAACTTATTTTGGGTTGTAATTAATGGTAACTGAAGAAATCTGAAAAAACCTTATTTATTCATGAGATTAACAATTTTTGTTGGTGTTAATGAGTAAAACATTTTCTTTGTTTTAATTTAATGAAAAAATCAGGAGTTAAAAATCACCGCTGACAGACACAGGCAGTACTGCCAGTACACAGCAATACTGATTACTGATGATACTGCTGTCAATCACTAACAAAGAAGAAAAAAGACAGAAGAAAAATCAGCAGATTATGTTTGAGCAAAGTGCATCTCCAATGAGACTACAGTACCTGCTGTAACTAACTAAACACAACTCTGATTACAGAGTAAATATGCAAACCACAGCACTGACAAAAGCCAAGCACCTTTCCTCCAGGGTTTATATAAGCTCATGTGCACGTACCTCATCAACAATGGATGACACCCTTTGAATTAACTATACGTTTTACTCAGTGATGAGATTTGAATTATATATGAGGTTTTTTTTACTGACATCAATTGAATGTGGCAAACATGATGTGTAATATTAAGTGTGGTGCAGTGAAGTGTGTGACGTCTTTGTCAAAGAGCGTGAGAGAGTTTGCTTAGCAAATAGAGCAGAAACTAAAACAATTATTTTGCTCCCTGGCTCTGCTCTCCATGATCTAATTAACAAAATCTTTATGTTCTATACTATTTGGCACTTGTCATTTCCTATTGGTGTCTCTATCTTGTAATGGTTAACTAACACATGTGCTGCAGTCTATGTCCTGGAGGCTAGTGTAAGGGCTCTTTTCCTGGAAATCAACCCCATAAACTACCAGATTGGACCCACTGAAACCGCTGTGGCTGTTATGTGAAACAGTGATGGTCACACTCATTTCCTGTCATTAAAATGTGTCTTCACATCTAATTTCACAGCACATTGATGAGAAAATAGCTCTGACATCTTCATTAAATGTGATAGTTTCTTTTTCAGGGCTTTTTGCCTTTTATTGATATAGAACAGTAGAAGATTTGACAGGAAAAGGGGGGCAGGGAGAGGGGATGACACACAGCAAATGAGCCACAGGCGGGAGTTGAACCCGTGGCCACTGCCTCAGTACATGGGGTCGCATGCTCTACCAACAGGGCTGCAGGAGCACCCAAAAATGAAGGCGGACTTCAAATTATGAAACCAAATTAAGGCATAGCTACTAAGATGGATTTGTCGGTTGTTTGTAAAAACTATATTAAAATTTGGTAGATTCTCAACAGCTCAGTGAGGGAGACACGGAGAGCAGCAGTGGTCGAGTGAGCCGCAGAGCGACTGAACAGAGAACGAAGTCACAGAGTCAAGAGGTGAATCAGAGAAACAGCCCAGCTCTTTGTGTGTGTGCTTGTGTGTGCGTGTGTGAGTGTGTGTGTGTGTGTGTGTACGTATGTGCGTGTGGAGCTGATGTTAGGTTCGAGAAAGCCCTCTAAGGCTTCATCAACTCAGAGGATTTTTTGTTAGGTTCTAGAAGGTCTTGGGAAAATAGCATTTTGATAATAAAACATATGTTCCTCATATATAATAAGAATAGTAATAAAAATCACTGACCTTTCTTTTGAATACATAATAATAATAATTTTACTTTGTTCCAGTAACACACAGGCTCACCTGCTCACCTCTTTTTCCCTCAAACTGTGACTGATAATATTTGAGAGCAGATTTTATACACTTTGCATGCATCAGCAGCTTTGCTGGCCCATTATTCATCATTACATCATTCATGTGAAGTGTCCTTTTCTCGGAAAGCATAACACACCTACATTCACCCGAACAATAAAGCTCCATTTACTGGTCCCCAGGAAAGCAGGAGGTTGGTATCAAGCTAATGGCAGTCTTCTGCATATTAGGTGTCCAGGTGTGTGTGTGTGTGTGTGTGTGTGTGTGTGAGCATGCATGCACAGGTGTTCATGCAGATATGTCTGTATTTGTGTGTATGTGACTGTGTGTATATTACTACAGAGACACGCTGTCACCTTCCGGAGCCCAGGTGGCCTGGGTCACATGAGTGGCCGTATGCAGGCGAGCTGGTGTAGAGCGTCCATCTGGTCTCTTTATACACAGTGTGTGCATGTGTGTGTGTGTGTGTGTGTGTGTGTGTGTGTGTGTGTAAGTAAAAGTGACCTTGCTTGCATTCCAGGGCAGTGCTCAGAAGCTGTAACATAGCAGGCTTTCATTTTGACGAGGTGTCTGTTCGAAAGTTTAATTATGCAAGAACAGACTGATCACAGCCAATAGTCTGTCAGTCTAACAAGCAGTTTGTCAGGCTTCTTCTGTTCCATCTGCCCATCCATGGATGTAATGATTCAGATTAGGTTGTTGAGAGATGTGGTGAGATATTTGAAAGTTTGTGGCTGACTGACTCTGTTAACACAGGACAAAGAACATCAATGTCAAAACTTGTGCAGAAGGTTTAGCAAAAGTTAGCAGTCAGACTGCACTTCTCTCATGTACACTGTCATTAGTTTTAGAGATGAGGATTATCCCACGCTGCAGTATGTTTATTATATTTGTGCCAAATTTCAAACTGTGAATATAATTTTATATCTGATGTGTGAAATGGCCCTTCGGTGAAGTTTAGGCACACAGCGACTTGGTTTAGTTCAAGAAAAGATCACTGACTTTTGGCTTCATCAAGCGGAAACTCACTGTGTCCATTTCAAAGGCTCGTGGTGAGCGTCTTGGTTTTTTTGAAGTGACCATAATTGTACGTGAGTGTGAACCTGGTGAGGATACTGATGTGACCTGAATGACAATCCAAGGAGCTTCAGCAGCGACCTGTCAGTCATAAGGTAGCCACACCTGAAAGTGCTTTATTGGCCTTTTGACTCTTTATGGGACCATAATTTACAAAATGAACATCAGCTGCAGTGAATAAGACTTGAAATTGAACGACTTGGAAACTGATTATTGAGGTAATAAATCAAGTGACTCAAGTCGGGTCATTTACTCTGGCCTCACTTGTCGGACCTGAATTCTCAGTATTTATTGCAAAATTACATAAAGCCAATTGGTTTTGCACATGAAGTGAACCCCCGGTCTCCTGATCTGCACGCCCCTTTGGACTTTCTCATTCTGTATGTTGAGCTGTGCAGTTGCTCACACTAACATGGATGGCTTCATACTGTGCTCAGCTTAAAGCCCAGTGAGTCTCATACAGATGGTAAAGGGTCCCTTCTGTGCTGTGGGCTGTGACAAAACAGCAGTACTTGACACTTGGGGAATGAGGCTGAGCTCTATGTTTATACTGTTTGTGTGTGTGTGTGTGTGTGTGTGTGTGTTGTGTCCTCATTTGAAAATATTCCTTCTTCTTTCACTGCATTCATCCATCAGTTTATATCAATGTCTATCTCGCCCTAAAGCGATTCTCCCCAGAAATCCTTCATTTGTCAAACTCACGAGTGTCAGTCTCTCTCTCTCTATTTGTGCCTCTTCCTCTCTTCCTGCAGTTTTGTGTTTATTATTCATTTCAAATATAACTTCTCATTCTCACAATGACAATAAAATCAGGGATGTTTCCAAATATAACAGTGCTCTACTACAGGTGCTGCTACAACAGCTAGAGCAGGAACTCACACTGTATGAGCACAAAACAGCAGCAAAATGTATATTTGTAGTCTGTAGCCAATCTGATTGACTTGACAACAATCCCGCTAACAAGCTAAATGTGCATGTTTGCAAACTTGGCCAAACTGAACTGTTTGTATGGCAGGAAGCCAGTACTCTTACGCAACAACTGAACTTAGCACAGCCAGGCCCCATCATTTATTATTCTGATTAGGGAAGTCAGAGATCAACATTGCTTTACCTCCAACATGTCAGATTCTCTAACAGACCTTTTGCTGAAAAGCTAGTAGGCCTATAAAAGCATAAAATATGTATAATTACATCTGAAAATGTGACTCTTGCTCTGAAATACCCCACTAGCCCAATTTCCCTGAGGTTACCCTGTTCATAAGTCTGTGAATTTTGTAAATTCTCTCTCTAAAATGGTTCATAATCATTTCAGGCAGCCTTGGATTAATTCTCGCTAAGATAAGGTGCAGGTGCGATACAGGGCAGGCGGGGCAGGGACGCACCGGTGAGTCTGTTTGCCTTGGGGGGAATCACTCCATGTTTTGCGTTGTTTATCATTGATTTCTCTGGATGGCTTGTTCAAAAAAGGAAAAAAAGGAATCAAATTATTGGTAAAATAAATTGTGGGGTGGCTGTGACTATGGGAAGTCTATGACAGACTGAGCATCATTAGCATTTGGCTGACAAGGACAGTATGGATTAGGGGTGGCCCTCGCTGCCTGGAAGTGCTGATGTGAGGTATCAAGACCACCATCCTGCTGATTAACACATGAACATGGGGGGATGTTTGCATGTGCTTTTACACACACACACACAAAAGCCAAGTACTACACAGACAAACACACACACACACACACACACACACATTTATTCCAACAAGTCCTCATACCTTCACAGTAAATTATTTTCCAAAAACATTGTATGAGCCCTTTCTGATCTGGCACCTCTACAGGCAGTCATTATTTCTGTTGCTAGCTTAGCATTCAAATCAGCATTGTCTAAACACTCTCATTCTGGTGCTTCTCAGAGAAAGACATCCGTTTTTGTCACTCTCTTCAGTCTCTCTCCCTCCTCCCAGAGAGTCTTGATGCCGAAACACTACTGCTGTTCTGAATCTACATATGAATAAACTACTGACCACAGGTTTACATCGTAAAACTAAAATCATGCAGATGATTGGTGGGTAAGTGAACTCAAATCTCCAGGGTTGGCATGCTTTCTGCTTTCTTTTTTTTTCCCCCTACAACATCACAATATCATGCCACTTCTTTCACAGCTACTGACAGAAACACAGCTACGACTCTGGAAAGGTCAGTAATTATTTGCATGATGAGTTCACTTCAGTAGTTGTAAGCATTTAAAACAAAATGACTAATGCTGTCATTTCTCTGGTGAAGACAGTTTCCCTCCACAGACCATTCCAGATGTCTGTGTTTCTGTCTTCTCTCTGTTGTGTGGACAGAGGGAAGACTTGTTCTCGCTCTCTTTTTCTTTTCTTTATTTCCATCTCTTTCCCTGATTACATGTGTTTCTCTGCAGGTCTACGCTGGCCAATTACTGCCACAGCTCCTCTGCCGGCTGGCCTGTCTTTGGCTGCTCGCTTACAGCCGAAGGCCCCTGTGGCAGCACCACCGGCAATTACACCTCAGGAGAGGGAAACACACACACGTGCATACACACACACACAAACGCACACAGTCACTTCAGGCTTCACTGACAGATTGTCTAATTGCATCTCAAGAAGTGGCCATTAAAGTGGAAAAATTCTGGTGCCGTCAAAGCTGTTTGTTAATGCGTGTGAACATGTGCACGCCTTTGTGTCTGCGTCCACATGCACAAGGCCTCCGGCAAGTTGGTACCATCAGGGAATCAAGCTGTGAAGTCAGTCAGAGGTTTGTGAATGTGGAATTACCATCTTCCACCGAATGACTGGACCGAATGACATAAAGTGTCATACTGACTTTCAGGCTGACTCAGAGTCCAGGTCCTTCTTTGTCCGACGACATCCCAGTCGGCCTCAGCTGTTTTGTGTTTGTAAAAACACAAATGACTGTAGCAGATGAGAGCAACAACTGGTGCACACGATAAAGATCACCAGAACCAGCATCAACATGTTAACAGTTTCATTGTGAGTTAGCATGCTGACTTTAGCATTTGGCTCAAGTTCGAGTCCCAGTCTGGGCCCTTCTGTGTGGGTTTTCTCCGGATGGATGAAATGGATGGACCATTGTGCTCTGCCAGGGTTAACAGAAACAATTCTGTGGAAACCTTATCTCCTCCAGTGGGAGATGGATAGATACATGAAGAAAATCAAGAGGAAAAAAGAGATTAAAACAAATAGTATAAAAGGAGAGAATAAAGGATCAAAAGCCACGAGGAAAAGTGTTTTTTTCTTGATGCCCATTGTTTGTTGGTCACACGTTTCAAATTTAAGTGTAATTAAATATGCAGCACAGTCATGCCATTAAAATAATATGTTGCCTGCTTGTGATTAAAACTTAAGCTTGAAGCAATTTCATGCTAATCTCGCTTTATTTATTTATTTATTTTTCACATGAATCCTAAATTTTAATGTAGTACAATTAACCTGGTTTCCAAAGGAAAACCAAACAGAGGTAGTCAGGATGGTTTATTAAGGGTGGAACTCAAAGTGAAATGTTGTGGTAAATGATTTTTTATACCACGTCGATGCAGGCACAGATGATTTGTGCTGGTGTTTGATACTTAGCCACTTAGCCACCGTGTTAACTTTCTGTTGTGTCATGTTAGGGTTAGGGTTAGGGTTAGGGTTAGTCTCTAGGGTTAAAGTCCACTCTTGAGCTGTTAGACTACGTTGTGCCTTTCGATCTGATAATAAAAACGTTTCACGCTAGTCTCGCTCCTGCCTCCGTGCTAAAGACTCACAACGCTGTCAAAACTAAAAATTCTGGAAGTGGCAGAATGATGCAAACATACACGTCTGTGTACATGCACACACACACACACACACACTAAATGTCTCCAGCACACAGCCTCAAGCCACAGCTGAAATGTCACAGAGAGGCACCCGTTAAGAGTGTTGCTGGCTGTACTTTTTCAGTCACTTTGGTCCTGCCCATTTCAGCTCTATCCAAGCAGCCAAGCGACTGCTCAAGGGAAAGAGCAGCAGAGCTTGTTGTGAGTGTTGCTGCACTGTCTTTGTCATCCTTTAAAGAGGAAAAAAAATGGGTATTTTTCTGCCTTTTTGTCTTTCTTTTATGTCAGTTGCTTTTGGATTTAGTCAGCCAGGCTGAATTCTGATTTGTTCAACCAGAATTCTCCTCATGTCGAAGACATTTAGCTTTCACTGCCAGTAAACATTGTTTTCATCCATGGATGAGTCAGAGACGAGCACATAAACCACCATCGTAGTCATATTTTTCTGGCTCGCTGGCAAGGTTTGGTTATATTTTACAGAAAATGAATTACTGCCCAAGTGGTTTACCACATGTAAACACTACATTGCTCACTTAGTTCTTTTCCCTTTTAGTCACTATTGGATTAAGAGGAAGAGGCTAAATCACTGAGCTTTCAGCAGCCTTAATTAAACTGTGACTAAATTTTACAATTAACCAATAGTTTTGGTTCGTTTTTTCGATTTTAAGGCCATCATCTATCATAATAAACATCATATATTAAAAATCTGAGCAGTTTGGTCCCTCTGTGAACTCCATCTTGAAGTTCATTTGTCAAAAGTCATTTTAATTGGTGCACTCCATCTTGTCCTTCGCGCTTGTAAAGACTAATCTATCACTATGGGCAGCTCTCCCTCTAAAAACTGCCAAATGAATAAAGTGCACACAGAGAATCACAGGAAAACCAGCTCGCAAAATAGTTTCTGAAATTACTTTTGTTTGTTTGCTTGTTGCATGTAGTATTTCTTTGCTGTAGTCCATGTGCAACAGACCCAGTATGAGGGGAGCCTAAATGTTTCCACTGAGTGTGTGTGTGCATGCGTGTGTGTGTGTAACCCGCTCTGCCTAATGGACGACAGTTTGAGGGTGAAAATTGAGATGTACTGTGGATGTCAAATGACACTGGTGGCCCTCTCCCGCTCTCTCTCCATCCCTTCCTCTCGCTCACAAAGTCATCTGTCAGCAGCAAATCCCATCAGTTGTCACAGCGACCCCCTGACAACATCCAGGCTCCAAGGGACCTGCTTCACGCCAGGAATATTCATGCAGATCCAGACAAGCCAGCGGCAGACTCTAACAAACCACTCAATCAACCAGAACAAGAGTAAGACAGAAGAACACATCCTGCAACACTGTGGGGAGTATAAAGGCTGACTGATGTTTTTATCTTATCATATACATCTTATGGGGCGGCACGGTGGTGCAGTGGTTAGCACTGTCGCCTCATAGCAAGAGGGTTCCAGGTTCGAATCCCGGTCTGGGCCCTTCTATGTGGAGTTTGCATGTTCTCCCTGTGCCTGCGTGGGTTTTCTCCGGGTTCTCCGGCTTCCTCCCACAATACCAAAAACATGCACATTAGGTTCATTGGCTACTCTAAATTGCCCCTAGGTGTGAGTGTGAGAGTGTGTGGTTGTTTGTCTTTGTGTGTTGGCCCTGCGATTGACTGGCGACCAGTCCAGGGTGTACCCCGCCTCTCGCCCGTAGTCAGCTGGGATAGGCTCCAGCTCCCCCGCGACCCTCACGGATAAGCGGTATAGAAAATGGATGGATATACATCTTATGTCTTTGCTCTTCCTTAATCGTTCAAGGATTTGTTTGTGACACTCTGGTTATGGTCTTTCAATAAAGTAAAAAGAACTACAACGACAGAAAAAGCGAGCACTTGATTCAACAAAGGATTGAAGTCAATCTGGACTAAAAACAAACTGAACAGATGAGGGAATGAGACGCAGGTGGGGAGATGGGCGGAGAACGACAAAGGCAGATGATTGGCTGGGAACAGACCAACGATGTGGGTGGAGGGCAGGTTTGCAGTGAGAACAGAGCTGGAATCCCGGAGAGTGAAGGAAGGAGACCACACCCACACAAAGAGATGGAGAGGAGCTCTGGGAAACACAGGGGAAATTACTCGGCACAAACGTGACCATGACAAAGCCGAAATCCTTACCTTCTCCTGACGTTTCCACATAATCCCCATGTGGATGAAGTAAAAACAAACTGCTTTTTCCAGTCATTGCTTCCTGTCCAACCTGCATTTGCCCTTCAAATAGATTTCAGTAGTTTCTCTGTGTTTTTCGCCGTACTGCCTCCAACACATGTTTGTTGAAGGTCATGTCCCTAAAAGCTTTCAGTTCCCAACAGTCTGTTTTGCTGTCACATTTCTGATTCCATCTCTGTCTTGTTCTCCCATCTTCCTTTCTCTGTGGTGATGATAGGGTTTGCCAGCATGCTTCTAAAGTCTGCTCTCTTTAAGATTTTCATGGCTTTCATTCAGTGTATGCTGTGCCCGAATTGCTTTTTGGTGATCTTTATTCTTCTTCTCATGAATTCTTGCCATTCTCTCTATCTTCTGTTTGCTTGAAAGAGGGGTCACTTGTGGCATTCTAATTTAGAATTTTTTTTCAGTCTTAGTTATTAATGCGGCAGTAGCTCTGTAAAAGACATTTTAAATTCAGTTCGATGTTACTCTGTTTTTTCTTCTTTATGCCACATCCCCATCCTCAGAAAGCCAGCATGAAAGCCTCTGCAACCCCTCCTTAACCCATTTCTCTCACTCTCCCTATCAATTCACGCCCTCGCTGTGTGAGCAGAATGAAGGATTTGATGAATGAATATTTCCTCTTTATATATTCATGGCTATTTCCTGAAGTCTATTAGAAAGACATAACTTATTCAGGGGCGAGTTTTAATTGAAAGTTCATCCACCTCTGCATCGCGCTGTCCCTCTAGTCCCAGGAGTTTCGGCACACAAACTCAGGGGGAAAGCCCTGAAATAGAGGGAGCACTTTGTGGTCGACAGTAGGATCAACCCCATGCTTTTCCCCTAATTAAAGCATTACTCAGGAAGCTGATGCCAGATCATCTACTGGCAACAAGTCGGAAAAGGTGAACCCTTGAGGAAAATAGTTATAAGAGAGCAAATGAGTGCTTAGTTAGTAGGTGAGAGAGTTTAAGAAGTACCGCAAGAACCTCGGGGAAGGTTTGTGTACCGCAGTACAACTTTGTAGAGTCGAGAGCTGCAAAATTGGTCTTTTCTGAAATGAACCTGAAGCAAGGGAGAGCACAGGTGATAGCATGCTGGAAGGATTGCACACTAATGGCTCAGAGAGGAAGAGGCAAAGCTTTTCACATCATTGTGTTTGAACTGTTCAAGGATGTGTGTGAAATGTAAAAATAGACATTGTGGTAGCATGGACACCTGTGTCCACAGCCTCACCGCAGTGATTCTTCTTGGGCTGGGCGGGTTCCAGTCATCTGAGTTTGCTCTGAGTACAGGAACATCCTCACCAAAGCAAGTCAGCTTGCTTGAACCCAACCCATCGTCGGAAGCCTGATCACTTCAAAGAAAACAGTTTAGCTCAGCAAACAGTCCCTCCTGCCGTTCCTGATGGTGCTATCTGGAAGGCCATCCCTTTCAGTAACGGCCACATTCATCCTAACCGCTGATATCCCTCCTTTTGTTTGGCGGATTTGACAACATTAAGATTGTATCGGTCGCCTCGCCCCGCTCCCTGAAGACTGCCTTCATTATTCAGCAGTCAAAGCCAGACATTCTTTCAGTAATAGGCCCAAACAGCCGAGGGATTTAGCTGATCGTACCGTACACAGAAAACCTTCAATTTTTAGACTGCGTGGCTGACTAGACTTTCTGACTCATGCTTAAGTCTTTCAAAGGATTCATACATATTCTAATTGAGAGGACTGTTGATCTTTTTATCTGTTGTTTATTTTGTCTATTTGGAGGATAGACTGGGCCAGTGTTTGGGCTTTTAATCTGTGAGGCATACACTCCACACAGACAGCAATACAGTATTAGTAGGTGGTGATTGTGGGACAAGAATCAATATAAAACCAAAAGTGAATGTGGTGGTAAGAAAGAGCAGACATAACTGGAGAGAAAGATACAAGTAGAAGAAGCTAGAGTGTGACAACAAAAATATAAAGATGAAAAATAATGATTGCAGAGTATAATCTTCATCAAATCAATCAATCTGTTGTACTTAAGTCAGAACTGATGACGACATGCTCACCCACATTCATGGACACACAAGCACAACCCACAATGACACAACCCTGAGTGGCTGCCTGAGGGTCTGGCTTCAGAAAATGCCATCACAAATTGAGATCGCTAACAGTTTACGCCGCACTGACATTTTCCAGCTGGCCGCTCACAAAGGTCAGGCTCCCCACCTGAAGGCAAAGGCGGAGGGAGATGGTGGTGTAGCTGTGGTCACTACTGAGATTTGGCAGCCTCAACAGTCAACTAGCAGTGCATTATTAACTCTGAGTGTTGGGTGATCAGGAAGCGGCATTATGGGCTCAAAGTGAGGCCGTTGGCAGCTTCGCACTCTCTAAGTGCCAAAGGAAATAGGTGATGAGATCGTCACTGAAGCAAATGTTTGTCTGCTGCTTTTCATAAGAAATTCATAGACAAACTTTCTGCATCCCAATTAACTCTGTGTTTTTACACATAAAGCACATTCTCACTCAGATTTTGACGTGTAGAAGAAGCACAAAGAAAAATCATACAGATACAGATATTTTCTTAACCAGTATGTATGAGTAGCAAGCTGAAACAGCTTTCCTCCACAAGTTATCTTACAATAATGCACATCCTTGCCCAATGACAGTTGAGGATGGAGGATCATATCCATGATACAGAGCAATTCATGCTGCAGCCATGGATAAACTATTTAGACTACAATAATATCCTTTTCATACATACACCACATGGTACTTCATGTTTCACCAAGAAGATGTGCATGTAGTAGGCTCACAGGTGAACAGGGGCTGGTCTGTCACGGCTCAATGCTCATCTGGAACAATAATAGCTGGTGTGCTATGATTAAGTGTCATGGGTAATTTCTTTCCAACGTACTGTAGATGTTATCTTACTGAAGAAGATGGTCAAATGAGTGCATACGTGCAAGAGTGCATGTGCCGTGCTAACATGCTACCAAGCCGTGACGTGCAGACACACACACACACGCACATCTGCACCCGCCCACACGTTGTCACTGCTCTCCTGACAATAGACACACACACACACACACACACACACTGCTGATGGTTTATAGCGTTTGAAGGGCATCACCGGTGCCTCTGTCTCTCAAGTATCAAGTAGATAGCCGGGTAGCTAGAATGTCATCTATCTTGCTGACAGGGACAAGCCTCTGTGACAGCAACAGTCAGCCGAGCAGCACCGCGGCAAGGCTGTCTTCCTGTAACACTACCATCCCACTGATGGCACACAACAACAATCCATTACAAGGTGGAAATTGTAGCATGGTATATTGTATGGTTGTGAATGTAGCCCAGTACTTCATTCATAGGGTTTTAAAGCCTCATGCTGTCTTTCTTCTCTGTTTCCTGTCGCTTGGTTCTTTGTACTGTCTGATTGAGAGGCAGTGGCAAAAAGAGAAACTGCTGTGCCATACCTGTTTTATTCAAAGCACCTGTGAATGTACTGCTTTTATGTCTGTTTGGGTTCTCCAAGTGGTTTTTTCTCTTTTCATCCCCGTAGAAGAAAAATGGCCTCTGAGTTTGTTTTGCTGCAGAGATAAACTGCTGCTCCCACCATGTTTACTCTGCTTAGAGTTTTAACAGTTTTTCTGGCCTCTCTACATACAATCCAACTGAGTAAATATTAAATGTATGTAAATTCTGCTTAACGGGCAGGGTTGAATTTTTCAGGCTGTTCTGACATGTTTTAGGAAATACTGATAAAGAAAATGAGTTTTGATTTACACAGTAACTACAGTAAATCTGGCGATGTTGACTTAAATCAGCTTTATTTGTACACTACTCAAACTGTAGTTTGTAAACTTGTCTAAAGTAAACCTTGCGTTCAACAAGCTAGATAAAAGACTGAGGGCAACCTTTACTGACTCATTCTGACAGTCACAAGGTCAAATAAAGTCAGCAAACATCTTCTAGTGATGTTGGAAGTTTTGCCAAACACAAAGACATTTTTTGCATTTTGAATTTTGCATTTTGTAAACTGAAGTTATTCTTGTGCAGACTCTTATGGTAATCTGACTGAATGGTGAACAAACAAAAGACGGACTCGAGAAAAAGGCCTTTATATTTATGTAAAATGAGCATTTTAGTCCCAGTCTTGTTGTTGTTTACTTTATTCCAGTCTGTGTATGAACTGGTCATATTTGGATTTGAATGAGTTGAAATGAAGGCAATATAAGCACTAAGGACTAAAGGTTGGACTGATATTCTGTGTACGACTGCTGTGAACTTGCTGAAACATAAGAAAGATCTCAACTCTCTTGAGTAAAACACTTGCCCAGTGTTTTCCTGTTATCTCCGCTCTTTGTAGTTAGGGATCCTCTGAGAGACGCATACCACAGCAATAAGAGCCACGAACAAAAGCATTTAAAAAGTGTTTCATTTTTTAGCAACATTATGGGCTCTTTGGGATGTAGGAATATATGATGTTGTTCTTCGGATGATCACGTAAAGGAAAGCAAATGAGTCGACTCCCAAATCCCACCTGTGGGGCTTGAGCACCGATTTAGGGCTGGAAAAACGTTTAATGGTTCAAGAGTGTGCTGTTAAAGTTGGTATAGTGTGATAAAGCCTCTGTGTTTTACATGACGCAATTAGATGACATAAGCAAAACAACTTTAAAGCAGACAGTTGCACAGAAGATGATAATTAAATGGAGAAGACTGATAGAGAGGTCATTATAAATACTGTTCCAAAATTTCATATTGCCTCAACAGTATGCACCAGCTATGAAAGTGTGGTGGTTCACAGCTTTTCAGGGAAGCAGGGTGTCATGGAGGTGCTTATAATCAGCTTTCTCTCGCTCTCTCTGTCTGCACACTAAATCAGGTTCAGGATTACACTCTTTATGCTGACCCTCATGCTGATATGGCTGCTGTCCACCTGGCTCACCTGATGGAGTGGAGGCATTATGTTGGTATGTTTGAGCAAACGTAACAAAAGAATGTGTATGGGAACATTTTTGCAATAGGAATCTGGCAGCTGGTTGCACATGCAGAGATGACAGTGCCATAGAAGAGCCTTTTTACCCTGAGGCAAAAATATATTTTAAATAAATTACTTTCAAAGCTGTGGAGGTGATTTGAGATATATGATTGCAGTTATTATGTGTGTTTATTTTAAATGTGTGATTGTGTGACAGCTAGGATTTGGTTTTTGGCTGACAATCAAGGCAACCCCCACCTATCCATCTGGCAGCTACATCTGTACTCAGACTCAGTTACCGCACTGCTAGGCCTTATGTAAGAGGAAATGGTGAAGGAGAGATGGGGAAAGTGGAAAAAAGAGAAAAGCAGGAAGATGGATTGGAGAAACAAAACCAAGAGAGTAAAGATGTTAGGAAGTGAGTTGTGATCTCGTAAGGGCCGACAAATCCAGTTCCATCTGGCAGTAATCACTGAGCCAGCACCAGGACCATTTATCATTTCATCAGTTTGCCGTCAGAGAAAATAAAAATAGAAATCACAAATAAACATTCTCATCCTTCGGGAAATGGGTTTTACTTTGCTGTTGCATTTGCATTAATGAACTGACAGGCTGGCACTTTTCACCAAATGCTCAGATACTTCCACAAGACTGAGCAAACATTGCCAACGATGTTCACTTTTGATTTATTCACAGAGGCGTTCATTTCAGTCAGTGCGACTGAGCTGCGAACAGCAATATTGGCACAAAAAAAAAAGAAAAAAGAAAAACAATTTCTTTGTGATAATTGCATTTCATTATTCTGTGGGCTTTTCTCAGGAGAGAAGGGGACAAGAGTGGTGACAAATGTATTTGCCTGAGTAGCTGGAAAATCAACATTTTAGCGACACTTAGGACTTTACCTACAGCCACTATCAAGTCAGTCTGCCCCCAGAGGTCTAAGCATACATAAAGAGGAAGCCATTTGTTCTGCTTTTCAGTATGAATTGTAATCTACATTCATCTCTCAAGGGAAACGAAAGGCAAAAGGAGGCGAGGGGTTGCGGGGGGAAGACAGTGTGTCTAAGATAAAGCAAACATTCCATGCTGTTAAATAAAAGAATGAGCAAGGGAGGCCGGGATTTCCTAAACGCAGTGAACACAAGCCACTGCCAATCACAAAAGTACATTAAGTCACTGCACAGGCCATTTGGGATTACATAACAGGGGCTTCCCATCCCTGGTTAGGAGCTTGTTTCTGTCATAGTTCATCTCATCCAGGAAGTAAAAGGAACCGACAGAGGTCCACGTCTTTGTTTTAAATTCAACTCTGCTGGTACATGACGTGCTCCTTTGTACTTATGTTTTTGGGGATTCACGAGCATGTTTGTGGGTAGGTGAGTATATGGACATTTTAAAGGAAAACTTCACAGAAAAGCTACATGCCTGAAAACGGTAACGATGGATACCACTTATGAATTAGCCTCAATATAATTCCCCATTCTTAATCATGCCTACTGAGTCAACAGCAGTCAGTGCTAAAAACACCAGTGCTATGAGAGATACTGAACAAATCTCAGATGTGGGCAGCAATTCAGACATATGGAAACATGCCAACAATGACTCTGTCCAGAGAAACTTCTCATGCCACACCTACAGAATAATCCACTTCTCATATGTCATCCAAGCAAAATCATGTCTGTGTGAAAGGTGTGTGTGAGGAACATCATCAGTTATTGTTGGACAGTGTAGAGGAGGTGAAAAAGTTTCTGTGGTTTTGTCACGAAAATGGTTCCCCACTGAAATCCATCTGACTGCAGCTATCATCTTCAGCTACAAACTTTTTGAGCCACCTTTTAAGTTTAGAGGCGGTGAGTGTTTGATGCTTTTTGCTGTTGTTGTTTTGTTTCTTCTTCCTTTGAACCAGCGAGGTTTCAGCGTGGAGCTGTGCACTGAGCGGTCCCAGGGAGCGGCGGCAGCCTGGAGCGCCTCTCCTCAGTCAGTGACAAGCCTCGCCACAGCTGCACTGGCTGTGGAAAAGACCTGCACATTATTTACTTTGTTTCAGTATACTGGATTTCTCTTGCTGTAGTGAAAGTCAGATAAGATCACAGAAAAAGACTTGCAGGTTTTGAATGCAAACAAGTAAGAAAAGTCCTGGCAAGAGCAGAGAATTATGCTACATTATAATAACATTATGTATATCTGCAACCTGCCCAGTGAAGATCTTTAGCCCCAAAATGGGTGTCTAATTGAATGATTATGAACTGGAGGGCCCATGATAAAAAGTGAGCACACTTGGTCAGTCCTCTCTAGGAAAAAGAGACAAACATAACTGACACCATAACAAATGCACAGAGCCTTTCAAATTCAGCTTCTCTTGACATGATCCATGTGATTGCCTGTGGCACAGATGGGTTTAGAAATTATCTCTAGTTGCCACAGACTAAAATCCAAAGAAATGAAAATATAATTGATTTATGCAGGGAAAACCGGCATCTTTCCACAGTTATTCACCTCTCAGATTGGTCCCTCCAAAAATCACAGTGAATTGTGCTGAATGAAAAGCTTGATCTGATATGAGGCTGCATGATAAATGTTGTGGTGCTGCAGTGGCAGAGAATATTAGACAAAGCATGTGATGCAGAGAATACTGATTAGATACTACCGTGCAAAGAGGACAACAAAATAATTTAAGATGGTGCTGTTTTATTGCACGAAAAAGGCCAAAACTGACAGAAATCAATAGTTTCTCTTTCATCCTTAATGCTCAATAAAACCTCTACTGTACCGCTGAGCTAATGTCAATATGACTGTCTGAACATGTACTCTTTGCACTGCTAAACATATTTTAGTCTGACAGTAATTACGATTCAGTGCTATCAGACTGACTTGTATCAGAAGGTGAGGGGATCGAAAGGCTCCCAACACTCTGTAAAGCCACAGAAACAAGGCTGAGGGCTGATTTCAGGGATTTTAGGAGGGACTACATGGAAAATTCACGTCTGAAAAAGAAATCATCTTATGTTCTGCTGCAAATTTTCCAAACAAATAAAAAACATGAAGAGGGCAAAACTGTGAAGACTGTGTCACAGAAAAACACATCTGCAAAGACCTACACTCAAGTCACTCAAAATAAATTCTTTACCAGGTGTGGAGATGTCTGGATTTCAAAACTCGCTGTCTGGCTGGAATTCTCTAACGGTCAACAAAACTTCCTCCTTCTGCCAACTGGATCATCAACACAAAACCTGCTCGCATTTTCAGCCGCTCAGTGAGGATGACTAAAGACCGGCATCAAAGTCACTCAGCAGCAAAGGCTAACAGGGTTTATCCACGAGATGAAAACCTTCACTGTTTGCTGCTCATCTCTGCTTGCACCTGTGAACATATGGCATGATTAAAACTGCAGCTATCAGTGCTGAAGACCACTAACAAAGTTTCTCCAGAGAAACTAAACTGACATTAAAAGTCTAACTAACTAATAATAACTGCAGTAACCATTCATCCTCAGGGATATTCAGACATCATGATTAGCGTCTTTGTGCCATGTATGATTGAGTAAATTGTTACATATATACACAGAAATATACAAATAAATCAAACCGAAACTTGTATTTTATAGACTTATGTCCCAAAGGGCAAAGTCTTCACTATGGCAGCCATTCTAGTCTGATGTCCCAAAATGGAAGACCATGATACCAATGTAATCACTTCATCCCTTTAAGGAAACCACAAATTCAAGCTAGTAGGCTCCTATCTCCCCTCTCCCTTATCCGAGCATCAGCAGTGTGCATTATGTGGTTCCTTATGCATATTCTATGCACTACTGTAACTACTGTAATGTACACCTCTCAAGCTCAACCACAGAGTTATACCAAGGCCTAAGTGATTGCTGGAGTGTCACAAAGGCCCATTTAAAGCGTCCTTATGGTCTACAATGAGCTTTTTAATTGACCGTTTCCACTGTTTTACTGGTTGGTGGAGAACCGAGAACAGCCAAAAGTCCTGCAGGGTCTGTTTACCTCCCAACTTGGTGACTGCA
Source organism: Scatophagus argus (assembly GCF_020382885.2). NCBI lineage: Eukaryota > Metazoa > Chordata > Actinopteri > Scatophagidae > Scatophagus > Scatophagus argus. The sequence goes on from NC_058502.1 coordinate 2,263,028, forward strand.
CGTACTGCTTGAATCAGTATACATGAGATGCATAAACATCTTTCGAAATGGAGTCCCTTTAATGAGAGCGACTGAGAGGGAGAGAGCATAGAAAATGAAAGCTCTAACACTCGCTTGCATGTTCATATGGTTGTGCCTGCTGTCTATGATGGACCCCGAGAGACCACAGGCTTTTGGAATTTGCATTGCAAATAGGCCACATAGTTCACATATTTTTTCCAATATACAGTTTAATTTCTCCACAGTGGCTCTGCAAAGGAGGTGGCACGTGTCTGCTCAGAGCACCATGCTGAGGGCAGCGCCTATCAAATATAACCTTTATCCTGGCTGCTGCAGCCAGCACTCTGTGTGCAGGCGTGTTTTTGCATGTGTGTGTCTGTGTGTATAAACCTCAGCCATCTGTTAAAATGTAAAAGCAGAGAGAGGGGTGGATCTGCTTTGATTTCTACCTCATTTTCTATGGTATCCTGCACAGAAATCAAAAATTATTGAATAATATTCCAAAAATTCTTACTATTTAAGTGTCAGAATCAGCATGGAATATCAGCGGCAGCAACATGATCAAAATTCTGTTTCAAAAAACAGCTGTATTTGGCAGAGCTCTTGTTGCGTTTATCATTGTGTTTGTCTGGAAATAACCACCCTGGTGCTATCAGGTTGAGCGTAGCACGAATGGCGTCTGTGGAGACAGAGATAAGTCGGAGAGGAAAAGGAGAGGGGAGCTTCTAATTCTTTTTCTGGAGGACCCCTCTTCATGACCAGGAACAGGTCAAGTCCTCTCCACAATATTGTCATCAAGAGGCTCCCACTCCGGTCCATTTCAATCAATTGTATTATTTTGATAGAAATTGAATAACCTGATTAAATTTATAGTTTTAGTGATGGACAGCCGCACAACAAAAGCTCAATCCTCTCCAAATGTAATGCATGCAACAACCTCGAAAGTAAACATAAAATGATAAATGATACAAAGCATTCAACAATTGGCTTTTTGCATTTACTGCTGCAGTGTAGTGCAGAGCTTACAGCTAAAGGGCTTGATTTAAGACAAAGGCTTATGTGTATAGAATACAGACTTTAACAAGTAAATTCTAACATGTTAAAGTCTGTATTCTATACACATGACATGTTACGGCTACTGTCCTACTCCCGCATACTTGCATGGAGTTACAGAATACAGTACACAGAATTGAAGGTATCCCATGACTGCAAGAGGAAAAGCTAATTAGGATTTTTCTAATTTCTTGGCCCAGTGGCCAATGTCCCATGAATGTCCCATATTTCTCCCATAAAGCCATCTCACAGGCTAGTTATGGATGAGGACGGTTTGTTGGCATATCGTGACACTGCAGGGCCTTTTCAGTTGGACGTGACCTTGCGTTGAACAGGCTGGAAGCGGAAACTCTTGGGGTAAATTATTTCTGAACAAAGTGCTTTGGCAAACAATGGAGGAGTAATGGTGTGTTTCACAGAGACACGACGAGCGTCTCTTTCATTCACAGGGGTGAATGCACTGGGCGCCATTTAGGCCTCATAAAATTGACTTTTGGCTGCTGGCACAAGTCTGGCTCCTTCACTGGGGTGCGACCGAAGATATACTCATTTACTGTAAGCGTTAGATAATAATTAAATATACCTGTCATCGTTAAACATCTTAAAATACCGTTTTTTTTCCATTCAACAATGTTAGATTTTGTTTCATTTTAATGAATAACCCTGACGTCAAACCACTTTTGTTATTGATTCAAACTCAGGTTTTGCTCAGGTTTTGGTTTGAGCTGGAAGGCAAATATTCTGTTTCTTACCAGATCTATGACATAACTGGGATAATTCTTTATATGCTAAGTTGATGTAGTGGCCGTGGGAATTTATAAACAAGAGAAAAAGGGAAGGTAGAGTAGAAAAGAGAGGGAGAGGAAAGAGAGCAGCACAGATGCCAAGGTTTTCCAGTTCAGTGCACTGAAACACGAGCCAACACCACAATTACGATGTCCGGGGAGATTGTTAAATAAGACATTTATCAGAGAAAACACTGTTGCCCGTATCCTTTCAGAAACCTGCAAACTTTAATAAGATTCCATTTTTATTGCATCTTTTATTGCATCTCTGTGCTGGAAACGGCTCCAATGAAAAAATAAAGCCGGTGTCTCTGTTCTGAGTGAACATTGTGTGTTTGTGCATGCAGATGTTTTCACGTGACCACGTAACCCTATATGCACTCTGGCCCTGCGGAAATCAATTCCACATCCGTGCACTACCTTGAATCGACCTTGTGCTGTTAGAGCTCATAGAAGGGTGTGAGAATGCACAAAAAAGCAAAAAACAAAAACAAAAACATGAACATTAATTATATTTGTTCATTTGCCTCATCTAAGGAGAAAGAAGTCTTTATTTGAAATGAGCTCAGCAGGGTCAGTGCACTTCATTTCTCCATTCTCATTTTAAATTGCTGTTGTTGTGTTAATGCATATTTCTGTAGTACTAATTCCACCACTACAACAGCAGTCATACACTTTATGGACAAAAGTATTGGGACATCTTACAGTACACCGAGAGGGACTGTAATGACATTTCATTCTAAATACACAGACAGCTTTGCAGCTTTAACCCCTGAAAACCAGTCCCATACCACACCTGGATGCAAGAATAAAGAGGTGTGTCCCAGTGGTTCAGTGTCAAGCTCAACGTGGAACATCAATTATTGGACACTTTGCCAGTATTTGATAACCTTAAATTGAGATTTTACAGCATGTAGCTTATTAGTTTTACTTAATATTCCTTCCTTTTCGTGCAAAATCACTGAAAAACTTTAAGATGTGAGCAAAATCAACAACTACCAGGCCAAAGGCTGTTTCCATGGATACGGGTTTAAACACAGGACCTATAACATGGCTCTGCCAGGATTACCTTGGCAACTGCTGGACTGATCCTCATGCATCCCAACATCCTCAATCACAAAAAAACAAAAGTCCTCAGACTGACTGCTGCAGGGATGACATTTGTAGGTTTTAGCTCTTGTTAGCTCAAGCAGTTAGAAAAATGGATTTGATATGGATTTGATGTTTATGTGGTTAAGTTGTCAGACAATCTGGATCCTATCGACGCTCTATTTCTTTTCACCTCTCGCTGTCCCTGGGAGCTACAGTTGTAGGATGGACAAAACCCATCTGTGAGAAGAGACACAGATGAGAGATCTTTCTCTCTTTTTTCTCTCTCCCGCTATCTCTTTACTCTTCATTTCAGTACATGTCATAGGAGCATCCTGTCGCAGTGGGAATTCACCATCTGGCATTTTTGAGAGTCTATTAAACATAATTTTAAAAAACAGTCTCACAAATCACCATTGCACAGGATGTCATGTTGCATTTGTTAACCTACTTCATGTTAGTCTCTCTCACTGTTATCACCATTTCACTGATTTACTACATCTCATGCCACAGCTTCGTGTTTGAAACAGTGAGAGGATAAAGATGATCCCAAAAGAAGTTTCTGACGTCTTCCAAAATGGCAGCTGGAGTGAAAGCTGGAGGGCAGGAGATGGAAAACATCTTCTAAACATATAATTGATTGCTTATCTAACGGTGAAGCATTGGCTCTTCTTGGAGGTAATGGTTCTATCCATTAGCTCCCAGTCAAGCTGCCTCTTGCCTCTGCAGTGTAGAGAGTAATGGCCTGTGTGTTTGTGTTTCTGTTTGTTGGGCATGTGACTCGACAAGTGTATGTATTTATTAATCTGTGTGTTCATGTGTGTGCTTGTGCACGTTCTGTGTGTTGTTTATGGTATATTTCCCTTTGCTTCATCACTTCATCACATGTCCAACACATAAGAAAAGACCTGAAGAGCGTGTATGCCTGAAGGCATGTCTCTGCCAGGTGTGTCTGGAGGTAAACTGAAGCCCCTACTGGATGTTTGAGAGGACTGAGGAGTCAGCATGAGAGCAGTTAATGTGCACGTAATGTGCACCAGAAATATCAGATTTATGGGTTCAGTAATATGCCAAATGAAAAATATATAATGTGCTTTTTAAAAATATTCTTATCACAACATTTTGCCTTTTAGATCAAACATCTTGTGCACTGATAGGTTCTGTGATCATTTTCAAATGCATGCAAAACATTTAACATTTTTAAACGCCATTAGTCACAATAAACTCAGGGTTTGCATTTGCATTCACAAACTTTGTAAAATGATTAGCTGTGATGTCAGGGATATCTGAGTTGTAACAAATGTACTACAAGTGTGATATTAATGTCAAATACAGTGGGAGGAAAGGGCTAACACTGGCTTGGAGAGAAACAATCAAAATTGCAATTGGAAGTGCTTTGTTTGCAAGTGAAATTATTAATTCATGTTTTCTGATGTGGACACATAAACAAATTGGATAGAAAATATACGGACAACAGAATGGCTCTTCCAAAACATTCAGCTAGCAGGACCTGAAAGCCCGCTGGTGTGATCCATTGACAGTATTTTTCGATCGTTCATACAGTATCTGGCAGCCTGTGTGCGATATGATGCTGAATTTGCAGCGTAGACACCATGATCATCAGTTATTGTCTTCTAAGTACCCGAGCAGACTCACACACACACATAAACACCCTCTTCCCCATTGATAAGCGTCCCATGTACCAAACCAATATTTCTGAACGTGCATATGCCGCATAACTTTGTTGACGGCTAAGTAATTAAACTCATCCAAGCACAGGCTGCATATCAAATGGCGGTCTCTGCACAACACATGGTGCAGGCCTAAATTAAATGAATTAAAAGTGAATCTGTTTTGAGAGTAGTGCTCTCAAGCGAATCCACCGTGCACACTAGAGTTTTTTTGGAGCAGGATGCGTATGCAATATTAATATTGGCACACTGCACAGATGCATGCGCCTAAACACACGTACATACTCACACACACGCACAGACACACACACACACACACACCGAGAACTGAAAGTGAACACGATTCAGTGAGTCGCGTTAGCTGCCCACTGTGTGCTGCTTTGGCTGCCACACAGCCAAGCATACACAGATGTGTTAGTCAAGCATGAAGCAGAGCCACAGATGCGAAGCTCACCAGCAGATAACTTTTAAAGACGGCGTCAAAGTTAGCAGCAATGTGACAGGGGACCAAATCACTTTTTTATAAGCCCTAAAGCTGAGAACAAGTGTTTAAATGCTGACTTCATACTAAAATATACTCTGAATACTAAAGTGTTTTTTTAAACTGCACTCCAGACGGTCAGAAGTTCATTCACCTTATAAGTAAAGCTGGTACCTTCATCTAAATATTACAGACAAGAACTAAAATAATTGCCTCAGTATTAGAATGCCGTTTTTACATTAATGCATCAGTAATAAAAACTAATCTAATGTATAATTACTTTACACCCTTCAAATGGGCACTTATACAGCAATTAAACAAATGACAAATAAATCATCACGTAGTCCGCTTTGCGGTTTTGATTCAGGGTTCGGTTTTACGGCACGTTTACTGTATGGCTCAATCTCACCGCTTTCAGTGGCAAACAGACAAAATTAATCTTGTAGCTCAAAAATTCTGTTCTGTGTTTTTCATGGAGAAACAACTCCAAGCTAAAATGGAAGAGGTAACTGGACTTTCACTCATCAGGTGGACAAGAATTCCAATTCAGTGATAAAGTTGCATCTTCATGTTTGTTGAATGAGCAAACAAGCAACGTGACAAATTCCTGTGTGATGATACGCGGTGGGCTTGGCATCATCTTGTGATGCTCTGCCTCAAATGAACAAGGATTGGTTTTTCGTCAAGTTGTAAATATTTCATGTAATTAACTGATCTCAATACATGTGCAACACTGACTAAATGGCCTCGTGGGAAAACTGTGCAGACTCACGGGCACACCTCACCTCAGATTCACCTCAGTTCTCCAGTCAGCTGCGGTTCAGAATGATCTACTTAATTGGAGATGAAGAGTGAGCAGGAAAATGACCTGCAGGGGGAGCATCTGGCTGCTGGTCTCACGCTGTCCATCAGTGCCTCCCCAGCTGAAGAGTCCCCTACCTGACCCGGAGTGCTACAGAACCCGGAACAGAACTACAGGCTCAGATACGCAGCACCTGCTGCACAATACGTAACTGAGCATGCAGCGCCCACGGCTGGCTGTCAATTGTGCTTTGCTTCTGTTTATGTTTCATAGAAGCAGTAATGTTGACATTATATCTAATAAATTCTCAGCTGGAATCATATTTCATTATTTGGCAATATTCTTCTAACTTAATCTAGTTTCATCACAACACTGTCATTCCTCAAACCACAGTATATGAAGCCTTTCTGTTTTCTGACACAGCAATTAAAACTTTGGTACAGTACATCTGAACAGGAGCAAATCTGCTCTCTGGAGACAGAACTCTGTCATATGATCATGTGATATTACACCACAGTAACAGGCAATTAAGTGAGGAATGTGGACAGTAAAGAAGTTCTGGATCAGAATAAACTCTCATGTTGGACTGTCATAGTGCTTTTCTCAGAGTTTTATAATCGATTCTGAACGCCGTCTCTGTGCATTAGTATTAGTGTCACATTCAGCCTGGTAGGGCATTGCTGAAAAACAGTGAGGATGTTTCTTATGCGAAAAAACATAAAGATTTTCCAAGATTATTTGTCTCACACTGCGAGTTTCTGTCGATTAAATTGCCATCAACTGGCACGAGTGCCACCACTAAATAAAGGTGAAACATTCAGTAAGGTCAAGGTCACAGCAACATTTTAGGCCAAAATCTATTTATTTTAATGGAATTCTGTTTTGTGCTGTTCTTTTATGGAATTGAACTGTAAAAATTCGTAGACCAGTTGCAAACCGTCTTGACAGTGTTGACCTTTGACGAAAAGGAAAGAACCTGAGAGTCCACGTGGAAGAAGCAGTGATGCTAGCTGTGCCTGACACAATCCACTTCAATATATCTCTGCTCTCCCTCTATGATAATGCATCTTTTGGTTTTCTTTTTCCATGAACAAAACGCGCATGTTCACAGGATCTCAACAAACTTCCAACATCAGCTCCTTCACAAGAAGGCATGAAAACCTAAAAGACTTGCTTTTCCATCTTAAGAAGGAAAGACCTCATTCAAACATCTCACTACTTTACTACAAAACACACAGTAATTCTTCAGTTTGTCATTTGTCCCAGTCCCTTTCATTTATCCACCTTTGAGGCTAAGACACCATAAAGTCAGACCCAGAAAGCATTAAGGGGATTCCCAAACATGTATTATTAAACTCCTTTCCCTTTGCCCTCTCTCATCTGTTAGTCTGAGTCATCACGCTCTCCTCCTCTGTTTTCTCCCTCCTTTGCACTGTAGGGACATTGTGGTTGTCTCACTTGCCCACCCTTTACTCTGTCTTCTTTGCATGTGATTCGTGTCCTTCCACTCCCTCCCTATCTTGTTGGCTCAGTGAAGTACACCCCTCGTCTCATTTCCGCCCTCTGTTTTCCGCTCTGCTTTGCTTCCTCGTCCTCTTTATTCTCACTGATGGAGGGGTGTAGCGAGGAGATATACGTGGGAAGCACATCTGGGTTACTCATGTGCAGCAGCGATAGGAGTGTGTTGTGTGGGCGGATGGGTGTCAGTGTGTGTTTTCACATGCATATGTTTGTGTGTGGGGATGTGTTAAAGTGGAGCAGCGATACAGGGTAGCAGCAGCAGCAGCCATTTGGGCTTCAAATGAGCCTCCCCCTCCACATTGTCTTAAAGCCGCTTAGCACTGCATCTCTCTGTTTGTCCTGCCTCACTCTCTCCCTCTCTTCCTTCTTTTCTCTGTGTTTCTTTTTTTTCCCTCAGTCTTTCATTGGCTCATTGTTGCGTGACCATTTCTCACCACCTCAGCCCAGAGAGACTTGGGAGAGATCCTGCTTCCTGGGGAGTTGAAGGCTGTGTGTTTGTTAGGAGAATATGGCAGCAGTGTGTATGTCAGTGCATCTTTTCTGTGGGCGTGTGTTTCATGTATCTGTGTGTGTGTGTTTGTGTGTGTGTGTGTGGGAGACAAAGGTAATCTATGTTGTGCAATTTGTCAGGACATGCAAGAGGAGAGATATTGGTTTTAGAAGAAAATTGCTCCAAGCTACACTTCCTCATTAAGATGGGTCATACATATTTAAGGCTTTAAGATTTGGGGCATGCAGTAATCTGATTTGCAGCTTAGTAGATGTGCAAACTCTAAGCAAGAGAAATCAAAACCTATAGGCTAAGGTAGCTCAGAGGTAACTTAAATTATTTTCAAAAACAACAAAGTAATACCTGAAATGCCCTGCTGCTTCTGCAGCACTAGGACTTCAAATCAGGCTAACTATGCATGTTTTGTAAGATTCGTTTTAAATTTTATAGCCTGGTTGATATCACATCTAATGATGCAATGTCTCCGAGAAAGAGCACGACTCCATTCCAATCAAAGAGCTGCTGGGGAGTCTTACGTAACAATACAGGTGAATGATAAATTTCTCATGAAAGTGAGTGAAAGCAGTTGAAAGACACAGCGGAATCATTTATTATCAATGTCAACATGGAAAAAAGATTTGATTAATGTGGAAGAAGGCCGCACAAAACTGTATCCAGAGACTTGAAAGAAGTGTCATTATTATTGAATATACACATCATTTTCACTTGGCCTCTGTGTGACTGTGTCCACAGAAAGAGAGAAAAAAGGTGTTTAACCCATTAGATGTCTATCAGTCTGAAATGAATGCTGTAACTGATGTGCTATTATTTAAATTGAAAAATTATTATGACTTATGACTGTATCATCAGAGAGGCAACAGAAATATCCTGAATGTGTGTCGTCTTCAGAGATATTGGGATACTGTAGATATGGCCATTTTCACATATATTAATGATTTAACAAATCATATCATATTATGATATTAGCATATCATGACAAATTAATCTCGGAATTCTCCTAAAGCCTAAAATCAAGAAATGTAAATAAGTACTTTTTAATAAAAGAAGAAGAAAGTTCCTTCTAAAACCTTTTTCATGAAGTTCCGGTTTTCATATATTCTCAGGTAAGGTGCATGAACTTTGTTGAGTTTATTGTCTCTGCCAGTCCGTCCACACGTCACCAACTGTGGCTCAAGTGCTTTGACAGACGGAAAGAGCCTGAGTTCAGACCTGGAGTGACACAGCAGACAAGACTTTTTCAGCCGAGAAGCTTGTTAGTGCAATGTCCACCATCCACAAAAGGCGATTACTCAAGCAGCAAAGCAAACTGACAGTGTGCCTCTTTGCAGTGTGCGTTTTCCAGCCAGATTATCTGTATCGGACCATGTGACTGGCTATCTGTGGTCCTATCCTTTAAACTTTCGTCCACGTACAAAGTCCTGCGGCCCGGAGCGCACGTGTGTGTGGGCGTATGAGCAGAGCGGTGCAGAAAACTCTGACCGGCTGATGTTGAATGGGTGCGACTGCTCTCGGCAGGCTGTTGGTGCAGCTGACGGGGTGCTGAGGTTAAAGCTGCTGGCCGGTCAGCTAACAGGCTTTGGTGTAAGAAGTGAGCGTAGATGAGAGGAATGAAGACATGCATGAAGAGGAATGAAGACAAGCATGTGGTCAGGTTGGGTTAAAGGATGAGATGTTTATTGTGTCTGCTGGTAACAGTGGTGCTTCTACAGTAGCTCATTATATCAGCCTGAACGAGGAGCTGCAATGTTTGAAAGCATTTAAAATACTCATTCTGCTTTGTAGCTCCCCATGTGCTGTTAGACAGTTTATTATACCCTTGTCAGAGCTGCAGTCTGCTCTCTTTTCATAGTGATAATATGCACTAATAATATCTTTATCAGGCTGGAGTTGGTCGCTTTTCATGTGGTGCTGCTCCATTCACCATCATAAACCAAACCTGTTCCGAGTAATGAAGTTTCCTTAACACGTAGCGCACGCAGCTCCACATCACACCAAACAATGCCTATGGTGTATAGTTTGCTTGTTGGGTCAGAATTTCTAATCTGAAAACTCATTTGCTCTCCAGTCATCTCTTTTCCTCTTTTTTCTTCAGCTCTCTTCTCCTTAGCATTTGTGAAATCGTTATTTTCATAACACTCAACAAAAGCTATTGCAGTCCACAGAGATGCAGCCTGTGTAACACTCTGCTTTTAAGCTTCTGCTTAGCTGCGGCAACACCATTTGGATAAACCACAGACAAGACTGCAGTATCACTAGAGCTGGTAGCAAAAATAATTAAATTAAATTTGCTCATTAATATTTTAGACGGCATTGCATGGTTGCCTGCTGTAGCATAGCAAATTTTTTAATTTGAATTTTTATATCAATACGTTGGTGGGGGCATTTTGAGCATATGTGGATATCTGTTCCACCAATAGAGGAGACGGGGGCAGGCGCTTTCATCTCTCCATACTTTCTGCAACTATCTTGCAGTTTTGCACCAGTGAGTATTTTGCTCCTGCTTCTAAAAGTTTTAAGTGCATTTCCAAAAATAAATTACTTTAAAATTGTGTTCAGACACGTCCTGTGATTAATGTTCACATGTATGATGCACCTTTCATCCCAACTGAAGCATGGCTGATGAATGGTCACTGAGGGATGATGAAAGTCAGACTACAGCAAAACAAAGAGCATGCACGCACACACACACACACACACACACACACACACACACACACACACACACACAAGGTAAGAGATGTAAGAAATAAAGGATCCTTTGAACAAACATAAGGCTGCACATGCTCAGACACAAGTGTATGGAGGAACGCATAAAGCAGCGTGAACATACATGCAGGCACATGCAGTGCTAAGTGTCTGTCCTGGCCTTCAACCTCCAGCGTGGTGCATCATACCCAGGTGGCCAGCCTCTGCTCTGTGCCTGACTAATGGCCCCAGCAGAGCAGCACAGGACTCCATCCATCACAGCTATGCTGCTGTGAACGTTACACAAACAGGTACATGCACACACGAATTCACACCCGTGCATGCTTGATGTACGTATGAACAGCCATGACCTCGACAAAAGGCGAATGAATTATGTATAAAAGATCAACTTTTGAAATTTCAGCACTTTTGGTGTAGCAAGCAGAACAGAAAAGTGGGTCACGTTAGGCGAGAGCACACACACGCTGAGTGTCATGTCAGTGTTTATCTGCTGTGATTGGTTCTATTCCTAGCCTTGTGCGTTCATTCGTCAGCTGGCATGGGAGTCATTTATTACCATTTGCCTTGTCAGTCAAGACCCTGATACCCTCCATCCATCTCCCAGAGCCCTGCACTGCCCCCCCCCCCCCCAAGTCCACAATGTCTGCATAACGCTGTGTTCAGCATTCAAACCTGCATCTGAAGAGACACACTCTGATAACTATTCAATAAGGCACCGTGAGCCACGCTAGCATGATATGAGATGGATGACAATAGAGAGACCGAGTGGGAGGCAGAGAGGGAGAACTGGAAGTGAGAGCAGGGAGGGTTATTGGAAGGTAAGGCAGATAAGAGAAAGAGGAGCAGGAGATGAGGAGAGAGCTGAGAAGGCGAGGGAAAAGAAAAATTCCAGCCCGGGAGCAAAATGGAATACAGGAAGGATAAACTGATTGAGAGCTAAACATACCGAGATGGATGGAGCTGAAGTTGTCAAAAACAGCACTAATTGGGAGGGGGGTTGACATAAGGCAGACACTCAAAATCTTGTGCATCTGCAGTTTGGCATTGTGTTGGGAGGCAGAGGCAGAGAGAGAGAGAGAGAGAGAGGAGGGGGAGAAGAAGGGGAGCAGACATGAAAGTGCAAGCTAAGCACACATCATCACAGGAGTGAAAACGTGACCAGACAAAATCAACATTCTCCGACTGGCTCCTTCTGGGATCTTATTAGCAAACTCTTCAGCAAGCGTAATCGGAACAAATTTCAAGGTTTAGTGTTCATCTATTTCAGCACAACACTATCCTCCTCATCAAAACGACAGCATTTTATCGAGGCAACATGGGTGTTTGCTTTGGGTGGACATTAGACATTACGCAAATTAATAGCATTTCTGTCTGCTTCATGCAGCTTTAACAAAAGGACACTTATGTACTTATAAATTATATCAGGACCGGCATATCTTATTAATGATGGATTAATAAACACATCATCAATATCAATAAATAGAACATCAAAGTCAGTGGGATAAACTCTTGACTTGGTCAGTGCATATCAGTAAAAGAAATATTAATACCATTTCTATTACCTTTCAAACAATAACCAGCAGCATCCATCAGCACTGAAGGGCAGAGGTGAAACTCACACGACTTGTCGTCTATGTAAGTCCGTACTTGTTAGGTCAGCCAACACATTCTCATCCTCGGTGGCCAAGTGCTGATGCTAACACTTGGTTAGCGTAAAATGGCAATTAGAGCACAAAAACTACAAGGTCGGTGATGTTTGGTGTCACACGGGACACAAACCGCAGTCTCCTGTGTCAGGATCTTGTGTGCGTAACCCACCACTCAACCCAGACCTCCACCCCTCTTGGGACTTGGTTGCTATGTAAAGTATGCTGGGTGGCGCAGCTGACGTATTCCCACACAGGGGTTTAAGCTAGACTTAGTTTAAAGAGTGGCGTGTCTCATTCAGACACTAAAAGGTATCTGGATGAGATGCTGATGGACAAAATGTCTGTATTTGATCCCCTGGGAATGAGACCAGGTCGGGTCAACACACGTCTTCACAGGTTGATGGACATCCTCATGGTAGAATTTCACCACTGCAGAAGAAAAGCAACAATTTTGTCCAATTAGCTACCCAGAGTGGTACATGTATCTTTTATATGTCTCTGCTGCGTGATAGCTGTTAACTGCTTCTTTTAATGGGTAGTTGTGCATGTAGATGGGCACCCTTTACCGAATTTCCCCACCGGGGATCAATAAAGGTTTATCTTATCTTATAAACCACTGAACCATGTGCATTGGCAACTCTGTGCGCCAAACACTTGATTATTGGCCTAATCAAATGACATGGGCCCACCGAGAGCTCATTACCAGTGCAGACATAACTAGCATGCCAGTGTTTCAAAACCGAAAAAGGTGGTAGGAAAGAGAAGGAAACAGATGTACAGGGAAGTGGCAGAGGGTTAAGCTGCCTCTGCAGCGTGCCACCTAGCTGTTGCTGTTTGTGTTTCTGTTGCTGACGTGGCCCTCCAGCCAAGCTGTGGGAATATTGTTGCTGAAGCAGGGAGAGGACTTACATCACAAGAGCTTTACCACATGACAACCATGGGGCTTACAACACATGCAAGCTCTCTCTCTCACACACACACACACACACACACACAAACAACACTACACTACATGCACTAGACTTTATTTGCAGGCTGAGTGCTAGTCATGCAATACCATCGGGTGAGAAATGATCCCAGAGTGAATCACGCTGAGAGGTAAGGCCAGGTGTTCAGGCTCTGCATCTCTCATCAGTAATTAAGACTGGAACCCTCGGGCCTTCACACCCCATAGAGGAAAAACTGGAGAGGGAAAGAGAGGGAGGCAGCACAGACCTGGGTCTGCTCCTGTGAAGATTTGTGAAACGTGACTCACACCATCCCATTGTCCCCTTTATTATTCTGAAATGCATAATCACTGTCTCAGTTGGGCCCCCCTCCTGGAATCCATAACCCTTATGGTCCTGAAAGTCACATCCAATACAGTTTGGGCTGTGTTCTCACATCATCAGATTGCACACAGAGACTCCATTATCACAAATTTCTCTTGAACGCTGGTTACACAATTGGAGTTTTCACACACTTTTAAAACTATTAACTGCGGCATATGACAGAATTTTCTTGGCTGTCTTTGAGTATTAGTGCTGGAAGACACTTCACTGTTTGAAGTGTATTCTTAGATATGGCAGTACACATACAAACCCTTTGTGCTTTTCCCTGGAAACTCTCTTCTCTGGAGCAGACGCCCAGTTTTGCTTGCTCTGTTAATGAGGTTCCCAAGTGAAACACAAGTTGTATGTGATGAAAGAGAGCTAACGAAGGGAAGGAGAACAAGGATATGATGTGCACCATTCACACCAGTGTTCCCTAGCAGATGATTTTCCTGAAGCTCGAACCCGCTATAGGGACTACCTTACAGTTATAACATGCACCTTTTACATTGCTGCTTAAAAGTTATATTATTCTGAAATATAAGAATCGTGGAAAAGCAAATTGCTTTACAAAGAGGAAAAGATGGAGAGAGTGCACAATTGGAGTTTATTGGTGAAAAGCCTGGAGAGCAGAAAAAAGAAGCATAGACACACACATCCATGCACTTCCCAGTCCTTCTGCCAGTGGACAGTGGGGCCCGGATCACCTCATGCAGATGGTGCACAGGCAAGACACTGTAAATAGACTCTAATACACATATGCTGTCATTTCACATGTGTATTTGCTTTGCTTCAATTTCAATTTTTAATAAACTCCCACCATCTTTCTAATTTAGCAATCTGTTCTTCTCTTGATAGAAGTGAAACAGAAGAGGAACGTCAGAGGAGACTCTCGCTGTCCATCTGCTAAAAGGTAATTATTAAATTATTGAACCATGCAGGGTATTTAAACTTTCATGGCGAACCATTAGCATCCAAGCCAGCAGAGGTAGACTGGAAAAGACAACATGCTGCACTGGTTAGTGGCTGAACAATATGAGGAGATGGGGGATTGAGAGAGAGACAGAGAGGAAGGGAGGGAGAGGCAGCGGGAGGAGGAGGAGGCCAGTGAGGATGAAGACACAGATGACCTAGATAAACACATCTCACACGACATTTTCTCTCCTCCCCCGCCTCCCCTTTCTTTACGTCCTCGTGTTTTTCATCATGTTGCCTCACCTCCTCCTCCTCCTAATTTGCCGGGTGTTGCATGTGTGTGTTCAACTAAGGATGGGTCAAATGCAGAAGACGAATTCAGTGTGTGTATGTAAAAATATATATACTGCCAATAAAGTTGATTCTTCTTCTTCTTCTTCTTCTTATTACCATTGTTATACTTTTCCTCCTCTGCTGCCCTCCCCACTTCCTCCTCCTCCTCCTCCTCCTCCTCTGGATGAGTAAAAGTGAGTGCCGTGTGACCTCACAGATGAGAATAGAAACATTAGCTTGGCTTCACGTGGCCGTGTCCTGCACTGTACCTGCCTGCTCATAGTGCATATCAGAGCGACGGGTGGGAGAGAGAGAAGGTGGAGGTTGGAGGTTGAGGGAAGATTGTCTGATGGTAAGCTCATTTGGATAGAATAATTGCTGACTCATGTTGACATGTGGGTGTGTATAGATGATGCCTGTGTGTGCTTTACTGAGTATTTGAATCGTGCTGGTTTAGCCAGCGTGCACCTAGCTTGACATGCAATTTCAGCCTGACTTAATATTGATGCAGTTTTAAGAGTCTCCTTGTCATTACATATAACAGATAGACACAGCGACATACACACCACACTTCCAACTGAATCATCTTTACAGGCCTATCTAAAGTTTCTACTTGCTCGTCTTACTCTTTTTCTTCATGTAATAGTAATGGTTTGTGTCAGAATTTTAAATGCAGGCTCAGTTTAGCTTTTTTATCCTCTAAGTCTTGGCTTTTAGGCCTTTTTCTTGACATACACTTTTTACAGTCCATCAGCTTACAGTTGGATTCTCTTTTTGCTGACTTTTTCACCTTAATACCTTTCAGCTCCATTCAAAGTGATGACCTTTCCAATATATAAGGTACTAAACCACCCACATTTCTTCTGTAAGGAACTTGTTTTGTGCCAGTAAAGTGCTGGCAGGGTGATGGGGAGTGTGGGGATGAAGCACTTATGCAGTAAGAGGTAAAAAAAATTACCAGGAGTTGATTTTGATTGACCTTAGCAGAGCAGCTAACACCATGTTAGCAGAAGGTTGACTTCACAGTTTACAGCTTGCAGGGTGGTAAAAGCACAACACTCACCAGCAAAATTCAATGTCCATAACCAGTCTGCTCACATAAATGGGATTTTCTGTCTCTGCTATGACAGTTCATGTGATGGTGTTTACTGTGTAAAATATGTGCAAACCTGTACGTTGGATACTGAGAACGTGTGACCTGATGTCAAAAGGCCATGGCCTTTTAGGACATTAATCAACACAGATGTGACTTATTGTAGCTTAGACTTAAGCTTTTGCCTTTCGGCTTAACATATGTTATCTGTCTGTTAGCCCTGCAGCATACTTCCCACATGTCCATAAGCCTGGGATACGCTGATCGCCCTGTGTGATTTACTGAAGACAGCTGCGAATGATTCAGTGAAAGTGCAAAGTGAGCTGGATAGTTCTCTTGCCTTTTTACACTTAAATCCCTCAGGTGACGCATGGATCAAGACCTCGTTCACAATAAGGTCGCAATGATCTGAGTCCACACTACATTTGTTATGAAGAGGGAAATGTGCGAGGTTTCTGAGAAAAACGTGCAACTAAAATGAGTCTCGCTGTTCTTATCATTTTTGACCCTCCAGGTTGCAGCCTCTAACCTTTGACATTGCACTCTGTGATTTGCAGAGCTTTTCAGTTCAATTGCCCACAGATTATGGCCTACACAATCTATAGCTCGTCCCTCAGATTGCGTGATCCAAAACCATATTAGTTTGCCTTGTTTTTGTAATCACCAGTGTTGCAAGCCTACACAGTGAGCACCTTTAACCTAATAATCCACAAAAAGAAAGGAGATTTGATTGTTTCTATGACTAACACTGTTACAGAATGCACAGTGCCTCATCCTCATTGTGATTATCCAGCATAGTAATGTCTGACAATCAGGAAGCGGTAGTTCAGGAAATGAATACATTGCTATGTATGATGTAGGTATAATGATGCCACAACTGTCACACTTGTGAAGCACATATACAGACTTCAGGCAAGCTAACGAACGCAAAGGAAAAAAACACATTCCACAAGAAAAGCCAAGGTCAAGAGTACAAAGCAAAGACTCGTCAATGACAGGACGAATAAGCACAGGGAAAAGGCTGGAATGCTTGAACACAGTACAAAGAAGCACTGCAGCAAAACACACACACAAAGAGCACTCTGGGGGGGTGGGGGGATAACAAGGAACAGGTGAGACCAATCAGGGGTGTGGCACACAATCAAATGGGCAGGAAAACATATACAGTAAAGGAGTAAAACATAACATGACACATGAGGAGAGTGAGCCTTTCAACATACAACAGGAAACAAGTAAACTTAAACCCCAAACCACGAAAACAACAGCACACATGCAATGGGGTTTGACTGAAGGGTGCAGCTTCAACACAGAGATGCTACCAGATACAAAGAAATGGTCAGCCAGTGTCTGCATGCACACTTTGTAACACTGCTGCTCCCTTGTGAGGATTCAGCGAGGCTCAGAAGTCACTTAATAATGCTTATATATTTTATACACACATACACAAAAACTGTGCTGATGTTTCAGAGAGACCAGGAAGAGAGAGCGATAAAAGCACAGTTCTTCATGCTGATAATGAAAATGTTTGCTGTGTGTGTGTAGTTTGATGTTACTAGCATCCATTTCCAGTGAGCTCTTTGCCTCCGCTGTAGGAAGCTTCTCGGCCGAGCTGCGATGGTAATTATTATTTACTGATTTGTAATTGCTTGTTGAGTCTCACAGGGCAGCTTGTAATCACACTCATTCTCCTGTAAAGTAATTGTTCCTGTTGAAACTGGGGTTGACTCTACTGGCTACACTGGTTACATTTCGTGTTGTGTTGAAGGGAATCGTGATGTTCTTTAAAGGTTTACATTTTACATATTTGTCCCTACAACACATGCCAGCCCTGCCTCCTCTGCCTCTGAAAACCATGTTCACATTCAGCTTATGTGCAGCTGCATGTGTGTTTTGATTTCATGCTGCCTGGATTTTGTTTCTGCCTACGTATCTGTTTAGTTTAATTTATCTTTGCCTGGTTGAAGGTAGGTGGGGAAAGATAGCTGACTTGGTTGCCTTAGAGACTGAAAAATCAACAGTCAAGAACAGGAAGTTTCAACTCAGCACCATAAAGAAACTCCCACTCCCACTGAAGACAACATCCACATGTTTGCAGTGGCTTTTTCCTTTAGTGTGAAAATGTATTATTACCAAGTAGTCAATGGATTTGTGAGACCAAGGACCTACAGTATGAGTTTTCAGTATTAGCTCAAACTTGAGCTAACACCTTGTGGTATGTACCAAGTCTGTTAGTGTGTTCAGTGGAACAGCTCATACTTCCTGGACTGAAGGCTCATGTTATTAGCAGAAAGCAACTGCCCTCTGTCCAAAATATATTTGGTAGAATTAGATTAGTAGAATAGAAATGTATCTTGTATGTATCTTCATTTAATATCTTCATACCTTCAATTTCCTTCATTTGACTAGAACCAAAAATGCTGATTTGCTTTGACCCTAAACTGCCCAGTCCTCAGAAATGAGCATCACAGCTGTTGTTGACAATTACATTAAGTAAGAGACAGAAGGACAATAGATAAGGGAGGGAGAAGAAAGACACAACAGCCAATGAGAAGGAGAGAAAAATGCCTTATAATGGCCTGTCAGCAAATGCTAAAGGATGGCTATTAGCGAAACACCACTTTGCAACTTCATCAATATTTCAGCAGCATGTCAAAGGCTCAGCACCAACCTCCCTCACTCCCACAGCTCCTCTCCTCCCTTCCTCCTTTGCTGGACGGGTACAAAGAGTAAAATCTAACCAGGAACACTTTCAGAGGCTTGAATCTGTGTGTTCGCAAAAGGACAAAAAAACAAAACAAAACCACAATCTTTTGAACGCTCCATCAGCGCTGTTTAGCCCCAGGACAAACTCCCATGACTCACCCCTGACCAGTCCTCTGTGCTGCATGTGCCCCATCACAAACTTTGCGCATTCATGCTGTAAACAAAACTCGATTATTTCTGCTCCTTTCTCCTCTTACTGTAATCACTCTCTTTCACCTTCACTCCCTCATTCTTCAGACTTTGCTTGTACACACACACACACACACACACGCTGCTGAATCTCAGCCTAACTTCTTTTTTTTTTGTCTCTTATATTCTTAATCCTTATCGATTTGCCTGCAGCCACTTTGGGACCGGGCTGCCCCAAGTGAATGAGAGAAATTACCTGCAACACTGAACAAATTAAACAGTCATTTGCTCTGAGCTGAAGCCAGGCTCAGTACAGCAACCGAGCAGCAAATCCAAATTTTCTGGTTAGCCCAGGATAGAAGGCCTCCCCTCCCATCTCGCTCTCGCCCCCTCAGAGACAGATAAGCACCCTCCATTGGTAGGCCTTAGCTGTATTTACGACAGCTTGTCTCAAAGGGATTGGGGATAAAAGCGTCAATCCTCTCTAATTGGTCATACCTATGCTGAGAGGGACGTGGCAGGTATTATTCAATAGGCAAGGGGCTTCTCATGAAGTCAAATTATTGAATCTGCTGAGCTCAATCAGTGCAGTAGTGAAGGGAATAATCATGGCTTTTGATGGGGATGAAATGCATGCATAGACACAAATCTGGATGAATGTGTACACATATAGATCCTCCCATGTACATATATGTACAAACATGTCACAAAATGAGCATACAAGCACATTACAAAGTGCATCCACACACTTAGAAGTCACATGCGCACGAAAGCAGTGTCACAGGCCTCTAATCAGCCAAGCGCGTCGAAGAGTGAACACTGAAAAAAAAACATAGGTGATAATACCAGACAAACAGAAATCAGCTTTCATTACTGATGTCATTAGTTGCGTGTTGCAGTCTAACATCGACGGGCTGCAAGAAAGACTCATAAAAGAAAGAAGATAAAATATTCATGAAACATGATGGTTGGCTGACCACATACTTTAAAATGAGTCAATGGGCAGTTTAACTGCTTTAAGTAATCACAAATTACCATTTTAGCTCCTTGTACATTTTAAATTATGCTCTTAAATCCCCATAACCCTACAGTAAAGCAATGAGGGGATGTAAAAGGTAATATATAATATATGACTCTAAGCACAAGTCAAGAAGGTGCTCACTTCAGTCCGAATTTATCATGGCTTAGTACGAGAGATTAAATTAGATGCAAGAAGGTCAAGAAATTAGAATTTAGCATCTACCACCACCTGTCAGATTTGTTTCTACTCAAGACGAGCAGGCATTGTGGGTGGAGCTTAATGTAAGGATTTCACGCTGTGGTTCGCAGCTGATGCTGTGAACACCAGGCATTTAATTTCATGCACACTTGAAATTTACAGCTTTTTAAAAAATGATGATTGACTCACTGATCACACACTGTGCACTTGTTCTAGCAATTGAACATTTCACCGTACGTATGCTGCCATTTATTCACAAATTATTCAAGCTAAACTAGTGTTGCAGCACCACGTTTTCATTTTCAACAGTATTGTGGTGTCTAATTTATCAATAACCACTCAGCTTTTCGGGCCTCTCATCTCGTCCGGCGGATGCACTGTGTCTGCGCTTGCATTTGTTTTAGAATAAAACAAAAATGCAAAAGGAGAGCCAGATGATATCATTTGAAAAGACATATGTTGAAAAAAATCAATATCAATCAAAATCAATGTACCCATAAAAGGGTTATTATAAAAACAGTGCACCTAAATAGCTCATAACACTTTAAAGGGGAGATTTGGTTTAGCAGACTTCTCTAACTGCTCCCTTTTTTGTTTTTTGTTTTTTTTTTGCTGCTTTTGTGCAGCCTTAAATTGACCGGCTACTGAAGATCCAAAGTTCAGCACCACACTGTGTGGACAGCTCCCTCACATCATTACTCCCATTTCAGCTGAAACACGCAGTGAGACTGAGCTCAGCCAATAAGGAGCCCTGCCTCTGTGAGACATCATCACTTCAGCTCCACACAGAGTGGGCAGCTGCAGTGGAGCTTCAGCGCTCTGGACAGCTCCCTAAATGTTGTACAACACCACAGCTGTCCCTCCACTAATTGCAAGGGACTGAAACAGCAATATTTTGGTAACACGCAGCACACACACACACACACACAAAAAAACACTTGACTGGATTCGACTTGAGCGCGACCTTAAAGAGCCAGATGAACGTGGTGCGTTGACACGAGAGATGCAAATGCGAGCGCAGGGGTGCCAGTGTCCAGAGCCTCAGTCGGCCTCGTGACGCAGGGTCATTCAGGGTTCTAACGTTGATACTTTCATCTAATGGTGATATTTTGACAACTGAATCAAAATGTTTGCCTAGAGATGGTGTGAGAGGACTGTTCACTGATTATCCGATATGTGGTATCAATTATCTGGGGTGCATCAGTGTTCACAGTCATTTTCAGGGCAGTTTGATCATTGCAATCATATTATTCTTGTTTGTAATTTTGATCTCACAGTTGGGCAACACTGTACAGCAAGCCAGTCAACATTTAACCAAAATGCAGTACTACAGTGCTGGATACACAGACATGACCTGACAGCTTTCATGCCTTTCCTCTGACAAAAGCACTCGGTGTGGGTGTCATACACAGAAACACTCAGTCAAAATGGAATCAAATAGGAAATAGGATACTGCATGGATGGAATAAGTGTCCTGGCATATTGACTGAGAAAACAAAATCACATCCTGAAAAGTCCACAAACATTTCCCACCAGTAGAAGAATGAAAAGAAGAACTTTAGAGGAAGTTGGGAAGTTTGCAAGTAAAGAAGAGCAAGTGTTAGTCAGAGGAGATTTGGGCGGTGGTGGAGTGGTGTGTGTGGGGAAAGGACTCGACCTTGAGGAGCTGTCAGGTGGTGCGGAAGGCTGGAGAGGGCCGGAGGACGAGCTGGGAGAGCTGTTTAATCGTCCATTGAAACAGGGCCTCCTCACCCTCTTGACAACGCTGCCCTGGGCCTCCTCCAGCTCGCTAAGCACCCGCGGGACAACTTATGCACACATTCCTGCAGCTCCGGGCAATCTCACACCGAGTATTTAGAAGTTTATATCTTCCTCCTCATCTCTCTTTATCTAGCCTGAGTAATGTTGGACGCGTTCCAGTCCTTCTAACAGCTCCAGCACTCTTAGTTCTGGGAAGCGGAATAAAGTGATCGTCTGAGCACATACTGCAGCTATAAAAGAATACAAGTCCTTTCTTCTGTGAGATCAGCTTCTCTGTGAGCTAAACCAGTAATAGATAATTACCATTATAACTGACCACATACCAAGAGGAGATGAGCAAGCAGTATTACGAGTACTAGATGAACATTAAATCAGAATCAGAATCAGAATCAGCTTTATTTGCCAAGTATGTGTGACCATACAAGGAATTTGACTCCGGATTTTTCTCTGTCCTGTGCACCATACAAAATACAAAAAAGCAATAATAATAATAAAAAGAAGAATAAATATTTACAAGAAAAAAAAATATATATATATATATATACATGTAGAAACAATTAACAATTAACAATTAAAATGTCAAAAATGCTGTAAAGTAAAATGAGAAGCAGTCTTACTCAAACTGTTACAAATTTGTGTAGGATATTGGTAGCATTTAGACACAGATTTTGCTTTGGATTTGTATCTGGGAGTTTTTATAAGGTATTTCCACGATGGGTCCAGGCGGGAGCAGCTGCTGTACATGCACTGTAGTTTTGATGAAGCATTAGCTGCTAAGGTGGCCACCTTGTCTTAAATGTCTGTCTGGACTAATGGTGCTGTTGTCATAGTTTATGATGGCACATCACTTGAAATCAGCAAATAAAAACCATTTTAGGTAAAAGTGGACATGTACGGTAACCAGAAAGGGAGCTTTGTTATCACTCAAGGAAAGACGCAAACAGGGACAACACAAACACACACACACACAGCAGAGTTGCATAATTACGTCCCACTGAGTAAACTGTGAAATTACATAAGCATTGGATTAACCTCACTGTGCCACACTTGGCTCTTGGACGGGACAATCTGCTCTCCATGCGTTCTGCTGTGTGAAGTCATACACATGATTTCTTTGTGAGGATTTTTAATCAAATATCAGGACTTGTAACAAAAAAATCCCCTATGAGCGTGAGTCTTTCTTAAAATAGCTTGTGGCACTTCTAACAACCTGAATATAAGCATTTAACACATGCAGCGTGAAGCTCATGTGGCTGTCAGAAGCTTCACGGTTGCAACAGATAGGAAACTTTCACCTCAGAGTTCAGTGAAGAGCAGCAGATGAGACACTCCACCTCCTCTCCATCACCCTCCTCTCCCTCTCTGTGCTCCCTTCACTGCTCTCAGCTCTCTCTGCTGACATTTACCACTTTGTGCCACTGTTCTCACACTGCAGTCATTCTTTGTGGACTGACCTGCTCGGCTCTCGGTCCCTCTAAGTGCTTCCATTACCAGTCTTCTTTCAATTAGAAAGTGGTGAAAACACTCTCTCTTTGGAACATAAAGTGAAATGGATGCGTGCTGGTGCAGACGCCCACACGACACACTGGCATGCTCAGTGGATAAAATATGTTTGTCATTTGCTTTGGCTTAAATTCTTTCATGGATTTCATCTTTTTTGTGTCCAAATTTCCAGTGTTCACTATCTTCACAACACATTTTATGTGTCTTATTGTGTTTAGTGAATGATGTTTAATGCCTGCTGTAGGAATTGGAAAGCTTCGAGAACTGCCATCATTTCACAGACATGGTATTCATCAAAATGCCGTGAAACTGTTCTCCTCAAACCTTTAAGTTTGTGTGGTTTAACTGATTTTACCATAGTTTGGTAATCAGGTCAAGCCTACTCTTCCTGTCTGTTATGAATACAGACCTTTTGTGTCAGAACATCAGGAATGTGACATATGATTCCTTCTCAGAAATCTATGAAAGAGCTTCAGCACACTCTTTCAAATTCTCCAGACTGGAGAATGGGACAATGTAGGGACCATCATTACTTGTCTCACAACCACAGTTCATTTTCAAAGCCGTGTTTCTGCACCAACCAAGAATGTGTAAAAGCAAATGCTCTCAGTGGAAGCTAAATAAACCAGTGGGTGTGCGGCTGCAATGTGTAACACAGAGCTTCTGTACAAACGAGACACAAGACAGACAAGCTGAAAACACAGGACTTTCACCCACACTTGGGTCTGAATCCTACGTGAAGCCAAAAGTCAAAGTTACACAACCGAACTTCAACAAGACTCCAAAACTCATTATATGTGAAATGATTCTCAGCGAGCTTTAAAGTCTAACCTGATGTTACATATTTAATATTGTTAATTTGACCACAGAACGCTGAACATGCAAAATGGAGTGAAATGGGGTAAGTTGAGTTTCACAGTTTGAATCTTGGGGACACAGAATGAGCTGACCTACGTAGTCAAAAAATCCTCCATGGAACCGTGGAATGCATCCTCATTACATCACATCACACTCTTAAGGAAAATATTCTATTTTAAGATTTGAAATGCTGAAGGAGTACTTGCAAAAATATGTGTCTGCCCAAGTGGGCAGAAAGGGGCGTCACTGCAGAACCATAACTGTAAAAAAATGTAGCTCACATACTTGAACCTGTTTCACAGGTTTCAGTCACAGGAGTTACGTCAATTCAGTAACTTTAAGTTACATTAAGTTTCTAACTTGATAATTTCATATTTACGATTACGACTTTCCGTAAATGAACTGCTTGTGGCCGCAGTTTGTGGTGTTGTTGCATTGCAGCAGAATGTTTCGGTAGAATACATTTGACAAAATTACAAAATACAAAATTATCCAAAAAAATGAAAGCAAGAAAAGGAAAATCAAAGAGAACAACAAAAACACGTTCAGTGCTCGTTCCTGAGCACTCGCTCACAGCAGGCTTCGCCCGGCCTGTTTAGCGCCCCTGGTAAACACTCTGACTGTTGACTGTGCTTCTTACCTATTGGCGGTGTCTCACACCCTCAGAAGGAGCTCCAGTACAGTCGGGAGAGTACTGAGTTCTTTTTATGTCTTCCTCTAAAATCTCTGCGGGTTGCTCTGCTCTCAGCGAGGCCTTGCCAAGGATGAGGACGTATTAGTCACACACATGTTGCTCTCACACACTCTTGAATTGATGCCCATGAGCGAAAGAATAGCTCACAAAATATTGAGTGGAAGCTGAGGAGCAGTTTTTTTTTCCCTTTGCTGTTGTAGGGAATGCAGGAGTGTGTGTTTCTCTGCCCTCATTCTGTTTTTTATTTTTTATTCTGAAAGCTTATGTTCTTTTGCTGTTGTTAAATGCACAAATTCATCCCTAAGGTTTAACACAAAGAACATGTTGTTGTTGCTGCATCAGCTATGTTTGAGGTGATAAATGATGCAAAGACATGGAAGGATGAATGCATGGAAGGACCTATGCAGCAAATAGCAGTAGTAATAATTAATTTTCATCCATTATTTGCCAATTTTCCAAAAATAAAAGCACATCAACAGGACATTAAATTAAAGGTAGAACTTGACTGAAAAGAAGGAGCCTGAAGCTTTAGCTTATTTTACTTTTTCTTTCCACAGAACATTTTCTAATAGGCAAGCCTTTCGTTATTAGGTTTAAGCTTAAAAACAGAAAAAATGTGTTGAAAGATGGAAAAACAGAGTGACAAATTGTATGGATTTAGATTTTAACAGATATGATCTCGTATGTGAGCTAGCCAGTGGTAGAAATAGGAATATTATTATTGAGGTCAAACACACAACAGTTTTATGAATATTCAGTTGGGGCAAGTTGGCGCAAAAGAACTGAAGAAATTAGAGGATGGAGAAGCAGAAAGACAGAAAGTGAAAAAGGATGAGAATCCAGTAGACAAAACATTTGTTTCTCACATCATTAAGTCCATCCAGGACCAGACTGAGAGCCTCTCACATACTGATTTTTGATCACCACCGGGCCCTGATGGTCCCTGATGACTCGTACAGGGGTGCAGGTGGTCCAGTTTTTTCCACTTCCGGTTTGTCTCTCAGATGATTGAAACAGTTTATCTCGAGGAAACTGAATTCTGACACGTCTGTTTAAAATGGAGGAAGCAGAATGTAAAGTCCCAAGGAGTCATTTTGTGATGTTGCTAGTTTCATGATGTTAATCGGTTGTTTGGAAATCAAATCAAAGGAAAGAAATATGGATAATCAAAGCACTTTTAGACTGTGTGGGCTGGATCATTTGGCTTTTGAGTGCCATGTGAAGATAATTATAGTCATAACAGTGTGTTTTTGTCACATTCTTCCTGGGTGTGCTTCACACCTACTGCGTGCAGGAATTTGTGTACAGTATGTGTGCATATTGAAGATGGGAGGCGCACATAAACATTGATGCAGCTCACTGGCACAGGCAACATGATGACAGAAAAAGATGGAGCCCAGTTACATTCAGAGTTTGTACAACAATCCAGTTTTCTGAGCAGGATAGGAAATAAAAGTTGGAGTGTGTCTAGACTTTGTTCTGTCTTGCTCTAAAGCCTATAAATTGGTGAAGAAGAGCATCTGTGATCATTACTGGTTGCATCAGCAGTTTACTGAGTTGTTGAGTTTCCTTGGAATTCCCCAAAGCTTGATTAAATTCCTCCTCTAAAGGCGGCTCCTGTTTGCAGTCTCAATCATAAAATAGTTGGCACACTGTGTGAACCGTAAATAAAAACAGGATGTGATCATCTGCAAACAAACTGTGTTTACCGACAACAAAGTGTTACTGAAACATCCTTTAAACAGTCATGTGTTTGACAAAGTGGTGAACCTTTCATACCCAATCAGGATCCTCATCACCTGTTAGCAGCAAACCTGTTTACCTGTGGACTCTTCTGAACAGGTGTGTTTTGAGTAGTACACAACTTTCTCAGTCTACTGTTGCTCCTCTCCCAACAACAAACATGTTGCTGCCATTAAATTCAGAATAAGCAGATATTTACAAAAACCAGTGAAGTTAAATATATTGTCTTCATACTGTTTTCACAACGGATTAGCAAATGATCACATTCTGTTTTTATCCATGGCTTAGTGTCCCAGCTTTTTGGAATCAGGGCTGTAAGTGAGACAGCTGACTCCTCTTTGGTCCTTGTAAAATTTTTTATCTCCACAGAGGAAATCCAGGTGTCCAAACAGCACAGAAACTAAGCGACAAATCTCCTTCTGAAAACTGGACTGGCAAATATAAATGTAGTTTTTGTTTTTTCTTTTTTTCTTTTTGTAACAGTAACAGATTAACACAGTTAAAGAGCACAGTGTGTTTCTCCCTGAGGCCTAAAAGTCATTTGCAGAGCTGAAGTTTTAAATGTTTTATGATTTGGATGACTTACGTATCCCAGCAGTCGTCTTCTTTGCTGCTTTTTGCTGGGGAGTTGATTTCTTAGTTTGTGTTGTGCACACAAGGAAAGAAGAAAGATACAAACAAAAAAGGGACTTGCTCTTCAAACTTTTGCTTCATAACTACAGCAGCTCAGCCTCAGCAAACCCTAAACTCAGTTCTGCACAAGCGTAACCTGGCATGATCAATGACTAAAACACCTGTGTGGGAAAGCAGGGCATCGCTCCTCATGTAGTCACAGAATGTGAGATGTTCCTCTGGTTCAAATCCTTCTGGCACTGCAGAAACACACAAGAAATGCCGTTGTTGCAGTTCCTCTAACTTCTCAACCCAAATTTGGCAGAAGTGATGTGCTGTGGAGCCCGCGAGATGTTTTACACCCCATAAATCCTGAGTATTTGGACTGTTAGCCCACTACTGCATCCTGCGGGGAGGTGGGGAGATTTGTGTTGTGTTTCCTCACTCTGGGAGCCAGGAGACATGATAAATTGTCCCACAAGTACAAACTGAGTTCAAATACATCAAAAGACTCACTATCATGTGCACACAGAGTCAGAAGTCGCAGACACGTGCAGCGTACACGCCACAGAATCAAGCATACAGTCACACCCCCTGGCTGTGAATGCAGAAGCTGCGGATGATGTGATCGACATGGTCTGGTGTGACTGATGAAACTTTAAAACGTCTTTGGACATCATCTACGAAACCAGCCATTTGGTTCATGAGACACGTCTCTTAACACTCTTCCATTTGATTGATGAACCCTCACCTGGCATACTTCACTGCTGCTCAGTCGTCCATATTCCTATCAATCTCAATAACAGACAGTTGTTAAGATAGCCACACCCGCTGCACTATGGCTTCACTGAAATCAAGTGAAGAAAAACACGTTAAAGGGTCCATCCACTCAAATTACAAAAGTGTTTTCTCATGAGATGATGACAAATGTGAAGCTTCTGCACTTGTTTATGAGTCGAGGGTTCATGTAGAAAATGCATGAAACGGCAACAGTAAGTCCTCAAATGCAGAAGGACTGCCGTGGGTCGTCTGCATGACTGGAGTGGTGCTGGCTTTGAAAACACCATCTGTTACCACCACAGTGTCATAGTACTACAGTGCTGTTAAACAGGAGAGGATAACTCGAACAAAATGTTAAATAAATATGAAAATGCATCTTTTCTGTGATTCTGTGTCGCTGGACTTCAGTCCCCTGCTGTGCTGGTTTTCTCCATTTGTTTTTCATGTAATTTTCTTAATGTTAAGTCAGTTTCTACCTTTTCTTCTATGATGCTCAGTTGTGCCAGTGGTGCAGGCCAGTTAAGTCACAATTTGCTGACACTGCCCAATTCTTTCTTCTTTTTATTTATGTTTCTTTCTTCTAGTTGTACCCGAGATTCACACTTTTATTACTGTTAATACATTGGATTTGTTGGTGTCCTTGTGCTTTTTTTTGCAGTTAAGTCTTTCTGTGTGCACTACAACAGAGACTTTAATGACATCACATTCTAAATATACAGACAGCTTTGCAGCTATAAAAGCTTCCATTGGGCCACAGTCACGCTGGAATAGAAAAGGGCCTTCCCCAAATTGTTGCCACAAAGTTGGAAGCATAGCATTGTCCAAAATGTCTGTCTCCAAATGTGCTTGAGCATTAAGATTTCCCTTCACTAGAAGTCAGAGGCCGAGCCCAACCTCTGAAAAACAGGCCCATAAAGAGGGGTGTCTGGATAGTTTTGTCTATATAGTGCTTGTAATCCCATTATGTTCTCATTGTGATAAAACAGCATGTACCAAGTAAGAAATCTGAGGAAAAACAGCACAGCAGTCCACAGCTGTTTTATTGTCTCTGTGTGTTTATGATGAAACACATTGTGTGCTGTTTAACCCTGCATGTCTTCTCTCTGCTACTCTTCCTCACACAAATCTCTCAGGGTTCAGTGTCCTGAAGAAGCCTACAAGCTTTAAACAGATAAAGTATCTATACTCCATGTTCCCGCTGCTGTGCACAGGAAAAATGTTTTTGCATTAGCAAAGTAATCAACATGCATACAGCTACTAAAAATATACCTGTTTTGTGAAACACAAAATGGGAGTGTGTCCCCCGTCACTGACAGCCTGTAGATCTACAATACATGCTTCATTTCCCCAAATGAAAAATTAAAAAGCAGCAAGCAATCATCCAATCCAGAGCAGGAGATCCACTGGCTTTCTCTTGATCACAACCAGCCAGTGTGAGAAACTGAACACATTTTGTTGGTTAAGATGAAGTTAAGATGAAATCGTGCTGCTTTAATATGCATCATGATCAATTAATAATTGTAACAGATTTATTCATTAACTATACATTCACATACATGTTTCCCACTGCTGTGTAAAGCTAACTTTCCCATCATCATCCATTTCAGAAATTATGAATGAGACACCAAAGTGAATTTTCCCACAGTTTGTCAGATTCCATACACGTATAAATATGTACTCATGCATATGTACTCATACACATTTACTTCATTTCAGGAATGTTACTTTAATTCAAACTTAAACAAAAATATATATTCTTTAATGTTTACATTTTGTTTCTATTGTTTAGCAGGACAGTCTGCAAAGCAAGCAAACGCCGAAACAGAAATGAAATAAACGTAGAATAACATATAAATATATGGTTTGTTTTTAATGAAAGTGGACTTATTTTCAACAATTTCTGTGCTTCGGTTGGGCGGTGCATTTATCAATACTGATTATTTATTTTTATTTTACATGCTTCAATCTTGAGAGGGGTTGAGAGGTCTGTGGGGAGGGCAGAAAGAGAGAGAAGAGAAATCAAACAGTAGGTGAGCTGAACATGTGTCCATCAGTGTGTTCATGGTTCCATCACACAGCTCTGCATAGTTTGTTCCTCTGATATCTATATACTGTACACTTAGCACGTTGCTGCCCGCTGGGCCCTGCAATCACTTCATCTTATCTGTGGCCATGTTCTTTGTGTGTGTGTGTGTGTGTGTGTGTGCAGTGGTGTTTGTTCTGTTGCAGCCTCATGTTGCCAGCTGTAAAGAAGTCAACACCTCCAGGGAGGACCAGGATGTGATGTTAATGCAGGTCAGCAGAATGTAACTGTAAACCAAAATCGATGGAAGGCCTCTGGAAGATGCTGCACAAAGTTTAAGCAGTGATTCAAATATAAAAGTGAAATCTGAAAGTGCATTTCTGTTTGTGTTTCCACCACAAGGCAGACCAAGTACAGATTATGTTATGGTTATCGAAACTCGCCTTCACCTCAATGATCCAGCCTGGTCAACAGAAATGAACAGGCAGAAACAGCACCAGTTTTCACTACACATGGTGTCTTTAGGCAAGTTGTTTTGCTTCAGATGTCAAAGTGTGCGAGCACAAGCTACTTGTGGACAGGTTGTGGAGAAAAGACCTTCGGGTGGAACTGCATCTGTGGTAGATTTAACTGCCAACCACTGCTAACAAAGTCAGATCACAGAATTAATATCTGGCCCCACGAGAGTCGCTCTGCTTCAAGATTTTCTTCCCAGTGCATATGGTTTGCCAGGGGGATGTATGTGTGTTTGTCCCCGAAGGAGTACAGATGCAGATGTGAGGAGGGGGGAGGGCGGAAAAGAAAAGAACCAGATGTGCTGTAGTGGGAGGCCTTCGTTCAGGCTGATCAGGCTGAGGCAAGTGGCCGCTCATGTTAAGCCTCTTAGTTGTGCCAATTCAAATGACACTGGATGAGAGCTTCTGGTCCGGGTCACACAAAGATGTGCTCGTGTGTTGTATGTGCACATCAGTTCAGCCCTAAGCTCAGAGACTGGAAACGCATGCTTGTGTGTGTGCATTTTCATCTTAATATGTGTGCATTCCAAGCCATAGCCTGGCATTAGCAGCACAGTATGGGGCATTACCAGGCATCACCACACATCCTGCCATATCAGTGCAATATGCTGGAAACAGATGCTTGTGATCAGGTAAGATGGATGAGATCAGTACGTGATCTGACATCAGCCATTGATGGTTTGCTAATATGGATTAGTGACCAAAGAAGTAGAGGAGATGCAGCTTACAGTATGTGGATTTAGACAGAGACGGGATGTGATGATATGGTTATATAAGTCATATATAATTCAAGTGATGAGTGCAAGGCCTTAAGGAATCAATGTGGAAGCAGCATGAATGATCTGTAAAATGATACAGCATAAAGATGAAATATCAGGCACCCACAGCACAGAGAAATAAATGAAATATACACAGTGCAGTTCACAGACAGAGTTACGTCCACTTTCATTTTATGTGTTTTCTAACTAGAGGGGGGGGGGGGGGGGGGGGGGGGGCTGTGTTGCAGTCATTTTGAACAACTGCAACACTGCAAGAAGAGCTTCTTTCACAAACAAGCACTTTCACAAAATGGGAATATAAAAGTTGTTACTAAGAGATATGAAAGTGTGCTGCTTCCTTTGAAAAAGTCTTTGTTATCACATAACAAAGCAGTTACTGTTGATCTATTAAAGCAACACAGAGTGATTCATGCACTGATTCTTTGTTTCATTTGTTGACTATAAATGAAACTGTCAATATTCCGGGGGGCTACTGTACAGAATCTATAGACGCTCACATGTAATGACATGGCAACACACGAGAGGTTTAACACTCACACTCAGTCAGTTACACCAACACATCAGCACAAAGGCATACATGTGACAGCACACACGCCCGGACAAACAAGCACACAGTTACAGCATGACTATCTGTGTGAGAGAGACATCCATTCAGTCGCCAATTTACTTCTCTTTGTTAGTTTCCTATTGTTCGGGCAGACACTCTCCAGCTGAGCCCCCTTCAGCTCCACTCGTCTGAGAGCTCTCCTCGCCCTCCTTAACAAACCTTTCACTCATTTATTTATTCCTTTCTTCTGGCGGAAGCAAACTGCTCTTAGGCCCTTAACCTGACAGATAACAAAAAAGGAAGCCACATGTAGCACAGCAAAGGTAAAGGAGAAAACTTTTCATATCTAAAAGAGGTTTGAGGGATCAGACCCTCATGCTGAGTCATGTTGCTGTCTGTCAGTGCAACCAGACCTGCAACATGCTGATCAAAGACTTTGGTGGACATGACTGTTGGAATGACTGATGAAGGGATTTTTATCAATACCTTGAGATACTTTCAATGAATCGGACCATCTATGACATCTATGACAACAAAAATGGTGCCAGTCACAGTTTAGAAAATCCCTAGATGATGGCTCTCAGATCTTTGTTTTAGAAAAATCCAAAGTTAGAACCAGAGAAAATTTGGCGTTTTTGCTTGTCAAATGACTCAAACAGTTGACCGTCTAACTTGGGGTTTGCTTAATGAGCCTCCGCAAGTCAGGATAAGGAAGACTGAAGCTGAAGTGACAAAAATCTATAATACTAAAAACATTGCTTTTCAAAGTGACACATTTCCAACAATAAATAATCAAAATGATCATTGTTCAATGTCTGTTCATCGCACGTCTGGATTCTACAGCCTCAGGCTTGTGCTCTCTCCTTCCAAATCACCAAATCAATTGCCAGAGTACAATTTTGGCTTCTGTTATTGCAGCCTGGCAGGGATAATATTTGTTTGTCAATTGGTTGGAAGAAGCATTTGAAATGGGATACATACTGCATACAAAATGAGAGCTGCTCCTTTACTAAGACCTCAACAGGAGTCTTTCCTACACCCGACTGGACAAACACACTGAGCTGCCACTGCTGCCATTTTCTTCTAATTTTCAAATCCTGCACTCTCTGCTGCTAACTGCACCAACAAGATCAGTTTCTGGGAAAAAAAAATGAATAGCAGGCTGTGCAGTTGTAAACTCATATTCAGTAATGTATCTGTAACAATTTGATTTAAATATGTTAAATGGGGCAACACTGTCCACGGTTTGGAGATTGGTCCAACGCTGTCACAGACATTTCCTGTCATTCTGATGAGACCTCTGCTCAGGGTGAAGGTTGGGGATAATCTCATAATGACAAGAGGTCAACGCACAGCGTGTCTTAATTTAACCTCCCAGACACACAGCACAATTGTTGTATTTTAAGAATCAAGATTATTTTACTTTTATCAATTTACAACAGTGAGGTTTACTTATAAACTATGGATGTATGGCTATGGGTGATATCACTGATTCCAATGAGAGTAAAAAGTGAGGATGGTGTTTAGACAGTCTAAATTAAAGTCATCATTGTTTGGTTGTTCATAAGACTTCATTAACAGTGCGTGAAAGTGGAGCAACTACATTTACTGTTAAATTTACCCTGTACTTAAGTACATTTTCAAGATAACCATACAAGGAGCTTCAGAAGAATGACTTCATCAATAGTTATAATCCAGTGATATCATGTATTTTATTGTGAAATGAGCCATTCTGCATGACAAATACTTTTAGTTTTGGTACTTTAAGTATAATTTGATTGCAGGACTGTGCAAAGTATTTCTTTTACTTAAATACAAGATGTATTTTGGTTGCTAGTTCAAAGATTAATGAGGCTGCGTGGTTATAGTATGACAGCTAAAAGCTGAAGCTAAGTGGATATAACAAATGCTTCACTGTAGCTGTACAAGTT
The DNA here is from genome assembly GCF_020382885.2 of Scatophagus argus. Lineage (NCBI taxonomy): Eukaryota > Metazoa > Chordata > Actinopteri > Scatophagidae > Scatophagus > Scatophagus argus. Next base: position 2,296,824 of record NC_058502.1, read on the forward strand.
GCTTTGTTGAGGCAGTGCAAAGAAGCAGCTTGTAATTGTAGGATTATTGTATTGTGTTTAAATAATGTTTTCCCTATACAGGATCTGGATGTAAGAACATAGGATAAATAAATAAAGAGGAGAAAGACCGTGACTACACATATTTCATATATGTTTATTCATCTTTCATCCCTTTCTTCTCCCTGTAACTGATTCTTAGTGCACTTTCTCCGCCCCGCCTCTGCTAGCCTTCCTCACTTCCTTCCTCAAATCAGCTCTCTGCAGAAGCCCTCTGTACCATTGCCTGTCAGATTGAGACTTTACTCTGGCTGGCTAGGGGACTCCTTCCCTGTCCCTCGGCAAACAGCGGGTTAGACTCATATCATGTTTCAAGCCATTACCAGCAAAGCAGAGCCCTGGGAAGGCAACGAGAGGAGAGCAGTCAGGGAATGGAAAGGAGAGGGCCAGAGGAGCAGCCATCCATCACTCTGTGCCCCCCTGGTCCTCTCACTGCCACTCCCCTCAAACACTCACCAATAAGGCTGACATGGAGGCAGGAGCCTGCCACGCCCAGGTGGAGGTCAGAGCAACCAGACACAGGGATGGAGAGATGAGACAAGGGAGAGAGAACAACTGTGGTGGATTTTATGTCACTGGAGCCTGGTGTGAACACATCGTCTACCCAGAAATACAGGGGGGAAAAGAAAAATGCTGTTGATGGGGGAAAGTGGAAGAGGAGGAAGAAAGCAAATGATAAAATGTAAAAACGACAGCACAACAAGAAACACACAGCAGATCGTAAGGCCTAATGCCTGGTTAGCACATTCGGTGTCCAGGCACGCCCCTTTTCCCCAGTGACATAACCTCAAATCCATATGTCCACACATACGTTTAGAAAAAAACAGCTTCACACAACTTTCACACACAATCCAGCTGATTGTTGTCCATTTAATGGAGCTACACACACAAACAAAACAGAAAAAAACAAACAACAAAAACAAAACATTGATGCTCAACTTTTAATTTACTAACAGAGCTAGAGTAAGAGTAAGACTGTTTTGTCAACTGCTGTTTCCAAGGTCAAGACTAAACTATGAATCCAACATGTCATTACTGTCGTGATTTTCTATCCAGTCATATGTGGATGTACAGGCAAACAATTCAATAAAAGTATTTGTTTATGTCTCAGAACATGTATAATGGCACTCACATGCCAAATATCTGAGCGGCAGAGACCCGTAAGTAAAAGGTGAGAAGCAAACAAAAACAGTTGGATTCAAACACTTAAGCAGAGACAGAGAGCTTGACAGTCAGAAAGAGGAAAATTAAGCTGCACAGACTGACTGTGATACTGATTGAAATATTTGCCAAACTCCAAAGCAGTGACAGCGCCTGAAGAAATGGAGCTCCTCACGGTGACAGGAACACACAGAGGTACATTTTGCGAGATATGCTGAAGGAAAAATCACCTCTGAGGTACTCAAGAAACCCTCTTCGCATCCCTCACTCTCAAATTTGGAGTCAGCCAGCATGCACACAACCTGGTGTTGTAATTAAATCCTCCTTCCTTGAGGCAAGTTGACAATTTACTCTTGTAAACAGGTTGTACATACAGTAGTATTTTAGACAGCGCGAGACTGTGCTAAATTGCTTCCGACATATCTTGAAGGGATTTGCCGAGGCAGGTTGTTAATTGGTTCTGTTCAATCACAGCCTCAATAAAACATGACCAGTATAAATGATGACTTTCTGGCATTTATCTCCTCCAACGGTCGAGCTTATTCTCATTATGGCTGACACAGGAAAATTATGATGGACCTGTGACACTGCAAGAGCAAAGAATGACTCTCATGTATGTCCATGTCACATGTGGACTTTCATTACCTGCTTGTCTCAGCCAGGATTCCCTTGTGAAAGAGATGTTTGACCTCAGTGGGACTTGAGTGGGCTAAAGTCCAGATGACATCATATTGTGGGTGTAAAAAATTCATTTCTTTGTTAGTAAAAAATACTGTGGTTACCAGCCTGCTGGCTAGAATTTATTAACTTTGAGGAAAGTGGTGTCTGTGACAGCTCCAGATTATGTGCAAGTCATTTTACAGTGGACTGCTTCAGCAGCTACATGGAGTACATGATGGGCTCCGCCTGTCTCCCCCTGACAGATACTGTGTTCCTGTCTCTGTCTACACGCCCACTTTAAAACGTCCAAATAAAATTTCTCCTGGCATTAAGTCACGTCTGCCCAACCTGTTTCACTTGTAAAATATATCACAATACAAGAACTATGTTGTTAAAATGCAGCTTCATCACAACACATTTGCAACCCAGATTTAAAACAAATCTTTAAATTTAAATTTCAGATCGTCATAGTGAGGGGACAGAAACCATCATCTGCATGCACTGCATTCATTTATGCATCTCTGAGATCAAACTGATCGCATTAATTGATTCAAGTGGTTCTCTCCATGTTTGGGTGTTTAGAGAGAAAATGAGTAGGTGAGGCTGAATTGTTTCCACTGGGATTTAACTGACATATACAGCCAACAGGCAAGAAACTCTTTGAGACTCTTTTGCTAAGTTTATATTTGATCCATCTTGTAACCACTATACATTTTTAAGACTTGGCTTTAATGAACCTCTCTTCGTGACTGTCAAAGGATCGTGACTTCACCAGAACTCAATGTAGCGCATGAAGAGAATCCAACAGTGAAGTGAGTCAGTCAATCCTACTGAACGCCTCATTTGCTATTTTTATGCATTGGACACATCTGTAAATGAGATCTGTGTCTTTAACTGCTGTGCAATGAAGCTGGACAGAGCTGAAGTGAGCTTTGGTCCAGTTAAAGCTAAAACATACAACATGCAACCAATGAAGTGCCAACACATCTTGCAGGGATGAAAGATAAATATTAGCTGTCTGTGAGAAGAAGTGCCCACACTGCCTGCAATCTGTAGCCCAAACCTGCTAGGAGATGGAGAACAAATATTAGCTGAGTGAGAACACAACGTGACCCAGGATGCACAGCATCTTCCTTCATCAGCTTTCACTTTCTATCTTTAAATGTTCACACGCTGAAAACATTCTTTCACAGTCGCATATTTCCATAAATCATAATAACCTCCTTGTTTATTGATGCATCACTCTGAATGTATTTCTCTGTTCCACTTTGTTGCAAAGCAGCAGTAACCGCAGCAGCTGGACCAGGTCTTGCATGCAAGTACATATCAACACAGCTGCTGCCCAAAGTCCCCCAAATGAATGTATCTGGTGCCAAATAGGATGTGGAGGTGTGTGTGTGTGTGTGTGTGTGTGAGGGGGGGGGGGGGGGGGGGGGTTGATCAAGGAAATTAAAGTCTCAGCAAGAAAGAGAAAGCTGGAAGAGAGCAGGAGCAGAAAGAGGGGAGGGGGGGAGCATTTCTGTAAAGGTTAATGTGTGTTTGGATGTTGGATGCCGGAGGGTATCTAGCCCTAATGAGTGTGAGAGAAAGTTCCAGAAGCAAGATGGCATTTGCCCTTATTTCTAATGGCAGAACAGAGAAGGAGGCAAGCTGGAAATGAAGGAAGGACTGATGGACGGACGAAAGAAAGAAGGAAAGACAGAAGTAAATAGAAGGATAGATTTTCATAATGCTGACTGCGTAGACTGAAGATTTGCCTGAACCGTTCTACACACTTCATACTCCATCTAGACTGGCTTCCAATTATAAGCAGCTGTTTCTAACACTGAGCACTAGACATTGACTTTTTAATTAGCCCCATCCATCTCCTTTGGCCTGCTACAAATACATTTTCAGTAGAAATACTTTTAAGTATAAATACTAAAAGTGCCCGAGTCAGGACCCTGAGAAGAGAGTCAGGCCACAGCTGAAACTGCAGGTGAAGCACATTTCTATCATATGGATTCAGAAATCCTCCTTTGGATCAGCCAGTGGAATAGGGTCAGGAAATGTTTTGTGGTTCTAAACAATAGCCAGTTTGGTTTCATATTTCATTCTTCAATGGCTGTGGGGATTATAAAGACAACATGTCAGGACTGAGAGCACCACACTTCATGACACGTGAATGTTCCTCCACTTTCTTATAATTGCTGCACTGCTGCTTGCACTTTTCCTGTTTGCATCAGGATGGAAGACAATTAAAGCCATTACTCCACACAGTAATAATCAAGTTTATGTGATTCAGAGTCTCACGCTCAAGCCAGTAAGCCTGCTGTTTCAAATCGCATGAGCAGAAACGGCAGCGATCCATTTGTGGGAGTAACAAGGACAGAAATCACACCGACAGTTTCTGCACAGAGTTTTTAAGGGAACCGTTTATGCAACACAGCATGCCTGTATGTGTATGTGTATGTTGGAAACTTTTCCTCTTTTGCATAGTCAGCTCAGCGGTGTTGAGCCTAAGTGAAAGCACAATGGATGAAAATGATGTGTGATGAATAAAGAGAGACTCAGTGAAAGCAAAGAACAAGACACTTTGACTCTAATCTTGCCTCTTTTCAAACAGACTGGCCTGTGTGAATGTCATTTTGTCTTTGAATTAGTACTCTCAAAAAACATATCAAAGTAAACGCACAAGGCACAAGCAAATTAAGGTCCAGAGTTTCACTGATGAGGTAGCGGAAAGCCTTTCGTGACAGGGAAGAAACATCTGTAACATGCCGCATTTCTCACGATAAAACAGCTGAGAGGGAGGCTTAATGGAGAGTTTTGTTGTTACTAAGAGCAATAAGGAGGGGGAGGAGCCAGAGAGAGCGATGGAGAGAGGACAGAGAGGACAGGGTCAGTAGTGAAGTCACATTAATCCCACTGAAGCCCTGTTCAGGAGGTTAATGGTCTCTCTGTGCAGTGTGACGTCTGTATAAGTGAGCGGGTAGGCGTTTTAAGACCATAACACCGGACCGAGCCTGATCTGTCTCACACTCAAACCGGATGACGTTATTTGCTTTATATACAGCCTATTAAGGATGAGAGGTGATATTGCTGGCTCACAATCAAATAAACGCAAAGCCACGCATGTAATCCCACACATACACTCATGCAATTCAAAACCTTTTGACAGCAACTGGGAGCCATGAATTCTGATTCCTGCGGGAGATACAGCAGATTTAGTTGATCTCATAATTACAGGCCTGGAGGACACAAAAGCAATCGTATGTACATGGATAATACTCACTCAGACCTTTAGAGCAACTGCTGTGAATTTTAGTGAGAAAGAGAGAGAACATTTTTATCTTATGTAGATCGCCATTTCACATGTGGATGATTTGGATGGAAGAATTTTTTTTTGAACATTTCATATGCAATGATATTATATGTGTATGTTTGGATGTATAATATTGGATTTTTATGTGCTTTGACAATATTTATTCTCTTGTCGAGACAAAATGCAAACACATGTTCTTAGCAAACATGTACTCAGTCAGATGGCTGGTGCACATACTTCCACAACAGGGACACATAAATATTAGAACAATACAGGCCACAGGTCAAAACTTTGATGTCAAATCCCCTCTGAAAACACTAGAGCTCCTCTAACGGTGCAAAATGTCAGAATACAGAATGAACGTTGTTGCAAACGAGTGAGAAGGTAATCATGTATGTTCTCTGCACCAACGTAACCACACAGAACATTCTCAGGGTGTGCACTGACGTCGACTTACAGACCTGCCGTGTCACACTGTCGAGAAGTGAGAGATTCATAATTAATGCTGTGGTGCCGATGTGGAATTTAAAAGGCGTATGAGTAGATTTACTCAAAGTATTTTCACATAGATAATATATAGTATGCAGGAGAGCATACACATGTAGTAGTACTACAGTGACACGAGTTGCCAAATGTCAAAGGGAGCGGGAAAAGGAACGGGATGGACACAGAAGGTAGACAAGTAGGTCATTCACGGTTCAGCTGAACCGCCGTCTTTAACACGTTTCAGAGACTGAGAGAGATAAAAAGATAAAGACAGAAAAACATAACTGAGATCAAGACCAAAAAGTGATGATGTGGATGGATCTGAAGGGTGGTGATGAGTCACACTGATTTTGTATTGTTATTTAAATGAGCACAACCATTTTTAGAAATGCTTATTTATTTAAGGCCTTGCATATTCTACTGAGGTAGCCAAGTGTGACCCTCTAAAGCAGTTCCTGAATCCTCATTTCATGTATTTTGTTTCTTTCCATTTAATGTTGTTTGAGATATCTTCTTATGATGAAGTCTGGATTACAATAGATGCCAGTCAATCGCAGGGCCAACACACAAAGACAAACAACCACACACCCTCACACTCACACCTAGGGGAAATTTAAAGTAGCCAATTAACCTAATGTGCATGTTTTTGGTATTGTGGGAGGAAGCCGGAGTACCCGGAGAAAACCCACGCAGGCACAGGGAGAACATGCAAACTCCACATAGAAGGACCCAGACCGGGATTCGAACCTGGAACCCTCTTGCTATGAGGCGACAGTGCTAACCACTGCACCACCGTGCCGCCCTTAGTCAATACATAAGACACTCAGTTCATTCCAAGCCACTTTTGTGACTATTAATATAATGCATGATGATGTTAATGAGTGCATTACATAATTCATTATAGATGTGCACTTCACAGAAGGTGTCAGCAAATTTTTGCAGGTTCCTCTTTAAGCTGACTCCAGCTTCTTTTGCTGATTCCACAAATGTACAAAACATGATTTTGTGTCCATTTTTTTTACAGAATTGCCTACAAAGCAGTGATTTTTTTTTTTTAATGTAACACTAAGGTATCTACATAGAAATAAGACCGATTGTGACTGACTGATATTTTATTATAATAAATATCAGTTTTTAGGGGTTTATTAAAAAAGATCAACCAGTTTAATCCTGTCAAAACTCCACAGCAGCTTCGAACAGACAGTCTCACCTCATACCGTCCTCAACAACCCTTTCTAACCCGACCGGCAGTTCACACCCTGATTGGGATGATTGACTTGTGCTGAGATAATTATCATCTGATCTAATTGGAGCTGAGTTGACACTTCACATGTGGTTCATTATTTGAAGTGAGAAGCAGAACTCTTGTCCCCGCGTCCTCACTGACAGATCCTGCCCGTCCGCCTTCCTCTGTGCTCTGCCCAGGGCGCCGAGCCAGCAGAGTGACGCCCCAGCTGTGTGTGTGTGTGTGTGTGTGTGTGTACCAGTGTATGTATGCAAGTGCTTTGCATGTGTTGCAGTTCGTGTGTGTTTGTGACTTGTGAAACAGAGAGAACAGAAGAGAGAGAGCGGGCGTTGGACATCAGTCACTGCTGACAAGTGGCGGATGGAGTGATGACAGCTCATGAGTCTGACGTGTTCATCTTCGCGGGAATGAAGTGCATCTGCACTAGAAGCCACAATTGGCTTCTAACATGATGAAAACAGTTATATTAAATAATAATAATAATAATAATAATGACAGTGAAAAATTTACACAACCACCGGGGCACTGCATCACTCCGGGCAGTCATCGTTTCATTCATGTGGCTCACATGTCAGCTGATCGGCTACCACCCCTCGTGTCTCGTACAGATGACCAGGGTTCCCTTAAGCATCTGACTGCGATGTGCAAAGTCTTCCTGCCACAAAGCCTTTCTAACACATGCTGAACATGAAATGGCGAACTCCGGTCTCCTGGGTGAACGGGGGCGTCTGTGATCCACCACTCGACCCTGAGGACCAGGCCTGTCTCAGTTTCTAAACTACGTTATGTTGTGCAGTCGCTGTCTCATACTGACGTGTCTGTGTGATGAAATGGCAGTATTTTCTAAGTAAGACAGACAGCAGAAAGTTTGAAATCAGTCCAACCTGCCCACTGATTGATGGACTTTTCAGTTTACGTATCTTTAGTCTGTTCTTACTGTTTCCTTTTATTAACACATTCTTCTGCTGCACTGTCACACTGCATCTTCCTCAGCTCTTTGTCTTCATTTTGTTTGACTCATACAGAAGTGCAATCCTACTTGAGTAAAGCCTTGTGCATGTGTATGTGTGGAGGGTGTGTTTCTGATGTGGTGAAAGCCACATTCACAGACTTGGGAGGCCTTCTGCTCATTTTAATTGTACAGCAATATCTAACCGCTTTACAAGCTGACGGCTCAATAATGGCTGAATCTGTGTGGAGGGAAACCTGAGAAGGAGCACTACCTGAAGAAACGTGCGCCCTACCAGCCTTGTGTTTACTTCAGCGGCCAATCTGCTGGTGTGCACACAGTAAAATGTCTGTGCAGGCTCCTCCCAATAAGAAGGAACAAATAAATAATAAATAATTATTAGTCCTGAAAGAAATCACTCGGACCATAAGTGTTTATCTGTGAGCCGGGAAACCACAAAAAAACAAGAAATGTCAAATGCGCTGTGTTTAAGTAAAATAATATGGAATGAAGCACACTGTTCAGTAACGATGTGTTTTGTTTTTTCTGAGCAGTGATTTGAGGGAGATCAGAGAGATTTTTTTTCAAGCATGAATGTCCATCTGGTATTACAAAAGCTCTTTTTTTGACAGCATTGGTTTCCACCGGGTAGGTTGGGTCATTTTTGTGTATCACAGATGCACCCAGTGGCATTAATCCTGCCTGGATCGGACCTGTCTGCCTTCCAGCCTGAGCAAATGACACAGTAAGTGCTGTTTTTCATCAAACTGGAGGAGAAACACAAAGATAATTTATGAATTAAATAACGTTAATGATGTTTACATGTGTCGTCATATAAAATTTGTCCTACATTCTAGTTATTGAAATAATGATGATATAACAAAGGTTATAGAATGAATTCTGATATGGGATGTTAAAACTAAACTAAACTAATCTGACTAAAGTTGAGGAATTACTTTAGGACTAAACAACCGCAGGCCGTCCGGTTACATTGTCATGTTGGATGTGCTAACTAGTTAGTTACTGTGACAAGAAGCAGACATTAAACCCTCATATCCCATAAATAGATGTGCCACCGCTGCGGCTAGCAATTTAGTTGCTAACGAGCAGAGCATATTGTATGAGACCGCGCTCGCCACCTTGCAAACAGCTGACACTGCTAACCCCCTGAGCCCAATTCTATAAACAGCATCAGAACTTCGCCATCCATCACTCGCCACCAAATCAACTCCAGCTGGGTCTAATGTAAATGTAAATGAACTGAGTGGGCAGAGAGGAAAAGATGGAGGGAGAATGAAGGGAGAGCTCATTGCTAGATGGATGAGCGAGGCGAGTTTTCCTGCCTTCATCTTGCCCTGCGGAAGGGTTTCCTCTAGCCAATTCTCCTCCTGCCCCCACAATGCATTTCTTCCTTCCTATTATCCTGTTCTTACTTCCCGTCTCCTCCATTTTTGTCTCCATTCACTCCTTCCTCACCTTTTGCTCTTTACTCAAACCTCACAATTCCATTTCCCTGCCTCGGTCCTCCTGCATTGCTCATACGTTTGTACATCGCTTTCTATTTTTTTCCGATATCTTTCTTTGTCCTCCAAACCCCGACTTGCACAGTATGTAGAGAGAAAGCAAGCGAGTCCACCTGTCATCAGTAGATCTGTGTCTCTTTCAAAAAACACGTATGCAGACAGACAACCCACCAGTTCAGCGGGCTTGTCAAAGAAAGTCTGTCTGCAACAGCTGTCACGAATGTCCCGAGGTCAGAGAGAGAAAAAGCAAGAGAAGAAAGGAACAATGACAGAGAACAGGTAGCGAGTGACGGAGATAAGGCTGAAACAAACATTGTATTGACAGAAAACTAATTGACAATGGTTTTGATACGCATTTGTCACAGGATGCTAAGTATTTGCTGGTTTCAACGTGTGGAACCTTGAAGAAAAGACAAAGAAGGGGACTGGGGAAAAACAAAATAACAAGGAGCGATATGGTGAAACATGCTGACAGATTTGTGAATCCTGAGCTTTTCTATGGATAAATGATGAATCTAGTGATATTATGGATAAATGGACAAAAGATGAATCTGGTGATATTGTGTCGACACACAAACACAAACACATGGTCCATTTCAGGCTCCCAAAGAGAAATGATGTAGCCATCTGCCCCAAGGACAGAGCAGAGCATATGACACCGAGCTTGCCAGCTTTGTGTGTGTGCATGTGTGTGAGATTGATGTGTGTTTTCCATCAAGGTGAGAGTGACCTTCTGGAAAGCTTCCCGTTTCCTTTGGAAACCTCCTGTGTGGTAACATAATAAGTAATGTGCAGTTTAACAGCTCTGATTTCCTGGAAACTAGCCCACCCCGATCCCCCACAGCACAGACTCACATCACCGAGGCCTCCAATTGCTGTTACTTACCATAATAAGACACAGGGCAGCATCTCCAAAATAAACTGGCACAACATAGGAATTCATTTTTCACTGAGCTTAACATAATAAATCCTCCATAACTGTAATGTTTCCAAAATAAAACCATCTTCCAGTGACACTAAAGTCTCCGTCTCGACTGTCTCCTCTGTGCTTCTTTGTTCTATTTCCTCCAGTGCTGTCAGCTCTAAGGCCTCCACCAGAAAAGCCGGCTCCACGCAGCCTCCCAGAGAGAAGCTGGCAACAATCTTTGAAGCTAAAAATAACAGCAACAAAATGCAGCGAGCTCGGGATAATCAGAACCCACGCCCATATGCAGGCCCGCTCGCTCGCTGGGCCGCCTGCTAAACTGCTGAGTGGCAAAAGACCTGAGCACAATCACACTGGGATCAATATCTCTTACAGGGCAGAGGGTGGCTGAGGTGCCTCATATAATGTACATGAAAAATGTGCCAACAGACACGGACACACCCACATACAAAGAATCATTATCTGCAACTAACCAAGAGGGAGGATCTCTTGCTGGTACTGATGTCGAAATTAATGGCCAGGAAAACGGATTTATTAGATTAGCTTGAGGTGCTCTTTAGTCCAGCGCTCATTTCAAAAGATCATTTAAACTAAACCATAGTGTGAAAACACCTCCAGGGTTAGTGGTAGAAGATAAAGATGAGATTAAGAATATGTCAGTTCCATTTCTGATATATTTGTATGTCTAGCTTTTTTATATAAATATAGAGATCCTTTTAAATGTATTTGCCTTCTGTAATGCCCTCTCTTTATAGCTGTTTTTATTGTTACTTTTCCCTCACGGCATTCAATCAATCTACGTGCACACAAGACTGACAAGAAACAATAAATGCACTTCATGTATATGATGTGGAAGAGCTTAGTACAGAGTTTCTGTCATGGAAATAGTCTAGAAACACTCAGGGATTCATGAAACTAATCCACAATACAACACTGATGGTCGAAGAATAATTATATAGTTATTACAAAAGGGCACAAACATTAATACAGGAAGTCAGAAGGAGTGTAAGTCAAAAGGACACAAAGAGCATATTGCCTTTTATAACATATCACACCAGAGACAACAGCTGGTCAGGTAGAAAATCATCTCGCTTTACATTTTTCCTCATGTAAGACTCAGCCATTACTGTAAAGGCATGAACACAAGAGGAACAAAGTTCTGAACCTCCTCAGTAAGATATAATTAGGTTGCATGGTGGTAACAGAGTTGTGAGAACAGGAGCACCAGGGTGAATAAACTGTTAAGTTCTACATTTACTTGTACAGGTTTCAAAAAAGGGTCCAGGTCCTTGAGGGGGTTCTGCTGGGAGCTCAGCAAAAAGCCAAATGATTCACTTTCACTGTACTTCCATGATTAAGTAACACAGTCATACATTTCTAACAGCAAAATTCTTATTAGATGAGGTCTGTGGTTTAATTTGTGTCACTGGTTTAGTGTAAATAAACTTTAAATCTTGAATGAGCAGAAAGTACTACATTCTCCTCTAGAATGCTTGTATAGAAATACATAATTATCTCAGAATTGTACTCACGCAGAACACTGACCGAACTGGTTGAAAGGTAACCACTGCAATCAACAAACACGGGGTTTTCATTTCAGTTTTATTCATGCTGAACTGATAAAAATTGAAATGTTCGTTTTGTTGGCAAATGTGACTAACTTTCGAGAGTTCTCTTGTGTACAACCACTCTTCATGACACTCCACTGAGTCCAGTCAACATCATGAGAGTTCTGGGAATATGAATCAGAAAAGCTGACCTTGAGAGACGGGCGGCGAGAGACATGAGGAGCGAGGAGGAAGAAAAGGAGGAAAACATTCAACCATACAGCTCAGCAATTGAAAGAAATCATGTTGGACTAGAACTGGTTCAGACCAGACCTGCTGGGCTCCCAGCTAGCTCTTTGTCCATTCAGGTTAAATAATCAGTGTCTAAGCATTTTATCTTCACTAATAGCGTTGTTTACTGCTAGGTGCCAGCAGCATAATGAGCAGAAGGCAGAGGGAGAGGCTGTTTTTCCAGCCCATGCATCACAGGCAAATACTGTATGCTTGGAGTATAAAACTGGGAGACGTCAAACTGTGTCATTTGGATTATATGACCTAAAGTTGATGTCTACATACAGTATGTCAGCTGGCAGATTTTGCCTGGTGTGTTACAAAATCTGTCTAAAATATCTGAAGGATCAGAAATTGAAATAAACAAAGAAGCTAAATGAGAGACAAACAATGACACATATACAAAAACTATTGCATATTCTGCATCTATAAATGACGCGTATGTTGCTGTGACCTAGAATACCATATTTATGGAGTCTTCCCAATCAAAAAAATTGGGCCAAGGACTTGTGAAATATTTATATGTTGAGGCACCGCCTTTAAAGTTCTCTACTCAAATATACTTTTTCTGATATTCTCAACTTTTTAAATGAAATAGTTTTAATTAAATTTATGTTTGCATGATTTGCATGAGTCGGGCCGGTTTAGATCATGGTACATCACATGCAGGCTTCACGTGCGGTGCCATAAGCCTGTAGTGTTTCGTACAAAACTGACCCAAAATTTGTCATATGACTGATTCAAAAACAACTCATAAGAGTCTACAATGCATGTCAAATTTACATTGTATGTATATGATCTGACTGAGCGCAGGAACGACAGTTGAGTTCCACTCACTGTGGAAGCTGGAACATTTTATAGCCATCTTTGTTGCACCAAAAGTGGACATTTTGAACAACAGCCTTTCTAGCTGTGTTTGTGGCAACACAGCCAGGAATTTTAAGGCAAGAGGTGATCACTTCCTCACCCTAAGTGTTTTTTTGTGCCCACACTTAACCAGACCTTAAGCACAGGGTCACAACGTAAGACAGACGACTGAAACGTAAAGTCATAATTGCTGCGACATCAAGAAGTCTGTTGTCAGTAAAATGCAAACATTTTAAGCATTTCAATGATGTCGTTTTCCCTGGTGTGTCCACGTGTTAGCTGGATAGTTGGAATCTTCTGCTCCCATTTTTCAAGGCCCACGCTCTTCCTCTGAAATAAGTACAGAGAAACAAGCTGCAACACTAGCTTTTGGCTATGGTTGAACTCATAGCAGTCTGATATTTATTTGCTTACTTGTGTTAAACGGTTTGCTGCTGTAGGCCAGCTGACAGATTTAATTATAGCGAGAGCAGAAGGTGGGCTGTGGGAGAAGGGGGTGGAGATTTTTGCCTCCTTGGCAACCTCTCTTATTTAATAACACACAAAAATCAATATACTGCTTTGTATATGTTCTCCAAGGCGTCATATAACATTTCTAAAGCAAATATTAGATTTTAGACTTAAATTACATCCTGTTATATCAAATCTTTCAGAATAAATACAAGAGTGTATTCAATATTTCTGAGTCAAAACATTTGTAGATTAATTGCTTGTACTGACAATAACAGGCCATATGAATGTTTCATGCAGACGTTTATATCCAGTGAATGTGAGCAATGTTGTTATTTTTTTATATTTTTGGTCAAGCAAGTAAATGAATCAATCTTCAAAAATACAGAATTTTTGTCACTGTGGGATAACTCAGCTCCCGTTCAGTTCCACCAAAAGAAACAGAAAGCAATCCCAGCTTGTGATATTAGTGTCCATGTAGTGTAAACATTAATGATTTGGCATATAACCTGTTGATGGCTGGGGTGTAGAGCCGGGTGCTGTTACCCATGGTGTTAATATAACTGCCCTTTTTCTTTCAGTAAACAGTCTCAGCGTCAAGCCAAATTAGTCTCACCAAGAACCTCAAACCACATTTACCAACGGCAGTCAGAAGCACCTCAGAGGATGGGGACATTGGAGCATTTAGCTGGCAGGTGGCAGCCTCCTCTGGAGAGGTGAATCCCAGAAAAAGGAATTAACTTCTCTCACATCTCATCAGTCGCTACCTCTACTGCCACTGGCTTCAATAAAACGGTGCAAGCCTCATCTAATCAAGGCAGCTTAAACCTGAATTCATTATTAAAAGCTCCTCTGAAGATGGAAGCAGCATTTAACTACTTTGTACTTCATCATCTTCTGGACTGGGCTGGCAGAGGCGCTCAGGGGAGAGGAGAGCAGAGGCAGAAGGAGAACTTCAACCTCGGTAGTCGGCAGCCGATTTTCTTAAAAATCTCAGAAAATAACACCTACTGACTTTCTTTTCACCGACAAGAACAACCTCTACCGGATGAAATGAAAAGCGAACACCTTCATTCACTGGAGAAGCATGCATGTGCAGGGAATCATTCAGTGTGGGATAATTTGTCAAAGGGCAATCCTCAATTATTTACACTTTCCTCTACATATTGAACATGTTTCTCTTTCGCGTCATTAATATTTCATCTCTCTTCCCCCTGCAAGACATTTCATCAGAATGAATCAAAGTGACGTTAAGCTTCTTTCTCACGGCATCTCCGCCAAATTAAAAAGTCTAATCAGGACGGTGTCACATTTGTGATGTGGCCAGCCAGTCTCAACAACTGCATCGGTGGGACTTAAGGGCAGAGAAAATTAAAAAATGCTTTGATCCTTTAGGAACAATATATGAGATAGTTTATCTTAGCAGTGAAAAGAAGCGCAACATGAGGAGAGCGAAGGCATTTTTCATTTCAGGTCAAGATAATACAAAGCTTCCCTGACATTTTGATTACGAGACAGTTGAGATGTGTTGCAGTCCAAGTTGTGTTTGGAATTTATTTCAGAGCCGTCTAACAGTAGCTACATGATGGTTTACTCCAGAATGTCAGAACTTCCTGTCAACAGCAACAAGTCAGTGGGTAAATTATGAAGCTCGAAAATCACAAAATCATGGACTGATGAACCTGTTAGGGAGGCCCAGTTTAACGGCCTGAACTCGCTCACCCCACTGGCAGAATTCTTCTACTGAATAAATAATCGTGAGTGAAACTGATGGAGCCCCAGGTTCAGTGAGAAGCTCTTTCATCTGCAAGGAAGCAGTCAAACTTCAGTGCTGGTGCTGCTTCCAGTTCTCATTCACACAAGACGTCACAGGTGGGTCACACACACATTGAATACATATAGACATACACATGCTGATGTAGACAGGAATGTGTGTGAGTGTGTGAATGGGCAGCATGCACACACACACAAGGATACACACACACACATACAGAAAATCCCCATAGGGAACTTGTTACTAAGCAGCTCAAAGACACCTAATCCAAGTGTAAAGATTTTGAGCTCAACAATCTTGTTTAAAACCTAAAATCTGGTTTAAAACCTAAAATCTCTCCCTATGAAATGTTTAGTGCAGCACAGCGATGCCCTTGGTGCTGATGGAGGTGAAGATCTGGTTCAGATGAACTGAAACAATAAAACAAAGAGCATTTCCACTGAAACGTTGTGGAGATTTAATAATTAATGGGTGGATTTATATTGATGTATACGTATGGTTTTCCTTTGATAAAGATTTCACTGCAGTTGGATTAGGAAAAACCAGCAGGCTCATGCCAGGATACAATATTTTACAAGACTACATGTTGCAACCCGTCCAAACATGGCTTACCTTATTTCACAAACTGCATGGTTCAAGTCCTTGTTTTATATGAATATATGAGCCTCCTAAGGCTAGAGACAAGTATTAGACGCCATATGCTGATCATAATGAATAATTTTGAAGGTTTTTGACAAAGAGGCACAGAACACAGAGCACAAAGAGCTGAGAAACCTTTGATCAGATGTAAAAGTTATGTTGTTGAAATATGTATTTATTCATGTAATCCAAAACCTGTTTTCTACAAAGTACATTTTTATACAGTCCGAATGGAAGTATGGTAGTCAGAGTAAGAGTTGATGCTTCATCCTCACAGTTTGTATTTGGTGTTTTTAAAGCATACTTTGCAGTGACGTGATGAAAGTGCATGACTCAGCGTAATGTGCCATAAACACTAGGAAAAGACAACTCTGCACCATACTGTTGTCACAAAAGAAGCACCACTTTGTTGCGTGTGAGTGTCACATGAGTGTTGTTAATATAAGCATAAATAATTTCTTCAAGCCTCTTCAACGTACCCTTGAGGGAAACTGAAACACAGCCAAGAGAAAACGTTCGCTTAAACGCGTCACCTCGGCATCACTTGATGAAAAACGTCCCGCCACAGACCATCTATCAAAACAATCCTTCAGCAGAAAGTCTGCTTGTAAGCCCATGTCGAGTGTGTGTGTGTGTGACTGATAGGTGGGCTAATGTAATTCTGTTGCTTCCTCAGTCACAGCGATGGGCTGTTAATCTGGATTTAGGTTTCAGGGCCACTGTCTGACTGAAACCTAATCTCGCTGAGTGGCTCAGCATAGAGACAAAGACCTCAGGCTGCACCAGAACATCTTCTGAAGCTCGGACCTGACAATCCCGTAATGATCTACAATCACAGACCAGGATCTGCTTCTTTCATTTGTTAATCTCATTTATTATCTGAGACATATCAACATGTAATAAATAAAGTCCCAGTGCTCTTTAACCATTAAATTATTCTTTCTAGGGATTTACTCTTTATCACACTGAGTCATGGTCTTACAAACATTAATAATTTCCTTTCATTATTCCTCTGCATGTCTGTGACTTGTTTTAATTTTGACTTCTTCCTAATACAGCAACAACATAAGAACGACATGGCCTCCATCTGGTGCATCTTCTCAGGTTTACAAAAAAGTCATTCATGTCGAGTTTTATGAACCTTCTATGAACCTTTATGAACTGAAACATTTTCAATCCTCTTTGCTAATTTCTCATTTATTTTATATTTCGTTTTCAGTTTATATGAAACAACACTCCCCTTAACTTGTGACTGAATGAGAGACGATGCGTGAGGTCACAGAGCTGATTTCCAGTTCCTTAGGTCCAGTGACATTAATGCTGAGGCATCACTGGACATTTTGCCCTGCAGTGCAGAGGCTACTTGGCTCCCTATAATAGTATCATCTCCCCCAGGTCTCTGCTTCATTCTGGAGCCTATAGCATGGTGATAGCTTAAGACTTTGTAAGGTCCGACACATTTAGATATGTCAGTCGAGCTTTCACTGTGACATTTGTTAGGTGTAAGGCATTCCGAGTAAATATCGACTACTCTTTTTGTTGTCAGATCTCAACTATTTGATACTTAGACAAGCTAGAATGTCACCAAATGCCACCAAAGCTGCACAGCACCAGGAGCTCTGGAGGGAAAGGTTCCATGGATTTTCTGAGTAGGAAAGAACAGCTGGCTAGCATTTACATGGCGTGGATGACTAGGAAGTGGATAAAAGATTCTGCATTGTGTTGCTTCTTTCCTAAAAAGTCAAAGGTACAGGTCTGTGGACAAAAAAACAAAAAACGAGTTCAGCAGCAGTTTCCATGATACACAGCATGTTACATGAATTTGAGTGCTGATGTGTGGGTGGAAAATGTAAAAAGATCCTTTACTCATTCAGTACCAGTACAGCATTGCACTCAAGTAGGAGTACATAAGTATTATCACCAAAATATGAGACCCACAAAGACGACAACAGCGTGAATGAGAGCACACAGATGGCCTACCACAGTTAATAGAATTTTATCAGTTTCTGAACTCAAGCCAACACAACATTCGGTGATACTGTATAACATGTTCACACATACCTAATGGATAGTTAATGTGAAAATGATGGCCTTTTCAAATCAAAGCAGCTTGTGGGTGGTGGAATCCAAGGGGGTGGGGGTGAAGGTTGTTTAAGAGTATCGCCTGTTCTGTAGTGGCAGAACTTTCTCAGGAAAATACTGACATTTTCCCTCAGTTATCTATCAACAATGCTTAATGGGTTTCATGAGCTCTTGCTGGAGGAATGACATTCTTTTTTAATGGTTAATTAATAAATGAAAGGATGATGATGAATAGCTGCCATTTGTCCCACCGGTAAAGAAATGGTACACAATGTTCCCCCTGTGTTTCTAATTATGAGAAGGAATATCCCCTGGTCTCTGGTGTAATCTGGGAACATTTTCATTACCGGAGACTCAAAAGAAGCAGCCACACCTTTACATTTAAGCAGACAGAAACTCACGACAGGTGTAAGGGGGTGATTTCTTTCATCAGGCATTTAATATATGGTTGCCATGTTTTAAGTATCAATAACTTAATAAATCACACTATTCATGTATGCACTAACAGTCCTGTGGTCCACCACAATGAACATTCTGCTATATCAAAAATAATTTTAAAAATTCTGAATTGTAAGATAGCACTAAATATGTAGGAAAACACAAAAACAAAAAATGAAGACGCTTTTGTCCTCTGGTTCCAGCAGGAAATGACGACAGAAGAGCAACAGCACTCAAGCTTAAATGTCATTACAGTGCCATTTAATTCAATGCAAATTAATTCATAACATACAACAAATGTATGCATATCCAATTGCCTCAGACCTTGACATTAAGTAATATAATATCACGGCCATGTGAATGTAATTGCAGTGTTAATTAATGTTAATTAAAATGCAAGAAGAGACAGACTTGTTGACTTTCTTAAAGCTGCAGACATGAAAACGCTCTGAGGTCGCACTGTTAAAAATATAACCCACTTCTGTCTCCATGAAAGTGTCTGTAAAGGCCCACGCCAGGATCACAGGGATGACCATCACAGGCAGAGGGAAGTCCAGCACATAACGTGACACCATTTTATGGGGAGAGAGGTTTATCATGGAGGAGGCTGTGCGTGATGTTTGTCTCTGTGTGTGTGTGTGTGTGTGTGTGTGTGTGTGTGTGTGTCATTGATTGCTAAAAAGAATTCAATCAATAGAGCGCGTGCATGACTTGACCCGAGGGCAGAAATGGTAAGAATAGAAGTAGAAGAATCAACATCTATTAACAGATGAAATAGGACATGTTTCTTTTGAAGTTCAGATGTAACAAACAATGTGTTTGTTTATCTTGGCGTCAGATAGCATGACACTGTCACAGTCACAGCAAGAACATCTGGACATGACAGCAATCAAACAACCCCACTTAGTGTACGAACGAGTGCATGCAAGCATCTGTGAGTAAATATTACCTGTTAAAATATAAACAACATGCAGGAGCTTTTCAACCAGTAAATCATCACATAACACACTTCATCACTCCACACTATCCTTGAATTTACTGAGCCAAACGTTAGCATAAATTTGCATCACTGCAGCACAAATGCACTTAAAATGTAATCAAACTCTTAATGTCTAAGTTATTGTTTTAATTTAATCATTTTTTTCTGCAGTGCTTTAATCGTATTGCACTGTACCAGTAAAAAACTACCTTATTAACACTTTATACCAGGCCTTGTCCTTCATGTGATGCTAACATCATCTTAATCAATATACCATATCAATATCTTACAAGCATTTTTCACCTAAGACCAAAGTTGTAACCTACTGAGCGCACCACCATTTTAAAGTCATTCTGTGTTACCGAAAATGGGACAGATTGATTGATTATTGAGTCCTGCAAGAGTTCAGCTAGCCTTACTGTACCAATCAATGCTATTGATCACTCCTCTGTGATTCTCAGCCCACAGGAGTGTCACATATACAATATGTAAACCAGGTGCCAAACAGTCTCAAAGAAACTCTAAAATCTCAGTGGTGTCAGAAATAAATCAAAGTTCAAGCATCATTCAGAAGAAAGAACCATCCAGTGGACACCCTTTTACACCCTTCAGCCAGTAAAAAGGAAACATATCTGTGGAATCCGTTACACAAAGTCAGATAGCAAATTACTGTAAAGTTTTCTTCACTTCAAAGACCAAAGATGATCAGAAAATCAGACCAAAGATGGTGATTTTCTCCATTAATTTGTTTTGATTCTGGATGCACAAGAACATGTAACTTTAGTTTTTAGTGGTACGAGTAACTCACGTGTTTTGCGGTGGCTGTGCGTGTGCGCAGAGAGTGTGGTGGAGACCGTCTCAGTAGTAGTATGCTGTGGGGTCCACATCTGCGTAGAGTCATGGAGTACAGTTGGATTGGACGGTGAGGGGCTAGACGTTGCTGCTCCAATTATGAAGGTCGTCCGTGGTGCTGCAGTGGTTGTTGTAAAACCTGAAGGTCCACGTCCGTTACGATTCACAGGATTCCGTGGGGTTACTTGGCTACCCGAGGCTCCACTCCCTCTAGGGTTTATAGTAGTGCTAGTAGCAGTGGAACGAGTTCTACCTTTTGCAGCAGTTACAGTTCTAGGCGTGGGGTTCCCAGCATCAACTGTAGGAGTAGTTGTGGTGGTAGTAGTATCTGGACTTTTGGGAATTCCACTTGGCTTAGACAGGAATATAGGATCCTGGCCTATTCGATTAGCATCCACCAGGTCTGTTGGCACGTAATCCCGTACTGTCCCAACAACAATCCATTTCAGGAGCATCAGGCTCAATCCAAGGCCAATGAAACCAATAAGTAAGGGCACCACACACAGCCATGTCTGCTGGCGAGGCCAAACAGCACAGCGAATGGGACCTCGATCCTGGGCCTGGCCTTCACCACGACCCCCTGGGGCCCCCGAGCCCTCAGGTTCCTCCAGGATCACCGCCCCGGAAACAGCTGGCCCAGAACACTCACTCATTCTTCCCTGCCGTCCTTTATGGCTCATTGAGGGTTAACCCTGTGACAGCCATCGATAGCAAATGACAGAAAGGTTCCCAACAGTGCCGGACATTGAGAAGAGACAAAGTGAAAGGTGAAGAAATGGATACAAAAAGCCCCCCACAGCAATCAGATGCTCAGTAACATGTACAAAAATATGTAATCCAAGGATAGAGAGAAGGGGAGGGGTGTAGGAGGTACATGCAGACGCACAATCACAAACACAAAAGCACACACATTCACAGAGACACCCAGCAAGAAAACGAAGAGTTGGCGTATACGGATAATCGCCCGATTAGTCCGCGCTCAGTCCTTCCCAAATCCTGATGTCCAACTGATGCAACAGTAAACTTTAGGAACGTTCACAGCAGGATGAGCCAGAGAGAAGAAGTGATTCTTCTAACAGGAAAGAAGAAGGACAAAGAGACAAACAGGAGGGAGAGGTGGGTGGGAAGGAACAGTTTTACAGCTGTGCATGCGAGCTGTCTGTGGCATCAGTGTTTGGATGCCACTGTAGAAAAAAATCCACAGAAATTTTCATTTACCATGCACATATTTCCCCTACGATCCAAGATGGGACAGTATTGTCTAATCAGGCGAGTGAAACTTGCAGGGTGGGTCTGGTTGTTTCCCCACCCTGTTTGTGACTGAAGAAAATGAAAGATGTTTCCCAGTGCAGTCTGTTTCGACAGCTTTAGCCGAGTCAGCGTCCCTCAGTTTCCAAAATGTGGCTGTTTCGTAACTGAGGAAGGCGAGAGCAAAGAGATCCGTCGGCTATGCGTCTGTTAGACACTCTCCCTGGATTATCAGCTATCTTCACTGCCCGTCGCTTTTCAATCAGCCTATCCTTTTTTGAGGATTTTTTTATTTTTTTATTTTAACCACTCTTTGCATCCGAACCCACTTCGCTTCCTTTGTGTGTGCTCTAATTTTTAGTGCAGCTAAAAATAAAGCAGTAGAATCCAATTAATTTTCCAGATCTTGCGAAAAAGCAACACTTCAGATGAAGGAGAGGCAGAGAGTGAGAGGGGAAAAAAAGAATGAGGGGTGTTGTCGCGCACTGGTATCACAGGGCGGATAAATCTGCAACTGCGACGTGATCCCGCTCCCTCTCCAACCGGCTATGGATCAGATTTCCCCAAGCTGTCCGCTCAGTGTCCTGCTGTCTCAGTATGCTGTCCGTTAATACTGCAGCAAGCAAGCTGAAAGCCTCTTCTCATCTATTTGAAGGGAACATTCCAACACAGGGTAAAATGAGAGAGGAAGATAATGAGAAGCAGAGAGTGGATGAAATGATTAAAACAGAAAAAGCAAAAAGCAAGAGATAAGAGGAAAAACACAAACAGGAGGCCACAAGGTTTAAAAATATCCCACTGCTTCTCTCTGTCTGAGAGGTGTTTTATCCTCAGTCCCTGAAAGCCTGTGCTCATTCAAGTCAGCCTGTGATTTGTTGGTCGGGTTGCTGGGATCCTCCGGCCGTCCTTCCCTCCAGGATGTTTTCTTGGAGATGATTAGAAATGTGCGCCCCGCGCTGGGATGAGAACTTGCAGCCACAGCAGCAAAGGCTCCCCTAACCCCCCCGTGGGGTTAGCAACATCCGACGGTGCAGCTGTCTTTACCTGTGGCAATTGTGATGCAGACATGCATACAGCTGCCTCTCCGAGCTGCCGCCGCTGAGAGACAGAGAAGGAATGAGAAGGGGGGGGGCACGCAGGCACAGACGGAGCAGAGTGAGCACAGTGGTAGAGCGAGAGAGAGAGAGAGAGAGAGAGGGAGAGAAAGAGAGAGAAGGAGGGAGGGAGAAAGGGAGGAGAGAAAGAGGCTGCACCTGCTAGATGCACCAGTACTGGGAAGCGTGCCCACCTCCGTTAGCAGGGAGGAGAGTGAGCAGAGATGCAGAATGCATACAGAAAACTAGAAAAAAGAGAGAGAAAAGGAGTGGAGGTGCATGTACAGATAAAGATAATGAGAGCGGCAGGGTGGAGAGGCAGAGAGCGCTCTGCAGCGGCAGATGAGGCAGTTACCAGCGAGTCCCAGACGGATCAGAGCAGAGGCACAATGCAGGAGCCGTCACTCACTCCGTCAGCACCGCCCACCGCACAGCATCAGACTGAGAAAGAGGAAGGAAGGCAGGAGAGGATTTTCAACAACCAGACTTACACTGAATATTTTCTGAGCCGTGTTTAGCACTTATGTGGATACACAGGAACTTTGCCTTATATCCATGTGTGCATGTCAAATGTGGGACTTTACGAATAGATTTTGTTTTTTGAGAAGCACATGAGATTTCACAAATATAATATAATACAAAAAGCTCCATTATTTGAAGTATACACATTTTTGGGAAGTATTATTGTTAATTTCTTTTATGTGATATATTAATGTCTTGTACTTTTTGCTTTGCTGTTTGATTAAATGTATTTTTTTGTAATAGATTTACTGTATGATAGCCTCCATGTTTAGTCATCTGTATTACAATTTTATTTTTTACTATCTTTTAATAATTATTATTATTATTATTACATTTTTGTTTAATTTCCATAATTTCTGTTTAAAACTTTAAGTATATTACTATTTTAAGCAGTGAGACTCAGCATAACATCCGAGAAAATGCATTACTGCAACTAATTTTCACTATAAAATGTTGTGAGATTTTCTGAATGTTCTTCTTTAAAAAGCTGCAGTGGATGCTTCATATCCTGTTTATCCTGTATCTATATTTGCCTCTTTTGACAAAATTTTAATGGGATAAAGACAGAGAAAGAAAATGAAGTAACAGTTAGACCCAAAGTAAAGGGAAATAGTGTGAAAACCAAACAGATAGAAGACAAAAGACTGATAATATTTTGAGTTGCACTTCACTGCTTACTCTGACTATTACTTTAATCATCCAGTTTAAATGGCTGAGCCCCAGTAAATCCAGCTGCTCAAATCAATTTAACTTTGTACAGCACTGTGTAAATCAACTCTTAAGATGCTCGTTGTAAACCCAAGCACTGTCTTCTCCGTCGTATCGGGACTTTATCTTTGTGCATGAACGTGTTTACAAGTGTGTCTGCGAGGAGGTGATGGCATCACAACAGAGACACATGCACATAAAGTCATGCAGATAGCATCTGCCTGTAGGAGTAGCCTTCAATTGGTCCCTTGGGGGAACTCAAGGGATGTCGTTGGTTTTCACACCTCATTCAGTCTTCTGACACACACACACACACACGGCAGCACGAGTGTGTTCAAGCAGCCATGATGACACTGTGGCGGTTTGAAAGAATCGTCAATAATCACAATGGCAAGAAGCCACAGGGACACAAATTAAATGCGAACCAGTCTGCACTTGTGATAGCATCGAAATATACAACCGTAACTGTAAAAGTGACTGTAGACGCTGTAACAGAACCAGAGGAAAGAAAAACAAAACTAGTCCCACTGTAGAGGAACAGTTTGTGACAGACTACAAAAAAAAAAACAAAAAAAAACATAAACATTGACAAAACATAACCGGGTTTAATTTCAAAATATCATAAATATATGGATTAATTACTTGTCTGTAGCAGCAGTGAGATTAGTGGATGAGTGTGTATTAGTGTACGGTGTCAGTACGTCTTTGCACTGCACTCACTGTGTCATCATTTCCAAACGCTGTTTTGTCTCCAGTGAAATGCAGGCATGGAGTAAACTGCTGCTGGAATTAAAGCTTTAAAGGCACATAACATGTGCACGAACATTGGCTGCAGCTATTTATGTTAATTCATCTATTAATCAACCAAATTCTACAAAATAGCAAAATGTGCCAATCAGAATTTCTCAGAGCCCAAAATGCAAAAGCCTCCGTTTCCTCGGTATGCATTACGTTAAATATTGTGTTTTTCTGATAATGCCGTCGTCACAAGGCGGAGTTTATATTTAGACTCAGTCATTTATAGATGTAAATATCACTTTCTGCTGTGCTGTTTCCCACATTCCTGTGCCATCTGTTGTTTTCCAGCAAGCAGCATAATCCCATCATATATCAACAAGTGTCTGCTGTTAGATTATCCTGATGTGTTGGTTTAGCACGTCATCTGCCCATCACGGATTTCATATCAGAAATAAAACAGCTTCAAACGTTAAAATTCATTTGTCTCTTTCAGTGGTTCAGACAAAATTGTCATTCTTTTAATGCACAAATGACCCATCTGACTCTACTTTCCCTGTTTGTTCTAACTGGCAAAAAAACAAAAAAACAAAAAACGAAACAATAAGCCCTTAAGTGCCCTCAGCATTCAAAAATCTTTTAAATTCATTTCACTTTGAAATGTCTGGAGGGGCATTTAAAGACTCCTCGCTCTGAATCTTCTCCCACTCTTGGTATTCTTACTTAGTATCAAAAATGACATGTGTTACTGTGTTCAGGGAGCACTTTACCTTTTTATTAGAATATTTTAATGTATGAAATGTGATTTTTCTCTTTTCGGTCTGGGAAAGGTAGAAATGCGGGGGAGTAGCTCAGCTACAAAGGGGGTAGGGTTTGAAATCTTTACCCAGGATGGTGGTACATGGGTTACAAGACTTCTATAGTACCATTGCCACACATTTCATACAACCATTCACAGCCATTGCAGGTCCAATCGGGGACTAAATCTGCAGGGCACAAGATTCGTTTATCGACATCAGCTGCTTCAGTGAAGTCGTGGCTGCAGGCGACCTGCACAAATCACTGTCACTCACAAATCACTCACAAAGTTCTATTGACATGATGAATAGGGAATTTTCCTGCTGAATTCATGTGTTTCTTTGCATGTGCTTTAAGATATTCCAATAGATTTGAAAATTTTGCATTAATTGTTTGTAAAGACAGGAACTTCTTTCCCGACGCTGTGAGTCACATTTCATAATGAAACACCCTCAATTCACTAATTTCTCATAATTTTCTTCTACCACTGTGTTTGAAGGGCTAGATGACCACTGCCCCTCAGTCCCCAAAAGAAACAAGACATCCTGCCTTACGCAAAATGGAGGGCTGGGGCCGAGATGGACATGAAGAAGCCACTTTACTACCGACCTATTTTGGGAAAATGCAGCTTCATTCAGAGCAAAACAAAGGAGGGAGAACAACAGGAACAAATGCACTGTTCCACATAGATATCAAGTTAGTAGGAGTGAGGTCAGGAGGGCGTAAAAAATGCTCACAAGCGAGCCCTCACCCAAGAAATAATTAAATAAGAAGTTAGTCTGCTGATCCCTGCTCAGTTTTGCTTGTTCTTTATTTTATGAGCTGGACTCCCAGACTGCAACCTGCTTTTTAATTAAAGGGCAAACGAATGTATTTTCTCCAATCACAAGAATGCAACAAATAATCAGCCCTATTCCAGAAGGTCAAAGTTGCAGCTATTTGTTCAGAGGAATGATTTGTGTGTGAGAGTGGGAATTCAGCTTAATCAGTCCCTCCAGGAATTTTCAACAACAAAAAAAAGAATAAATCATTCAATCCAACATTATTTGCTTAAAACTTTTGTAAAAACCTAATGCTCTAATACTCTAATCTGTAGAATCCTTGCAGATTTTTGGTGTATTGTTCTGCTTTTCAATAAACCAGTGCAGACACAACAGTAAGAGACCAGGCTGAACAAAATCAAACCTCAAGTACAACAGTCCAGCTGCCTTATGCTTTGGGATTTTGATCCTTTCAGGCTGTCTTCTCAGGCACACCATGCTCCCACCTTTGCATCACTACTCGTGGGTCCTACAACGCATTGCAGGTGCCTCGGGGCTTAACGTCTATATAGGTCCACAAAAGACACTGACAAGTAAAAATCTGAGCCTAATATCCACAGATCCTGTCAAAGAGCAGATGTCATTACTGGACATAAAAGCTCAGTTTGACTGTGCCAACAGCAGCTGCAGTTCAAGCAGCCTGGCTTCAGATTAAGGTCCTGCTCCTGATGTGTTGTACGCGTTGGGGCCAAGATGTAGCAGCCATGTTATGTTTCATCTTTGTCTGAACGTCATCCCTCGCACATTGAAAAGGCAGTGGTGTCTTCTGGGTCATGCTGGGTCAAGCCCAACACGTTTGGAGAGGATAGTAACACACACACACACACACAGACACACACACACCATGTCATTTCTCATGGCTTTATGGAAGTGACAAAAACAACTTTAAATGGTCCCCTTGGTGCTGTAGTCCATTTCTGTCCAACTGTAGGCTGAGAACTCATTAAACTTTCTTGTAATTAAAGAGGAGACTGATTGCTGTCTCTTTTACCAACATAAAGGTTTGTAACCTTCAGGGTTTCCCCCTTTTTGTCTGTTTCTAATTAGAACAATAAGCTATTAGTGACAGTAGAGACGAAGACAGAGGATACATTTCCCTGCACCGAATCAACGTGACATATCTCGTAAATAACGTCTGCAAGTGTAAATATTCAGCAAGTGCACAACACTTTTATAATTAGAAAATCAGTGACTTAAAACTCACTTCTAAGCTCTTTTTCCGTTGTTCTGCTTATTCCACTGGAGCCAGCAGTTTCCTCAATTACTGCCCCTGCATCAAATGGAAATTTCTGCTGAATCAATGTAAATGCTGCCTTTGTCAGAGCTCACACCCTGGAGACCTGGTGATAAGCCCCACAGGGTAGCCTACACAAATTAACTCCAAAATGGAACAGTGGGGTTAGAGGTCAGCCTCAGCCAACCAGCCATTAAGGGGTGTGTTTAAGCTCTGTGAAAAATAGAAAATAATAATAAACTTTGCATAAAGCTCCATCAATTGATATTCTTTATTTCCTCATACACGAAAAAATAATTCATGTGAATTGATCGTAGTGAGGAAGCCACAGAATTTGCAGCATTCTTTTTTAGCCTATTTTAGAGGAGGGTTTCACAACAAATCATAAACTCCATCTCCAGAAACATTCAGTCTTTTTCAGCAAACGAGCTGTGATGAACCCACCAGCTGATGGAGAAAGTGGAAGAAAGGAGATTAAGGCTAAACTTCACATAGTTTAATATTTTTATTACTATTTTTATTTCATTTCACCACACCCCACCTTTGTGTCTCTTTTCCTTGATTTCTTTGTCTCACATAGAATTTGCTACCGAGTCATTAAGGCCATGGATGGTTGTGCCAATCCATCAAAAGGAGGTGGAAAATGAGAGGAAGGGTTGCCTGGGAGTTTCAACACAAATAAACCAAGAAAAACCTCCCGGGGGCGTTTCCCCCTACGGTGAACCTCATTAGCAGGGCGAGACGGCTGTCAGCGGTGACAGACTTATTCAAGCTTTTGTCACAATCTATTCACAAGGGTCTGATGTCATACATGGATCAATGAACGGATAAAAGATGATATGCATCCCTTTGGTCAATTAGTGAGTGTGAAAACATACATCGATACCCTTAGATGTCACATTTCATTTATAGCCATGTTACATTTTCAATCTTAAATACGGAGACAATTTGGCTGAGGTCGAGGCTAGGCGGCACGCATGTTTAGGAACTGGACATGAACAGGGTCGGGATTGTCTCATCGCCCGTGTGTTGTTCAAAGGTCAGTGCAACCCGGTTTAATTGGCATCCAGTGCTGCCAGCCTCTTCTGTCAGCCCCTGATTGTTATCAGACATGCAGTTTCACTGGTTTTCTGGTAGTGTTGACAATCAGTGGAGCCGGATTGACAACCCAAAGGACGAATGTCTTAGGACATGTCACTTAAAGGGGTCCTTGGAGCTAGCAAAATCTGTCATAATTTAAACTCACTGGATCTGCATTGCACTCTCTCATGTAAGGGTTTGCCAAACTTCTTAAGCCCATGATCACACTGCGAAGATCTACTCCAAAGACAATAATTTAATCTGTGCTCTGCCTCTGGTTCCACTGCTCAAAAAACAAATCTGTAATCCTCTTCATCGCTTTGCTTCTTTTCCAATTTGTGACCGCTTCCAGTCAGGACAGTCTGACAGCATGAGAAAAGTTGAGCAGACTGAGAGGGGAAAGCATAGTCACAATGTCTCTGAATCATCTCCAGAAATTCTACTTCCCTGCCAGAGATACTGAATTAATTGAAAATGGATTTCATTTAATTGTGTTTTCTAAGTGTTCATGTGTTGATCAATGAGGGGCCAGATGTGCTTTGCAGGCAAAAGAATAAAACAATGATTTTAAGATGGCCTCTGAAAACTGAGCGCTGAGCTTCCATAAGGACTTCACATGGACTCTTTTTGTGGATGGAGTAAACATGACTGCACTTGAACGCAGCAAGACCCTCTGCATCACTGAGGTGAGATAATTTCCTGTTGGTCTGACACTCACCCTTTAAACATTACATGCATAGATTTTATACCTTCTGATATTGCTTTTAAGTGCAGTTTTAACAAGCTGGAAACTTGAGTTGGTGCCAGTCTTAACCTGTCTGTTAGCTATTTGCTCAAGAGTAAACATTTAAATTTTCTAAAGTTACAACTGGTTTATTGTTTTATTTATTTCCACAGTTAATATCTATTACAAATCTGCAACATAAACCATTTTGACATTTTTAACAGTAATTACTAACAATAACCTTATATTTAGTTGATCATGACTTTGATGAAGTAGAAGAGTTGAAGTGTATGTGACTTAGAAAATGTCAAATTGGCTTACTGTTGATGATGCAAACATATCAAGCCCACAATGAAATTCCTTTGACCTCATTTTTATTTGTTTGTGCTCGCATCCTGTCGCTGCCGTTTCCTCTCCCTCCGAAAGTTAGTGTTGTTTGTGTATAGATCCTCTGTTATCTCATTAAGCCCTCCAAACACTCAAGCTGCCTGAGGCCTCCATTATTCTTTTTATCTCTTATTAGGGATTCTATTAAAAAAGTAAATGAGGTCTGTGGGGTCCATGTTCTTGCGATCTTTTTTCCCTCTAACAAAACTTGCGGCAACTGCAGGCTTTTGTAAATCTACATCGATTTAGGGACGTTCCCTTAACTGAATGAGTTCAGTGGCATCTAAAGATGCACAATATGATGGGCTCAAACTCTGTGATGCAGGAGTTTGAGTTTTTACTCTTTTCCTCTTCAACTGGATCGAGTCTACCACATTTGTCGTCTTTTTTAAATTAACTCAAAATAAAGTGTTGATGTTCCTGACTGCTTATTAACAACCATCAAAGCTATTGATCAATAAGAACAAGGGAGACGTGTGGGCTAATTAACAAGAGATAACCACCCACTCACACATGCATGCAGCACATTCAGATGTACACACACAGACAACGCCGTTGACAGGCGAGCCTTCTCGTTTCTGTCTCACGTGACACGGCCGTTCTGTGGTGGTTGCCATGGTTTCTTCTCATGTCACGGTTTTACTAATGAAGGGAAGAAACAGTTGGGGTCTGTTCGCTGAAATGGATAGCACGCCTACTTAATTACCCGTCGGGATGACCTAAAGGGGCTTTCTTAAAAGGTTATACAAGGAGATCCTGGTTGGTGAATGAAGAAGGGGGCGGAGTTGTGTCTGAGGTGTTAAAGGGGAGAAAGGGAAAGGAAGGAGGTGAGATAGACTGTTAGTGGAGCTTCTGAAAAACACTTTAAATAAAATACGTGAGGAGTTGTGAATTAAACGGAAACCAGAAGGTATGAGAGAAAGTCACACAGGTAAGAAGAGAATAAGGTGACTTAAGCAAAGTAGAGCTGTAAGAGCAACTCAGCGCTGACTTTTTACCTTAACCCTGATTCACATCACATTCATGACACCTGAACAAGTGTTGGCTCTTGATATCTGAGAAGAACAGACTTTTTTAAATGTAAAGCTTATCTTTACCATGTTTCAGTTCGATTTTGAACCCTGCTTTATGCTGAAAGCTGATGCCATAAATTAGAAAGAAGTGAGAGCAGCTGTGGCACACAGCTTTCTGCTATCTTCTTCACCCAGTGTCCACTTCTGTTTCCAAATGCACTCCAGCATGAAGTTCATTTCAATGAAAACTCTTTCAAGTCACACCAGTCTGTGTGGTAAATTAAGAAAATGGAGTATTCCATCAAACACATTTACTCACTTTGATCTCCCTGACAGCTTTTGGCAGCAGAGTGTGGTGTGTGTGTGTGTGTGTGTGTGTGTGTAAGAAAAACCAAGATGGCGAGGAATGCTCAGAGAAGATCAATACCAGTGGGTTTCCCATTTAAGTTCTCATTTCTGGAAATTTGGTTAAAAAATTGATTTGTGTTGACATAAGAGACATATGGACAAACAGTCCTGTGTGCTTCATTTCTGCTCTCTACTCTTTCCACGTGAAACCCAGGGTACTTAAATTCACATCTCAAATACCTCATCATCTCGCATCCCACTAGCCTCCCTCCTCCTCTTCTTGCATCCATCTCTGTCCCTCCCGGCTGCCCCTGGTTCACTGGTGAGGAGTGTAAATCTTTAATGAGGCACCCTGTGTAGAAGGTTTTGGCTGCAACATGAAGGTGCACTTCTGCATGGGCTGAAATGCCAGGTGTACACTGATTCCAAAAGCAAAGAGAATGAAACTGACATGCGTCCTGACAAGAAATGGATGTCTGTGTCCTTGTTTTTATCTGTACAACCAACAAAACAACAGCATTACCAGTCACTCTCTGAATCCGCCACCAACCCTTTAACTGGAGGACAGAGAGTGAAAAAAAGTAATTCGTAATTCTTAATATGCTTTTCATTGGAAACAGAAGCTGTTTTCAGTAAACACATAAATGTCCTTCAGTTGAGAAATGGAAAGAGTACCTGAGTATTAAACTCAAATAATGTAAGATGCTACAACTGTATTCAGTGTCAACCCAACAGCACAGGTGGAGCATCACTACACCACCAAGCCCTGACAAACTGACACATTTCCTTTTGTATGGACAGATTTTGCATCCTGTGCATATCACTGATTATCATTTGTTAATATGCATCAGCCCTGTTCAGTAGCATCACACTAGAATTTACTAGAAGAGAGACAAAACTCAGACTTAGACAACTTAAAAATATTATGTGACTTAATTTGAAGTGAAAATGAACTGGAAGCCTTTCTACTTCTGCAGGTCAGATGATCTCTTTATGAATGATCAGGTCTGTAACAGATGCCCAGTGATGCTTTGCAAAAGGTGTTTTTATTGTATGGATCATATATATATGAATTTTGTCTAGTTATTGTTTGCAGGCAGCTCTTAGCCGGGGCCTCTTTCAGAGCTGATGGGAGCCATAGTAGTGTATTGTATGAACAAATGCTTCAATGAACATTAAATCTCCATTTACTGGAGATTTACTGAATGGGTTCAATAGATAATTGGCTTCCAGACACAATTCAAAATTTAGTGATACAACAATTTGACCAGTCTGGCCAGACAGAGATTGTATGCTGCTCATTTTATGGACGAGGTGATGGACTAACTCAAGTCCCTATAATGGAGCAATTTTTATGCAATCCACAGACAAGATGATGTTGTTGTATTTTACAGTCTCACAGCAGTAGATATCAGCACCCCCAAATTCAACATCTCCAATGATACAGACATTTTATAGAAATGTTTAGAAAATTTCCAAATAATCTAAGTTTGTTCTGTTACCAGGTCCAGTTCAGACTGGATGAAATTATGCAGCTCTTATGCAGATCGAAGTCTGCACATTTTAACTTTTTCTCTCATCAGTGTGCCCTATTAATTCTGGGTTCTTCCCATACGTTTTCCCTCATGCCTGTCAGTTCATTGATTTCTTTCTTCTTTCTTAGGATTCTCCCTTTCTCTTTCTTAGGATTATTGCACACCAGTGGGTGGAGGCAGTGCATATAGTAAGACACAGGAGGCAGCCAACAGCCGAGGTCATGAACCCCTGCCGTTGGCTCAGATCAGGTCAAGTCTGATGACAAAATATCTCCCACAATCATATGTCATCTTTTTGTTTTTATTAATTTGTCCACATGCTTGCATCATTGTCATGGTAGAAACCCAAAGCAATAATAACAGCAAAAAAGTGTCTTACACTAAAGTGTGTTTGTGTTAGATGTTTTAGATTGGGTTTCTTTGCAGCCTGCGTCATAAGTTGAGCAAAGCATTTGGACCCATGTGCAGGAGATGGCAGACAGGATGAATAGCAGGACTTAATAACTGAAAACAACAAATCAGAACCATAGAAACAGACAACTGAGCAGATGACTCAACAAAGACTGAACTCAAAACTGGACTGAAATACAAACTAAAGTGACGAGGGAATGATGGACAGGTGGAGGGAGGAGTGGAAACACAGGTGAGGGTAATGAGGAAACAAGAGCAGCTGATTGGCTGGGAGCAGAGCAGGACAAACGAGGCAGATGGAGGGCAGGTGCGCAGCAAGAACAGGAGAGTGAAGGAAGGAGACCACACCCACACAAAGAGACAGAGAGAAAAGCACTGGGAAACACAAAAGAAGTGACTGAAGACACAAATCACACCAAATGTTATGTGAATAACACACCAATGTCATTTGACATGTTATAAACCAAGATCTTTTCCTGAACCTCACCAAGGAGTTTTCATGTTAAAACAAAACCAAATATCAGCTGTAGGTCATATGACAATAGACAATAAAGGTGATAAATGATGAAAATCACCTCACTTCATCCTTTCCTGCATGTCTAAAACACACAAAATGACCCATGGAAAGCTTAAAATGTGTGAAATAACAGGCAAAGTGTCCTTAGAAAGGGTGTGCTACTCAAATGCCATCCCACAAGATCATGTTGCTTTTGTGTGTTATTGCAAAACATTCTCATCCCAGCTCTTCAGTGTATTAATTAGTTCTCTCAGAACAGGACTAAATGAATTCGCCAGCCTCCTTTAAGAACTTCAGCAGCATCTCAATAGGCCGCTTTTTTGTGTTGACTCTCCAAACTCTACATAATAATTGAGACAATGGCAAAAATGAGTTTCTCTAAACTCTGTATTGGCAGTTAGCAGCAGTCAGCTGCTTATATTTGGTGTCGTAATCTCCCATTGTTTCAAAAGAAAATCTGTCATAAAACTCAATTCACTGGGGCTTAATTGAAGAGAGTCTTTGAATCTGAAATAGTTCACTTTAGTTATCTGAAAGAAACTTAGGCTGCTAATTAATGTGGAATCCGTGCAGGTCACCAGTGTTGTCCACTAAGGCAATCACCGCATGGTGCCGTTCATATCACACACATCACGTCTCCTGGGGCTCCTGTAAGACTCCTTCAAAGGAACCAATTATCTGTCACAGCCCAGGTGCTGAGGCAAATCTTACAGAATTACTTAGCTTGATCTTTTCACAAACAAATTATCTGCACTTATTTTCCTGGCTTTTTCTAAGACAAACCTTTCTGGTCAATGGATTTTCTTTTACATCAGGCAAGATCACAACAAAGGGGTCAACAGCTCACACAGTGTTGTGTGTATTGTATGTGTGTAAAGTAAGAAGACTGGAGCTGTGCCAGCAGACTAATACAGTCAGCAGTGTCAGTAAATATCCCTCAAATCTCAACAAAATCACTTCTGTCAGCTCTGCAATATGGACAGAAAGATCAGTGATATCCCTCTCAGACAGCTTGTATTATGTATATGAGGTGGCGGATGGTCTCCTGAGGGATCCGCCAACTCCTGGACACTCTGTGGTGCAACGTGGCGTTGGTGGATGGAGCGAGACATGATTTCCCAGATTTGCTCATTTGGATTCAGGTCTGGGGAACGGGCGGGCCAGTCCATAGCACCAGTGCCTTCGTCTTGCAGGAACTGCTGACACACTCCAGCCACATGAGGTCTAGCATTGCCTTGCATTAGGAGGAACCCAGGGCCAACCGCACCAGCATATGGTCTCACAAGGGGTCTGAGGATCTCATGGCAGTCAGGCTACCTCTGGCAAGCACATGGAGGGCTGTGCGGCCCCCCAAAGAAATGCCACCCCACACCATTACTGACCCACTGCCAAACTGGTCATGCTGGAGGATGTTGCAGGCAGCAGAACGTTCTCCACGGCGTCTCCAGACTCTGTCACGTCTGTCACATCACATGTGCTCAGTGTGAACCTGCTTTCATCTGTGAAGAGCACAGGGCGCCAGTGGTGAATTTGCCAATCTTGGTGTTCTCTGGCAAATGCCAAACATCCTGCACGATGTTGGGCTGTAACACAACCCCCACCTGTGGACGCCAGGCCCTCATACCACCCTCATGGAGTCTGTTTCTGACCATTTGAGCAGACACATGCACATTTGTGGCCTGCTGGAGGTCATTTTGCAGGGCTCTGGCAGTGCTCCTCCTGTTCCTCCCTGCACAAAGGCGGAGGAAGCGGTCCTACTGCTGGGTTGTTGCCCTCCTACGGCCTCCTCCACGTCTCCTGATGTATTGGCCTGTCTCCTGGTAGCATCTCCGTGCTCTGGACACTACGCTGACAGACACAGCAAACCTTCTTGCCACAACTCGCATTGATGTGCCATCCTGGATGAGCTGCACTACCTGAGCCACTTGTGTGGGTTGTAGACTCCATCTCATGCTACCACTACAGTGAAAGCACCACCAGCATTCAAAAGTGACCAAAACATCAGCCAGAAAGCATAGGAACTGAGAAGTGGTCTGTGGTCACCACCTGCAGAACCACTCCTTTATTGGGGGTGTCTTGCTAATTGCCTATAATTTCCACCTGTTGTCTGTTCCATTTGCACAACAGCATGTGAAATTGATTGTCAATCAGTGTTGCTTCCTAAGTGGATGGTTTGATTTCACAGAAGTGTGATTGACTCGGAATTGCATTGTGTTGTTTAAGTGTTCCCTTTATTTTTTTGAGCAGTGTATTTTGTAGGAAGACAGGCTGGCGTACAGGACGAACCTTCCCTGTCTTTGTGTGCAGGACGACTGCACTTCACAGACTGATGGGAAGCTCATCGAAAAGAAACGCAAAATGGGAAAGCTTCCCAACTGTCCCCCTAAACTTCACCTGCTGCAGTCCTGACTCGTACCAGATGTGGCTCCAGCAGTGTGTGTGCACACATGTGACACAGACACGCACTCTCACATATACTCACACAATGCATAACAACAGCAGTTGGTCCAGCTGTGATTGGCAGATCATCCAGAGGCGACACAAAGCCTTTCTTCCACCCTCAAACTGAGCTGTCAGTCAAATCGGAGCAGGCCAGCGCCACAATATGAGGGCTGAAAATAGCCTGTCCTCACCTCAGGCCCTACTGAGGACGCACTGGGAACACATTCACCTGCACAGTCTGTGGTAATGGGGGACAAAGCCAGCAAGCTCGTCACTCCTAAGGTACAAAATTTGAATGACGCAGGTACGAGTTTTGTTCAAATCCTTTTAAAAGATGTTATATTTGTGGGAAATGGCATTTAAATAATAGTGACCCTTTGGATATGAAAGTACTGTTCAAGCTACTCTTTCAGGATCTTTAGTCATGCACACATAGATGGAAAGCATTCCATGTGTCACATGCTTATCACAAGAAACGCACACATCTGAAACATCCATCCATTTTCTATATCGCTTATCCGTCAGGGTCGCAGGGTCGCTGGAGCCTATCCCAGCTGACTACGGGCGAGAGGTGGGGTTCACCCTGGACTGGTCGCCAGTCAATCGCAGGGCCAACACACAAAGACAGACAACCACACACTCTCACACTCACACCTAGAGGCAATTTAGAGTAGCCAATTAACCTAATGTGCATGTTTTTGGTATTGTGGGAGGAAGCCGGAG
This sequence comes from Scatophagus argus, assembly GCF_020382885.2. Taxonomy (NCBI): domain Eukaryota; kingdom Metazoa; phylum Chordata; class Actinopteri; family Scatophagidae; genus Scatophagus; species Scatophagus argus. Next base: position 2,333,394 of record NC_058502.1, read on the forward strand.
TACCCAGAGAAAACCCACGCAGGCACTCAGGGAGAACATGCAAACTCCACATAGAAGGGCCCAGACCGGGATTCGAACCTGGAACCCTCTTGCTATGAGGCGACAGTGCTAACCACTGCACCACTGTGCCGCCCAGACATCTGAAACATCTGAAAGAGTATTTTTAGAAATACCAATATCAGTACCAATATAAAAGAAGCTTATGAGTGTGATGTGTTCATTCACTTGTTTTTGTTTTCTTTTATTTTAGTTATTAAATGTAGGTCGTTTGAATTTCACAAATAGGCTACTCTGTAACAGTGTAGACTGTATACAGTATGTAGGCTTGGAACACTGCGTCCTAAAAATGAAGCCAGTGTTAGACTAATTTGCATGAGGAGAGCATTTTTCACCAGCAGACTTGATGGTTAACTTTGGTCTTCTGTGGCAAAAGTCCTACGTCTCTCTTGTTCGGTGATCCCCCATGTTTTCCTGTAGAGCAAATCTTTTCAGTTATTCTGAAAATGAAACAGTGTGAACTATGACAGAGCATGCTTTGAGCTTGTGATCTCATGTTTTTGTATGAATTAAAATGGCAGCAGGTGATTATTATTTTTTTCCTGTAATGTGTACCTTTATTATGATAATGATGTTGACTGATCTTGAACTGCACTGTACGCTGCATTCAAGGCCAAGCTCAAATAGCGGGAATAGCCAAATCGAGAGCAAGGTTGCACATAAACAAGGTAACGCTGGCACGGGGGGAAAACCCTCTTTGTAATGTGTGCTAATAATCGAAGTCTCTAAAAGTTGCTCCCGTGCTGAAGAAAAATCTTTGCACACCAAGTGGCCATTGAGCCTGTTTAAGGAGATTTTTGGAGGCCATCATGGATACCACTTGTTAAATGTGTTTTCTCCTCTTTTCTCTGCTCCACACTCATGTTTATCTCTCTGCTTTGTGTTTTTGAACCAGTGCTGAATTCTCTTCCCTGCTTTCCTTTTTTCCGGAGGACTCTCATTCTGTTGTTCTGCTGTGGCGTTTCTTTTCAGCTGCTCTCCCTCTTACCTGCACTGATCTTGTGCTTTGTGTATCTTCAGCTCTGGTGAAGCTCAGTCTGAGTGCTGCTCACGACAACAATGCAGAAAATCTCTCTTGTAGCACAACAGAATTGAGAATGTGCTCTGCTTATGGCTTTGTAAAAAAACAAAAAAACACTTCCAATTCAAATCAGCAGTGCATTACAAGTTCCTATAGCTCGACACTGTCTGCACTTTAACAGATGTCAAGTGAAGCCTGTGCCTGCCTGCCTGCCTTTACTGGTTGTTTGTTATAAAATGAAGGCGTTTGAGCTCTGAGTTTTCTCTCAAATAATTGTGTGTAGATAATTGGCCTCATACCTTCTGCCCATTTATCTTCTTAGTGTTTGAAAAGCTTGGCTGCTTTTCATGCCTTCTGCCAATCCTCTCTTTCAATACTAATAAGAAAAAAAACATGAAAACATTAATGCTCTGAGTAACAACAGTGCAGTTTGTTGCAGCGAATCAACCACAGTACACTCTGTACAATGGATTACGCACACACAAAACCGTACACTGACACATACACAAACACATTTGTGGGAGATGTAAATGTTAAATGTCTACAAGATATGTAGTAAGAGAACATACTAAAACAACCCAACCTCAAGGGCATCTGATGTCGTATCTAAGTGGCACTGAACCAGTAACATTCCAGCCTGTAATTCCAGTCTGCTTAAGGTCGTTTTAGATTTACAGGATATTTTCATCAGCGTAATACATGACTTTGCTTTGTCAGGTATTTAGCTCACCGAATAACAAGAAGCACATTGAATTCACCATAGAAGAAGGAAAAAAATGAAAATCTTATCTCTTTCTGCATCTCATAATTGACTTAGTGTCTCATAATTACAAGATCTTTATCTCATAATTACAAAATACAGATTTTGCAATTACAAGACCGATGCTAGTGAAGTGGCCGTAGGACCTGATGTTGTATGTGGTTGTAGTAGTCAGACAGGGTGAAGAAGAAGCACTCTGAGTTTTAGCCAAATGCTGGCAGCTGTGTTAGCTGCTGAGACCATATCAGTGGATCTCTGATGAGTCCTCATCGGTTTAAACAACAATCATCCCATCATACTTTTACCAGCTGCAAAAACTGAGATGTCATGTTGGTTCAGTGCTTTGTCCATTTTATACTCCACGTTCTCTCTCCTCATAGGAACATTTGGCTCAAACGGGTGTCTTGTGTTAAGAGTTCATTATACATTAAGACCAACTGTGGACTTGCAGAGTGAGAGCATTTTTAGAACATGAGAAAAATTCACTTGGTCTTCTCTTGACCCAACTATAAAGCAATGTCCCGATATGATGTAAAACATCCTCATTTCAGAGCAGTTGCTGTATCAATTTCTCAAAATGAAAGAGGTGAAAGGCGCAAGGGAATCCTGCTATAGACCGTTCAGTGGGCTGACTGACTTCAGAAGTAGCTTCTCTGATTAAGTGTGGGTGGAGGAGAAGCATTCCTCCACAGCATAATTCTGTTTGTATGAACCACCTGCTGTGGTTCTGACATTTTTCATTTCACTTTAATGTTTTAAATGAAAAAAAAGGTATCCTGTGTTGAAATGCAGGTGAAATTATGCATGACGATTTCAACAAACACCAGTCAGAAAGAAGCATTTTCTGTGGCCATTGCATAAACTTGGACACGCACATCATTTTTACCATACATACTTATCAGCCTGCAAGTATTAAAGCTGTTTTGACTCTCCAGTTAAAGATCACTCCAGCTCAGTTGTTATCTCCAATTCATTCTCTGTATTACAACATGTTTGTGTTGCATTATTTGACATTAATTACCACTGCAGCACATTTTACATCAGCATCAGCCAGTGTAAGTGGACAAATTACCTGATCAGTGGCAGATGGCAGACAGATGGATCCATTCCCCAGAAATTGGTTGATGGTGTCACCGCTTCATAGAGGTTTCTGTTTGTACTTTGTGATAACAAGAGAATGGCTGTTGTTTTTGACACCTAAATTGAAGAGATCTAATCTACAGCCTGTTTAGTGGAAGTGTTCATATTAAGTGATGAATGGACTGAATGGAAATGACTTCCCCGGGGTCATTGTTTGAATGTCACTCCAATTTATAAATATGAATGTAAAAGCTCTGACCTAGTGTTCTGAGCAAATATAATTTGCTGACATTGTTTACATGAAGCTGAAATAGTCCTAATGTCCTGATATCCTCCAAATTCAAGATAAATTCAAAGAGTAAAAAGTAAGATAACAAGCGCTGAAGTTGCCTTTGACTTTGCACCATACGTTAAGCTGGGACATTTATTTTAAAACTGATTACATTACCATTGGGCAATAAGACTTTAAGTCTCAGGGAACTTTCAGAACTAAAGCAGGTGGTGTGTACAGCAGCGGGACTTGGGGACCCCCAGGACAAGGGAAATAAGTATCATTTTGGCTGTGAGTTTCATATACTTTCTGTAGTAAAACACATTAAAGAAAAATTCTACTCTAGTTTGACTGCATTTATAATCAGACTACTCAAAGCTCTTTTTCATTCAGCCATTCATACACTGGTGGTACAGACTGCCAGGCTCATCAGGAGCGATAACCATTCACGGGATGGAACAGCCATCGCCAGCAATTTGCAAGCCCCTGCAGTCTCGACATGCAGACCGCAGGAGATCCAACCACCGACCTTCCGATTGGTGGATTGGCTGCTGAGCAGTTGTAATTTGTGTCAGAGGGGTCTTTGACGTTAAAAAGCCTGAGAACCACTGATCTACAGCCATGCTAGCAGCTATGTGGGGCTGTAGTCAGGCACAGTGGTGCCTCGAGCTGATTACTAATGCCGTCATGCTGATATGTTCACAATGATAATGCTATCAATCCCTGAGCTACATGGCTAGAATGGTTAAAATAGACTTTAAGAAAGTATTTCTTTCTTTCTTTCTTTGTATCCATCCTGTGAGCGTTTCCATTGCAGAGGAACCTTTTGCAACTGGAATGATTGTTCCTCATGTGCTACCAGTTCAAGGGCGTTTGCTTTAGAAAAGCTTTTCTTTAAATGCTCCTTGCAAAACACATAAAAATATAAATGGTAGAATACTCTTCAAGATGTCCATTATCAAGAATTAATGGACAACCTAGAGGCCAGAACTGTGTGCAGTGGAGACTGCTTCCTCATTGGTCATTACCCCTTATTTATGTTACACTGTGTTCACAACTTTCAACAAAGAAAAACCAACAAAGAAGAACCTTTAGAAATGCTTGTAAACACAGATGCACTACATGTTTATATATATTTATATACATTTTCAAATGGGCATCTTGTGTCTGCTGTCAGCTGCTTTCAGACCACATCTCCTAACTGTCTCGATTCATTCCTTACGTGGTGATGCACATGAGGATAACAGATTCCACACATCACACTGCTCAGTTTCAAATATGTGCAGCAGATGGTTTTTACATTTGGTGTGGACTCCAGTGGGGATACCTTGAAAGGAACCCAGGACCATCAAACTGCTTGGATTTAACAAAAAGCTTCCACACAAACTTTTAAGGCGGACAGTTTGAGATCTGGAAAAACACCTTCTCATCAGCTGAAGAGTAAACACACCCTGAAAAGGAACTTTTTTTATCACTTCACCTGCCTTAACTTTGGTGAGTTTAACACACAATCATTTCTGGAAGAAGCCTGGGTTTATGTGAGGGAAGGTTCTGTCAAGGATTTTCTTTGTAGGAAGACAAATTGCTTGTCGTGGGAGGAAGCCCAGGGGAACACTCATTCTTTCACAAGATGATTTTCTTTAGGTACAGTTATGTTCAAATCTAAACACATCTAGTGAATAGACTCATATAATGATGCACTTAACTAAAGCAGTGGTGGAAAATAACTAAGTACATTTACCCAGGTGCTGTACTCAAGCATTAATTCAAACACAGTACTTCTGCTTCCAATATATTATATTATTATTATATTATAGCATATTCCACTTCTTACTCCACTGCATCTAGCAGGCAAACACTTTATACTGCACTACAATTTTCTGACAGCTGTAGTTATTTTTAAGACACATTACATACACATACATTTTTTTCCAGTTGTGCTGATTCTGAATGTTTATGATAAAACCCCTTAAAGTCATACTGCTTCATAAACGGTCACAAGATGGGAAACACTGACCTAATATGAACTCTTTTCTATCTATTGTTGTTTTGTTTTTTTTTCTATTTTTCTCTGTTTTCCGTGAACCACACCTATCGGCACTGGGTGCTCATCCTGACTAACCAACACTGCTAACACACCAGTCACATGAGAGAAGGAAAGAAAAGCAGCTCATTGAAAAAAAAATGGGAGAAATGAGGATGAGTTTGTTCATTTTAAACTGTCTGAAATGAAATTTGACTTAACTCATGTTCAGGGTTTCAGGTCTCTTTATCCCCAATGAGCACTTTGTTGTACAGCCGTCAATGACCACATAAGAATCAGACAAACAAAAAACACAAAATACAACAACATGTGATGTGTTAGTGTTGTAGAAACCACAACGACTTATTTGTCTGCAAACAAACTGCTCACAGTGTCAGTTCAAGTTTTCCTTTCTTCATTCTGTTACTTGCAGTCCAACTTATCGTGTTGTAATCTGGTTGGTAGGCAGATGGCACAAATGGCACAGAGAGGGAGTTCACACAATGTCATGGGATTAAAGATGCTGAAGATTGTGGCTTTAGCTGATTGACAACATCACATGTCATGAGAGCATCAAAGCAGTTCTGAGGTCAGTGCTGTTGCTGCTCTTCTTTTTTTGCACCAGACTCAACAATAGCTATGCTAGTTAAGTTTGGCACAAGGCTTTCTCTCAGTTGTTCCCACCAGGAAACTTGTTATTTCTACTGATGTCCTGTTCCTATAAGAGGTGAGGCTGGCGAACTACCTCACCACAACCAGCTGTGATGAGCTGATCTGAATGATAAAGGAAGGAAGCCTGCTGTCTCCTAAGCTGCATGTGTTATCTAAAAAAATGCGCTGAATTTGGTTCAGAAATTCAGATAAGAAAGATTTTAAAAGAGAGGAGCACTGATACCATGATGTCTCCACAGTGGGAGATGGCACTGTGCTCCGGGTACAACAGAGATCAAACAAGTGAGGGGACAGGCAGAGGACGGACGAGACAGCGTTATTGATGAGAATGCTGGGGTTGGAGATAGACAGAAAAAGAATATTTGTTGTGCAGCAAAGGTTGGGTCAGCATTTAGTGAAAAATGGACCTACTATGATGTGGTGGTGCAGAAGGTTCAAACAGTTCAAATATCTGTTCAACTCTAGACATGGCTAGAAACTGTGAAACTCCTTCCTTGTTGTCCAGTGGCAGGTTTCTGATGGGCCAATAAATAAAAGTACTGAACACATCTCTTCCAGGTGAAGTGGAAGTCTCAGGGACTGTGTTAATATGCAGTGAAATCATAATCTCTTGACAAGAATACTTTACTCTTAAATATCTCCACATCAGTGTTTTACCCTGATAACGACAGCACTAGATCCAATCTCACTGAAACTTCAAAGTAAGATTCATTTTCTTACACATATGAATGATTAATCCAGTTCATCAGTCTAACTACTGTTCGTTCAAGTGTGGAGGAAAGTACAAATGCAGCTTACACGGAAATGTCATCGCTATCTCAAAGGCTGTCATGAGATAAGATACACTTGTTTTAGTCATTTTATGTTTTAATAAGTGATTTAAGGGTGGCATCATTAAATCTAAACAGGGTTTTCCTTTTATGAGCTACTCAAAACAAAAGACAAGCAGGATCCGGGGAGCCATTCTGATGAAGAGAGTGCAGTATATTGGCAGAAGGAGTGGGAGGGTGAGTGGTGGAAAGCCAAAACAGATCTGTGCCAGCACTGGTGTATTGTTCTCAAATGGTTTTTATTTTTGCATCTAATTTAAAGAAATGTTGGATACTAAAGCATGTAGAATGGAGGTAAGTCTCGGGTCTCCATTGTGGCCTGTTCTGTACACATGTGCATGACCGAATGACTTAAATAGCAATACAGACTTTTTTTCATTAACATAATGTTGCCTTTTATTGATTGTTAGGGGAATGGTTTACTACTCTTTGAGGCAATGCAGGCCAGGCTGAGTTGGTCCAAAGGCTGGTTCAGGCCCTGCAGTGGCCATATTTGGCATAAGCATAAGGACTTGTTATGTGAGACCTGCCTGGTATCACCGTGAAATCTCCGTTGGTACCGCCACTTTAATAGGTTCCATTCCTCCAACAATAACAAGGGTGCCGATAAGGTTGTGTTCAAGGTTAATATGAAATGTAGTGGAGCAGGTTTCTGCGAGCTTATTCCCTCTTGACTCTAGTCAGTTTGCATGGTAGGTGCACCGAGACAGGAAAAAGTCACCATGCCAATTTTGACTCATGCATACCCACATTTTTTATCTCTCTTTGTTTTTGTCCCCTGGGAAGCCGGACAGCAAGAGGAAGAAAGATGGAGACGAGAAGGAGAATAAGAAGGAATCAGTCAGTGAACACAGCCTGCTCTCCTCAGGGGAAAGAGGACATTCAGTGCCACAAACATTCAGGCAGATCAATTTGACGAGCAGACTGGAAAACAGTCGAGAGGCAGAAAAATCACACACACCATCCACCACGTACAGCATACACACACATTCACACAAACAAATACACACTCTTCTTCTGCCCACTCGCTTTGCAGATTAACAAGCACACTAAGACATAAACAAAACTGAACTTTTTAATAGTTTTTAATAGTTTCTACCAATATAATGAGGGGAATAGTGTCTCTGTGCCTGTGCTCATGTTCAGATATGTGTGTGAATCTACAGTACATGTACTAGTACATGGGCACAAGCGGGTATATATCTCACAAGACACCCGCAGTAACAGAATCCATTTCAATATATAAAAGGAAACACCAATTTGTTTTTTCTTTTTTTCTGGTTTTGTGCAGGAATATATATATATATATATATATATATATATATATATATATACATATATATATATTGAATCATGCCAAACACACACACAAAACATGTACAGATAATTAAATTTTATACAATTTAAACTTTATCCTAAATTCAGGATAGCAGCTTCAATTTATTGTTCCAAGGTTCACTGTTCTTAATTCAAACCTCATCTCTATCATGTGTTTTTCACCAGTAAATACAACAAAAAACGCAGTGAAGTTTGCATCTGCATGTGCTGCTGTTGCCATAGCAATAATTTATATGTTACATTTTGTCCATAGCCGTAGTCTCACACCCTGCCATCTGCACACAGAGGATTCTTCATAACTTTTCATCCTTTCCTCACCTTTTTTGCATCCAAGGTTCTAAATTGTATGAGTCAAAACGCTGATCCTATGTGTTAATAAGATGGGGCTGCAAGTTGCAAATTAAAATGGCCTCTCTCACACCTGACTGAATGTAGAGTCACTTCTTCAAACAGTTTCTGTCTGCTGCTCCCGTCAGCTCCCCTATCTTACCAGGATCTGTCTTGTTCTGCACCACGTTGCTCTGCTCACAGTGTCAGCATTCACATCAGGTTCCACCTGTGACGGCTGACTGACAGTCCACAGCCTCGTCCTGTGAGTTACCAATTTAGCAGACGTGCAGGTGAGATGCGCACAGGCATATGCAGAAACACGTGTGCATCCATACTCATGCACAGATACAATGACACGGCTGTCAGGGTAAATGCACACTTGAGATTTAAACACATACAAATACATGAAACAAAATCTCCACACGGGCAAGTCAGTATGCTGTATTACATCCACTACTGTCAGTGAGTTGGTGAGCACACAGTAAGGTGAATGTAATAACAAAGAATCTTCTTCCAGTGCCATCCACCTGCACCTCATAGCTGCGAATCAGCCAGACAGACAAAACACCACCTTTGTGAATGTCACATCATTTCAGTAGAGATGTGATGTTTAGCTTTGGGCAAATTAATCAGAGGTTTAGAGTGCTAAAATGTTGCTTTTCTTTCCCTTTGTAATATGTGTGATCTATATCATAAGAATCGTAAACAGCACTTTTTACCTCACGGCCCACAGCTGCGTTTCAAAACATCGCTGAGAACCAGAGTATCATAGGGTCATATTTTCCTCGGCTGATCTAGTATCAGTACTGAGAACTAAATATCCAATGATAGGATGAAAAAAGCAGTTATATGGTGTATTCTCCAAGGTCCTTATACGCTTAATGTTACTGTTAGCCTGCCACGTAGAGCTGTAGTTCACTCTCTGCGGATGTCAATACTAATCGAAGATCTGACAGACAGTAAAAATGGCTTGGCCTTTTGAAGTCAGTCATGGTGCTTTACATCTTTATTTTGCAGCAGCTGCCTGTAACCTCACGACCTTTGACTGCTCTGCCGTACACTGTGACAGAATTCTTCAGGGATGAGCTCGTCCTCTGGTCTCTACAGCTGACATGAAGAACCGCTTTGAGTAATGATAGCCTTGTAGTATATACTATGTTTTTTAGTGCGAGTGTTTTGTTACCCGGTTTTTTGCAGCTGCAGACACTACGGTCTTGTAATACTTGTCTGGCTTGTTCAGCTAACAGGCCTGATTTATGAGTAGAGTATCTCTTTTGGGTTTGAGTTTTGCATCAAAGACAATATGTTTTTCAGTTAAGGCCCCATCAGTCAGGGCTCAGGATAGCTTGTCTTAAACACACAATTTTCAGAATGGATGTGTAGAGAGTCCAGCACTTGCATTTGTATTTTTTGAGACCGCAAAATTATTAGCATTTGTATTCAGATAAAAGAGGAAAAGGCATAACAATCCTGCTTAAGTCTTTGCATTAAAAGCAGATAAGACAGATGATGTAGGGTAATGACTTACAGGGACAGGATACTGCTGTCCTGGTGATGGGTTGGACAGATACCATAGTGGGATGTTTGAAAGACAACAGACAACATCGAAAAGTGACTGCTAACCACGAAGGTAACGTAACTAGCAGTCTAATAACAACTGAGCTAACACATATAAAGTACGGTCAAGTTATGCTATCGTTTTAGCCCCATGTTTTCAGTGGCTATACGGCTCTAATGGTCTACTGCATCTCGAAACATCTAAGACTTTCTTTTGGCATACTGTCAAAAATGCTGTTTCCCTTTGTACACTAGTCTGATCTGCTTTTCCTTCTCCCTGACCTTTTTCTTCCTCTGCTGTCAAATGAAAAGTGAAAACACTTTGAGTAACAACATTTCAGAGCACAGAATGATTTTACAGTCAGTCCACATCATATGGCGTTTTGAATAGGTCATTCATCAACAGGAAGTACACACCACCTCGGGGGTGAGAAGAACACCACCTCAAATCTGAAACGCTTTTAACACAGTGCATCCCATGAAGAGGAAGAGGAGACTGAGTAAGACTTCCCTTCAGAATCTGTTAAAATATCATCAGGATTTTTCCTTTCCCTCGACTCTGCATTCTCTTCTAATCCTACTTTGTTGTTCACTAAAAAAAAACCCAGAAGAACATCCCCTGCCAGCTCCTCTTTAAAAACCTCTAATACCTGATAGTATCCCATCCTCCTTTTAAAAGGACAGGTGGACTGTCATCGTCCTGTGCTGTAGGAGGATTTCTTGATAACCTTTACCCTGACGACTTCTAAATGTAGTGATATCGCTGTTGAAGAAATGGCGACACACTTTATCTGGACCTCCACTACACTCACACTCAGTCCTCAGACATTTCTTCTTCTTTTTTCTTTTTTTTCAAGGACAGCATATGTGAGGCTGGATTCAAAGCTTGCCCCTGACTCAACAGACAGCTTTTCTTGTTGACGTCAGTGTGAGCTTTTGAGAGTCGGAGAGAGTAAGAGAGCTGGCTGCTTCAAAATAGTCCTCTGACTTTATCCCAGACATGATGTATAATGCTGGCCCCACACAGGAGGATACCTGGGCAGAGTCTGGGTCCAGTTTACCCATCCCAACAATTGATGATCCAGGGCCAGTCTGAACAGATTATCTGTCCAAATGATCCTGTAGTGTGAAGGTTATCAATATGTCTGCACAAGGTAAAAGGAAATAGTTATGACTTAGTGCTACAAAATATCTTAGGGAGAAGTCTGGTGTCATTTGCTGACATACTCTATATAGACAAAAGTATTGGTATGGGGTTGTTTTTCAGACATTGGGCTCGGCCCCTGACTTCCAATGAATTGAAATGTCAATGCTTCAGCATACCAAGACATTTTGGACAATGCTATGCTTCCAACTTCGTGGCAGCAGTTTGTTGAAGGCCCTTTTCTATTCCAGCATGACTGTGCCCCAGTGCACAAAGCAAAGCTCCATAAAGACATGGTTGGATGAGTTTGGTGTGGAAGAACTTGACTGGCCCACACAGTTGTAAAAGAGCTGATCACAATAGTAATGAGGCATTTTGGGTTGTTTTGGAAAGACATGACATCAGAAACACACAATTTTCCCCTTTGGATTAAGGGATTGAAACAGGAGTTTATACGAATGAATCATGAGACCTTCCACCCAGTAAAAAGTCAAACTGCTGTCTGAGCCAGTCAGCTTTATATGAAAAAAACTTTACAGCTTCAACTTTACAGTATGCATTTCCAGGGCCAAGTGACTAGTGATTTATACTTAAATTCACACTGACCTTAAACTTTAATAGGAACTCCTGATCTTCCAGTTATTGCCTCCTCTCTCCATACATTAATTATTATCTCAAAGTGTCAGCATATGAATTGTTATTTATTTATTTTTTTGGCTCAGGTTTGAATATTTTCAAATATAATGTGACTATAATCTCTGGAGTCAAAATGTTTAGTGTCCACTGGACCCAAATCACAGGTGTCTCGTCCAAAAATCAATCACCTGACCTCCTACATGTAACTGAGTGCACAGTTCCTGATACAATACAGAAGTGTCATTTAATCTTACTATGATGCTATTATGAGATAGCAAAGTTAAACTATACACAGAGTCTCCACCAATTCGTGGGGTTGGACTGAATTGGAGCTGCGTCTCTTTTTTTTTACCAAATTCAGTACATAAACTAATAAAGACCTGTTCTGAAAGTGACCTCGGGCTAATTACACCCATATCAACCTGAGCCAAAGGATAGGAGAGCAATTAAGTCTGACCCAATTATACCAAACTGTTGTGAATAAGAGACAAATGATGAAGCTGTAAGAAGCGATAAAGATGATAAAAAGCTTGACCTGCTGCTAAGCAACGTGCACTACCTGTCACCATTAAATTATTACTTACTGTACCATGATGATGGCTGAATCATATCATCAATTAGACCATTAATTTAATATCACATTAGAAAAATAATTAATCTTCGGTATCTTCAGTCTTAAACAATCTTCAGTGTTCACGTATTCTGAGTAAAGACCACATCTCAGGTGGAGGGGGATGGTGTCTTTAAATAAACCTGGGATCCTGAAAAAAGCGTGAATTAAATGCTAATCACGTTTGCTGTATTTTACAGAGTACCTGCTCATCACACGCTGGGACAGGTGTTGCCCAGGAAACAGCTGTATTTATTTCTGGGCGTGTGTGCTTGTTTGTGTGAATATTCAAGTCCTGCTGTCCATCTACATCTCAGTCAGACTGCAGGATGTAAATTCAGGCCAGAAGGACCAAAACACCTGAGGCAGGCGTGCACTGTTGTGTTACTGCATACCAGTGTTGGTCACTGTGTGGGTGTCACAGGAACTGACTTTGTGTGATAACGTCTGAAGGATGGATGTAGAAGCATTACTTGATTCAAGACCATTGTAGACTGAATCATTTTCTACCTGAACATGTCGCCTGTCTTCATGAATGGTTGGGAAGTTCAGTTCCCTTCTGACCAGATGAATCATCTCCCTTGATGATTGATTCCAATGCATCCCCTCAGAATTTGTTGTACTGTTTGCGTGTTTTAACATAAATGAGATGTCTTAGCAGCACACCTACCATTACTAATTCACCATTATGTGGTATAAGAACCCCACAAGTTATTTGGTCGTTAAAATCAAAGTTTTAGTCTTCTCAGCAAGTAAATGTCAGCTTGTGACAGATAAGACAAGCTATTATTACTTTGAGGCATGAAAGAATCTTTAAGAGATGTTGACAAAAAACTTAAATTACTTTTGAGTTCTGTGGCTTACACTATCAGAAGCTTAAATTTTGAAAAGGGTCTAGCAGACCCAGACTGACAACAAAATGAGACAAGGTTGTCTTGTGGAACAGAAAGCTGACTGCATCACAGATCAGCGTTGAATAAATCAAGAAATAAAAGTTGAGAGGAAGAAAGTGTCGTTTCAAAAATGTAGAAGAGGTATCAGCGAAAAAAAAAAAAGAGCGGTTGTGAAATGTAGCAGCTCATTTAAAAGTTTATTAAAAATGTCAGAACAGAGTTTAGAACCAAGGGCCAAGAAGAAGCAGACAAGTGAGGCCTTCAGGTGCCCATACGTGATCAGCGGTAAATCAGAAGCTGGCTTTGCCTTTGTTTTCATGGGACGTTTCGGGCCCGAGTCCTGACACGGGTCAGAACGTCTGAAGTGTCACATGATGGTAATAACTGTTCATGGGAACATTAATTAGTTATCATTAAAGGACAGCAGGACTTCGCAAGAAAAAGTGTTGCAGAGCGGGACAATAAAATAATACAAGAATAAATAAAACAAATGCAGGTTAACCTGACGATAAACAAAACTGGAAAACAGTCAAATGAAAAACATTATATCAATGCATGTATGTATGAATTAATGAATATTTACCTGAAAAAAAACCTAGATATTATACAACTACATATTATATCTGACTCTATTTTTAACAGCTTAATTTTTTCACCAACCTGTTCAGTGAACGAGGAACAGATTGGAGAGTATCTTTCTCGTCCTCTGTGTGTTTTCTTTGTCAGTGTTTGCATACTTTCTTTGCAGAGGCCAGCAGTGATTTCCTGAGGCAGAAACTGTTTCCATTCTTTGTGTGCATGTGTGTGTGTGTGTACATGCTTGTGCTTTTACTTTCCATAATCAATCAACCAATATAGATATGGCTGATACTGGATCTCCATTCAGATTTTAGTAACACTGCAGTTTGTTGTTTTTGATCTTATTTAGCTGTGCCTATTGTCAGATTATTGCCAATGTCCACCCATTCTCTCTCTCTCTCTCTCTCTCTCTCTCTCTCTCTCCCTCACACACAGACACACACGCACACGCACACACACACAAACCAAATGGTGCAGCAGTGGGCCAGTTGGAGTGAGGCGGTTGAATGGAAATGACCTCGCTGGAACCTGCTGTTACCCAGGGTCCTTTGGGTCGCACCAGCACGCCCTGCGGCAGCAGAGTTAATGGGATAGCAGCAGGATTGCTGATCAAGCACACTGATGGCACACACTGCACTACACACTCTCTCTCACACACACACATAGCAGCAGCAGTGGTGCTGCCATATTCAGCTGCACAGAGACACGCCTACACAAAAAAACACCCCATGCAGCCATCATCATTAAAGGCAGACACACACAGGGACCCGCACACTAAAAATCCCACACCTCCCTCAGGACCTTTCTGTACAGGTACGTACCACAAGCTTTCCTACGCAAATACTACACACTCACATCAACGCGTTTGAGCAGACATTTCCACTGAAGCCACAGCAGTAAGACTGGCACTTCTGTTGTAGCACCAAAATCAACAGCCACAGAGTGCAGCCTCGTGAAGACACACAGATAAGCATGGTGATATATCTATCACCATTCTCATCCCATGAATCAGTAATGACCTGAGCCATCCTGTCATACAGGAAATAAAGTAAAAGTCATTTGTACTTGGAGTCATTTGTACCTGTTTCTTCGTGATTTTACCTTTTTCTGTGCGTGAGTGAGCCGGTACGAGTGAGTAAATCATTTCAACATGCACCTTTATCTTTCTTACCTGAAACATTATGTCCACAAAGTATCGTTGCTTACTACTTTTTCTATTTCTAAAACTCTGTTACATTTGCACTAACGTAATTTAGCAAGTTTACTGATTTCCCATCATGCTTCCAAAATGCATGAAGTCATTGGGTGCAGTGTGGTATATTCAGGTGTTTAGACAATGCGGCGCCTCTGACAGGTGCTACAGTGGAAATGAACTGCTGTTCACACTTCACAGGCTGGATGCGACTCCTCAAAGAGGTGCTCCGTTGTTGTGCGGCGGCATGTGTGCACGCCGGCGCTGTGTGTTTCTGGAACGTTTCTGTCACCAGTGCATTTGATTGTGTTTGTGTGCTGGAATAAAACGGCAGCTTATGTGAAACAGAAGCTTCTATGCTTTCTGTGTCTCCAGAGCTCTAAGTTAAAATTCTCAAACAAATCCTTTTTGTTTTTTTGTTTTCCTGTCTGTCTGCCACTCTCACACTCTTTATCTTTGTGTATGCAGACACATTTTATTTTCTATATACTTTATGTGTATTTATGTATCCCATCCTCCTATGTATTCTATGTATTTATATGAATATATAAATATACTCTTAAATTTACTCTTCAGTGTTATGTAATAACACAATACTTTTTGTCTCATATTTATATTATTCATATTCATATTTTTTCTTTTCATTTTCTGTTCTGTTTTTGTTCTTATTGGAGACAATAAGGGCACATGCAATGAAGTTTTTTTTTTTATCTCTGAGTTGCTCTTTTGCTATATTTGCCTGAAGTTTTGGCACTTCCTTCTCAGAAGAGCCTGAGAGGGCAAAATCTTTTAAATCTTTTGAATCACTTCTTAAAACACATTTTTACATTTAGGCTGTGAAAATCTAACTTTACTCTTTCCACAATATTTCCCAGCCCTATTAGTATATAAACCCACTTTTACTTCCAGGCTTGTGTTTTGTGTTACTTTAATTATGCACACATTAATCTGTGATAGTTACACTGTTTTTTGGGTGTTTTTTTTAAGATTTAAACATTTGTCTTCTTTTTGGAAAGAGCTATTGTAGCTGCAGGAACTGAACAAGTCCTCATAAACAACATGGTCGCTTTCAGAAATTACCCATTAAATTGTTCCAGAAATGAGTCATCTGAGTTTTTTTCTGTCCACACCTGCTCTGTCTCTCAGCCTCAGATTTTCTTCCGCCCACAGACGTGTATTCTTTGTTGAACTTCCCATAACTGCTCACCTGTCCACCGGTGAGTTCCTCACCTCACCAATTACCTGAGTCTGCCTGCATGCACACCTGTTACTCATCTTGTCATCAAGCTGTACCTTCTCCTCATCAGCTCCCGAGTAGCCAGATTGCTTTTGGTCTGTTTTTAACCACAGTTTTCCAGACATTCCTGCTGATACTTCTTAGGAGTAAAGTCTACTTTTATAACCTGTTCTGCCAGACTGTCTGAATTTGGATCCTCAGTTTCCTGAGCTAAGACCTCATCAAGTCTGCTTGAGGTTAGGAAAAAAGAAGACATTTATGGTTAAAAGAAAAACACATCCTGTTGGTAGGAGGCAAGCAACAATCTCAAGTCACCCTGAGAGGTTTAAGAGCATTTTGCTATTTTCACTTTTCAAGGGATCATCATTGTTTACACAACGTTATTTGTCAGGATGTTATTGGTCATTAATTAAGTTTTAAACATAAGAACACCAGAACAGCTTAGTTACTGGTGTGGACTGGAGCTGAATTATACAGACATAGATAAATAGATAGATAGATAATTTATTGATCTGGAGGGAAATTCAAGGTTGAGGTTCCAACTTTGATTGTTGTCCCACCGTCATTAATCTAATTTTTTAAGCTTTTATTTTTGGGCAGCAGACAGTTGAGACAGGACATTATGGGAGTCAAAAGAAGGACTTTTCAATTTCTTATCCTATTCCACTGAGAAGCTGCCATTAATCATCATTTTGATCAATTAATCATTTAGTCCATAGTGGGGGGAAAAAAAGCCAATTTCCCAGAGAAAACGTTATGCTACAATATTGTTGTCTCTGACTAACAGACCAAATGTTAAGTAATTTTGTTTTGGCCGACTTAAGCATCTCGTAACCTCCACTCAGGTTTTTAAGGCATTTTGTGGAAACCTGGATATGACTTTGATCAGAATATTAGAACTGATTCTACGTGAGTAGCGTGGGAAAATAAAGCAGTTTTCTCCTGGTAATTGCTTCTCTGTGTGTCCTACAGCTTTCAGCCCAGTCTTATTCTTAAAATGCCAAATGTACCAACAGAAACGCACAACACACTTTATTTATGATTTAAAACTGACTAATTCCTCCCTTCAGAATACTAAAGCTCATCTTACTGCAGTGTGTGGTTTCTGAAGGTGGCAGCAAGCGCATTGCCTGCCAAACTCAATGCAGATTACCTTGGAACCACAACACAGAGGCAATATGTTCTCATACAATTTGCTCTTAACCCTTGTATTATGTTACGGGTCAATTTGACCCATTTCAGTTTTCATGTTGACCAAAGTACTGGTTATCCTTTCTTTTTCTTCCTGCAATTTTGTGACTTTTCCTCATCTTGGGTCATGAACTGGTGTGTAAAATCTGGACTCTTTGATGTGTAGTAAAATGTCTGTGCAGAGTTTGTATACGAAGATGATGTTGCGGGTCATTTTGACCCGGACACTTTAATGTGGGTAAATAGCTGTTTAGATCCAAATTAAACACTTTGATCTCTTTGATATACTTTGTTTAGATTGCCAAATTATTTGTATTTTGGAACAGAGGCCCAGGTGTGAATGGAGGAGGAACTTTCTCACCCTTGTGCTTGTCACTGTTCTCATGTCATCTCTTTGACAAACACACCAAAATGAGCTCCAGAAGTTTTACAGTTGAAGAAACTGTGGCACTGATGTTGAACTGGGATAGTGATGCAGAGGAAGAGATTTCAGAGACAGAGGATCTTTCAGAGACTGAGGACAATGTTATTGATGATCCAGATTGTCAATTTTCTTCCGATGAGGATTCAGAGGACGAGTCTGCCGTTGGATCTCCATCAGCTGAAAACCAAGGAATGCAGCAATCATCGTCCACAGAGGGGACATGGACATCAAAAGATGGTAATATAAAATGGTCAACATCACCACACCAAAGCCGAGGTAGACTGTCATCTTCCAATGTCATCAAAATGACTCCCGGTCCTACATGATTTGCTGTCACACGAGTTGATGATATTCAATCAGCATTTCAGCTCTTCATATCGCCAATAGAGAAGATTATACTGGACATGACCAATTTGGAGGGGAGGCGTGTATTTCAAGAGAAATGGAAGCCACTGGATCAGACTGACTTGCATGCTTACATCGGAATTCTGGTATTAGCTGGAGTGTACAGGTCAAGGGGAGAAGCAACTGCAAGTTTGTGGAACGAAGAGAATGGAAGGCCAATCTTTCGAGCAACAATGTCTCTGGAGACATTTCAAGTTAGCTGCGATCAGAGATGTATGGGATAAATGGGTTGAAATTCTGCCTTTGTTGTACAATCCTGGTCCCCATGTTACTGTTGTTCCATTCAGGGGGCGCTGTCCTTTCCGACAGTACATGCCCAACAAGCCCGCCAAGTATGGCATCAAAATATGGGTAGCTTGTGATGCAAAACACAGCAACATACAGCTGCCAGCGCAAGACTGCCCGTTGGCCCTTGGTGATTTTCTATAACATTGTGGATGTGTCTGCTTACAATGCCTATGTCCTGTGGACTGAAATCAACCAACAATGGAATGCCGGAAAATTGTTCCGACGTCGGCTTTTCCTGGAACAACTCGGCAAAGCACTTGTTACTCCTAATATGCAGAGTCGAGCCAGGCCACCTAAAACCCCAGCAGCTGCGGCTGTCATTGAAAAGGTCAAGCTCACGTCACCCAACCAATCTGTAATGGATCCATTAGATACAGGTGTGAAGAAACGGAAGAGATGCCAGGTCTGTCCCCCCCGAGATGACAGTAAAACAAGTACCTGTTGTGTGAAATGCAAGAATTACATCTGCAGAAAGCACACAATTACATTCTGTCCATCGTGTGGAGAACAATGAAAATGTTGAACATTGAAAATGGGGAAAGTCAAATGACAAACAAAAGTGTTCGTGAAGAGAGGAAAATTAAAATAAAGATGTTATTGGTTTTAAAATTAAATAGTTCTTAAATATAGTGTTGGGATTAAAAATACATTGTATGTCTCTTTTCTATATGTTCCTATAATCTAAAATAAAGATGTTATTGGTTTAACCTGTTTTTGTTTTACTGTTAGTTGATTTACACAGTACGGGTCAAAATGACCCGCAACATAATCAACGTCATTTTTTTTCAACATAATACAAGGGTTAAAGACACGGATGATTAATAATTAAAATCTGATGTTTTTCAACTTGATGTTTTTAGAGTTTTAATACAGAATTTATTGAGCTTCACACTTGCACTTTATTAACTCGGTATCGTTCGTCTCTCTGTTTGGATATTTGCCTCATTCATCCCCATGAACTCTCCAAAGTGCAATATAATGTGATATTATGTGCCATATTCAAGGCAGAGCAACAATAGGCTATAGGCTCATGGCCGCTGTCAGATCTGCCACCTTACAGCAGTTAACGTAATTGGTTTGGAGAGGTGTTTTATCTTTGTGCTGTGAACACTGAAACTCTGCTGCTGATTTCATCTTGTCCTGACATTTGGAACCAAGCTGTATTGAGCAAATTACAAATCATTTTAAAGCCACCAGATGTGCAAACAAAAATGAGATGAGATGTAACATTTGGCAGCTTATTGTGGCTTCAACATTCTTACTTTCTGAGAGTCTTTTGGATGCTGTGCACATAGAGGACAGACAGTGAACAATCTCAGTCCCTTTATTGTTCTTAGTCCCCATTATGGTTCTCAAACTCTTTCTGCTCCCCCCACTTCAGAGGCTGAAAACACTGCTCCACTTATTTAATACTGACTATTATTCAGCCTGTGAAAGACTTGTGTAACATCTTCTGTGTCTGTGAAAAAGCCTCATATTCTCTAAGAAAATAATCCAGATGTCATCAGGCTTTTATAATATAAAGCTTGTGTCACAAACCGGTTGTGTGGAGAAGGTCAAACCAGAGATTCTATGGGGTGGAGAGACTCTTTGAAGTCTGGTATTTGAGGACAGCTCTGCACCAGACAGGATGTATTCCACTGCACTTGAGTGGGTAGATGGAGTGTCAATTTGAACTCGAATGCTGATTTGCAACAGGAAATCTGTGCATTCTTCCTCTTGCTTGATTTGTAGCATCAACTAACACTCATTAAAGCACACCTCATTAAGGTTTGCAAAACCACACTTAAAAAAGGGGAACAGGAAGCCAGCTGCAGTCACACTATCCAGCAAGTGATTTGGTTTGTTGAAACGCAGCAGCCACACAAAGCTGTCTCCGAGCAACATTCACCCCCACAGTAAACCACTTTGTAACAAATTGGGGAAACAGCTTGTGAATTACTAATTGCCACTTGATCAGCAGGATTTTTTTTGAATCAGTGCTTTAATCTGCCTTTGCACATGTCCCATGTTTAAGCGAGTCTGCCAGATCCCATGCAGCCCCATATCTTTGACAGCTTGATACACAGGATATAATGTGATTAGACGTGACCCTGAACAGAATGTAATGGCATTAGTGGATGGCAGAGGATGCAGCACAGGTGGGGCTGACAGGTATGATTGAAGTAGTGAGTTGTTTGTTCATATCGTGGCTGGATGTTGGAGGTGTAACGGTTGATCTGCGCCATATTTGTGATGTAGTACACCTTCAAAAATCTTTGTTTTAGAAATTAAGCATGTCCTTTGCTTTCTATTTGAATTTCTCACCATCTTGTGTAAACCTGCTGCCATTAATAGAAGTTCAGCTTGTCACCACAGATGCAACTTGTCTCTGTGAGACAGATGCCAAGCCTTTCAAACTGTCTGCCCTCTTCCAAACATTTGACAAGTTTGCTGTTATGCTACCAAACCAAACCTTACACCAAGTGTGAGCAAGACACTGTTAAAATAAGACTACGAGCAGCATTAGAGCAAAACTGGCTTTGAACAGAGGCATTGATTGTAATTCTAAAAGAAAGTTGGGATTTATTCTGAATAGATATAGTTGTACAAGCTACAAGCTCTACAAGCATGAAGAACCAATTTTATGTACTGAACATTGTGATTATAAAGCAATACAAACCAAAAAGGTGAATAAATACATGAGCTACTGAATGTCTTCTGTGATTATTTATCCATTTTTCCATGTTGAAGCAGTTCTTGTTGCATCATTGTTATCTGTCCACTGAGAATCCCATCACGCCTTGAGATGAGCTTGTTGACTAATGTGTTTGTGATGGAGAGCCTGAGCTCCACAGATGTACGAAACTACATCATCCCTGCTTTCATAATTTTCATTGAAATGGCAATATTATGTTCCCACCTGTTTAAAAATTTTTTTGAATTTGAGTGAGGGACTCTGAGATTTAAAAAAATGGTTTAGCACCAACTTTGTGCTGTACTGAACAGCATGAGTGTGTGTGTCCATTTTGGTGTGTGTGCATCCATTTATACAGAGACCTACCAACAGTTAATTCATGAAGAAAAAACCCAGCTGAACTGCCATGTCACCAATTAAGTCTCGGCCCCTAAATGCACAGGCGATAATATTATACATTAAAGAACGACCTGTCTGGGATGAGAGCATTAGCGTCCCCACCTGGCTCAGTGGCATTAGCATTAGTATAGTTGGGAGGGCTCGGTTCCATGGAGCAGACCCTGCAACGAGAAGATAAGGATTGTACAGACGGCACGCAGCAAAGGTCGGCTCAGTTCTACCTCCACTCATGCAAATATTTCCGCCTCCTCCCATCCTGCTGACTCTGAAACATTCAGACGGCCAGGGGAGAGGAGGCATTAAAAATATCTCTACCATTACAAGCAATATAAAACACGCACACAGGGCCACTTGCACACACACAAACACATTTTTTAAATGTGTGTCTGCATACGCAGATGCTCTCCCAAACACTATTATTCTGCATAATGACTGTGAATCGATTGGTGGAAAAGGGACTGCAGGAATCTTTGTCTTAATAGGGCTTATTACTGTGTTTGATAGTCTGCAAGGGGCACATATTTTTTACAGTTGTGGCATCATATCTTCATTGGGTGATCTACTATAACAGGAAAGGTCCTGCACGTGTTAATTGTTTGACTAATCACAGGTTTGCTGTTTTTCATTGTAGGCTTATGCACAACTTAGCCAAGGGTTAGCATTTCTTTTTCCAAAAACTGTGTTTATATATAAGGATTTTGCATTAGATAAACATTGTGTGAGTCATAATCACATAATCATAATGCAAATCAGTACTCATGCTTGCGTCCAGTCATTGGCAGATGGTGTCTGCCATTCTCAATACCATTCACAAATGATGAAAGGAGTGTTCAGGTGCAGGTGAGTCTCAGTTATGTTATTCATTACACAACGGGGTAATGATGTGTACATTCATCACACAATTGTTCGTTTAAAGTTGGGAAAAAGACGAAGATGTTGACTGACACATACTGGCCCTATTCCACATACCTGACTCAAAGAATGGCACCATTCAATGGGTTTTCTCTGCTCGCAGGGACGACACTGTGGGTGATCTGCTACCTGCAACACCCACTGAGCCTGATCATGACTCCAACGCTGGGATGCAAATTTGTTTGGGAGCAAAATACAGGCAGTCATCAGGGCCAGAAAACTGACAAAACAAGCAAAGCAAAACATTTGTATTTCTTATGTAGAATTCTGACTGTTTAGCACCTCTTATTAATATAAGAAAATTATAATACCTAAAAATAACCAGTTAATAATAATAATAACAATGGTTATTTTATTTTATTATTTATATTTATTTAATGTTAATTAATATGAATAAATATTATTCATTATTTGCAGAAAAATCAAGTATAATCAGAATGACAGATCTGTTCAGGCAAATCGTTCCAGAGTCTGAGGCCCTGACTGCAAACGCCCGCTCACCTTCACTTTTCACTCAGGCCCCTGGAAAAGACAAAATCTCTGGCCCGGGATCTCAAAGCACTTACCGGTGAGGTCAGAAATACACCGAGGGCAAATCCATGAAGCGCTTATCAGTAATTTTAAGTAAGATCTTAAAATCTATTATAAGACATACTGGGAGTTAGTGTAAAGAGACAAAAATGGAAGTAATGTGATCCCATCTGGTTCTGAACCTTCTGGAGTCGATTTATAGATTTTCGGTTCAGGCAAATAAAGAGACTGTTGCAGCAATCCAGGCGTGATGAGATAAAATCATCACACCAAAATCACATTCACACGTCTACGGGATGCAAGAGTTCCATACCCTGAGCTTTTTTGGGTCGTCTATTTTCTTTGAAAGCCACAGATTCTAACAGAGGCTGAAAACCGGCCCACCAGAAACTACTGATGATCTAATTAGACTGCGAAAGTTCAGTCAGGAAGACTGTTCCTTTGCACACTTAGGACTGTAGTTTATTACTCTGATGTGTCATTCACAGATTAACCAGCTTCATCATTTCATCAGCCTCATCAGTCTCAGCAGAGGCATCAGCCGCCACCATCACCACCAGAGTCTGGACTCCATGGAGGGATTTGTCTTGCTGCTGCTTGGGGCAGACGTCCCTCGATCACAAAACCTCCTTGTCGAGTCTCAGCACCAAACACTTTCTGGCAAAATTTAATTATCACATATTGTCCACTGTAATAAATAATTATCATGACTTCATTCTCTTGTCTCTCCTGACTGCAATGAGCTAATCTCGGTTCATTGTGCATAGCAGGGGCCTGTTTTGTCTAATGTGAACTGTTATCCAAAACTGGACCTGCACTGAATCTTTTCATCTCATTAGTCACGGTGTAAACAAAATACTTTCGATCTCATCGGTGACACTAAACTCAGCACTCTAAAGCTATTTTTAATGTGCTACATTGAAGCTGCAGATACACTTCACTATGACAACTTTCAAATTGATCAGATTTTCCATAAGCTTCTTTCTCAGTCTCTCCCACTCTGTGTTTTGTGTTTTTAATGTGACATTTTTGGTATGTGTAGCTTATTTGGCGTTGAGCCAGTGTTTGTGTTTAGTCTGAGTGCAGACAGATCCTGCTGTGGTCAGATAGGGGTGTTAAGGGATTGTCTGTGCCCTGAAGTGTGCTTAATCTGTGTCTGTTATATTGTAATTTGTACTCCTGTCAAATGTGCAAATGTGATCTCTCTCAACGTAAATCTCCCAGATGAGTCCAATCTTGGCCTGCCGCTATCACATCCAATTCTGCCGCATGCTGTGTTAAAACAAGTTGGTGCCAATTAAATACTTTGTAGTCAAGATACCACAATGTCAGGCATCCTGTAAGTATAGAGTTCAGACCCGGTGGGAACAAATTTTTACATGCGCCTGTAGCAAGACAGAAAAGGATTTTTAACAGTAAACAACCAGTGCTGATTTTTTCTCAACAAAAATGCAAGTAACAGACAACAAAGCTAGCAGTAAGACCTATGAACTCTGCAGGGAGGTAGAAAGGTTAAGTGTGAAGTTAAATTCATCTAGCCAGTTTATCTGCAGATAATCACTCCTCTCGTGGCACATTGCAATCAAAATTTGTTTGCTGTTTCCCTCAAAGCACCGTGGCAGGTTAATCCGGCTATTGCAATATCATAAATATAAACAAGCCAGCATAACATGTGTCCACCACCTAAGATGTTACCTCCCCAGAGGTATTATTATCTGCCACGATGCTTCCAGATGTCTGCTTCCATCCTGCTTGGTGATCAGTCGTGTCAGTTTGTACATCCAGCTGCAGCCTGGCAAACTGTCTTGGCATCCACCGTGATGAGACGGAGGAAGCCTGTGACAGACAGAACACGACACACTTCCTCTGTAATCAGTCACCATGGGCTTCTGAAGTCTGGAGACTGAGAGAATCCAGCCACAAGCCCAACAGCACCTGTGAGCTGGGATGGGAGGCTCTGCTTTTCAGTTGGAGATGAAGTCTTACAGCCATCTGTGGAATGGTGGACAGCGTGGCACACAACCGATGCTCACTGCAGGTACACAGCAACATGACGCATTGTTACCATTTGCCAGGCGGGAGGGTGTAAATGGCTTATGACTTGTTATACTTGCAGAACTCTGCCTGTGAATTTTAAGTACGCTTAAACAAAATGTTGTGTTAGAGTTATGAGAATAGTTGTTATTACTATTCATTGTGCACGAGGTTCACCGTCTGATGTTTTGGAATAATAAAATACAATGGAGAAACTTGTCAATGAAAAGGTAGTCACACCCTAAAACATAACCACTCTTTACTTTCTATTTGACTATAAATGGGACCATAATTTACAAGATGAACATCATGCTGTACGGGGAAAAACTATAAATTCATCAGGAAACTGTTTTTGGAGGAAACAAGTCATGTGAGATGCTCCATCATTTTCCCATAAGCTTGCATACAATCAGACTTATTTTTGAAACCAGTGGAGTCGCCCCCACTGGTAACAGAACTGGTAACATAAAATAAAGTTTTATGCAAAAAGTTGAGGAGCTGTTTGTGAAAGGCTCTCTCGCCCATCTGTTCTCCTCTTCGTTCCCCACTACTACAGAGTGAATTAAGATTAAGATTAAAGATTAAAGTGACATATTTTGTCATTGGAGGGAACTCACTCCAACGAAATTTGTTCTCTGCATTTAACCCACCCAAGTGACGTGCACACACACACACAGCAAACCCAGGGCAGTGGGCGACCGCGTGCAGCGCCCGGGGAGCAGTGGGGGTTAGGTACCTTGCTCAAGGGTACCTCAGCCATGGACACCGGGACGGGGAATCGAACCAGCGATCCACCGGTTACGGGTCCGACACCCTAACCGCTGATCCACGGCTGCCCCACATGTGACCACACGCTGACACACACGGGCACATGTGTACACATAGATCCATGCACCTGTTACACCTGCTGGCTTCAAATGGGACCGTCTGGATGAGTGATTGATCTTTCAGAAAGCAGGAGGTCACTTCATAGTTTTCCTGATGGCTACTGCAGGAAATAACTTCCGACAGCAGTGCTTTCCAACTGGTTGGTGTATGTGGGTCAGTTTCATCAAAAACAACAACAAAAAAAATACTTGAAATGTGGACAATATCTGGGATAGTGCGGAGTTACTTGTTACCACAAGCCAGAAGGATAAAAATTCTTCTCCGTTTCCATTCTGAACAGCAAAGTAACAGTTTAACAGTCTGAATTGTCCTTTTCAGACTGACGTTCAGCTGTTAAAATGTTTTGGAAGCCTTAATAAGTGTGACTTTGTTTAACTTGTTGCACTCTGCTGTTGTAATACTTTTTAAAACTCATTGGATTAGTGTTTTTTAATGTCAGACTCAGTTTACTGGAAAAAAAGGGAGAGCAATAAGTTGAAGACCTTTCCCAGAGATGGCATTCGGGTAAACAGGAAAAATGATCACATACACAAATACCTGGCAGCAGTTAGAGATTCACTCTGGCATAGGAAGGAGTTCCTCCTCCATATGATGTTAAGCAGAAGTACACTTTTGTTAATGTGCCCCAGCAGGACAGCTTGATAAAAAGCAAAAAAACTGCTGAAGGCTTATGAGAAAAAGAAGAATAATGCATCCCAAACGACTGTTTAAACTTCAAACAGAAGCACAGGGATGAGTGCTGACAGCCAGAGGAAGACAACAGTGGCTCGTCAGTAAACATCAAAGGCTGAAAATCTCCTGATGTGTGTGAGTGTGAGGCTACATGTGTGGGCATGTGTGGTGTGAAGAGTGTGGGCATTGGTTTGTATGAGCATGAAGGCCATCGCACACACACACACACACACACACACACACACACACACAGCTCCAATTTACGTTACCTGCCTCAGGCACTACATGCACTCACATGCTCATTAACAAAGATGCACATCGATTTGTTGTGATACACACCTGGATTTGCTTTCTCTTCAAGCTCACAGAATTTCTCTCCATTTCTGACTTCCAGAGATAATTAGTCAAGCTTCATGTCCGGTGGATATCCTCTCTAGCGGATGCAGAAACGGGAAGCAGTTGGGGTGGGTTCTGTCCTCTCTGTGGCCCGGTTACATGGAAATGATGCGTATAGTCCTCTGACAGCAGATCACTCTCTTGTAGCCAACTATTTCAGCATTTGTTTTTCAGAGTTATCATGCAGCTCTGTGGGATTTTTGGCCCTCTTTCTTCTTGCTCCTTCTCATTCGGTTTTACTCCTCTCGCCATCCGTGTTTCAAGCAACTGAAGGCTGCTTTTGTCAGCAAACAAACTCTGGAACTAACTAATGAGGAAATTTTCACAAGAGAAACCCAAAACGGAGCTTGAGAGCTGGTGAATACTGGACTTTCATCAGGTGGATATAAGCACTTAAGGCAAATAAATATGCATCTGCTTGCCAAAATGTCTCATGCCCCTTAGTGGCAAGCAAAGCTATTATTATGGCTTTAAAGGAGTTCAGACACAAAGCACAGCCTCATCGTGCAGATCCGACCCCTGGACAGTTTGTTCAGTCAGTGTTTACTTGCCCCAAACAGGTACCAATGTACCGACACGGGTATGTTAGCAGTAAGCCAGCAATGGATTCAGCAGCTGTGTCTGGCAGACGGTTCTCAGAGCTCCCCAGAAATGCTTTTAACCTTCATTCTCTTCTTTCTCCTCTCATCTCTACATTTCCACAGAAAGTAGTTTCATTGCAGGATGAGCACAAATTTCCTGCTTAAATTGAAGCATTTTCAACTTAAGTGTCAGTTTGTACCACCCAGGGTGAATTCTCGTCCACTGGCATCTTTCCATGGACTTTATATGCAAAGATTAGCAAAAGGTGCTTTCAGACAGTGGTTGGTTTTTGCCACAGAATGCATCTTCTCTGTTTTAAATTGGCGGCAGCAGGGACCCATTCTGCCAAAGCTTAAAATAGAGTACATAATCATCCTGATGACACAACTCATAAGCTATAGCATGTTTTGCTAAATGTGGCTTGCAGTCCCAGATAACCAAACTTTGGCGATGATGTTGCTCCGTTACCATTTCTCTTGACCAATTGGTCATTTTGAGCTGGTGAAAGATCTTATCATTCAGGGAAATCTTATTAATGTCATAGTCACACCGTGAGCCTCCGCTGAAAAAGTTGAACCATCATAAACTCCAAAGAGGGGCAGTTAACATCCTTTCCTGCCACTTGCTGTCTAAAAAGTCTTTTTTTCCTGATCCAGATAGCTAATAGTCTTCCAGTTACTGAGGGACTTCATCTTTGTGATAATTGCTATAAAAATGATTACTAATGTTGTCATATATTTTGAGACTTAATAAAAACTGTATCCAGAAGCAAGCTGAAAAACCTTCCTTGATGCAGACATACTGCAATGCGTTTGAAATAAAATGTATTTTAAACAATTACCTCAAATTTTAAACTGTTGTTGTCAGACTGAAATGGAAAACAGTGACACAGAAAACAGAACAATAGTAACACAGCCAAAAAACACAGTTAAACAAACATTAATAATAATAATAATAACTGTGAGGTGCAGAGGTTGGTTTAAAACATTCCACTGATGCATCCCCATGTGGAGCGTTAACACCCAATTATCATCCCAGGATACAATCTGGGAAAAAATAATAAAACAAGCAAAGGGTTGCCAGCCTGAGAGGCTAAAGGGATAAGAGGTGCTAACAATGGAGACTATTGATATTCAAATTTACAATAAAAGTGACCTATGCGCTCCACAAAAGAGGAACTGAAAAGACCTGTGGAGGAGACAGGAAGACCTTTTCAAACTGCTATAACTCTGCCTGCACCGAATGGCCATTCTTCATCGTTTGCAGGCCTTTACTTTGACCAAGCATTTATCACCCTGTACTGTAGTGTGCAAAATGTTGCTCTGATAGGCTAATAATAGGACCCTACATAGTTCAATGGATCAGTTGCTACGGGCCTATTCACCTCTAGAAGAATGCAAGATAACAAGAAACTAGAATGGTTCATTGTTGCTCGAGCATCCGGCATAACAGCGTTGTCAGAGCTGAGCTGTGAACACTGAGGTGCTTGTGCTTCTTCATGAGAACCTGAATGAGTTCCACTCTATTTCTGCATCAAACAGAATCACTGTCATATACTTTTATTGTCTTAAGCTACACGGGACTCATGAGCTTGAACTGATAACAAAGGTGTATCACGTTGGTATGCATTTCAGAAACAGAAGACTGAGGGGATCAAAGCATTAGATAACCAACACTGCAATAAGGAAACCACAATCCCAGTTATTTTCAAGTAGCCTAAAATCCAGTTTGACTTAACATTCTCACTTTTCAGCCTTGTGGTTTTGCTGTTTGTCCCATGACATGGAAAATTGAAGTACACAGCATCTTTGAGTCCCTGGCACAGCTAAAGCACTCGTTAATAGTCTTGTTAAAAATATGTCATTTTGTTAGTTTTGTTTAACTATGCATGTCTTTATTTCAGCACAGTCTTGGAAAAAAGCTATGTGGTCAATTCTGATATAATCTTTATTTTAAGAACAATAGCCATGAAGTAAAAAAAAAAAAAAGTAGTCCTGGCGTCACACTAGCAGCCTTCTGGATCGTAAAACCAAATTATTTGGTCTCATCACTGGAGCAATGAATGTGATGCATCGCAGCGGCATCTGTCTTGGCATGCTCTTCTAAACCTGCGAGGTCAGAATTGTCCTTCACCCCCCCCCCCCCACCTTCCTCAACATCCTCACCGATTCACCAGCCCGCCTGGGTGAAGAGCCGCATCGGCTGCTGAGTGAAATGATAATGAAGACCGGCTTCGAGTACCCTCTTTCTCTCTCTCTCTCTGTTTCCTCTACATATGCTCCCATGCTAACACTCATTCGCGCTCTATCTCTCACTACTCCCCCTGCCACCACCACCTCCACCAGCACCACCACCTTTTCTCAGTAAATCTGTCCAAGCACTCGAGCTGTAACCTTCTGACGCTCAAAAACACTGACTCAATCTGTATACATGAATCCCTTATTGTTACCAAGAAATCAAATCATTCTGCTGGCTGCTGACAGGGAAATTGCAGCCTTGAATGCCACACACACACACACACACACACACACACACACACACACACATACACACACACACACACACAGACGCTGTAGTTTCAAATCCACCCGCCTCCCCCACAATCCTTCCTCTCCCTCGATTCTCTTCTTCGTTGTCTCTCTGCAGCTATTCAGGTAATTATTTTTAATAAAGGCTTATCAAGGAACAGACAGTGGTACTGTAATGTAGCCCACTCACCTCCTTGTGTCTCACATTAATATGTTGGAATCTTTCCAAGGTCAAATGACTCATCCAGCTGACAAACTGACAAACACATCAGCATACTGAAAGGCAACCATGACTACCTGTCATTATGAGTCATAATCCCAAAAAGAAACATATTTATTTTCCACACAGAAATTTTTCTCAATCCATCCAACCCATGCAGACCATCACGATTTGCCCAGGACATCTACCTGTTTGCATTCATGACACGGAGCTTTAGAGTGGGGCAGAAACAAAAATACAGATTTTCCCTTTGGAGAAGGGACCCGACACTTCAGAAAATACTTTATCTACTGCAAATGCTCTCTTAGAGTCTCTTATTGATCTGACTAAAACTGTTGATGTTTGACTAGACCTTCATAGATGGATACCGTTAGATGCTCATTCCTTCTTGTCAATAAACTTCCACTGCATCACCCGTAAACACTGCGGTCGTGAAAATCCTGAGGAAAAGCGTCAGACGCAGCCAAGCTTTACCCACAGATGAACTGAGGTCACAGTGCTGTGTATTGTTCCCAACCCAACCAATCACTGAATCAAGAACCCCTGAAATGCAAAAAACAGAAACAGGATATGTGACCAAGGATCTTGTAGAAAATTCTAGCACTGCAACATTTTTCATTCCCAGTGAAGGGTTAGTATGAATTTTTGAACGTCAAACTTTGAATTTTTGAATTTTCTTTCCTAATTCACATCATTTCATTTGAGTTCAAAGATGTGTTTTCATTGGAGTTCCTTTCTGCCTGAGGGTTCGGGTGCCAACAATGAGCCCCAGAGTCCCCACTTCATGTATGAATGAGGACCTTTGGTGCTTGACACTCCCCGTCTCTCTCTCACTCTGTGTCTCTTCCCCTTTATCTCCTGCTGTCTTTTCACAAATACCAAAATAAGACTGCAAGAAAATTGTCATTGTTGTCATTCTTTTTTTTCCCCCCTTCCAACTTTCCACCAACTGGTCTAAGATGTTGGTGCACTGGTACGATATCTAGTGGTAGTGACTGTTGCATATTTAACGTTAAAGAAAGTTCATTTCTCTGTTGGTTAAAATTGGGTCATTGGGTTAATCACAAAACTAGGTGTTTATAAGCACTGTTAGGATTAAGGGTTCAGCATCATTTCAGCAACATTTCAAAAGCAATACCAACACTGATGATGTCCAGCTTTGAGATCCTGTGATTTGGTCATTCACCCACTAAACAACTCAATTGTCCATGAGATTCCCATGTGTGTGTGTGGGTTCAGTAAAATTGAGGATGCCAGTAAAAGAGGCCTCTCAAATGCAGAATTAAAATGTTATTTCAATTCAATACACAAATTTGATCAATTTTTGCATCGCTGTTTGCAGCAGAGACTTGGCTCCTCAAAAAGCATTTCTCATCAAGTGTTTGCTACGTGCCTGAGTAGCTCCTGAAGCAGCACAGAAACGGCCACCGTCGTCTACGCCAAGCCCGCATGTCGCAGCACCCACAAAACAAGGAAGAGCAAATGTCATACATAAAAGTCAAAACAAATGCTTGAGCTGGTGGAGCTTCTCCTGTGCGCCCTTTAACAAACCCGGAGTGGCCACAGCTGCTCCTCCACGACTGAGCTGGGGTCAGGTGCAGGCGGCTCCCGCTGTCGCCTCGCAAAGTTCAGGTGCAGCAGACACACAGCAGGGGTCAGTTTTAATTACACAAAATTACTGCTAATTATTAAAATATTTTTGACATGCTTCCATTCCTTAAACAAACTATAAACATATAAAGAATTATTTCTAATAAAAGATTTTGTGTTACTGTGACTTAATGGTACAATAAAATGACAATGTTGGGGTTGTGTTGTTGAACAAAAGACTTCGTAAGCTGCATATCACTTCTCAGGTGTGTTGCTAAGAGTCAGAGAGTTCTGCTTGCAAAAGCTTCATTTCTGTCTTCACCTTTACAGATGTAAAAATAGACTGAAATGAAGGGCTGAAGGCAGTGTTTATGTTTCAGAAAACAAGCAAGTGTTGAGTCCTTTGTTCACAAATTCTGTAAAGTAATCAATTATTTTAAGGCTTAAGTTTACTATCTGATTACCTTTATCTAAATGATGAACGCTCAAAGCTTGTAAAGGTCTCAGGGGGACAAACAACAGATGAAAAATATGAAGGTATTACCTTTGGATGGTTGACAGAACTCAAGAGTGCTCGGAGATGGTCGTCGCCGTGCGAGAGACTTTATAAAAAAGGTCTGAGGGATGGTTTTTGTGCAGGTGTGAAGTGCAGTATATTGTCTACCAGTTGGAAATGCAAGCCTGTATAAACGGCTGGAGGTGCCCGACAGCTGATTTAGATGCTGGGCCGTCGCAAATGAAGCGCAGCGCTAATGGTCCTTCCCACCACAGCTTTAATGAACATACCTGCAGAGCAGCAGGCACAGAGCATGGGCCTGGCTACATGCTGGAGGGAGAAACGGTGGGGATAGAAAAATGTAACGGGAGAAAGGTGATTGAGAGGAGGGGATCTGGAGGACAGGAACATTTGAAGGAAGTCCTGAAGTTTCTGGTCCATTGTGCAGAAGATGCCAAGGCACAGGGTGAAGTCCATCTGCTTTGACAAACAGGAGAACAATGTCAAAGATCAGCTGCACTCGACTCAGCACTCACCTGGTCAGCTCACTCCCATTCTCTGTCCCTCCTCCTCCTCCTCCTCCTCTCTTTCTCCCTGATCACCAGTGACCTCAAGGAAAACATTTCAGCACCCAGGAGAATTTTCCTTTGACAGAAACCATTAATCCTCACTCAGAATTTAATTCAAGCCCACTTTCAAAGTCTTACCTTCAGCAGAAGATGGCTTTCCCAAATGGTTTTAATTAATGATTACTAATTAAGGTTTGATTACTCCTGATTGCATGAGGTGGCTTAGATTTCTTGCAAACACTGTAGGCTTCCCTTCTAGTAGTTTAGTTTGGGAAATTATCTACTCAAATGTTATACAATTATACAAAAATAATAAGTGTAAGTGTGAAAATGTAGATTTTTTTGGTGGGCCTTTCTCGAAGAATATTTTGCCAAGCTTTATTTTTGATGTTTTTATTGCTATGAATATTTCAATTTTATGGTGTTGATCCAGTTTTCTAGTTAGCTTCCTCTTTTGAAACCTGTTTTGCACTCTGGGAGGGCAAAAAGAACAAATATGCACTTGAAAAGTAATAATTCTCTGCAACGCGTTGTGACAGGTCCAAGCTGCAGGCTGGTCGGCTACAGCTCCATTTCCATCCTTGTTAACACGTGTGTGGAAGTTGCTAATGATGCCCAGTCATTGTTTGTCTGGAGCTTTGTTTTGTAGCCCAAAGTACAACATTCAAAGGATTCTGTGGACGTTCTGCTTCCTCTTAAATGCCTCAGAGGCCTGTCGGACTGTTGGGTGACTTGTGCTAATTACAATTCAGATGCTGCCTCCCTGCCTGTCTGCTTAAGTTGGACTCAGCTGCATTCATGTATGAATTGTTTGTGTGTGTGCGTATGTGTGTGCGCGCCTGCCCTCGGAGGACCCTGACCCACCTCCGACGCTCCCATCATTCACGTTCATTTGGCAGGCGGGAGCCAGTGACTTTCCTGATGGGAGTTTGTGAATTTACGAGATATGCGACACCAGATCACCATCGCCACATTCTTCCTGCAATGAAACCACTTCCAGCGATGTCCCCCCTAAAATGTAATTTATTCCAACTGTGCTAGGCTCATGACAAATTGCTAAAATTAACATGGAGGGATACCAGCATCCCCCATATTCCATCCCACTGTTCCTCCCTACTAGATTGAAGAACGGAGCAACGGAGAGGAGGTGACAGGAATGCTGGTCACCTCAGTTCAGTAAGATTTTTAGATTTTTACAGATTTTCATGTAATCTGGAGCAGGCATCCATTGCACTTGTATGATGAATCCTGATGACACTGCTGATGCCAGCTTTTCATCTATTGCCAGCACAAGATTTACATTTTTTTGAAATGGCTCTCAGGATGAATTGTAATAACTTAGATGTTCTCTGACTTTTCATCTGGTGCCATCGTAATGTCAGATTTGAATTTTTAGACCAGAAAGCCTGCTGCAT
The DNA here is from genome assembly GCF_020382885.2 of Scatophagus argus. Taxonomy (NCBI): domain Eukaryota; kingdom Metazoa; phylum Chordata; class Actinopteri; family Scatophagidae; genus Scatophagus; species Scatophagus argus. The sequence goes on from NC_058502.1 coordinate 2,367,841, forward strand.
TGATGACCTTCCCATCAGCCTCAGCTGTAGTTTGTGTTTGATGCCAATTATCAGCACCGCCATCATCATCATCAGCATCATCAACATGCACCACTGGGACTCAGTACAGCCTCACAGGGAGGATCTTAGACTAAATAGGAATACATTATTATAAACAAGATGAGAGACAACACATGAAATCCAGTCTCAGATGAAAGTCAGACCTGCACCCCACCTTTACATTTCTCCTAAGTGAAAAGTACACACAACAACACTTGAATTAAAATCACGTGCTGCAGGCTGGCATATAAACTCAATTTACTTGTGCCTCGTGGAAGTTTTAGATCAGCATGTGTAGAAACGCCCGTCATCCATCTCCAGACAGAGTTCGGAATTATTGAAATTTAAAAAAGTTTACTGGTACAGTTTACTTTGAGTCTCTCGGATTTGTTTTCAGTAGAGCACAGCATCAAGGCTCAGTCCAAAGCCAGCAGAATCACACGTGGACGAATGTTACGCAAAGTGCACTCAAAAATAGTTTAGAATTAACAGAATTCTCAGCTTGAGACACAAACAACAGTACTTTCTTTTTATTTCCAGGAGAAATGAAACCAGGAAAACACACTCACTTTCTATATGTTATACCCCACAGGCAAATGTAATTACTAAACTACATTTACTCTCTTTCTATAGAGTGAAATAATTAAAAGAAGAGGAAAAGGGACTTTAAGCAAGCAACATATTTGAATTGGGATTAATGAGAAAAAGAGAATCTAAAGCTGGAGTGTTATTTAAATCATTTTTGCCTTGCTGAGACACAGTAAAGTCTCTGAAAAGGTTTGCTACCTCCATATTTCCCTTGTGGTGTCAGTGTGCCTGCTCATGTGTGAACACATGAGTGTGTGTCAGTGTGGTTGTAGTGTGCTGGCGACTTTAGCATCAATAAATTATGCATTCAGCCAACCTTACTAATTAATGTTCTGCAACGTGCTCCTGTCTGTGCTGCTTTTAGTACTGTTGTATGTTAACAGTACAGATTGTGCCAAAGAGTTAAAGTTTTTCATCTGTAAGAACCATTTTTTAACCAAAATCCAAGGTGTCAAGGTGATTTATGCTGGCAGTTCAGCAGACATGCAGATGAATGAACAAGTGAATTTCCCCACCATGTGATCAATAAAGTTCATCTTATCCTATAGAAATGGAAAAAAAATAAGTTGTATTTCTGTGTGTACTCAGAGGATATCGTTAGTTTTGTTATACGCTGTTCAGAAGAGGATCTGTCTTGTGCGTTCAGCTGCCCACAATCTGCAGTTATCCATTTACTCTTTGTTTGTATTTATCTACACCCTTCAACACTTCTCCTCTCCATTCAGCCCGACTCATGTGGCATCTATGGCTGACGTGCAAAGCCCTAATGTGCTTAATGTGAAACGCTACAGTGGCACAACAGCTATTTTATAAAGACCAAGATACGTTCATTAGCACATTTTCATTATTATGGTAATAGAAAACATAAATGTGTTGTGCTTCTTTCTAAACACGTTTGCTTTTACATATTAGTTATGTATAGAGTTTCATTGGCATGAGGTGAAAAGTGATATCTGAAAAGCGTATGTGAGTCACAGTTGGAAGTCAAAATGCAGGATGCTGGTAGGGTGGCGGAAGCGTCGAAAGCCGTCCGCTGTGATTCGCCCAGCAGCAGCTTGGAAAGGTAATTGTCAGATAATTTTTGAGAATCCTCAGCCACCAATAACAGTCTTTAACTTAGGCTTGTCTTGACCTTCTCCAGTCCACCCTTTCCACTGTCATTCTGCAGATGGATACTGAATCGCACACCCTTTGCTCGCTGTGATTCTGACTTGTGGCAGTTGTGCTCGCAGCTTAGATCAATTCTGTTCACACTGAGTCATAAAAGGAATAAAAAAAAAAGAGCCAGAGAAAATTAAATATTCTAGATTTATTAAAAACATAATTCTGTAAAACACTATGCTGCAAAATGTAAATGTGTCTTTAAAAATCAGGATTGCTGCTGTGCAGTGATAAAGTCTGGTGTCAAGGCACCGATCTCATCCCTCCCCCGAGCCTCTCCACAGCCCGTATTGGATGAACCAGAAAGCGGACTGTGAGCCAGGCCTCAGTGTCCCACCACACTTCATCCGAGCAGCCAGGTCCCACATTCACCTGGAGACCAGAAGAGTGACGGCTATGAATCCGTAATGTTCAATAACATGTATGTTTCCTGAACTGAATCTGAAATTCAAGTATTTGAAAAGTCATTCAAGAACAGTAGTTTTTTATGTTTTCTATCACTTCATTAATTTATCTTTTCTGCTCTCTTCCAGAGGGTATCAGATGTTATTAAGCCTAAACTTAAGACTTTTACTTTATATTTTTTATTTTATTTAGTGTTGTAGGTACACTATATTACTTAAGCTGTTTTCCTCCCCTAAAGTCTAGTTTTAATTTAATTTCAGTTAATTAAAATGTTTCTTTGCATCTGCAAAATATTTTTTATTTGGTTTTAGTGAACCTTGGATGAGAGGACTGAAGGGAAGGAAACAGAAATGTCCTCAAATCGCTACAATAGGGACTATAATAGAGAACTGTTTATCCCGACCAAACAGATCGTTAGTCCACACAGGAGGACGCCAAAAACTCAGAGCAGGGATGGACCAAACGTGAAAACTTTGATGCTTTCCAGTTAAAGCACTGTTGTAATATAAATCTGTATGCTGGAGTTGTTTTAAAAAGAACACTTTGGTAACTTTCTAAAACTTTTTAAATTGTTACAAAATGCATCGTCCAAAATCACAAATGAAAACAAAACCATTAAATCTTCCTTTTAATGTGCTTCTTATATCTTAATTACTTTGCAAACAGAAGTAAATGAAAAGCTTTACAGGTGAACACAAAATTATAATCTAAACTGTGACTAAAATAAAATGAAATGATATATGCTTACTGTCCATCAGTCAGATGCTGCTTACCCGCAGCACCACAGCGAGTGCGTGGACGGTCATGCGTGTCCATCTTCCTCAAACAGAAACCCGTGTGTTAAGTTTCTGGCCAGCAGAGTTTTGTTTACCGCGTCAAAGCTTCCCAGCCCTTGTTTAACCGTCATTATTTTTGTGACTGCTGAGCTCCTGAAAAACTCCCAAGAATGTTGTGTGTTTTCTGATGACTGACAACTGTGATTTGTCATGTCGTCAGCTGCAGCATAACTGCACATTAACAAACCTGCTGGGATAATTATTTGTAATGCAACCAGTGCTCTGCATGCTCTCTTATCTTGTTCTTACATTCATACTACACCACATTTCAGCTTTATTTTTGGTCAGTATTACAGTTAAATGGCTTGACGGTTCTTCCTTCTGAGAACCTGATTTTACATGTTCATTACCTTCCTCGAGTGCATAAATAGTAGAGCCAAAGTACTGTTATTTTCATGTATTATGAATATCTACCCTATGGTGAAATAGGACAAATAAGATAAGATAAGATAATATTTTACATCTGATGATGTCCACAGCTTTATTGTCTCTCTGTGAGCCTAACAGAATAAAAAACAGAGAGAAGCAAAGTCCTGAGTGTGAACAGATCCCTTCATGAGGAGATGAATTGGGGCCCGAGCACACAGTTCTTCTCTCCCTCTACTTTTTGCCGTGCAATTAATGAAATTATTTCACTTTGTCAATGTAGCAATAAGATTTGTATTGACGGGACCTCTCAGTCCAGAGAAGCAGTGCTCGACCCGCTGTTCAAAAATCAATACCTGGCAGCGGGATAATCAGCCCACTACCGACTGCAGCCAAAAAACTGAGAGCTTCCCTCACTGTAACCTGCAGACTGTGGAAGGAAGTGGACGGTGTGTGTGCACATGTCATAACATAACGCAGTGAAAACGAAACACTTCATAATCACCTGACACAACATAGAATCTGCATTTCTTGTAAAACGCAACATAAATGACGCCGAAGGTTTTTGTAGGGAATCTTTCTTTAGGGAATCTGCTAACCCTTCCTTGTGTTATTGCTCTTCCTGCTTTTGAGACATTAGTCATTTCAAACAGCTGACAACCACAGTAAACTGCTCACATTCGTAAACGTTGCACTCAAATGTTGTTGACAAGTTACTCATCAGAAATATCAGAAAAAGGAGTCTTAAAATGCTGACTTAAACAAGACTTTTAAGTTCTATATGTACGAAACAAGAATAGAAGATCAGAACCACGACTGCAGCATGTGTGCCTTTCATGACGTAGACTATAAAGGAGTTTAGTTAAGATTCAGTATTTCTAACCAAAAGTCCTTTTTTGATGCCTTTTGTTTTGCTGAATGCTGAAATATTTGCACTGTGGTGTTACTTTGTTTCTCGCGATGTTACAAGCAGACCTTGATGTTCTGGTTCAAAACTAACTTTGACTCAGTGGCAACAAGAAAATAAAGTTTCACAAAGACAGTATTTAGCACAAGGCCACTCTCCTCCTGCTTTTCTGGTGCCTCTGCGTAATCCTGTTTGTCTTTTCTAAACAACCACAGAGTCTTCGGATACATAAGTAACACTCCTACAAAGACAACTGACAAATACAGCTGTTGTGTTACAGAATAACTCCAGGAAAGTCACTGAACAGCCTGTCCAGCCCTTTAAACTCAGCTCCCCCAAACATTTCATTAGATGAACGATTCTGCTGCACCGCTCCAGAGGAGCAGTTTGTAGCACCTGGCCAAGGTGAGAGCAGGCTCTCGATTTATAGTGGAATGCGCATAACCTCAAGGTGAACTAGCTAGTAATGACACTATCTCTGCACTCAGACTCTCTCCCCCTCATCTTCACACTGCCTATAAAACCAAAATGTGTCCAGAATCAAGGATCCTGCCAGCTCCTGCTACTGTTTCCTGGCAGCATTTTCCTTCCGAATAAGGCTCGTTCTTTTTCAGCGATATCCTCCACTCACACTGAAGGGCCTGTGATGCTGTCGAATGACTGTACGACGATTCAGACGTCCCTTACAGATGCCTTTAAATCTCGCAGGAGAAGGGAGCCCGGAGCATTTGGGACATAATGAGGGTGAGTTATTGATAAGACTGAATCACATAAAATGGACAGATGACTGGTCATCAAGACTGTGCTGAAAGATAAAGGGGAACATAAAATAGATTTTGTGGATTATAGGACACAAGCTTTAAAGTTGTTTATAAAGTTGTGTGTGTGGCTGCATGTAGCTGTGTGTGTGTGTGTGTTAGTGCGTGTTTATGACCTTTTTTTGTGTGATCATACAGCTGAGTGGTGATATACAGCAGATTTTAAAAGTGAAGAGGATATAACCATCATAAGGTGTTGATCATCTTGTCCTCTTTTACCTTCACTATTAGGCCCTCATGAAGGAGCACATAATAATTAACACCTTAAATCTTAAACTTCATGTTTTCAAAATGAAGTTTCATCCTTTGATGACTTTTTTCTCACACAAAAAAAGTCCTCAGGGCAGCTTCAGTCTTAATGTCTGCTCTCATCCTTGTACACAAGCGTTTATAGGAGTTCTCCACTTAAACCTTTGTTCTGACTTTAAAACAAATAGCTCTGCTGGCCTTGGAAGGTGGCTTTTAGAAGAGAATAAAATAGCCACCAAAACTCCTCCATAATCCACTTCTTTTGTACATATTCAGCATATTCCGGGCAGTTTCTTATGACAGTATGCCAAAGAATATTGTTGGCAAGCTTTATTTTCTTATGTCACAACAAAAGAAAAGCGTATTGTAGTAAATGTAAACAGCTGACCACAGACACACACCCTCTGCATTGTGTTGGAGAAATACTGGAATGGAAACACTTACTGATACATGAATCAAAACAACAAATTTAAATAATCATCTGTCTCTTTCGAAAGCTAGTTATCAATGAGCCAACCACAACACAACTTTTACCAGCAATGGTCCACGAGGGACCTCGTTCATGCCACACATTGGAGATTAAAATGAACATTGCTTATGCATTAAATGTACAAAAACGATTCTTTCCCTCACCTAATCACTCTTGGAAAAGGCATGCATAAGATATAAGGTTTAAACAAGAAGAATGATGATTATCGTTTAAATAGAATTTTCCTTGGGATCAATAAAGTATCTATCTATCTATCTATCTATCTATCTAAATTGTGTTTTTAGTGACACAGTTCTCAGGAGCCCCCCCCCACCCCCCACACACACTTTAGAGAAGGCAAAACAGAAACTGACCTTTGGCAGCTGCGGTAGGTCAATAAGGCTTAAAGCTACAAGAATATTTTTGTTTTTCAGAGAACGGTGATGGTGATATTAAGATTGCCCTGCTGCCTCCTGAAATGTTACTGATGCCAGGCTATGTATTGGAGCAGTTTCTTGACTGCATGATATCCATGTGGATATCGCGTGGATCTCTTCTGCAAAGGACTTGACACAACATGAGAATTTCTGTGGCGCTTTAGCTGGGGATAACCGCTCAGTGCAGTCTTAAAAGGGAACTTGATATGAGATGATTGTACTTGAAGGACAAACATTCCTAACTCATCACCCCCTCCCTGTTATTGTTAATTAGTTTAAATAAGATAATTATAAATCAAGTGTCACATCACTGTAAACTCAGCTTTTAGTGCCTGTCTATGGTCTTTGCTGTTTGACTACATCTGTAATCCTCGCAGAGCACAGGAAACAGGCCAGGCATCGAGTTGTAAACGCCAAACATCTGATACGATCAGAGCAGCATTTATCTGTCCACAACTGTAACTGTGCTTAGGTTACTCCAAGAAACACTTCACATGACCACACAATCTGTGCAGGCCATCAGTCCAGAGCAAAATCAGAGGACGGCTGTCATGAAGTCCAAATATCCTTAATTGGACCTGAAACACTCTAGACTGCCCTCCATTGCCTGACCCACAATGCACACACAACTGTGTCCCAGAGCTCACTTCGGTCTGTGTTTGTATGTGTGCTGCACATATCAGCAAGCATGTGCGTCCGACGTGATCATGTTGGGTTGCGTGCGACCAAAACAGAACTGCAAAGGAGCAGCTAAGAAGATGAGACTTAATGTGTTTGTGGAATGGAAACTAACTAATCAGCTTTAGGAGAGCACTTACTGGAGCATCGGAAACTAATCAAATTGAAGAATGGGGCTATTCAAGCCCGGGAACAAAGCATTCAGTCTCTCAGAGAGGACAAAAGAAGACATATTAAAGAATTGGAGTGACTGCAATAACAGAAAGCACCTCTTATTTTTGTTGTTTTATTTACAGCTAAGCCCACAAAATGGTGTCACCATAATGCCATTTGCTTGATGAAACTTCTTTAAATTCATCACAATATTGATAAGTTCAATTTACAACCCAGACACAAAATAAAAATAACAAAGAAACAGCAGGGTGAATTATTTATAGCTGAACCAACCTGACAACAAGATGAAGGCACTTCTAATGTAAACATAAGGCTCGAGATAAATGAGAACTGCAGTAGAGTAAGTTGTGAGTTGTGGTAATGTTGTCAGATGGGAACAAACGTGTCCTCCCTGTTCAGGGTCTCAAGAGCTTGTTCCTTTTCTCTGACATTCACCAGATGACCCTGAATGCATTGTTTCACAAACTGCACAGATCTCGGTGTAACTGCAGCCTGTGTTTCCTCTTAAGGTAGGAGGAAAAATCTCTGAAATCAGAGGAACAGGAAATCTTATTTTTATGATGCCACTGTAGTTACAGGCAAAGACAGAAAACCCTTCTGGATTCTTATATTTGAGCATAAGAAGTGTGGATCCTGGACCTCAAACGGTTCCAGTCAAATCAATTTAACATACCTCAATGTCACATTTGGTGTCTCAGCGGCCCACAGCAGCACAGGTTTAAGGGCAAAATAGAAAAAGAAAAGAAAATGGCAAACTGCAAGAATATGTAATTCAGCAATAAGTTGAGGTGAGACTATTGTCTCTCTCAGGTCCAAACAGAGACGGCACTCAGCAAAGCAACATTTATACAATCCAGAGACAATCCGTTGACTGAATGTAAAACAACATATAAAGATATACAGATAAAATCTGCTCATTGAAATGATCACATTTTAGTTTTTAGTTCCTTTGGACAGCCATTCCTCTAATGATACAACATGTGACAGGTACTAAGCCCTCCTTTCAGTTTACTGTGAAGGATACACAGTATACACAGTGTCTCTACCTGTGTACACACACACCTCACTAGAAAAGTAACAAAACACCTTACATTCAGTCTGTACAAATCCCACAGGAAAACGCATTCTGCATAATGCTGCGAGGTGCGACTGAGGTAGTGACGGCACTTCAAAAGAACACGCGAACACAGCTGAGAACAATGCATTCCCTCTTGCAATAAATTTAAAAACACCTTACAGTACAGGCTTTGGCTTTATATATTACAACTGTCTTGCATCAGGCTTTCAAAACATGGTCACGGTGCTGTGTATTAAACATCAGAATTGATTTTAGAGGCAGAGCCCTCTGTTAACATACTCTCAGGTCTCTCAGCTCCAAATGCAGACAGAAAGAGAACTTCTCACGGGCACCAAGACGTTCACCAGCCAACAGACGCAGCACATTCACTTGAAAACAAAAAGGCACAAAAAGTGTTACGATTTTTGCTCGTGCTGACGAGAATATCTTGACAAAATTAAGACAGAAATATCATATTCACTGAACATTAAATAAGTTATTATTGACAGATAAAATAACCATTTTGAAAAGGTATCAGCTGACTCATAGTGCTGGGGGTTAAAGTTACCCAAATGCCAAAGCACAGCATCACAAAAGGTGTTTGCACAAACAGCAGAAAGCAAGCTAAGCTAAGCTAAGCTAAGATACTCATGGTAGCATGATGTTTACCTCACAGAAATGAGAGTGGTACCAAATTTCTTATCTAACTCTTGGTACGAAAGTGAATAAGTGTCCTATATTTACCAGCTCGAACTGTGCTTAGACGTTATTCTGTCTTGTCAGCTTACTAGCAGCAGAAGATGGTGTAACTGACCTTGGAAAGAGCAAACTATGTTGATGTAATTCATGAACTCTGTGAAGATTAGAACTGTCAGTCAAAACAGTTAACTTCTCCTAATAGCTGTGCTAACAGCATGGACGCTAACAAAAACGGCTTTAAATAAGCATCTTTACCTTTAATTAGTAAAAGTTTGTTTTCACGTCTCATTGTTTGTCCCTTTATTGTAGCAGTTTCTTACTCGCATGTCAGGTATTTAAACGATGATTAAAAGCAAGCAGGTTTAAAGCCAAACCTGCTTTCTACAAACTCACCATGAATGGTGATTTTAACTTCCAGTCCAAGGCTTAGCACAGCATGAAGCAGCATGGCGTCCTCCCTCCCACACTACAAGCAACCTCGAGAACATCTGCAAGACATTTCACAGCTTTACCCTTATACAACTCAATCCCATTATGAATAAAAGCAGTCCACCTCTGAATGAACCAAAAAGATTCTGAAATTTCCTGTCAGCATCTATAATCTATTTTTTAACACCCTGCTATGGAGGACTCCTGACTGTGTTCCCCGAGCAATCCAGTGACAACAGTAATAAATGGTCTTTTTATATGCTGGCTCTTTAATAACCATATAAAGCCCCTCCTCCCCCTCCAGATCTAATTCTGTCTGTGAGTGCAAGTATGGGCCATAGCTGCCAAAAGAGCAAACATAAAGATTTGTGAGCGACTTGATAAAAGCGAGATAGAGGAAGGTAATGAGAGGAGAATTTCATTAAATCGGTGGCATTTTTCACCCAAATGGAGCAGGAAAACAACGGTCCGATTCTTATCATCAAATAACATCAAATGAAAGAGCTTTTTGTGCTCCAGCGACTGATTTGCTGTTTGCACTCTTCTTCGGTTTCTAAACACTGTTGACACTTTGCACAACTCCTAGAATGGCGATAAGGTGCAAACAATTAAAATCCCTGCACTTTCCCTCAAGGCACACATAAAAAGCAATTTCTGCAGTTCCTATACAGAAACTTATAGCTCAGTCCAGGATGTATGTGTGATGAGACAGACGAAATGGTCATATGTGGATTTATGGATTGTTTGTGTTTTGACATGAGGGGAATTAGAAGGGTGGGGGCAAAGAGTGTGGAGGTGTGTGTGTGTGTGTGTTTTGTGTCTGCTGCAGTGGCGTAGCAGAGCAGAGTGACAATGAAGGGGAGAAAAAGAGAACATGATTGAGTGGGACATTTTGTCAGCCGCAGACGTGAGCTGGAGCCCGGATTGGCTGTGTGTGTGTGTGTGTGTGTGTCGGGGTATACCAAAGTCTGAGTCACCCTGGACCTATTCTTTACTTCTTTATTGGCATTCTAAAGCTCCACCTCTGTGCTAACCTGAGCAGTGCCACAGTTGTTGATAGCGCTGTGTCCCTGCTGAGTTTGTGTATGTGCACCTTGTCACATTTGGAGGCATATTTTGGATTTAGACCTCGTGACACAGGGGCCAACAAGACTATTGTCCACTTAATTTCAAAGCTATGAGTTTGTTTGTGGTTTGAGGGTACAGAAAAGTTTTCTGGAATATTTTTTTGACTGTCAGCATTTAGTCATAATGCTGCACTGAAAGCCAATCACAGCACAACACAGTGATGTCACTGAAATGGTTGCAGGATGTGAAGGGCGTTTTTTTCATGCAGTGCTGAAGCTGAATGGACAGCCCCCACAACAAATACACTGGCGGAGGGACGCATGCTAGACTGTTTCTAATGGGGGCTTTCAGAGAGAAGTGGACATGAACCACTGCATAGTTTAATACTGTTTGTGGGAGACAAAGCCGATTTTTCTTCCAAATGATGCCACTTAGGCACCAGAATCAAAAAGGATTACAGTGTGAAAGGGATTAAAGGCCTTTTGTGACAACAAATTAAACATCACGCATGACTGTTGGAACACAACTTTTCATGCGTATGCAGACTCACACACAGCGCGACACACTGGAGGCCTTGGGAGTGAAGTGCACAGCTGCAGCACAGAGTCAGACAAACACACTGGGTTTTCTTTCAGAGGACAGATGGCTGTCAGGAATACACACTCCCCCAGAATCAATGATGTAATTTTAATTAATTCACTGACAGGGTGGCTGAACTTACTCCTCAGGCTGTAAGGCTGATTTTGCTTAATTCATTAGCAAGTACAGCTGGTTATGACTTTTGGATTTTCAAGTTGATGAGTCTTAATCTCAAGTGGAGATAATAATGCAATAGAGAACAAATGGCACCAACAACCTCTGCTGTACCCATCATTTTTGGTGACGGAAGTGAAGAAGAACTCTAAAACAAGCTGACAAATTATTGTACAACCAGCGACAGTGTGACAACAGCAATTTCTTGGGGTCGTGTTTGTGTTCACCTCTGAAATCCAAAGGACTCCTGATAAAAAATACAGTTTTTTTCTAGGTGCTTGATGCTCCACTTTCTTCACCAGCTGGTATCTCTGTGTGTTTACCATGTGGTGTCATCTATAGTGAGTTCATAAGAGCTTGTTTGCTGCAAACAAATGCTCAGTCGGGTTGATGAGAAAAGCCAGGCTGGCTGCACCATACAGTGAATTTTCCAGCTCAAAAAATACTGAATTTCTGCTTTCAAAAGTAACTTGTGAGACACGTACGCCCAAGATGTAATATTACTGTTGACATTAAAATCAGTGTTTTTTACAGGCTTTAAGCGCATCTCCACTAATGTATGAATACAACATCCATTTACAGATTCATCATTACAAGGCATTTTAGCACATGGAGTTTCTCATAGTGTGGCACATCTTTAAATTTTTTGTGAAAAACAATTTTCTACTTTGTATAAATAGGCTTTAGAATATACGTATTTAGTCAGATTCTCCAAATTTCTTTTTTTATAGTCACTGAAAGCTTAAGCTTCATCACATGGTTGGACATGTTGTTGTGAATGTGTGTGAGGATATTACAGGGCTGAACAAGAGAGCCGGGAGCCATTCACTGGATGTGTTGAAATCCAACTCGACAAGCGTATGTGGCCTTGTTTCCTCTCCTCACTCCTCTTCTCTCTTCATCCCTGAGCATCTGTTTGCATCCCCTCTCCCAGGCCTCCTGTCTCTCCCTCCATTTCCTTTTTTGTTCTGTTCCCTGGTTACCATGTGGGCACAGTGTGAGATGTGTTTGTTTGTCTCCTTCGGCAGCCTCTTCTTCAGACAGAGAGAGAAACGGGAGACAGGCGCTTGCTAAGCAAACATGCAGGCACACGCTCACAAATACATACTTCCATGTGCACAAACAGTCCAAACACACACGCACGCACACGCACACACACATGCAAGCACTGATGTGTTTAAAGATGTTTAGAGAGTGTGATAGAAGACTGATTTGAAAATCTCAGGTTTGGAAGAGAATGGAAATAAGGCTGCTGGCAGCTTTACACATCATGTCAGCTCTCTGTGTGCAAGCGCACACACTTCACTGGATATGCAGGCACCATTACACGTGATGAGGGCCAGTGCAAATGGTTTTCATGTCGTTGCCATGCACACAGCAAACAGGCGGACACTTCACGACTAACTATGTGATAAGTACAATGACCACATCAAGACAGAATGTGTGAACTTGTTCATGATCTTTATTTGTGTTAACTGTGGCAAACACTCATTACACTAACAATACTTTCATAAGACATACTTAAATGCCTGATTCTGTAGTGTGCAAGAGCAGTTAAATGTGACATTTTAGCCGTCAACCCCCCAATTAAATTATCTAACTGTTTTAGTCTGGTGCAGGGACTTGCAGTGGCCTAATGTTTCCAGATACATGAAGCGTAAAAGTATTTTGAAAATAATGCTGATTGTGACGATTTTCTGACTTTTGTCTTATGAAACCCTCTCAAAAGCAACTTCATATGTTTCAGATTTTTTGTAAACAAGTAAAAACCAGCGTCAGTTATTGTTTTGGTGACCCAAAACAGGGGCAAAAACACTGTTAACACAAGTTAAACTTTAAACAATGTTCAGGTTTTTGTGCTGATTTTTCCATCAAACCATAAATGCACTGTGAAGGAGCGAGTTTCAGGAGAGATTCACAGAGTGATTTTAAAAGCAGTATTTTCTACACCTCCCACACAGCTGACCTTTCTTCCCAGGTATTGTAATTTATCCGCAAAGAAATTTCTAAGGTTTCTGTTTGAGATAATAAATCAGCAAAATAAAGCACAGCTTGCATTAGAATCACCAGACATATGCTAACTTTAACATTTTCCAGATAGATTTTGTAAATTTTGACTTTTTTTTTTCTTTCTTTTTTTTTCTTTTTTTTTGTGTCTGCAGATGACTCAGAGGGCAAATTCATCAAACATCAGTGGAAAATAAATGAATAATTAAAAATCAACCTATCATGCAAGAATTAGCATCAACGGCACCACACTGTAAACACATTAACCAAAGCATGTTACAAATAAATGTTCACTACATAAATTCTACAAAAATATCATCCCGTAACTACTCATACACTCCTGCATTTCCAAATGTTTATTCCAGTTTATCTGAATGCTCCATCTTGAAGTCTCTAAGTTTCTCATGAAATGGCAACAACAGGATGCTTTTTGATCATTTTCCAAACACGACAACAAAGCATCAGCTCCCACATTACTGTGATGTGAACGTAATGAGAAAAACGTAGCAGCGCAAATGAAAGATCAGACATCAAGCAATCGTGCATTTTCACAACAAAATCTGAGAAGTGTGCGGCCATAGACAGAGGAATAATGATGAACGCAGTTTTGATCAACTGAAGCCGGAGTGTCATCGTGTAAGGCGAATAAACCGTCAGTCATGTTCTGCAGCAGGGCTTTGTGCTCGTGGTGAGATGTATACTGCTGTGAGAGCAGATGGGAGAGGCGCTGTGAACGTGACTGTCGGGGTTTTCTTTCTTCCTTTACACTCTAAAAGGGACACTGAGACGGACGGCGGGACTGGGAGGATTCTTACAGTGGAGCTGCGAGCTGCAGACTTTGCACATGTGGATGAGATGCACAAGGTCATGACAAAGCGTCAGTGTGTGACGACGTGTGTTGAGAACATGTTGGCGACCCTTGTGGGGTCTGTACATCCATGCTTCCACAGCACTGCTTAACCCGACCCTTCTTAACCTTAATCTAAACCTTATCGAGCCCAGAATCCAAGTCTGAACGTCTGAATCACTGCTCACTTTCTAGAAATGATCAGTGAATCACTGTCTGATGTTTCTGCTAGCTGGAGAAAACAATCAATCAATCAGAGTTCTGTTGGCAAAACTAAGAAATTCTCTTAATTGAAAATATATTTCAACTGTAGAAAGACTGCAATGGAAGCTTCAGTGTCAACATACAGGGGCACTGGTGGGACAGAAATGTCTTGTGCTGCTGTCCAGGAAGGGTAATGCAAAACAACCCCCCCAAAAAAGAAAAGGTCTCACATGAGCATGACGACTGATGAATGATGAATGAAAAACTAAACGGAAATTCAGCCTGATCAGCTCAACTTCTAAACCACAGCATGATTACCAAATACATCCACTGCCTGCACACACACACACACACACACACACACACACACACACTGATGAGTGATTGATTACTGCTCTAATCAGCCGATGAGTCGCAGCTGCTTCCCTGGTTTTAGGAGCAAGCAGACAGATGTTAAAAGAGCGATAGGGTATTAGGCTCTGACTCCCTCTCTATCCATCTCTCCTCACCTGTTCTTTTGTCCTCCCCACAGTTGACTCACCTTTGTGTAACCCTCTTTAATAAGATTCCCTCTGCTATTCAGAAACAGGGTGATTCTCTCGATTCCATATTTCTCTGTCGGGTGCTCTATTCACACTCTGCATGAAACATGGCCTTTCTATTCAGGCTGTCTGTTCTGCTCATTTCAGTATGTTATCTCACTAAGACCAACTTTTGCTGCCAACGTCTGTACAGTGCAGATAAATTAACATTTTCTATCCTGTTTTCAAGATAGAAATTCAATGATTTTTTTTCTTACCATGTTGTTATAATTCTGTTTTGCATGCTAGACTCTTTCTACACAAATGTTCACTGGTTCAAGCCTCTAAAATGTGAGCATTGTCTGTTTAACATCACTGTAATTCTAATGTTTTGGACTGCTGGACTGACTGAAATAAATTAGCGTAAATACAGTAATTGGTTAGCTTCCAGGCTGCACAGTGTGTCAGTCCAACTAATCACTTCACCCGTGATTTCACTGATTAGCTTGTCCTCCCTGAAAATGTGAAGTTTGAGAATATCGATCACAATACCCTTTCATACAAGTCTTCCATTTTGTCATGTAAAAACATCAAGGAAGTGTAAAATTTTCTGATAACTTGCTTGGTTCAGTCTTGCTCAGCTTGGTGTGGAAATTTCTTCAAATTTCCAAGGCAATTCCACAGACTTGTAATGGGTTTAAAGCCTGGACATTTGACTTTCAGATTCCTGTTGAAGCCATCTGTGGGTTTGGCTGTACGCTTCAGGCTGCTGTCCAGCTCAAATCACTTGACTTGTTCTTGTGGCACACAGAGCAGGTTCTTCTCAGTGTCAGTACCTTTCCCCTACCTTAATACATTTCCCTTTCCCAGCGTAATGCTACTATCACCATATGTGACGGTTTCCACCATTGCTTGGAATTTGGCATTTGCTGTCTTTTTTAATTTCTGTGGCAGTTTAATTACTTTTTCCTGCATTTTCATAGCTGATCTGAAATATTCTTGCTGTGGTGTTTACATGATGATTCACTAGCCACAAGTAAAATCGTATGCAGCTTTTATAGACATTAAAAATTCATGGGCATGACCACATGGATGCCTGATAACTCGTTTCTCGTGTGTTTGAAAACATATTTTCTTCGTCCATTTCGAACTTCAGCATTTGAGGCTCAGGACCTGTGATATCAGGATCCAAAGTGAATCCTCTGTGGTTTGTAACAGCAAATAGTATGAAAAATTCCACATGGTTTTGAGTGCTTTGAAGAAGCACTTTGTGTGCCAGGACAACACAAGAGGAGGTAAGCATCTAGGAGCATCTGAAAACTGGTTCAGTTCACAAAGAACCTTTTCATGGGCTTTTCTGATCCCTGCTCATCTACAGAATGGATCCGTGCATCCTAAGTGTGTTGAAATTTCACACCTGCGCACACATTTCAAGATGTGAATAAAACCCGTGAGGCAAACAGGATACGTGCCTCAGTGTTTCCTCTCCATCTGTGTGTGCTTCTGATTTGTTAATGCTCACGTGCACACACACGGATGTGCATTGTCGTTTAGGTTTAGATGACGATTGATTCACTTTTCCCACTTGCGTGTGTCATTGGGTTTCAGTTTAATAAAAGGAAACATTGGTTTGTTTGTCTCATTGGTCTGTTCTTCTTTAACGAACTCTGTGTTTGAACTATGCTCTTGTAGACATCATGAAAGCTTTTTTATTTTGGTTTAGAAACCAAAATTAAGTCCCATTAAGTCCCCTCCAAGAGGCTGTCATGGCACTGGTGTTTGTATGTGCACCTTTGTACTGTACAAACCCTTGCAGTGCAGTAACAGAGTACAGTCTTGTATGAGGCTCTCAGTTCTGTCACCATGTGTACCAGTAACATATTTTAAGTAGCGCTTTTGTTTTTTTTCCTCAGTCCTTTAGTATTAAGGAGCTTTTTTAACATCTTGTATAATCATTTTAATTTAGTTTTAAATAACACCAAATCTAAGTTACAGTCTCACGACTTTCATTAAACCAGGATTTGCAGGCAGATTTTCAGCTAACGAGCTCTGAGAAATGCACCGTGTACTACCTGCCCAGCACCCAATGACAGACATTTAGCAACTTTTTTGTGAAGAAATGGAAAGTCTTGTGAGTGAAGAATAATTTTTCTCTCTACATTATAAACAATATTATTTTGTACTTATCTACTCGCACAGTTCCAATTAAATGAGAAGCACATTTATGTAACTTTGTCCATTTTTGAATGCATGTTAATCTTCACTGACCAGGTGTGTCTGGTTAGCCAGGATGTGATTGCACTGCCTTGCTTTTTCTAAGGTGAGTGCAAACTATGACTGGTCCTGTGGTGAAGCACTGCTGTTGTGCTGTTTGGAAAAAGAAAAATGGTCTAAAATAATAATAATAATAAAAAGTTCAGCTGGTTAGACCAAGACACACTAAAAGTATTTCGTTTGTTTTTTGCTTGTGTGACGAGATTCTCATGGCCCACCTGATCAGGCGTTTGGTTGATGAGGGGATGGTCATCAGCTGATGACGCTCACCTGGGCCTTTAGGCTATAAAAACCAGCTTGTGTGGTCATGTTGCCCTTCCTTTCCCTGTGACTCACATCCACGCTGTGTTATGCTTTCTTTTGCACCATTGACATCTCCACAGTGATCATGACACACTCAAGTGCTTTCATTAGAGTGTTTGAATCAGCACAAACTCTGTACACGTCACATTTCTGAGCCAGTTTGTGACTCTTGTTAGATGCAGAACTGGGTGGCCATTACCACTGCTACTTTACCACTTCAGACTTTGCTTCAGGATCTTGTGCTATATTGAAATTAAAGAGGCTGCAACAAAAATAAGCATTCATTCAAGATTATCTTCAGGACAATGTGTCTGCCATTGTTACCACTTTTCTAATGTGGAATCTTGGCAAAATATTACAACACAAGGAACATTTTGCAACAGGAAAGTTGAGGGATTTGGAACTTTAAAGACCTTCACAGGCATCTCTGTGGTGAACAAAGACTCAAAAAAAGTGCCAACAGACACAATTTTGCACAAGAAATATATTGTGGCAAAGCTTGTGAGTGGCTGAACATTCAATCACCAATCACAGGCTTCACAAATCCCAGTTTAATGCAAGAATGATCTGCTACTTAGCTGCTAACTCTGAATTGAAGACAGAAAGAGGACAGTTGGTGAGGACCAGCAATGGTTCTGCATTGTCACTTGCGTTATCAGGCTCATTGTCACCAGGACTCACTGTGGTGTGCATCTGTGAGCACCGCAGAGGCTGTGTGCAGTGTCCCCATGAACCACAGGAATCAAATGCACCCCCTTCCCTTTCACAAAGTCTTCTCACTGTCTCAAGTCAGAGCTGAGACGAGGTTTATGCGATGGAGCAGACAGAAAGACAAACCCACACCAGGACTCGCAGTCATCTGTGTGTCCCTTCAAAATGGAAGGATGAAATACTCTAGAGACCTGCATGATGCTCACACGTACTTGTTTGCTATTCCCTGGTAAAGAAACATGGCAGTTTCTTACAAAAGGTGCATAGTCCCCACAGTACGGTTCCAGTTATGACACTTCACACAAGGCAAAACTCATCAAAAGAGCAGCAGCAGCAGAGTTTACATTATGGGTGTTAATTTTAGCTGCATGACCCTTATACCAACATGCAGACATGTTGACACTGTTCTGCTACCCACATACTCAGTTCCTGTGCACTTTGCTGCATGCATAAATGAGCAACAGTTAAAACCTGAGCTCTTAAAGTGTTTGAGGGTTAAATCTGATACGGTCTTTTCACTCTAGCTATTTATCAACTTCAATTTTTTAGGGTTAGGGTTAGGGTTAGGGTTAGGGTTATCTGCGGCCCTCCTGTTTCATTTGAAGAGGCAGTGATTGTTTTTGCTGTTCAAACAAAGAGGTGGAGCTCTGTGAACCACCACAGGAGCACCAGGCTAACAAATCAATCTCACTACTCCGAAAGTTTGGTTTTCAGCTTGTGTGTTGATGCTGTGCGCCCCCGTTGGTGTAAAGAGAAAATCGTGGCTCATGCTGACATTTATTTGCAGGTCCGTGTGAAGGCTTGTTATATTTGTGTCAACGTATAAGTTGAAACTGAGTTTGAAATTAAAGGAGTGTCCCACTGCCCAATCAAAAGACAACCCCAACACTAAAACTAAATGAAACGAAGATTTCTACACCTAACAAGGGACAATAAATTTATGCTAAGATTGGAAATAAGCATGTCAATACTGCCTTTACTTAGTAAAGAGGCGAGGACCATCACTGAACACGGATTTCTTTTCAATTTTTTCATTACTTTTTAACCACAGATTGATAATTAACGGCTTGTTCTTGTCGAGTGAGTGAACTATGGCACATCCACACTGTCTGCACATTTACACATTAGTGTGTGTGTGTGTATCATTAATTTTGAAAAGATTTTTTTAAACTCATCAGCACCTTGTGCATTAATGATGAATTCAATTCAATTCAACAAAAGTTATCTCATGACACTTTCCAATTAGAGCAGGTCTGGACCAAACTCTTTAATTAAACTCACCATCTGACCAGAAACTTCCCAAAGAGCCTGAGAGAGACACGAGTGTGAGTCTTAGAAGGTGCAAACAAACCTTGTTATGCTGAAGCAGTTTGAGATGTCATTATTTTCTCAAACATAAAACAAAGGCAGTAAAAAATAAATCAATACAGGTCTATTGTTTTTGATCCAAAAACGCAGGAGACCACTGCAAAACAAGCTGCAAATAATCACATTCAAAGTTTTCTGCATCCCTTTTTCAAAGTGGTTGAGAAAAAAGCCTGTCATTACAATCACAACAGGAAAAATTGCACAAATATTTTAGAGTGAAGAAGATGCTTGTTGTGATTTTCTGATAATTCCTATTTTTTTGAGGGGGAGGGGGTGATATTGAAATTGAAGTGGCTTCATTCAAAAAGTGAGCACACTGAACAGACATCAGTTAGGGTCTTCTCTCTTGTGGCTGCAATACAAAGCATGACAGACGCCATGTGCCACCTTAAAGGGCCCAGGCAGGTACTTCACATGATGGAGGAAGACTGTTCTGAGCTGGAGGCGGGTGATAACGTGTGCACACGCACAGGCCTTTGCATTCACCCACAAATCAACGCATTCAGTCAACAAATTGCCAATGTGACACACACAGACCTCAACACACACCGTGTTCAGGTTTTCTAGAGTAATGTCTTCATAGCACTGCGTTTTGACTAGAACAGACTGAGATTTCCTCTGAAGGGCTGCAGCTGCTGCTCGTCAGCCACAAAGAAAGAGAAAAGGTCAGCTCACATGGAATTCATTATCACTCAGTTCCCTCGTTGTCTCCTCCTGCACAAGCCCCACACCCACACCTCCAGCTTTGGTAAAAGAGACACCCTAACTGAGCTTTTGTGTATATTTAAAAAAAAACAAAAAAACAACTAGTGTTAGTTATACTGCATTAGCATTTTGATAACAGCCTGTGTCGCCTAGTTTCCCTCTGCGTGTATGTGACGGTTAGGAGGTTGGTGTGCGTTGTGTGCTTAACCTCATTCTGTCTATGTCTTTCTGTCTTTTTGTTCCCCTTCCTTTCTCTTCTGTGTGAACCACAGATTGACAGCTGACACAGACAAAGTTTATCTTTTTCTTCTTCCTTGTTAATGAGACCCTGCCTTGAAAGTTTTCCAGAGTTCAGACTGGAATTATTGGCTGCTTCCCTCTATAATTGAGAGCTTGGTCTCATTCTCAGGACTTTGAAGGCTGACACAGAAGGTTCCTCTGTGCATCTGGATGAGACGCACTCCATTGCAAATACAATACGACCATCAAGCAAATACATCAGCGTCAATATCAGACAATCAGAGCGACTGCACAAAGAGATGTAGTCTGCAAAGCAAAAGAGGGGCGGAGGTCAGGGTTGAGTGGTGGATCAGGCACACAACCCACCCAACGATGTCCTCCTCAACCTAACTAGTTGTGGTGCCTCAGCTTATCCACAGCGGTGTTTTGTGTGATGCGTGTGTGTGTCTGTGTGCGTTGCGGTTCACAAGAGCACGATGACACCTTGGTGTATGACATGAGGCTGGATGAGAACATGTTGCAGTAGCAGAAGCACTGAAGACTTGAGCAACACTAAGCAAACGATTTCAAAATTTAAACTAATTTCACTGATGCATGGACTAATCACTTTTCAATATTTCAATCGCACTGTTTTAAACTGTCAATATGTAGCAAATGTCTCAAAGACTTTATTTCCCATTTTAACTTCTCATTCTCATTGTTTGACCTGCAACTCATTAAGCCTTACTGGCTTCAGGTGTTCAACACGTGAAAATACTGTGTGTCCAATTTGTCTACAAGCCTTGCAGTAGACTTTAAATGTTGTCTTGTATTAAATAAACATGAAACTTTCTCCTCAACTTTCATTTCTTCATAATTTGGTTTGGTTTTTTTTATTTTTTCCCTTCGCACCACTGCAGTACCAGGAAGCCAATTAACTCCTGAGAAAACTCACATTCTTGACAGATTATTGAAATAAGATGGGCTGTAAAAATAGGTGTACTTTTATGGATTTGACTTGTGATATCTCTATCTCAGCAGGCTCTTTTGAAAAGACACTGATGTGACTATTTCTGTCAGAGCAGATGGCAAAGTTAAGACTTGCATCATACCACAAACAAGAAAAAAGATGTGGGCGTTTCTGTGCGAAGATATTGTTCATTAAAAGAAAAACAATGAAACAGAAGCAAGTACCCACTAGCAAATACAAACAACATATAACACTGATGGCTAAAATGAAACAGGGCTCCTACAGCGGGAGAATTTTATGCTTTCAATGGGATTTCATGCTTTCTAAAATAAAACAAAATTGCAGACACAGTTCTGATAGGATGTGATGCTTCTCACACTTTAGAGCAGCTTCTGCGTTGACAAAAGTGACCTGGTAACACAGAAGGATATTATTTGTAGAGAGAATATGAATTATACGAGGTTTTATATCTGCTAGAACTTCAGATGCATGGCTACACATTTTAACCCAAATATCCTGTTCGCAGTCAGACGGCTGAAATGTGTCGCAGCAGGGTACCCAGCTCCGGCAATTAGAAACCATCAACAAAACAACAGCTCATCCGACCCACAGTAGCAGTGAGGACTGCAGTGTGAGGGTTGTTACATAGCTTTCTCCATCATTTATCGACTGATTTCACGATGAGGAAAAACATGCTCAGCCTCCTTTGTTTGATGGACATGGTGGTTGTAACAACTAATGATTCTCATTGCAAAGTGAACGCAAAATGTCCCAACACAAAAGCTGTTGTTTTGTTAGACATGGAGTTTGCCACACCACTCTAAGCATCTTGAATTTGGGTTAATTTCTCCTGGGGCAGAGCTCTCTGTCTGAAGAGATCTCTGAAAATTCAAGAACAGGCAATTATGTTTTTACCTCTAACAGAAGACACATTCACAAGTGAATGTGACTGTAACATCACCGCCATAATGAGCAGGCAGTATAATAATCACTAACTAAGGAATCCTCATCAGAATGAAGGATACTTCAGCAGAATTCATCAGAGTGTGTGCTATCAAATCTTCAGAGCTGCAGGAACAATAATGAGTCAGACTATAAAAATAAGATTTGGAAATCTTTTGACCTTGATGTCACATTTAGTCGCAGACAGTTTTGTATTTGCATTTTGTTTTGTTTTGTTTTTGATAAATACAAATGGCAGAGTGAGGACTGTCATATCAGTTATTATATTAAGTCCTCCTTAAAAGCAGGTGATTAGAAAATGTTAAAGCAGAAAAGAAAGTGTGAGTGAGAGAACTGGCAGAATTGTTGACATAATGATGATGATTATGGCATTTTCCCCAGCTCCTAAACATTCATGAAAGTGGACAGCTTTATGTGTTTTTGCTTGTCACCAGGACAGATTTTAGGATAGCTGTAAGCGTGAATTTATTTGCTGTAGTAACATTTGCAGATATTATATAATATATAATATATAATTATATAATATATAATATGTCATTATCGACTCACTGAAGACTGAGTGTCTGGAGTCACCTTGCTGTCAACAGGCTCTGACCCAGAGGGGCAGCGTGCGCTGGGCAAAAATGCTTGGATCAGTTGGCTGCGCCGCCCGCCGCCTGCCCAGAGCGCAGACCGGGTGAAGCCGGATGGTCCCCTGTGGCACAACTGACAACTGCCACAGCACAGCGGTTGGGAATCACTGCATTATATAGATAAAAGTATCCAGACACCCCTCTTTATGGGGCTGTTTCTCAGGGTTTGGGCTCGGCCCCTGACTTCCAGTGAAGGGAAATCTTAGCGCTTCAGCATACCAAGACATTTTGGACAATGCTATGCTTCCAACTTTGTGGCAACAGTTTGTTGAAGGCCCTTTTCTATTCCAGCATGACTGTGCCCCAGTGCACAAAGCAAAGCTCCATAAAGACATGGTTGGATGAGTTTGGTGTGGAAGAACTTGACTGGCCCACACAGAGCCCTGACCTCAACCCCATCCAACACCTTTGGGATGAACTGGAACGGAGATTGTGAGCCAGGCCTTTTGGTCCAACATCAGTGTGTGACCTCACAAAAGCTCTACTGCATGAATGGGCACAAATTCCCACAGAAACACTCCAACATGTTGTGGAAAGCCTTCACAGAAGAGTGGAAGCTGTTAGAGCTGCAAAACTGTCTGTGTGTTTACAATGAGACGTCATTAAAGTCCCTGTTGGTGTGATGGTCAGGTGTCCCAATACTTTTGTATATCATGTGGGTTTTTTTTTTAAGGCAAGGCTAGATCTGTCTTAGAAATGTGCTTTTTAAAGAAATATACAAATTTTAACCTTGCTCACATCTGCCTCTGCTTCTCCTTAAGATTTTGCATTAGAAGCATGAGTGCCCTTCAGTAAAGATAAGTAAGTAAATAAATAAATAAACTTGGAACTCTGGCTAGAAAAAAATGTGATGCTGACGTGGTGCTTATTGGTCCAAATAACTGGCCTGCTATTTAATACATCCTGACAACTTTCTACAGCTGAACAGTCCTGTCACAATGTGTCCTGCTATTCCTGAGTTGTATTGGATTGTCACAAAGAAGGAGCGTCTGCACCAAGTGCCAGCAAATGTTTAAAAGTGTTAAACTGCCATACAGCTTGTGGCTGCAAGTTTTCACATGGGAGGAGGTGTGGATGGAGATCACTGAACTGTGTCATTTCTGATCAGCATACATACAGCCTGAGCATGAATGCGTCCACAATCGGCGTGTGTGTACATGTCCTCTCTCCTGGTGACAGGTGTTGCCTCAGTCCGACAGCACGTTTGGGGATGTCGTGGAAAAGTCAACCCTCCTCTCCTGCTCCTTAATGAATAGCTGCTCCAAGATATTCAAAACATGTACAGGGACGCTACGTGAACTCTGCACGATGTGTCTTTTAGGACACATGGATCTGTGTGTCATGGCTATACGATTTGGAACTCATTGTCAAAAATGTGGAATAAAGTTCCCTTAACTTGGTGGTAAGTGGCTTTGCCAGGCAGGTCTGTAACAAGTAACAGAGGAGTCAAACTTTGGAGCAGTGAATCTGTTCACTTGGCAGTACACCAGCATTTAATGGCAGTAACTCCATTTTAGTCGGCAGAAACTTCATCTTCATCACGGCTTCGCAGGAAATGTCAGCTGAACGACGCAGAGCACCGAACAGATTTAAAGTTTGACAGCAAAATGTGACTGGTTCAACTGAGAAAACGTGCATAGTCAGCTATGTCTAGCCATAACTAGCCAGTCAGCTGGTTAAGAGGAAACCAAGAGTGAGAGAATTGTGAAATAAGGAGCGTAAAGAGTCTTCCTGTTTGAGCTCACATTGAGCTTCACTTCCAATATTGTCATGCTTCTAGCTTGGTGTGAAATGACAATGAAAAGTGACTAGAGGAGAGGCTCATAACCCGTCTGCTTCCAAGGCATTTACAAATCACCATGAAAGGAGGCCAAACACACTGTTTACCTCAACATGTATGGCTGCCAATGCAGAATATTGGCAGTTGAACAGATTTCTGTAGCTCCTTAGTGGTCAGAGGAAGAGAATAAGGTACACCAGAACCTGCCCGGGGACAAGTAAAAGCCACTCGTGATGAATGCCTTCCCATTGCTCATAACAGGCCACAAAACCAATTTGAACCCCCCCAGCACGGTGCCATGATACATCAGGTTAATTTGACGTAACCAATTTAAAGTGTCATTGTGGAGGGGAGATGGATGGCACGCTTCTTGACGTGGCGGGTGAAATCTGTGAAATACACACGTCATTTGTCTCACCTACCTGCTGAGGAACGTCCTGCCCTTTTTAAGCCCGGAGAAAACTGCTCAGCTTACGATGTGTGTCAAACAGGCACTGGTCAGATAACTTCAGCATATTTGACTGAATCTGCTGTTCCATACTTACAATATGATTGATCTGGGTATTTTAAACGGAAGGGACTAATGTTGGAGAAAATCAGGAAGATTTTATTTTTTATTTTTTCTTCTGGCTTGTGCACTTGGTTGCCCTAACCCTGAGAAATTCAAGATGGAAAATGTGTGGGATAAATGTGTGTGCTTTTAACTAAATGGGTGATTTTTACCAAATTGTTGCTCATTTGCATTTTGCTCAGTGTCAGACCTCCTGCATCTTTAGTCTTGTGAATTTTGCCTCATCCATCCTACTTAACTCTGTGGTTTTCAAAAGTCAAAACAGTCTTGAAGATGGACATTATTTTTTTAACTAACAGGAATAAATTACCTTAATCATTTGGCGAGTCTGTGCAGTGTTTACCTGCTTCATTCACAGTCACTTTTGTTGTAAAACTGCTTTGTTGTTTTTGGGATTTTGGGCAAATGTACTTTACCATTATGCCATTTATTTTCATCTGAGCTTGATGTTCTCATTTTTGCTGGTTGGTCTGCAGTGTTAAACATGATATTTATAGTTTCTTTCTTTACCTCATTACAAGGCTAACTTCACTTTGCAGCTTTGTGTCTCAAAATTATCCTGACTTCCAAGGCAACCTGCCAGTTTACATGGCACTTAAATTAATAATACTGTTTCGCAACTAGTATTTCTTGGACTGTAAGACACTGACAGAGCCCAAAACTAGAAACAATCCAAATGATAAATGTTTATGCTACTGATTAACTTTGACGAAGGAATTCAAATGGTAACCACAGTAAAGATTTCTCATCCTGTGTGAATGTTCCACATGTAAAGTCCTTCTTTGTCAAGATCAGAGCAGACAGTCATTATCTCCAACATAATGACTGTCATAATGACTGACAGTCGTTTTGTTCAAGAACAGTAGACAAGAACATCTTGTTTCTGCAGTTCAGCTATGTTTTTGTTTTTGGAACTACTAGAACTACAGCCTACACAATGATTTAATGGACAACCTGACTATCACAGGGCGACAGAGGAGGGGAGTGAAAGTGAGTGGGTGAGCCATGAGGGGGGAAGAAAAGAGGCTGCAGATGGTTCACTTGAAGACAATGCACTTACATGCATGGTTAAGCCCAATAATAGTAACAGCGTCTCATATTTTCATACATGAAACTCCATCCTGCATTCATCCCACAACATGAAAAAAAAAGCAAGACCTTTCTGCCTGAGGCCATGCCAGCCTGTGCTGATATCTGGACACTCAGAATGGCCTGTTGTGGTGTCTGTCTGGCAGCCTTTGGGTGATGATGCCGCTGGCTTTCTCATTTATATCAAATTAGCTTTTTTTTTTTTTTTTTTTTTTTTTTTTTTTTTTTAAAATCAGTGAATCAGAATACCACACACACATACCTGTAAGGTGTGTGGCCAGTCATGTCTCCATCTACATTTGCCAAGATCTCCATTATATATGTGCAGTCCACTTATTTTTTCCATAGCTGATCCCTTAATGACCATTAATCTCCTCAGCATTCACACCAAAAGCTCATTTTGAAGGAAGAAGGAGACTCTAAGCCGTAAATGAATCAACGTTAGGACCACAAGTGAGTCATTAAAGAAAACAAAGTCCATGTTAGGAAAATCTGTAATAAAGATTTTGTCTAAAAGGCGTCAGGTGGCTGAGCAAAAGTTTAAACAAGTTGGACTTTTGCCAGATCACGTCACTTTTCTTCAAGCATCCTAGATACAGAAGGACAGAAGCAAACAAAACAGCAAGAGACCTCAAAACAGAGGAATCGATCCGATCTCAAAGATGTACAAATATGTAAAGTGCAATTAACCGCAGGGTTACCTGGGCTGCCAAGGTGGAAGTACCTCTAATCTGTCAGTCATTCATGGCCAAAGACCAGTTTTCATAGAGATTTTTGTTTCTCTTTTTATAGTACGAACCAGGTAAAATAAAAACTGCTCAATGTGATTTTTGTTATAAAATGTTTGTCCACATGTGGTCAGGAATTGCATAAAGGAGGCATATCACCAACAAAAACGGAGGAAAAGAAAAGCAACTTTGACATAACTAAACCACAGCACAGCTACGAAGATGTGTCATGTTGGGTCCCCTGCCAACAGGCTGTATTTGTCAGTCCCTGAATGTACATACATAACGTCTGTGCTAGATGTTGAAAAACATCAAATTCGGAATTAAATGCAGCCTTTGTCCTTGTCACTGTTGTCAAACTGAAGCAAATCTGTAGAAGCTGAAGGAACTTACAGCACACAATTGTTCCAGCACTGGGCTTTGTATGTGCAAAGAAAGGGGTTTTCAGCCCCCTGTGTTCAGAGGGGCCACAGCTGTGTTCCAGGACCTGCACAGATTCCCCATCGCACTCGGTGCTGCTCTGTGTCCTTTAACCCATCCTTACATTCTCTTGCTGAAGTTAAAGTATGTGTTCTCTCTCTCTCCTGCCGCCTTCAACTAACAGCCAATGTCAGCACCTATTACAAAGCCCCACAAAGGCTTTAGCACAGGAAAGGTGATTAATTAAAGCAATTAAGGCAATGACGGTTTCAATTAAGGCAGTTATGAGCTCCGAGTTTAGTAATGTAGGAAGGGCCTTTGGGCAAGAGAGGTGGCGGAATGAGAGAATATGACCAGCTGAAAGTAATGAAACCAACAAGGAGGGCTACCTGAAGAGAGATGAGGGATAAAGAAGGAGGGAGACGAGGACCGAGTGAGGAAAAACTGAGAAATTAATTACTTCTTAGCTCATCTGTTACCTTCTCCCTGCAGCTGTGATTGTGATCCTCCTATCAAAGAAGAGATTTTATTCCAGTCACACACAGGTGCTCATGTTCATCTGCATGAGTGTGTTTTAGTGAGTGTTGGTGCTTTACATAATCTATTGTCTTTCCTGACTGTTGAACGTGTTTTCGTATGTTAATGTACCCTCTGATTCTGACACAGGAGGACAACAATGCAATATTTTCCAACACTGTGATTAAGTTAATAGTCTGCTTAAAGCAATTACATGATTGCATAAACTGACAGCTTCCCATAATAGGTATGTTTAGATGCTTTAGGTACAGTAAGTACACTATTTCTTTTAATTCTGCTGAAAGAGGTATGGAGCAAAAAAGAAAAAAAGAAATTGTCCTTTTGCCTTTTGTCTCATATTTGTTAAGGGTAGGATTTGTAACGTATTTTAGAAGCATTTTTTGTTTAAAATCTTTTAAAATACCAACGGCTATCACAAAAGAAAAATCAGTTACAGGCTTGTAATAAGCCCATCTGACTGGATGAGTCTGAGTCTCCTACAAGGCTTAGTGGATCCATTGCTAAAGGTGTTGGAGTTTTAAAGGTTTGTCTTATACATATACAGCCTAAAACTAACTTTACTGTGGTGCTCTAATAGCTCTGAGTCAAAACAAAAAAACAGAAGATAATAAATTCAGATTGATCTGTATTATGGACAAGGACACTGTATTATACTGAAAGGGATGTATGGGGATACAAACAGCCCTGTTGGAAAGGGTCTGAAACAAAGCAGATATACAGTGTGTGTGTGTGTGTGTGTGTGTGTGTGTGCAAAACCTTCATATAAAAATCAAGTGATCAGCCATATCAGAGGCTGCTGTAAATAAAACAGATGGCTGAGCACAAAACCCTCAAGTGTTTGAACTTGAGCTGAAATATCACCATTTAGTTTGCTGGTTTATCTACTTATTTTACAAGAGCTTGGTGTCACTTTAACAAGGTTTAATTAAGGTTCCACTTTGCATGTGGTGCACATACATTACATTAAAGGCTGCGAAGGGAATGCTCACATGGTATTCTGCCTGCTTATGTATACGTTTTTTGTTTTTTGTTAGTGAAACATTTTGGACAACCAGCTGTCGGCTCTTTATGAAGACAACTCCATGAACCTTTTTTAAATGTGCACATTTCCCTGACTGTGTGGAACATACATGTCTATGGCACATACCAACCTGTGTGCATATATTCATGCATTAATGTAATGAACAGAGTGAGAAAATGTGTCATGTGTTAATGCATAATTTTCTACAAATGTTGACTGTGACGGAGGAGCCCCGCGCATGGGACCAACACGCTACTCACGCATGTTTCTTTCAGCACACAGACACGCTGCTAAATAAGTCGCTTGTCTCAGCCACCCACGTCAACATCTGACCCTCCCTCACTCGCGCAGTGCACATGCGCTCATACCTGACGCTCACTCACGCTCACCGGCCCGTCTTTCGCCACTGCGGTCAAGTGAAAACACAGCCAAGCTACCCCTCCCCCTACAGTGTTTTCAACTGCGTCCATATGCACACATTTTTACACGCAGCGCAGTAAAAGTATGACGGTCCACACCGATTGTTTGAGGAAGGCGTTCAGGACGCAGAAGTGGTACTCACCTGTAGGATCCTTGGATGATCAGACTCAGCAGAAGCAAGGGCCAATAACCGCCAGGTAAAAAGGTTACGTCTGGACGAAAACTACGTCACACACAGGTGACGACTACTTTACTCAAGAAAGTGTTAAAAGCAGTGACATCGCATTGCTTAAAGAAGAGAAAGAAAAATAAAAATTTGCTTTTAAGAAATATTTGAGTTGCTTGAAACAATGAGTGTAAATGTAATAAGTGCTGAATGTAATTATTCAGCCCAGTGGGAGGGGCTTAGGTTTTATAAGGACCTCCTCAGGCGTCCAGGCGTCGGTTGTTTCCTCTCTGTTGTTGCAATGTAGATTGCAGTTGTTTTCCCAATAAAAGCTGGACTATATATATATATATATATATTTATATATACTTTTGGGTTTGTTTGTTTCGTACACGCGCATGCGAAATACATTTGAAAAACACAACCCACCTTATGACAGTGCCTGAGTGTTTTCATGAAGACAAAGCAGGACCCTGTCACATTGACGTGGAAATATGTGGTGTTAGGAAAATACAATATGAGCAGCAGAGAGGCTTGTTAGTGCTGTCGCCTCACAGCAAGAGGACCCTGCTGGCTTCGAGAATGTGTTTTGTCATGTCTGTATGTGGACTTAGGGTGGACACTGAAACCTCATGACCCGTGGCAGGATAAAGGTGGGTTCTGTGAGAAAGTAAAGTCACCTGTGAAGACTGGCTGGCAGCGGCTGCATGTGTCAACTACGGTACTTAGTTTTAAAGCTTTGCGTAGAGATGATCCTACCATGCTGATGACGCTCATCTGTCCAATAAGTCAGAATACTGGAGCTTTTCATTTTCAAATGCTGGTGCTTCATAAGTGCATTGACAGTGTTTGTGTAATTACTCTCACTGTCAGAAGCTAAGTTACCATCTCACTCAGGGAGAGGAAAATATACAGATACTGAAAGCACTTTTAAAAGATTAGGGAAGGTCACATTTATCGTTAAATGTTAAAGCTTAAGTTATTTGCGTGAGGAGCTTAAGACATCGTTGTCTTATTCCTCGGTGCCACTGAAGTGCACTCTTGAAAAACACAACATAACCTTAAAGTGCTTGACATATTCAATCAGCACATTGAATTAATAATAAAAATCAAAACTGAAGAATTGAATCTGTGTAGCTAATTTTTAAGCAGGAAAGCACCTTTTTTTCCTGCTTTACATGAATGCCACCCAACCTCATGTTAGCACTGAACATAAATCAGTTATGTGTAATAGCTGAATATGAATATAATTAATTGTGACTACTTTGACATACATGTGTGCATCTGTCACGCCGAGGGGCTCAGGCGGAGAAGTGGCACAGTGAGGTGCGGACTTCCGTGACATCAGACTCTGTCTCTTCAATAATGGATGTGACGCTGAATGTCTTAAAATACCCTCAGCTGGGACAGTTGGCAGAGAGTTATTAGGGCTGCCTTTGACCGGCCTGAGAAATACAGGAGTTATAATTCCCTCACACCAGCTGGCTTTCTGGCTCCCCAGAGTGTCCTGCTCACAGTCTCTCTCTCACACACTCACACACACACACACACAATGTCAGGAGAGGAAAACCAGCATCACACACACACACACTCATCCACACATCTACATAAACAGAGAGAGACACACACACACACAATGTCAAAAGAGGAAAACCAGCATCTCACACACACACACACACAACACCAAGATTGTACATGCCCACGCATCGTCCATCTGTGTAGGTCTCACGTCCTCTGGCCCTCTCAAATGACACTCTCACAGAGTTTTTGTCCCACTCTGTCCAGAATGTCTTGCCTGTCCCACTTCTGATTGGCCAGAGGGGGAAAGTGACATCACACACTAACTGGAGAATGAGAAATGGCCTCATTACCGTGGCAACGTAGAGGGAAAGCCATAACACCAATTAAAGGTGAATGTCCTGCAATTAAAGCGGGCTGGAGGGAAGTATGGGGGCTGAGACTGTCCTCGATCAAAAACAAGAGGTGGAGAGGTGTGATGCATGGCAGGACAGACAAGGACGTGAACGATGTTTCAAATTGTCTCTGTAAGTTGAGCTTGAATACTGTTCGTAACAGGGGCTGGAATGGCTTCTTAATTAGATCCAGCAGCTGGCATACGCAGAAAAGCAACGTAAATACACTGCTGCTGTAAAACATAGCTCTTGTGTGTCCTCTGAGCAATATGCTCTGCAACTTGTAGAACTAATATGTGCTGCAGTGTGTCACCACACACTTCGATTTCAAACAAAACTGACACAAAATCTGTCAGCTGGAATGGGTTGAACGTGAGCAATGTTGCTTTTATATGTAGGTAGTGTGTCATTCCTCATTAAAGGGATTTTTACCTGGGTGATTCACAATCATCGCATGCCGTGAACAGCTTGTTTGACTGCAGTTTGAATCGAGCTCCATGTGGAAAATAAGGCAATAATGATGTTCATTATACTTGCAGGTAGGAGGACATGGAGTACAAGCAGTTTCTTTTAAAGCCTCTGTATGATTTTAGAGTCGTTACAGGACATAATAACAGTGATGTGAGTGAGGCTGCAGCCTCTGGCTCCTCCAGCCTCCATTGGTGGTTGATTATAAAGGTGGAATCTCAGTATATACTGCATATCAAAGAGTCCAACCCAACCCAGTCGCCAGAATAAATGTTGACAGTTTCTGCAAACCAGATATGAAACATTGCAGATTATTCATGTTTTCTGTGTTCATGTGTTTATTTTTAATTTTTGTTATGAATATGTACTTAAAGGAAATTACCTCTGACTTGCCATTGTATTGAGATGTGCCACATAAAAAGTCTGAAGTGAAGACTGACTTGTGTAAACCTACACTGATCAAATCTAACAAAATATTGATGCCAAGCAGTCATAATCACTAATCACTACAGCCTTCAGACATTTACGTAAAGTTGGAACTTCAGAGAAATACAAAATGCCATTTGTCAGCTTGTCAGACGTGACATAGAGAAAAGTCAGAGCTGTGGAAAGGACTTACATTACCGACGCTTTAATGCAGCCGCACTGTGTTGTTCCCTCTGCACTGAGGCTTAGTCCACACGTTCTGCACATGCGGTTCTGCTCGTGTGAGGTGATGTGTCCACTGACTTATTTTCCCTCAGATAACTTAATTCCATCCTTAAATTCAAAAAGCAGGCAGGAACCATTAAAAGCAAAGCAGTGGTGCTGAAAACAGACATTAAGGCTTACAGCTCAGAGAAAATTGACTCACAATCATGACGCTCCTAATCCACGTTGAACTGTCAAGGGTTAGCATTCTTATCTCCTACGCGAGGCGAGAGCAGCTCTTGGGACTGGATAGATGTATGAATGTTTCTGGGCCACAGTGTGCGCACACATTTTTACATGCCTTGTTTTGAAGCGTATGTGTGTGACTGAATTTCTCAAGGTATCCAACTGTCATATGTGACCTTTTCAGGCAAAGCACCAAATCTGATTGATATCACAGCTGGGAAAATACCCAAGTCAGTCACTGTATCTTTATCATCCATTTTACTTTCTCTCCGAAATCCCATCCAGCATATCATCTCCCTATCGATCTCCTCCTGCCCATCAGTCTCTCTCCTTCTCTTCTTCTCTCCATTTGTTCTCTTCCTCACTTCCCTATTCCCCATCCACTCAGCTCAGCCTCCCCATCACCTTATCATTGTTTCCTCTTTCTCTCCCTCCTTCTGTCTCCACCTGCTGACGGACAGTGCAGTGCAGACATGGCGAGGTAAATTGGGATGTAGCTGCAATGACAGGCCCTTTTGTATTGATTTGTTCATCTTCATCATCCATCATGGTGTCCACGCGGGGCTCAGACACACACTTTCAAACACACAAGCACACACCGCTTGCAGCAAGAGGAAACCTGTCCAGGTCCCAGGCCTAGTAAACTAATCACATTACCGTGATGGAGTGGACCAGTGAACCTCACAAGGCCGCAGTGCTGGAGAGAAAAAGAGAGAATACCTTCTGTTTCTGTCAACACTTGGGCTAATGTTGAGACAATAAACAAGATGAACAGGCATAAAGCGGATTCGGCTGCTCAGCGAACAGTGGAGATGTGCTTTGCTTCCTCCTCCTTCCTTTTCTCTGTTTATCGGTGGTAAATGGTTATTGTTACGGCTGTAGTTTCAGGCATCAGTCTAAATCTTCTTCTCTCACATCTTATTGCTTTTAAATATGTGCTTAAAGACTGATTCTACGAGTTTACAGACTTCATTCCAATGCAAGCTGTATGTACAGTCTGTTGCATGAGTGCAGTGTTGGCTAATTGGTTATTTGCTAGAAAAACAAATCATTCAGATTTGTAATTATCTCATAGTGCTACTCTAATGCTGCAACGAAATTATAAAAACTACACTGTACTGCCCATTTGTGAATTACTGATTATTTTTTAACATTTTTAGCTTGTAATTTTCTTTTATTTCATACTTATGAAGTCACTAGGGAGTAAAACTTTAAATAAATGTAATAAAAATACAATTTATTAAGAGACAGCACAATGATTAAAAAAAATGAAC
This sequence comes from Scatophagus argus, assembly GCF_020382885.2. NCBI lineage: Eukaryota > Metazoa > Chordata > Actinopteri > Scatophagidae > Scatophagus > Scatophagus argus. Next base: position 2,401,961 of record NC_058502.1, read on the forward strand.
TTTTTTGAGGCTCGTTGGGTTACAGTAACTGCTGAAACTTTTACAGGTAGTACTCCGCTTCGCTTTTACAGTGTGGACTTGATTGCTCCCTTGCCTGCTGTCAGGCACTGGTGAAAAACTAACTTTGTTATTTCTTTAACAAAGTTGTCGCGCAGCAGTTGTTAACGTGAGATCAGCTGATTGTGCAACGATCCACGTCGGGAAAGGGAAAAAAGGAAAAGAGAAGAGAAGAAGAAGAAACAGCAGTCCATTTGTCGACCCAGTGTTTGAACATGATAGTAATTTGGTTGCTCCCTTTCAGTAACCAAGCTGTAGAAAACTTAACAGTCCTCTACTGTACTTGGCACATGGGAAAAAGCACCGTATGAGGGTCGCGAAGCCTTTTTATTACCTGAGTGACGTCACCTTGGACCCCCGTGGAGATAGCTGGGCCACAGCCAATGTCCATGCTGGGTCCGCGTGCAAATTCAGATTTTAAGACTAGGTGTGAATCATGGGGGGGGTCCTCCTCTAACGGTCAGTCACTCTGATTCTGCCTTCTAGGGAGGACATGTAGGCCTCTCTATTGTTCTCCTGAGCACATGGCTAGAGATCCCAACAACTGAAATACCAGCAATTACCCATTGTTCAGATTTGTAGGAAGAAACTGTAAGCTGTTTTATATTACATATGAAGCGGTATGATATGTCTCAGTGATCTCTCTTGTCAAAGACACAAAGAGACTGAACTGTCTGTCTCCAAAGCTGATAACACTGCCAGTCTGCCAAAAGTGTATTTACTGTCACTCTCATCCTGTGCACATGATTGCCGTCTATAAAGATTTCACTGAAAAGAGACCTTTGGCAACCCTTCAATTACTTTGAGTGTTTTAAGAGTCTTTCTCGGTGAGTATGGCTCCAACATGTGACACCAGAGATGATAAGGGACATCTTTCACCTTCACCCTTAAAAGATGGGATAAATGTCCTCCATCCGAGAGCTGAAATTACACCACTTGGCGAAGTGATGGGTCAAAAACAGAACTTTGTGGCTGGCATGAAAGGGAAAAATTTGCACGTGTCATCGGATATATACCTACTTACAAATGAATGTAGCAAATGAACCAATCAGACCCAAATGTGAGTGATGTACAAAGATGTGACGGCTGAGGGAAAAGATTGCTCGAGGTTACAGGAGATGTGACACAGGGCGACAGTGTGGAGGAAGGGGTGCGTAGGTAATAATGGAACAGTGACGAGAAGATTGTCTAAAGCAGATAGAAACCATGAAGGATGGAGGCAGATTTGAGAGCCTAAAAGAAAATATCTGATTCGTGAACACCCTTTGATCTCATATCTTTTTGCTAGCAGAATCTAAAAAACAGAAAATATTGGAAATGTGCTCTGTGGACTTAAAGAATCAGATATTAGCTGAGGCTTTGCTGGAAGGAGCTGGATGAACCAGCCAATGAAAGATACACAGGCTGATCTTGTTGCAAAGCATGTTAATCAGTGAGACTAGTCTGTCTCCTTCTGCTTCCTAAATGGAGACGGTAAACTCATTTATTCATAATTATTGTGGCATTTGCATTTTTGTTATTGGTTTTTAAGCCTGTGAAGGCCTGTAGAGGGGACTGGCCACACTGAAATGTCTTGACGACTACAGGATCGGATGGCATGAAAATTTTGTTCAGACCTTTATGGTGTGCATAGGTTGAATTTTGATAATGCTAGTAACTTCTCATCCAACTTCTCATTTACTCCTGGATACAGGTTAACATTTTTTATTTAGATAAAAATGTCCCAACAACCATTTAGGTTTGATGGTTTTAGTGCAACCATCAAGGTCCCTTTTGTCCACATAGGTGCCAGACTGTTTCCCATCACCCTTCACTGTGCTTTGGTGTCTGGACAGCATTTAAATAATGATTTATATGGTAGTGAGAATCCTGGTGCCTTCAGACACAGGGGGTTTAAGGTTTACCTCAGTGTTTCAGGGACATTTTGAAGCAGTTGGGTATTAAAAAAGTCCCTTGGCTTCCCTGCTGACTGACACACACACACACACACACACACAGCGTTTGTGGCAAACTGACGGCCACCCCGTGGCTTTCTGTTGGAGTTACATAAGAATGACAGAACACTTGTCTCTGTTCTTCTCACACCATCACACTCACCTTCTGATAGATACACTCACTTTCCTGCACACACACACACATACACACACGCACAGCTCTCAGCATGTCTGTCATGCCACCCTTTGACCCATCACACACTCAGAACAGGAACAAACTTGCAGCTCTGCATTTTCTTTGAAATGACTGCACTTGGTCCAAGACGAGTGCAGGAGAAAGATACTGTGCTGTTTTTATAAGGTAACTCCATGTCATGCAGGCTGTCTTAATTAGCAAAAGTACAGGACTGGAAGCAAAACGAGGTGTTAAATGGCAGCTTGTGAATTTGTGCAACTCTAAATAAAACTATGCTGCCTGAGTTGCATGCGAATTATAGAAACAGTTGCTTGTTTGAAATTTGTTCCAGGCATGTTTGGATTAACTGCAACTGAGCTCTTCCCACAAAGAAGTGTGTGTTATTTTTCTCTGTATGTCACATGAGCAGCAATATACAACAGAATGATGATTTCTTGTTATGTTTTCTTACAGAATGTTTTCTGTGTGGTTGTTTGCATGAGTTTCCTGTGGGTTTCCTCCAGGAGCTTCCATTTCCTTCCACCTGCCTTTCATGTTTCTGTGTTTGCTATGACGGCAAACATTTTGTGTAAAATGTGTTTGCTTTCATGCATGTGTTTGTCTGTAATTTCACTTATTCTTGATTTAAGGAAACGGTAAGCTGCAGCATGAAAGCCAACACTGAAGCCTCAATAGGACACACAGACAAAATATAAAACATTAAGATAAGCATACAGGAAACCCTGCATAACATCTCATGGTGCCCGCAAGTTAAACTCTCCACATAAATGTGTCATTTCCTCACAGGCATGACAGCCTCTGTCATTTACACACACACACACACACACACACACGCAGATCACATAACAAAACTCATCTCCTTTCCCACATGACTTAACCAGTTACTGAGGCAAAGTTTGACACATACTTTGACCAGCACATACTGTCAGAAAAAGCTTGTGAATCTCTATGCCTGAGGCAGTCAAATTACTCATGCACTGGTCATCCAAACATATACGTCAAGTCATCATATAAAAAAAGATGTTTAGACAATACAATCCTAAAATGCCTTTAGCAAAGACCAGCAGGGCTAATCAGGAATGAAAGTTCATTCTTTGTCAGATCCAGTGATATGAGGATTTAAGGGATATAAGCAGAAAAAAAATCATGACTGGCTATAAACCGTTACGACTCTCTGAGAGAGACACACACACACACACACACACACACTCACATGCTCGCACCGTTCAGAGTATAAAGATGTGAATTCACTCACATGCTTGACACTTAATCAATCACGCTGCTGGAAGTGTGAGTGTCTGAGGGTCTGCAGATGTTCACCGTACTGTGAGGAGGCCTTGGTTAAGGCAGTCAGCAGGCAGTTATTGGCCCATTAAGGATACAGGCACACACACGCACTGAAACGCAAACTCCCATGCACAATAGCTGTACAGCGTGCAAGCGCATGATAAGAGCAACGGCTCTTGATAATCAGATGAAAGGATGAATGAGCACAAAAGGATGCGTTCCCTAAAGCAAAACCAAACAGAAACCCGTTCCTTTCTGCATTCAAATAGATTTTATGGCTCAAGAATGTGCAAGTGTAACTATAACGTGAAATACAAACTGCCAGTGCGATGAGATACAAGCAGCAAGCCTTGGTTCTGAGTCACGTTCCTCCACAAAAGGAAAACTTAAATTTACTTATTGTAAATGCTCACCTCAGAGCAGTGAATATTTTCTAATCAAAGCTTGCTCATGTGTGAGTGTGAATAGACTTTTGAGTTATATTTGTGGCAAAGCATACAGTGAGTGACAGATGAGAGAGAGTGCGAGGATGACACGCATGAAGGGTAGTGAGCCGGATTCATCCCATCATCCCCTGGCGTTGTGAGTACCTACTATCTGCCTTAGCCTGCTGAGCCGCCATGACATTACTGAGAGATATTTGCTGTGTGTGTGTGTGTGTTTGTGTGCATGCTGAGGTGTGATGAGTTGCATGTCTGAGCGGGCCTGAGGCTCATTGCACAGTGCGACTCGGGCTTTGTTAGCAGCGTGCTTTAAGACGTGTGCGAATCTGCCGGCAGCATGTAGGCCAGCTGTGAGTCTAAAGCTGCATGTGCAGCATGGAGGTAAGCAAGTGTGTATTTGTGTGTGTGTGTGTGTGTGAGAGAGAGAGAGAGAGAGAGAGCCTCTGACACAACCCTCTGCCTTCACCACTGCTCATTAAAGAACAGTTCATCCTGGTGGTTCACTTAGTCATCATCTGTCTCTCTGCTGAAATACAAAACACAATTGTGTGAAATTAACTTGAACTTTCCAGAAGCTGTTTAGATATCACGCTGTGCTAAGGGACTACATTTCTGGGTAGATTTGGTCCCTGTGTAATAATGATTAAAAATGAGTGTTGTAGACCAAACAATGTGTTTAAAAAAGATGAAAAGCATAAAGCAAACTATGGGCGAAAATACACTGTGCCCCATTTAAACAATCTATAAAGAGTATTTAGGGCATACAACTCATCTTTTAGTAGTGAAAGGATAGATAGTCTGTACAAAGTAAGGTGCAAGGAGGTTGTACATAGTGGGAAGACCGGGTTATGTGAATTATCATTCAAATTAATAGCCCATGCCTTGCAGGTGTGTGAAATAATGCATCATTAATGAGAAAAATATTAATCACATTACCTGCAGTGACCCAACAGCAGCAGAAACAATAAGAGCCATCCACCCATCTATCCATTTTCTATACCGCTTATCCGTCAGGGTCGCGGGGGAGCTGGAGCCTATCCCAGCTGACTACGGGCGAGAGGCGGGGTTCACTCTGGACTGGTCGCCAGTCAATCGCAGGGCCAACACACAAAGACAGACAACCTCACACTCTCACACTCACACCTAGAGGCAATGCAGAGTAGCCAATTAACCTAATGTGCATGTTTTTGGTATTGTGGGAGGAAGCCGGAGTACCCGGAGAAAACCCACGCAGGCACAGGGAGAACATGCAAACTCCACATAGAAGGGCCCAGACCGGGATTCGAACCTGGAACCCTCTTGCTATGAGGCAACATTGCTAACAATAAGAGCCTTTCAAGTTAATTAATGTTCTGTGTTCTTCTACACAGCCCAAAAGTCACACACAGCTGAGGTTCAAACAGTAAAAAAATGTGTGTAGCATTGTTTGCTTGGAGTAAAGCAGCTGTCTTCCTCCACATGTCTAAGAAAGATTTATTTCAGAAGCTAAAGGTCTTTTAGTTTTGATTCTTAAATCTCCCAACATGTTTGCTACAGTGACATTACTGTACTAATAAAAACTTGACTGAAAGCAGACTCTGTAATCAAAAATTAGCCTAACGGAGCACCTCTGCTCATTAATCATAATGATAATGTCTTCATTGTCATTGAACAGCAACTGTTACAATGAAATCCTCCTTCAGTGGTACATGAGAGTACAGAATGAATAAAAGACAGAACACAAAAGACATGCTCAGCCACTCACTGCTGCATGGAAGGCAGAGAATAAATAAAAGACTAATAGTTAAGAGTTTAGTTGATCAGTTCCAAAAGTCTTTAAAACTGCCTTCACTGGGGTTCATGGACAGAACTTCCTTTGCCAGCTGCAGAGACTTGGACCTTGTTGTCAAGGTAACGTTGAGAAAGCCCCTCAAAACCACAACTTGTCATTTTACTTGTATGTTAATTAATGAGCTTTTTGGTGCTGGTAGGTTGTGTGTGTGTGTTTGTTTGTTTGTTTTTTAGCCAGGCCTGCTGTTTTCCTCTGGTTCCAGTGTTTATGCTGGCCCTCTCCTGGCTGCTGCAGCTTCCAGTTTTCACCATTTTCCATGGAGAAAATCATCTTTTAAGTTTTGACATTGTGACAATAGACCAGTTTCATAACTGATGATGTGGCATATTAATTTTAGCTCCTGGACATATGCTAAAATATTCCCAGCAGCAAGTTAAAAATGGCGTTTAGAAGCACGAACAACCATTGTACAATTAGCATTCTAATGGAAGGCTTACTTTGTAAACAAAGATAATTAGTTAGGTATTTTGCTTGTTAAAAGATAGCTGTGGCTTGTTAACACCAAGTGATTAAGAGAAAAAGACACTTTATTAAAAAACAGACTCCTTTTAATTATTGTTTACTTTCAGCAAAACCTGTCGCCTCACATCACAGCAGCGTCTATTTATGAAAAGTTCTCCAAATCCTGAAAAAGAAACTCATTTTCAGAAAGATATCTAAGTTTCATTCGGGGTGTACTTGACTTTGACTTTGAATAATTCTCAACATTATTGATGATAGCGTGTCACCACCGTCGCTACAGCAGTTTCACTGAGAGTCCCAGCTGAAGGTCCACAAGGGACGGTCTCAATGTCAAGAAATGAAAATGAGAATAATTCATGTCAAAGCTCTCCATCACGTCAGTGGGAGGGATGAATAAACCAGCAGACTGAGCCAACCTCACCTACAGCCAAGGACGAGTCCTCAAACTCATGGAGCTGCTGATGGTGTCACCCTGAGCCCAATCCTGTTTTAAGCTTGGCACTAATAACTTTAACATAGTCAGTCCACCGTCAGCCCTGTGCTGTCTCATCCTTCACATGTGGCCATTACATGTTCATCAGCTGCCAAAACCCACAAAGGTTACTTCGTTTTGGGTCATTTTTGTAGCTTAACCAAACGTCATTTAGTCACTCAATCAGTGTGTCACTACACGCTACATAACGAACACTCCAGTTCACTGTATAATTACAGTATATGAGCAGTAAGCTGGGATCCATCCAGTCATTTTGTGTCATCACTGACAGGTGTGGAGTTAAACAACAGTCACTTTCTCAAGACTTAGCGCCTCAGAAAATCCGACCTCCTGCCTCCTCCTCCTCCTCCTCGTCACAGCACACACCTGCCAGTGCCAAAGTAGGACAGCCCCTCCTGAAAGCACGTAAACAAAGCCAGTGCTGGGAGAAACTTTAGAGCATCGTAAGCAGGACACCAATAGATTTCCTTTGGAAACTAAGTAGCTGTTCGCCCTTCAGTGTGGCATTTTAAGCATGTAATCAAGTCCCCAGTAATTGAATACGTGGCCAGCATGCTGGGATATGAAGGAGAGGAGAAGAGGAGAGGAAACGGAAGGGGGGGCCAAGAGAGAAAAGGATAGAACAAATGGAAAAGTGAGAGAGGAGGAAGGAGAGGAAACGGTGACAGAGAAAAAACAAAGAGGGAGAGGTGGCGAGAGAGAAGAAGAAACGAGGAGAAGTGAGAGGAGAACAAAGGCAGAGGAAACGAGGAGCTGGAGAGGGGCAGCGGTGAATGTGGAGGCAAGAGGAACAGGAGAGCGAACAGATGGAGACGTAACAAAAGGGGGAGAAGGAACAAATCAAAGAGAAAAGAGAAGGACGAGAGAAGGGAGAGACAGGAGAGAAACCTAACCAGCAAGATATTCTGGCCTACATCTCCAGCTCTGCGTTTTGGATAATGAAGAGGAGCAGGTGGGCGAATAGATTCTGTCACAGTCTACAAGACGCAAGGACATGGGCGTGCACACACACACACACACACACACTCACCTGTACAGAACAGCCAAGAGATCTGTCATCGTTATGACATCACTAATTCTGAGGTTTGGAGCCCTGTGTGTGTGTGTGTGTGCGTGTGTGTGTGTGTGTGTGTGTGTGTGAGAATATATCCACTTTGAAGACAGGCTCAGGGAGCAGACCACAGAAGAGGTAATTATCTCCTGAACAGAGTCCCAAGTACAAAACTGTTTTCTTACACACATTCATGGGCAGAGAGAAACAAAATACAGACTAAAACCTGCTATCTGGACACCAGCGAGTCTCACACCAAACTGCTTGAGTGAAACCCTGAGTGCATTGAATTTAGCATTTTATTGCTTATGAATTCAGCTATCTTTTTGTCAAACAAAGCGAGTCTTCTTTCTGTTGTCAAAAGTTACAGTCTTGCTTTAAGACAATCAGTAGTTTTCCTGTGCACATATCAGTAAAGCTGTTCTTTTTTGTTGTCAGGTCCAGGCGATATAAAACCTTTCTTCTTTTGAAGTTCTGAATTTCATCTCCCTCATTCTCCATCTTTCTTCTCTCTCTTTCACCCTCCATTTTCAGGTTGTTCCAGACATCACTGCCTGCCTCCTTCTCCCTCACACACTCCTGTCTCTTCTTGTGTCTGCCTGCCCAGAGAGGCAGCACACAAACAGCCACAGATGGAAAGGGAACACACTGCAGAGAATATCTCTCCACTGCTCAGCCCCTCCATTCTCTTTCTCTCAATCAACCTCTCTTCTTTTTTTATTCCCTCTCTCTCACACACACACACAGTCTCTGTCTGTCTCTCTCAAGTGTTCCCAATGCATGCTCTTCAACAAAAATCACACACACTTATCCAGCCAACCAGGAGCAGTGTTTTGACTATTCACAAACTCCAAAAGTGCACTAAAAGCTCCTGTGTGGCGAAGAGTGAGGAAATGTGTGAAGGACAGACTGCTCCCATGGTAAAAAAAAATGCAGCTAATTCATTTTGAAATGTGAACACCACTGCATCATTTAGAACTGGAATAAATCACCCCGATGGCTCAGTCTTTACAGACAATGAATGTGCGAAATAATCAAATCATGTCTCTTCTACGATCATAAGATGTTTTAACTACAGTTTAGGTCGGCAGTACAGGTGAAATACTACTTACGAGTATCATCTTGCAGTATTGGCTACAGTTTCATCATAAGCTTAAACTCATCCAGTACGAGCCTCATGAATGACCAGTGAGATTTTAGGCTTCACAGCTGGAGTGTCCTGACATCCATCTCTGATCATGTCAGAGAGCAGCGCAGCCTTGAAGCAGTGATGCAGACCGTATGACACTAAGTGGAGGATAAGAGTGTGTGTGATTCAGTGAGGAACTCGCTCATAGCTACCATGTCTCAGGAATTTGAGTTTAGAGTTACAGACTGGTCTTCTATACAAAGATGCTTCTGATATTTTTCGACTTGGGATCTTTAAATGTGTTCAGTTTTTCGAGGGGAAAACAATGACCCCTGTATTTCTTAAATCCTGGTTATGTCCCTGGATTCAGGAAAGCAAGGCAACCTTTTATTTCTGTAGAATATTTTACACCCAGAGGCATGTTTTCATTTTTGTGTTATTTAGATTTGACCGACTTAAGGCCATTCTGATCATTTGGGAGCAGTAGGAGTTAAGTTTGTAGTCATCCCTACAACTCCCACTGCTGTCAGAATGCAGATCACCGGCTGGCGCGTAGAGCTGATTCGTGACCTGAATGTGTGAGGTCACGCTCCTTCAGCAACACTCCGCAGCAGTACCAGGGTTAATAAATTCAAACCAGGCTGCAGCAGACAGACAAACTGGTGGGAGTGAAGGAGGGAGGTGATCAACGAGACTGAAGTGTTGCCATTTGTGAGTCCTTGTGATTACTTAGAGCGTAATGCTTAAAGAATCCTTTAAAGCCCCATTCTTACCTGGTATTACCTGGGGGCCTCAGGACTTTACCCCACCACAGTTGATGATTCTTGTTGCACGCTCTCGCAGGATTAAAGAACTCCTTGTCTAGTTTAAATGTGTTGACCCAATCCCAACCATCGTTTCCTGATTTGACTGAAATGCAATGCAACCTAAAAATGGCCAAATGCTCCCATGCTTGTCTTCCATCCAACTGATATTTAGCCCCGTGTATTCACTTTTTCTTTTGCCTGTTTGCCTGTTACACACTCCATAAAACTTTCCTCCCTCCTCTCTGTCTTTCTGTTTCTGTCTCCACAGGGGTGACTGATAAACAGCTGGCCTTCATGCATGAGGAGGGAATAAGGGATCCCACTGTCTGTCTCTATGAAGACAAAGAAGCAAACAGAGAGCACACAAGAGCAGAAACAATCAGTAGAACTACAGGCACACTGAAACATAGACAAGATAACATAGATGAGCCGTAAAAGCACAAGGCAGTGATACTCTGAAACACAAATGAAGATGCCAAAGAGGAGTCATCATCGGAAAACCCACACAGGCCATTTACACCTTCACAAACATTTCTAGCTTAATTTAACTTTTTGTCTCGAGCTTAATCTCCAGCTGTGGCTCAGCTGGATTCTCTTGTAGCTCCCATGACTCAGATAAAGGAGCAAATGAATCACAGTAGTTGTGTTTCCTTCAAAACATATAAATATAAAACTTTTACAAGTCAGAGCTAATTACACAGCTGAGAAGGATCCACCGTGTCTCATTGTTAGCACAAAAAAACAACCTTTTAGCAGAGGGAAACACTGAATTCTTTTGTACAGAATTATCAACATCACCTTGTGCAGGTCAAGTCCTCAGAGGACAGCCTAATCAGATGGCCTCCTCACATCCAGGATAATGGCTGCTTTGTTTGTAAAATAACAACAGACAATGAATTGAACTGTATTGCACTGAAAAATAGAGGAGAAATTCACCACAACAGGTCGTTGTGACAGCACGACAGCAGGGTTATGAGCCGTTTTGTGGTGGCTATTACAGTTGTCATTGTTGGTGCAACACTGAGTGCAACGGGAAAGTAAGCTTCCACTAACAACAAGTGCAAACCTCAGGGAGGGATGGCTCACAGTAGTAATTTGGTCTGAAGTCAAAGAATGAAGAAACGGTGCCAAAGGAAAGCCATAAATGTATTTACATAGACATTGTGCCAGCATCAGTCAGGTCTTTGTCTAAAAAATGGTGACTGATGCGGCTCCAAACGGACCCTGAGGAAATGAGGCCCAGACAAGTCCTGAGAATTGCCTGTTTTGTTTTAACTGAAGCTTCAAACCTGCTGGGAGAAGCTCTAAATAAAATGTCTCCTGGCTTGTACATTCTGAACTGCTATCGACTGGTTTACCTCTGCATTACAGGATTCTCACATTTCTATCTTGAAACAGTCGCATTTACTATTGATTATGTGGCAGAGATGCACATAAAAGCTCACATTTAATGAACAAAAATGCCTGCGGTGGAATACACCGGAGCCGTTATCACGACGAAGGAACAACCAGGACAACCTGCTGGCTTTGATTTGATTGCTTGACTGATGCTGAATTTACGTTTCTGCATTAAGATACCAGATATAACCATTATCATGTTTACACTGGAAACAGAGCAACAGTGGAGAAGTCCACTTTGGTAACTGTTGCCATGTCATCTTCAACAAAGCCCGACCATAACTTAGCATAATTTTTTTATGCTATGTTATTTAAGATTTAAGCCGGACACGATTCAGAACCAAAGGAGTGCAAAAACCTCAAGCAGCATGAAACATACTCACTGGATAATAACCTCTCTTACACGTGTGTTTGGCATGGTGATACATTCTGTACAATAAGAGCCTTGCTCCAGAGTGTCGTAACCAGAGGCAGGAGGTGAGGAAAAAGATCTAAGGAACGAGAGCTGCTTTCCCCTGACCAGGGACTGCTGCAGCTCCTCAGGGTACACAGCTCGTTGCCAGGGAGAGAATTCATTGCCACATGTAGTTTGGATCGGAGAGATAGACAGAGATAGGCTGGAAAGAGTGGGGCTGATAAAGATGGGGGTGCCACAGAATGGAGTGCAAGATAGACCATAAAAGGGAACTGAGGATGAAGATAAAAGAGAGGAATGGGGGGCAAGGAAATGAAAAAGAAACCAAGGAGAAGTGTGAAGGGAGTAAAATTAGAGACGGGGCTTTGGGAATCGGGACAGAGGTATGAGAGCTTAACAGAATACTGAGCCATCTGCATTTCAATTTTTCCAGCTCACCAAAGCTCTGTTGTCAGTCTTTCTTTCTTCTCTCTCCTCGGTTCTATTATCTATTTTCCACCTTTTTTTTCATTTGCGCCTCCATCTCTCTTTCAGGTTTCTCTTTATTATTGTAATTCACTCTTTGTTCAAATGATCAGACGGTACAAATTAAACAAAAAAACCCACATCATTTGTAAATTGCCCTCCAGAACATCAAGTATCACATGATCTGACCCTCCTGTTGACAGAATGGCTTTGATTGTCAGTGCACAGTTGCAGAAATGAAATTATATTCTAATCTCACAAAATTAAGGTTACAGTTTGGTTGGGCTTACACACAAAATCAATGCGAGATGATACTCTTCCCTTCAAATGAACTGAGCTGTCAGCCTTGGGTCGTTACTCCGAGCAGTTGCTATCACAACACGCACAACATATAGCTGGGTGTGCTTAAATATAATCTCTTTCCAAACACCCACACACGTCCAAATTTTAGTGACCACACTGACTTGTCTGCACAGTTGCTATGCTCCTGTGAGCTCTGGAATATCTCTGTGCAGGTGTGGAACGCGTCTCCCAAGCGAGCTCCATAAGGCAGAATAAACAGAACAACCGAGTGTCTGTGGTGTCTCCAGCTGTTTGGCTGTCAGAGCAGTCGGTTTGGGACCGTAATGAGGGCATTAGAACTGTTTTTTGATCTGACCAGCAGGATGACATAAATTGTCCTTTTCAAAACTGTCGTACATCACTGGTAGAAAATAATCAGTTTTCTTCTGTGACAACACTATGGTTAAGGTTTGGTTGAGCGTGGGCACAAAAACGGCTGTTTTTCTTTGGCTGACTGTTTTGTAATGTGCTCTCCCATATGAGCACCTTCATGATTGTAAAATGCGTTTTGCAGTATTTTTAAGCAAAACAAAATCAATAGAATCCACTAAAAATCTGTGACGCCACTACTGACATCAACTGTTTATGTATTCCTGAAAAATAAAAGCTGCAATGCATCAGCATCTGTCCCAGTCTTGACTTTCAAAAGGCAGATGAATGAAAATTTTAAAACTCACTAGCTACTAAGCTGTAATGTGATTAAACTCTGTATGTATGAGAAACCACTCTTTGTTTTTATATCATTTACACCACAGATATCCGCTGCCTCTAATTCCCCTGAGACATATTTATGTTTATGTTATCATGAAAGAAAATAATGATTTAGATTACACTCAAAGATGCAAGCCATGGAAACAACGCAGATAATACAAAGAAGAAAGATCTATCTTCATAGAAATGTAGATAAACGTGTTATCAGGGTCTGTTGTCTCCTGCTGAAACAGCAACCCCCAGTGGTCAGAGGCAGCACTGCAGGCCCAGGACTCCCTCCTGGTGAGAGATGTCTTTATTTACTCAGCCTGTGGAATCATTCAGATAGAGCAGCGATGGGCAGCTGATAATCAGGACAGGCTGCAAGGCAGGACAGGGTTGTAATTGGCTGTGGCAATCTGTCTGTATCTCTCTTTATATTCTCTCCATCTCACCCTCTGACTTCTTTCTCTCTGCTCGCTGAGAGGAGCAAAGTGTCTCAGTCGAAAAATTCATTCACAAATCCAATTTCATAACCTGTAATGTCCTCCAGTGACGCACATTTTCAGATTCACACTCTTATTCTACAGCTTTGTGATTTTGGTGCTTATAAATATATTTAACTCCATCACTTTTTAAATGATCATTTTTGGTGGGGCTTACTTATTTTATACACTTTGTGACTCCTGTCCAGAGTGCACTAAACACAGAGATGGCACAGGAGGCAGAGTTAATCCCAGGGTCGGAGATTTGATCCCCAGCTCTTCCAGTCCATTTCTCAAAGTGTCCTTGACCAAGACACTGAATGGGCAGGTCCTTACTGCAATGTGTGTGTGTGTGAATGAGAGGCAATATTGTGAAGTGCTTTGTCTGTTAGGGTAGAAAAGTGTTATTTAAATGCAGCCCATTTGCCATTCAGCTGCAGTTAGTTCTGCTTCACCTGCAGAACGTCACTCAAATATTTGAAGAAAACAACTATAAAGAGACACAAAACATCCACAAAAAGACACAAAGTGACTGCAGACAGACGCACAGACGAGGCGGGGCTGGAGTCTTATCATCCTTCTAGGAGAGTGTGTGTCCCAGATAGAATCTGCTAACATCTTTACTAGCTTTCAGTTGGGTACAGGCATCTTTGTTAGCCAGTGGATGACGATGATCCTCACTGTAAGACTGGTTTCCGGGAGCTAATTCCAGATCTGTGTAAGTGTGAAGTGTCAGTGTGTAACTGTTGTCAAAGTGCCATGTGGCTACAGCGAGAGCTACGAAGAGTGGTGAAGTGCCAGTAATTGCTTCCATTTATCCAGTTCAGACCTTATGGTCATCCACACAAAGGAAAGTGTTCGCATGCATGCACAGGACACACACACACACACACACACACAAAGTTTCTTGTCTGACCTGCTAGTGTGAGCCAAGGGAGCCTCTTCTGGATTTTGAGGTGTTTATGGGACTCCAGGCCCTGCAGATGAGTCGGCTGAGAGCTTTCGGACAAATATTCAAGCGTTTTTGCCAAGAGCAGATTTGTCTGACTCCTCGCCTTGACTTCTGCAGTAAGAAACAATTATTGAATCAATGTCTGACGGTCGATTGCCTTGGCGTGATTTCCGTCTATGCTGTGAGAGGGAAGGAAGTGGTGGTCATTTAGAGGAGCAATAATCTTGTTTTTGTTCTCTTATTTAAAGCTGTTTACTGACATTAACCTCACACTATCTGGCACATGCTATTAACATGACTCACAGCGCAGAGACAGCAATAGATTGTGAGTCGAGACTTGGCCCAGCGGAAATGGAATTGAATGGTGTGGCAGCTGAAGGTGTTAGCGTTACGCTACATCCAATGAGCTGAACATCTGATAATGAGATGTCACTGGTCATGATAATGGATGATACTCTTGCTTTTCCAAGTGCTGAAAGCTCCTGTTATTCATCACTTTGGCACGAAGGGCCTGTGGAGGCTAATCTGCAAAGAAAAACAGTTTGAAGCCTTCGAGTTCTTTAGAGTCTTCCTCTTCTAATAAACCTAACAGAGCTGAAATGATGCATCTGTCACCTGGAAAGACCATAAAAATTGATCGACCAAGATTTGTGCTTTAATTTTCATAAGTAATGTAGTCAAAAGGAGTCTTGTAATTTTTAGGGTTGTCTGACTTAAACACATATTGCAGCGAGAGGCCGTTCAAAACACCTGGTGACTTTCTGGTGGTAACTAATTTAGGTAATAATCATGTTTTAAGTTACTAACTCAGCTGAAATAACTTCTACCGGTGCTGCTCATTGGAACCTGTTAAAGGACCATGCCGTTGTTTTTTAATTCGGCTTGTTTAGGCCATTTCCTCATACCTATGAAACTTGTTTGGGGTATTTCTTCCTACTTTGCTTCTTGGAAGAGTCAGAAAACTACCAAAACATTTTGTTCACTTTAAAGAGGTCACTCTTGACCTAAAGAGGTCAAAATATGACGTAAGCATGGACAGAGCATAGGAGCATGGAGAACATGTAAGAAACATGCCAGACATACCAAAATAATCTCTCGCAGTTGAGAATATTCAGTATTTGCATGTGTGCTTAGTAGACAACAGAAGCTGGTAAGTTTACTACAGAGTTCATTAAACAGCACTGTGGGTATTTTGCAGCAGATATTTTTGTCTGATTTGACCCAGATAAATGACTACTTATCCCACAAACTAAAAGTGAATAAAAAAAAACAATCTACTCAATTATGTATACATTCCAGGGCTCATTACTTTGCGTGCTGAATCAGTAACTGTGCTCCAGCCTGTGATGTGATGTACACTGCTGTCCCATTCCTCATGCTGCATTTTGAGCCCTTTTGGCCTCATGAACTCCCTCCTGCATTCATATCAGGCTTGCAGGCGTTGTCAATTACTGTTTGTGAGGGTTCAGTGCTCAGGACTAAAGGTGGACATTGTGATTGAGCCAGAGTCACTGGACTGGACCAGGGCTGGAGCCCATCCCAGAGCACATTAGGCAAAATGCACAGAAGCTGCACACCACATGTTCAAGTTTATAGAGATGATCTCGTCTTTTAACTTTAGTCCTCAGTTTGACTCATTCTGAGTGTAAAATTTGTTGTTATGTGATGACTGCGTGGGCCAATCTTTCTCAATTCATGTAAATGTCACTTCTTTGGATTGGACATTTGTTTGGCTTCTCTTTAACAACAAACAGATGGACCACATGGCAGGGCTGACACATCGGCAAATACACTGACATTGACTTACTCTGGTGGTTTGGTCTTCAGACAACCTGAGCTGCACGTGCTTGGAATGTGGAAACACCTGGAGAGAACGCATGTGAGCGACGAAGGAACATGTGCTTCACACAGAATCAGATTCAAGATTCAAGATAATGACTTCGCCAACTGAGTGCCCTTAAAGAAACATTCATTTGGAGATTCAACCAGTTTGTCTGAGCCTTCCAAAACCACAAATAAGTTGGAAAAATACTTTTTACAATGCGACAGTGATGGAGTTCTGTGTTTTGGAAAACAGCATGTCGCAGCTCTTTAGCTAAACCGAGTGAGCTGTAGAGAGCTTCTTTATCCATGTGACAAAATGAGTTTAGCAAATTTGGCTAATTAATAATATAGGCCTTGTTTTTGGTCCAAACTGCATGCTGATAAAGATCATACTGAGTATAAGGTCAGAAATATCATCCATACTGGCAAACGCAGACACTATAAGCTGCACAGGATGGATTTCACACTTGTCATCTGAAAATCACAGAGCAGCACAAGCTGCATTCTGAGCATTGCAGACTGAAACAAGTGAAACAAGTGAAAGCTGAGCCCATCTGGGTGGGTTAGGTTCTGGTCAAAATGAAGTACACCGTGTTTGTTTACTGCTCTGATAAACTCCATATCGCCCCCTTGAGGACTGACGTTTGTTACCTCCTCCTCTGATTAAGAGGGAGTAAATTACATCCTGCATCACGGTCACATGGTAAGCCACAAAGTTCGCCGCCAGCCATTTTCTGTCAAAAATTATGGAGGTAATCATAATCACTCACTGTGTGAATGCACCTAAAGGTTTAATTGCTCACGATGAGTTAACAATTCTCAAGTAACTGTTTACAATGAGTAAATAAACAGCAGCCAACATCAGCTTCCTTTTCAGTTATTTCACCACAGAAGCAACAAGACTTTGTGTATCACACACAACGAAACCACACAGTGGAGGGCTGCATGTGAAATCATTCCATATTTATTCAGAAATATTTATTTTAAACAAATTGTTGCACCATTCCATACAATTAGCTGGCTTACAGCGGGATTTGGATGTTGAAAAGCTAACAAGACATACAGTTTAAGGTCACACGGTGGGTTTTTTCATACGCGCACGTTCCTGTCCATTCCTTTCTGTCCTTTTTGTTAACTAAACACATACACACACTTTTAATGCTAATGTTCCAGCAATTAAATACTAATACGTGTGAATTCTTTATTGTTGTTTTACACCACCATCTTACCACACACACACACACAAACCCATAATGCAGTGTGAGCCAGGCTCTGTTCTCTCTGTGCTTGGTTCCCTGTTCACCTCAGTGTTCCTCCTCCGTTTGTAATGATCATTAAGCAGCTCCCTACACACAACGCAGGCAGCAGCTAACAAGGGAACTGTGGACATGCTGGCTATTAGAGGCAATTAAAAATGGGTCTGTGTGTGTTGTTTTGCTCTGTGCTCGCGTGTGTGTGAGCAGGACGGAGAGACAACCACAAGCAAGCACAAAAAGCGCATGGACACAAATGTGCGTGTGTGTGGTAGGAGTGACGGTGTGTGTATGAACTCTTCTCTTTCTATCACGCACAACATGTTGTTTGGCTCAGTGTCACCATGGAAAAAAGACGGCAGTCCCACTGGTTGAGAATGTGTCTGCGAGCTGACAGAGAGACGGTTGCCTCTGCGTGTGTGTGTGTGTGTTTGTGTGCGACCGAGCAACAAACATGGATAATGAGCCGAAGCGTCCTGGAAGAAAACGACTTGGAGGTGCACTGTGAGCATTGTGACTGCCTGCTTTCCGCTTTTGCATGATTGATCTTGAGGGGATCATTAATATATTTTAGAAAAAAATGTCCCAAATGGTCTAACGGCAAACAAATTAAATATCACAGTGAGTTATGTGGTTCTGCACAGTGAGGAAAGTGTTGCCTTTTAAACCTCATTCATACTGAACCTTAACAACCTGCATGGAAAAATATTGCTGAGCGTCATTCCTTCTTTACCTGTTTAGCAAAACAAATTACTGCTATTGAAATGTAATTTTGCAGAGACAGCCTGTAGAGCTGCTGTGGCAGGACCTGAACAGGAAGCTCATCAGCTGTGGATGTTAAGTTCAGTGACATCAGAGGAAGCGTTCTGTTACAGATTCTTTAGTGCAGTTAGCTTGGGTGACATGAACGTTGCATTTGTTTCATGAAGAAATGAAAAGCTTACAAGGAGTGACATGTTGTAACCCTGGCTGCTGCGGATCTCGGTACATACCTGCACACCCACATACAGCAGCCTCAAACAAGAAGCGCAGGTGTGGATGAGACTCGCAAAGCCTTAGAGGCACACTGTAAACAAACATCATCACACCGACCTGACTCCACTCTGCACAAATCCACCAGAGATTTTAGGATGTCACCTCAGCCACGCCGGAAGGTATGCGTGTGTGTGTGTGTGTGTGTGTCATCTCCCTGAGCACACACACTGTTTGAGTCTCTCCACAGAAAACACAGCAGCAGAGGTCTTGGTTTGTGTATAAACTTGGGAATATGTAAACCCATCAGACTTAACAGACTGTTTTGTTTTTATTATTCTTGTGTGTTTGTTTAATGAGTACAAGCTGAAATGACAGGTGGATTCAGGTTGTTAAATCTTTTCTCTCCAAGACCCTCATCAAGTCAATTTATTCTCACCCTGGGCTCGATAAAAAAACACTGCTACTTTTTAGTAAATTGGGAAGCAGTGCCTCCCTCCTCGTTCTTATCCTTTATTTAACGAATGAATGAACTTCATTCACTTAAGACTCTGATTAAATTTTTATCTAATGAAAAACTACATATTCATGCAAAATGCACGGTATATGGATTAGTCATCATCACATTTCACGTGTGTAAACGAGATCCTGTTTTTCAGTCTTCATGTATATTAATTTGTAAAACCATATTTTTGAAATCATCTTTTAAAAGCAAAGTGTACCAAGTTGTTCAAGGAAATAAATATTTAAAGTAGTGAAATGTTTAAACCTACGGGTCTGGTGTGTGTGTGTGTGTGTGTGTGTGTGTGTGTGTGCGTAAAGCCCCGTTTACTGACTGCACTCAAAAGGTTGTGGTGCACTTCTAAAGAGAATGTGACCTTTCCTGATTTAGGGGTCATTTATTAAATGAAAAGAAAAGCCTTCACCAGAGGACTGAAGATTTCTCTTGGTGAACTCACAGTGTAATAGTCTGAACATGTAGTCTTATGAGCAAAAAGGGGAATCTTAAAATCAGTCTGTGTTTAATGGGCACCTGATGCAGAGAGGCTGTTAACAAGAGATATATGAGAACAATGTGCTGTTTTATGGAATACTGTAACACTACAGGAGTTTTTTTACATCAGGATGTATGAGGAGAAACTTCAGATGTTCTTCTCTTTAATCTCAAACAAGCACATTCCTGCTCAACAGTTCAAGTGATGACACCATGCTGAGGTCCTCAGGCTCAGAGAGTTTTTTAACCCGCATTCTCCATCAAAAAATGCAAAAAGCTGTTTATGTGCACTGATCCTGCTGATGCGTGGCTGCGACATGATGTCAGACATGAATGTATTAGTTGACAAATTGGTTTGAACGAGAACAGAAATAAATTCACTAATGGTTCATCAAAGATCAAAGATGGCCTGTTCTTAAGGAGAGGATGTGTTGAGGCCAGAGAGATGGATTAATGTGCACCACAAATCAGTTAGGAAAGCCATGAGATGACGTCAGCAGGGAGCGAGCGGCTGACATGTTATTTCTAATGGTGTTAGTGAGGTTCATAAAAAATGCATCTTTCTTACAAGGCTGAAACAGGCAGGCCACACAGTGTGTGGTGTGTGTGTGTGTGTGTGTGTGTGTGTGTGTGTTGAAGGCACAGTTAATGGTAGAACAAATATTTTGTTAAGATGGAAAACTGTAAAAACAAACCATGACACATACAGTGGACTGTAAGTTAAACACACTATATGTCAGTCCTGGTGTCTCTCAGTCAGAACAGTGAATAATAGTTTGATCATGTAGTGGAGATGAATGCGTACCTTCATAAACTCTCACACTCTCGACCCTCTCCTGGTTGTTATAGCAACCAAATGAAACGCATCGACACAAAACAAACATCAGTTTGATCACCATTGGAAACAAAATGTGAGGGCAACATTTTAATGTGGAAATGTTATATCCAAGTTAGCAGAACAAAAACATGTACAGTTCATATAAAATAAACAGTTCTTACATACAGCACATCAGAAATCACAGATCATAAATTTAAATATAACTAGCAGTCAATCAGAGAGAGCGACTGCGCAGATGATTTTTGAAGGATACCTCAAAGCTGTTCGAACTGCTCTCTTTTCCTAACCTTAATCTGTTTAGTGAAAAAATGAATGATGAATGGAAAATCCTGTGTCCTCACATGGAAGATGTCTTTTAACTCATGACGGGGTTAAGGAATTTACACCAGCCGCAGTTCATCTTATGAATAATGCATAACAACAGAAGAAAAAAATCTGATCATGCAGGAGATTAAATGCAAGGAGGATTGGCCAACATGCAAGACTCTTTAGTGGGTAATGAATGTGATGGTAGATTATGGACCAATACAGGCTGACGTAATAACCTCTGATAATTACAGATATTATCTTTAATTTTATCCTGGTTGTTTCTGAAAAATGTTCTTCCTCTAAATCTAATTGATTCTGTTCTGCTCTGCTGTATTTGGCTCAGGAATCGTGATAGAAGTTCAAGAGATAGAGCAAGGCAATAAATCTGACCATTTCAGAAAATCTGTCTCCCACAGTGAGCACCGTGGTGTTTCCTTGGGAGACCGGGAGCCCTGTGACGAAGTGTAAAGATATTCCCACCCACGGTCTGGAGGGAATGGCTAGAGGCTGTAGAAGACCCTAATGAGACCAGGTTGTGGTCTTGTTGCAGGCGAAGACTGAGCAGAACCTCCAGGAGATGGCAAAAATTGCTGAACCTTCTTGTGGCTATCGGGTGTGGGCCAATCAGCAGCTGCGCTATACTAAGCCGGATCCATCTGTATCTATGAGAGCCTTAAGATCAGTGGTGATATCGTGGTGCATTACCTTGACCAGCGTGAGTTGACGTGGTATGGGGCCGGCGGCTGCGACTTAACTCACCACTCACCAAGCCCGACAGGCCAAGACACCCGCATCTGCCGCAGAAAAAGCACCAGCCCCCCTGCTGACGCCGCCGCCATTTCCTCCTGCATGAGTTTAGCTCGTCCCAGCTGGGAAGACAAGACCTCACAGCGGTGTGACACAATTTGTTTTCTGCTTATTTAAAGTTTTAAGAAGTTTGTTTTCTGAAGCTAAACATTCATCTTATTTTCTGCTTTAGTAAGCTTCCCTGCATTTTCTGGTAATTGCTGGATTTGGAAAGCAGAAATGATGCAAGCCTGGAAAATTAAAAAACACTCACATGTAATTACTTGGCAGAAAAAAAGCACACAGAAAGCATATTGTTAGTGTGTTTTAAAGGCACCTAAAGTTTACAGAACTGACTTTTCTTTGGGTTTGAGGTTTGTTTTGTGCAAACATTCATGTGAATGGCACCAGTGATATTAACGATTTCAGCCCAAATTCATTTCAACATTTTTCTGGGTTTTCACAACTTTGCTGGCATTTTTGTAATTTTGGTTATTTCTATATCTAATTTATATCAATTATGACAATATTGCTTAAAAGGGCAAGAGCAGAAATAATGCCAAAACATTCCTACAGTAAAAACAACTGTAACCATCTGTCCATAATCTGAGCCTGTGGGTCACAAATGTTTTTGGCTTGTGATCCCCCAGAAGCAAAAGCCACATGCAGCTGTGATCTGTTTTAGTTTTTTTGGGAGATCATTTGGTAATAACAGAGATGTGTTACAATAGGAATGATGATAAATACAGGTCAGTTACACTGAATGAAAACACACTGCAACACTGTCACCACATTAGTCATGATTTTGTGACATTAAAAGATGAAAACACCTTCTTTTAGTTTTCCACATGAAAACAGCATCACCCACTAACTGCAGAAAGTACTTTTGGATAAAATAAAAGCCTATCAAATTCTGTGTGAGGAATTTGGCTGAAGAAATGAAAGAAGATATAACTGTTTTGAAATGTCTCTGACCTTTTCCACCTGAGCTGCAGCCCTCTCACTCTGAGCACCTGGACAGTTTAGAGGCAGAGAACTCATGACAGCCACACTGCAGGCACCTCTTGCATCGAGAAATGCTGACACCAGGCCTCGTCGTGGCTCATGCAGATTGGATGCTTTAGCAAAGCATCCCTAAATTTAGCACCTGTCTGCACGTTTCACAGGTCTTATGCATTTTCAGAGGTGTTCTGCAGTGTGAATAGTGACATTTGTCGCGTTCGACCTGGTATTTGTTACATGGATCCTGTCCTCCACGAGGCTAAATGATGCCTACACCTCAGGATCCGATGCGACTTGACGTTCATCTGCAGCAGCTGGGCGAAGACGGTGAAGACTTTACCTACTTGTGATGTTTAAGCTGCTCAGCCCAGTCGCTTCAATCTGCATACTAATAACACGACTTTCAAAACGTGTGCAGTCCATATGCCAAAGTCCAGTTTTCAGTGCAGCTGCTTTGGCAGATCCTTACCAAGCATAAACAAATCTCAGGTGTACAGAAAGGTGGAGTAAGGTGGAAGTTGGGCTGATGAATGGATGAAACAAATACAGGACTTCCATCCAGGAGACCACTGTTTTTTGTCTTGTGTGAAACCAAAAGTCAATTTTTTGTTACCATGACAACAAACCGGTGTATAAGGGCTAAGATAATCTGACTATGGATCTGTTGTCCACAGAAGCTAATGTGAAGTAAAGAAGTGATGTTCTCTTGTTCATTCCTAATCCCTGTCTCCTGTTTGATTTTGTCCAGACCTCCCCACTTCCTGTTTTTGCGTGTTTCCCACCAGTTTGATTGTCTGGCCCACCCGTGTCTCGTTTCCATTACTTTCAACTTCATTTAAAGTGTGTGTTTGCCATTCACCTCAGTGGCTTTATGGCTTGAGTTTCAGCTTTCACATTCATGTTTTGTGTGTTTTTCTGTCTTTGGTGGGGGGTTTGCCTGTCTGCCCTGCCTCTGACTTCTCCCTGAGGGGTTTGTCTTCCCTCAGTGCTCATCTCAACTGTTTTTGTCAGTTAACAGCTCTGAGTTTTTTGACTCATTTGGGTCCTGTCCATTGTGGTTTCCCAGTATTAACACCAGAGGGTCAAGAGAAAGTTAGAGCTTAAAGACATCTGGTGTGTCAAATCAACACAAAGCTGCATGTGTGGAAGTAAAAATCAAAAGAAGTCTGATTTGCTGGCTGTATTTTCAGCCAAACTGATTTGGATCCAGACGTCTTTTTTTTTTCTTAATTTACATTTTTACATTAAGCTTCTTTTCATCATGCTAGTTTAAAAAACAGAATCGCAAAAGCTAATTCTCTCACTGCCTGTTGGAAATGAAAATATTAAAGCTTAAAATAAATGTCTTTTTAAGCATTGATGTGCTTAATACCCTCTGCTTTATTAAACATATTCTAAGCCTGTGTATGTGTGATACACTATATAGACAAAAGTATTCAGACAAACAGCTTTATGGGGCTGTTTCTCAGGGTTTGGGCTCGGCCCCTGACTCCCAGTGAAGGGAAATCTCAATGCTTCAGCATACCAAGACATTTTGGACAATGCTATGCTTCCAACTTTGTGGCAACAATTTGTTGAAGATAACTTCAGCAACTTGTTCTGAATGAAAAGGGGAAGTTTTGGGTTTTGTACCCGTTGTGGCTACTAATGCTGAATCACAACAAACACACAAATGTAATGTTGACCTAAGCCAAGGTAAAATCCTCTGTGCCATTTCTCACTTACTGAGCAGCACACAGCTTTTATTCACTTCAAAAGTATTTCTTGATCATGTTCAGAGCGCCATGAAACTGGAGCACTCATTGTATAAACACATACTCCACTTGGAAAATTGGACGCTGTTGAAATAGTCATCACAACTTGACATGTTTAAAAGGCATTTTTTTTCTTGGCCAATGATGGTTGTACTTTTTTGTATAACAGGGGAATAATTGAAAATTGGTAATAGTCAAAATAATGTGACTGCAGAGCAAAGTGTTGCTTTGAGTGCAGCTTCTTCTTTGTCCTGTTTCGTGACTGTCGACTATCTGCTGTGGCTTCTCTGTTGAATCCTGGTTTCTAATCATGTTTAAGATGATACTCATGCTGATAATCGCTCTCTGTAGTTTTTCAGTACCTTCACCAAGGTAAATAATATTTGATCTTGCACATTATGAATCAATTTGGCGAGGCAGTCTACTGGCACGAAAGAGAAAGCAGTATTCTCTTAACAACAAACGCTACAGACAAACAAGTATTGACATGAGTACATTTTACTTAGCCAGCTCATGTGGAACGGATTTCTAACTGATCTGAATTACTAAACACAGTGCATTCAGAGCTGACACAGTAGTTGTTGTCTTGGCTCAGATCCTGCTGCAGTGGGAGAGCAGAGGGTGGTCATAGAACACTTCTCACAGGGAACAGTGCATTTCTTTGACTCAGCATTGGGTTTAGTGCCCCCATTCATTTGGGTCACTTTTTAAAACTGATCTGGGTAACTTGTGATGATTCCCCAAATGATAAGTTATAGATGCAGCCCAATGAAATGGCCTCTTCTCCTCCACAGTTATTATGAATGAGACTGACTGTTAGCTAACAGCTAACTCTAATCACAAAAACAAACTTTCTGCACTCATTGTCTTTACATTCTGTTTAGAGAGATTTTCCGGGCACCCAAAGACAAGTAAAATGAGGAGAGGAAGCTGTCGGTTTGGTGAGGGATCTCTGATCAATGATTATGATCCTGTCCAATTTACCACAATTTAGTCTGAGGAAGTCGGCTTGAAATAAACTGTTGATACGAATAAAATCCCTGGGGACTAATAAACTCTTGTCAGTCACGAAAACATGGTCCACCCCTCGGTATAATTTTTGTTTCTTTTAATTAAGAATTCATTAGACTTGCATGAAGATTTCATAATGTGTCCTTGAGAAACCGTGGGAGGCTTTCCACTTGAAAAGTTGGCTTTGTGTGCCTGATGTAACTTCAGTGAAGTCTTGCAAGATGGAGGTGATGCAGCGAAGCTTGTGTGACAGTTGAAACTTTCTCTAATAATGTGCAGACATCAGAGGATGAGAGAAATAGCGGAAAACTGCAAATACTCCAGTGACAGAATGAGAGAAGCAATTGCAAAGAAGGAAGGTGATGGTGTTCTTATTGAGGAACAGGTGGATAGCCTATAGAAAAGTTGGTTAAATATTATTTTTTTCACAGTATATATAATAACAAAGATTTTTTTCTAAAAAAAACTTTTGGATGCACTTTTGTGTTCAAAATTAGCTGAAAACAACTCGTTTGTGCGTCTCGCACACAGCTGCTGGTTGTGCTAGCAACAAGCAAGCAATGCTGAAAAACACAATACTGCACATGTGCAGATGTACATCGTCCTCCTGCGGTGGCTGACAGAGATGCTTGTGGCAGCATTTGGGGCTGCGGTTACCCTTTAACCTGAGAAATGAGGTTATTTGAACCATCAGAATGAACTGAGAGAGGTGCTCACCGAGCTCCCCGAAAGCGCCTACAGACTATAAGCTACAATTATTATGAGCCAGGTGCTGCTGCTCGGAGGAGCGAAGTCTCCATGGATACTGGTCTCACACTGGCCACGTAGTTCACACTATTCCACTGGGTAATTTACACTTCAAACTTATGTGCTCGGTGGAAATGAGGAGTTCTACACTCTTTCAAACTTTAAAGCATGTAAGCTGGTTTAAGAGGCAGCCACAGTGTGAGGAATGAGGCTGCTGGAGCTTCTCCGCTCTGTTAGGGAGCACGAGCAGATTAGCAGCTGTGTTTTGATATTGAGGTGGTCATAAATATTGAATTCGTTAATTCAATACTCATGTTTTTGTCCCTGTGATGCTCTTTTCGCAGTACGTTTACATGCGAATAATAAATCTGATTTCTATGAGGTTTTGAAGGAAATGACACCCATTTTACATGTGCTGTAGTGACTTGGTTGTCATCTGTCAGAGTTTGAAAGGATTGTTTAGGCATTCTAGTGGGGACGCTGTGGTGAGGGCACAGCCTTTCCTGCCTGCCAATGTACCTGCAAATACTCAAACGTTCATCAGAGGAAGCCACCTTGTTTAGACTGCTTCAGTTCCAGTCAAACGGTGCAGGAGGATGCACAGCTGTGCATGATTTCTGTTTTTATCCAGTCACAGTGCAAAGCAATACGTCACCTCTGCAAAGTCTTGGTCCCATTCGAGCTCGCATGTAAAAAACCAATGTGCTTTTTCTGAGAAAATCCAAAAAGGGTTTCTTTCCTGATTACAGATTTATAACTTAGTTGATGTTTTAAAAAATCAGCTCGCTGCAGAAAGTCAACTAAGTAAGTTAGGCGCACAAAGGACAAAAGTTGGCCTGTAACCCCGTGTAGCCTGACGAAGTGCAAAATAAATAGTGAGGACTGCCACTGATATCTAAAGGAGCTGCTTGAGTTTACAGCGGTTTCTAGTTCTTGTACACAGATACATTTTTGGGGGGCCACACAGAAGCAACACACTGTACATGTAAAGGCACCACTGTGGACAGTATCAAACTGTGATAAGTTCATGGTACAACCTTGTCTGAGGATAAGGATCGTGTTTGTTGTCAGAATGAGAGCAACAGGGACTGTGGAGGCATGGTGACTCACCAGGCTCATATTATTCATTCAGTAATGGGTTCAATTTCCAGGCACTGTCACATTTCAAATCCTAAAATTGGCCTAACTGAAAGAGTTTCAGAGAACATTTGAAATCCTAACACATTATATGGGACTGGATATTTCATAGGCTCTCTAGGACTGGAGATAAATATGATCCAGAAAGGCTTTTGAGTTGAGAAACGTTGCTGTAATGACAGTAAGAAAAAACTTTGGAAAATGACTCCCCGGATGCACAGATTTGTAAGCAATTGATGAGGAACGATGAGCTGAAATGTTTCAAAACTCCTTAATGAGGTCAATTTATTTTAGGCTGCTGTATTTGGTGCTTGAACAGTGTGGAGCTTTTTTGCAAAGGCAGATTTCCATCAGTGATTTTAGTCTGGAAAGGTTTTCTCTGATTTTTATTCAACATACTGAGACTCTGACATCTCTGTTGGAGGGCCTGAATTTGCTGGAAAAGGTTAGCCGAGCTAACACGCCCATTTATTACCCCTGAAGACACGTGGCATATTAGAATACAGACCTCGTGAGATCATTCAAGAGATCTGAAGATATTCTTGGATTCATCCTACAGTCACTATGACATGAACATTTTAAAACCCTGCAAGTGCGACACCATGCTTGCTTCACTTGACACTTGACCAAAAGGGGTAAGACTAAAGTAAATTTTGTCTGTTGAACTTATGGCCAGTAATCCAGGAGAA
This sequence comes from Scatophagus argus, assembly GCF_020382885.2. Lineage (NCBI taxonomy): Eukaryota > Metazoa > Chordata > Actinopteri > Scatophagidae > Scatophagus > Scatophagus argus. The sequence goes on from NC_058502.1 coordinate 2,429,713, forward strand.
ACGCCTGTGCTTGACTGTGCCACTGTGTGACCTTCTCAAATGACACAAAAGGTTTCTGAAGAATCTGCCAGACAGACTGGAGCCTCCCTTATTTTTAAACCTCATATGTTCTTTTTACTTTTATGCCATTTAGCAGTAATTTAATAATCATTTCGACTGAAAGTTTATTAACTTGAAACAGAATTAAAAGTGTTAATCTCACTTTCAAGCTCCGGCTGACTGTAATGGAAGCATGACATCCTGGTGGATGCACTGATTTTGGCTTCTTTTCCAGTGTGAAGCTATGATGTGTTGAAGTCAAGGACTTTAAATGTTTGAAAGAGAGACTGAAATAAAAGATATAAAATACTAACCAGTGTAACATTGTCACTGGGCCCCATGTTGCTTTGTACTGTTGCCTGTTTTCTGGCACGTTTGTGACTTCAAATTAAAAACTATACTTTCCAACTGTGTTTGTGGCTACAAAACCAGGTATTTTAAACCAAACATTATCTTTTTCTCACTCTAACAAAGTTCTTAGCGGTTCTTAGTTCTGATGTATGCTGAGACTTTTAATAAACTGAAATGAAATAAATTTACTGTTTCCAGGCACTTGGCTTGGCTCCCACTTTGGGTGCCAAGGACAGTAGAAAAAGATCATTATTTGGTTTGCAGCAGCAGTTTGGCTTTGTGAGATGCTGTTTGTAATTTGTGCTGCTGAGGAAGAGAGGAGGACTGAACAAGGTCATAATCCAGACTCTGTCTTTAAGCAGACATTATCTCATACTGTAGGTAACCAAGGCCGCGGTCTGTGAGGACTCCATGTCTGAGACAGGCATCAAGGTGTTGAATACAGACAGGCAGGCTGAAAGAGAAGGTCAGGGGCAGCGACAGTTCCAGGGCCGCTGGGGAGAAGTTCAGACAGAGAGATGGGCTGACGTTGACAAAAAAGAAAGAATAAAACGGAAAGCACACTTACTGTACTGTCCAATTTCTTTTCTTTAAATTCCTTTTTATATTCTTCACAATTGTCACTCAGCACCTGTAAAGTATTTACGGATGTGTGGTAATGAGGGTTGCTACATACTAGAGTGAATGAACAGGAAGGGCAGATTCTCACTGTGTAGAATATTAAATCAAATGAAAGTGACACGCAGCAAAACAGATGAAGAGAAAAAGCAATAGGAGACAAGAACATACGGTTTCAGGAACTGAGGTTTCCGTGGAGGACGATGGATGTTTGACCATGTGTTCAAAGGAGCAGAAAATTGTCTCAAGGACAAATATGACTGCAGCTGTGGAAAAGTGCGTCCACGTGTGTTTAATGTCATGAGCGATGGATGTAATCTGTTTAATGTAAGCTATAAGCCTGTCATTTTCATATAAATAAATGTAAGTTTTGGCATTATCAAGACAGGACACGTGGCATGTTCTGCTTTTAATAAAGTCTGGTGATGGAAAAGTATTTTGTTAAGTGAAAATTCAGCTTCACTGAGAGCAGTTTAAAGGAGTTCAACATTTCAAGTGTCAGCACCGGTGCTTCGATAGGACTACACATTTTCAGATCTGAGTAGTTCTTACGAATTTAAGACCACCAGAGACTCAACAGAGTTTAGCTGGAAAGGGATCAGAAAGAGTTCAAGAACACCACAGTGGACACAACTTGTCAAAAAAATACCGAAAAGAAAAACACCCAGTTTGCAGATTATTAAGAGGACCCAGCATGGGAACTGGTTTCACAGGGAGAGACGTTGACTATTAAATCTAATAAATCGTTCACTGGCCAATGCTGAAAATCTTATGACTATGACTGGCAACATTAAAATCTTTTCAAACTAAAGCACTAAGAGGACAGGCGTGACTAATAATATCGATGAAGGCTCAGATTCGTCTGGTTGTGCCAGTAAGCCATGCAGTGCCAGTGAGCAGGTGTGCAGAATACCAAGGCCCTGGAACTGGCACATACACATGAATGGCGATTAATTTGCCTTTGCTTGCTGTAGTATTACATGTCAAAATGTCGTTGATGAAAGAGGCCTGCAAACACAGTCGGCTGAGCTTCACGCTTTTCTAATGCAGAAATCTTCCAGACTATGCGATTCAGTGAGGAGTGAACCTTAAAGCAAACCACAAATGCACATTTTTCACAGCTGACATTTTGACTTGTCTTAGGGAAAGCACAGGTGTAACTAATGACATCAGCTATGGCTCTTTTCCATTCAACGCACTTTATTTTTATAGCACCAAATCACCAATTTGTCTCAGAGGGCTTACTTAAGCATCCCATTAAGCCATGTGAGTCAGACGGAAAGCGGAGCACAAAGACGCCGACGTTGGAACGTGTAATTCAGACAACACAATGTTTTTGTCTGTTTAGATGGCCACCGTGTCAGATGAGGCGACTATAGAATAGTAATTGCACGTTCTGCGTGCTGACAGAAAGCTCGAGCTTGTTTTGCTTATTTATTTATTCCTTTATTTGGCTTAATGTTTTATATTGGTCTACACTTTGTTGCCAAGTGCCTGTTTTAAGTGTTTGCTGTCAGAGGCCCCCACGAAAAGGCCATCTCACTCTCCATGAGCCAGTCTGGGTAAAAATCAAGAAGTGGGAGGAAAGGTGGAAAGAAAGAGGAAGTGAGAGGAGAAAGAGGAGAGGAAAGAGATGAAGTCATGCAGGGGATACACAGAGCCAGCTGGTGACACACAGCAGTGACTCTGGCCTAATCTTAATTAAGATCTTCCTTCAGTCACTCTTCCTCTCCTCCCTTCTTTTCTGCCTCCTCTCTGGCTCTTTCGTTGTCTGGGTGTGTCTTTAGTATGTTGTGTAGGTCTGGTTAGCAAAAAGGCAGCGATGCAGAGCAGCAGATATCTTCAGACAGGTGGCTGATGCCAGAGAGGTGTGCTTGTACTTGTAATTTTCATCCATCTTTGTGCTTCAAAGTAGTTTTTCATTTTCAAATTAGCATTTCTGTTTGGTTGGAGAACATCGAGCCACAAGCATGAGAAGCAGCGTGTGTCACAAGTGAACATGAGTCTGTGTATCAAAATCCTCTTCACAAAAAGCTTCTAAATACATCCAAATACCAGGCGTAGGCTGTCAGTGGCTCCCGGTCTTTTTCTGCATGGCCTCCTTTTGTAGATCAGGATATTTAATGAGCCTTTTTCACAGAGGACGTGTTGACATGTCACAGCAGTAACATCACAGGTGTCACTAATAAAATTCATCTCAGTTTCATTTCCCGGCTTCAGTTTGAGGGCCCTGGTTTTGTGCATGCTGGCTCACTCACACAGTCTCACAGTCTCATACCTCACCTGAACAGGTTGAAGCCGTGGTAAATGTTACTGGTGACACCTGTGCCTTTCCTGCTCCGACGAGGCAACATGCCTGCTGTGAAAAAGGCCAAGTTACCTGTTCTACTTTTAGGCTCTCCACTGATAACCTGGTAAAAATCATCCACTCCATAAAGAGGTTTGGTTAGTGTCTGCTTACGTTCGTAAAACTGGTTGACCTTAGTTCAGTCGGTCTTGTTTTGTGTCCTGTCAGTTGGTACTCTGAGGGCTTCAAAGGACAAACTGATCCCAGCCTTAAATTAAGGTACAACAGGGCTGCAGTTCTGAGCTTCAATCCAATCAGTCAGTCCCATCAGCTTTTTACGCATATTCAGCCAAGAAATGTGGACCGAGGATCCTGCCCCTGAACTGGGACTTGGTGTCTGTCTCGTCAGTCTTCGTTATTCTTTATGCCACCTGCTTCTGATATTCTCACAGTCCTCCTTCAACTTTAGTCCTTTTTTCTCTGTGCTCTACACATTTTATCAGCGGTGCCCTCGGTCCTCTTTGTCATTTCACCACCGTCTTGCCTCCCATTTTTTACCTCCTCCTCTTCCCATCCCAACTCTCCCCTGCCTGTCACTGTATACGTGCTAGACGTTCATATTAACATCCCTAGACTTCTCAGCCCACGACCTGACAGTAAATAGAAAATGACTCACATGGATATCAATCCTCTCTGATGAGCACGGAGCCCAAGCTGCTTTCGTCTGTACAATCATACTGTTGAAAGCCTTCACGCTGACAAATTGCTTATGGAGCAAAGAGGAAAATAAGAAGGAAATCCAATTAAGTGAAATGTGAGAGAGGAAGTAGAAAAGGTGAATTTGCTCTGCAGACGGCATGTATTTGTTTAAACATTCAAGTGTTTCAAATAACTGTCAGAGTCTGTTTGGTGAACTCTGAAAGCACAGGACAACTGCCAACACTAAGACACAGCTGACAGGCTAATATTACTTCTGCTGGTATAACTGCTTACAGTCATGGCCCTGGTAGTCCACTGATGTCTGGCACACTTTGTACTGACTGCTGGTTTCCTACCGGCAAGCACAAGTGGATTGGATATGGCAACAGTAGGTGGTGTGGCTCAACAATACGTCAATCACAGCGTGCTGCTCATTGGCATCCAGTCACTGTGAGACAACAGTTAAAAAACAAACAAAAACAACAACAACAAAAACATACCAGTGAAATTACCTCATTTTTGTTATCTCATAGCACCACTTCTCACTGGACGTCATGTAAGCAGTGATGCACTGATTACCCCTTAAGGGGTGGTGAATGTTAGTTAAAAAGCAGTTGAAAAACGGAGGCACACTTCTTGATGTGTCAAATCGCTGCACATGTTGTCATCATCTGATGCGTTTCAAATCTGATAAGTACAATTTTATACACTTTAATTTGCACTCAGCCACAAGTTAACGTCTCTGCGAGCCAGAGAAGAAATCTGTTCGGGTTTTTCTCTACTCAATGCAAATCTGGGTGGGACTGATTCCAGCCCAGAACGTGGCAATAAGGCTGCTAAAGCTGTTCCAGAAACCAGAAGGAAAAAAAATCAGTAGGAATGTAGTACAACTGCAGACTGAATGGTCTCTTTGGTGTCCTTATGTTTCTGGATAACATGGAAACACTTTAGCTGACTGGCTACAAGTACATAATTTAAATGAATGATTTAGCACAGGCAAGGCTAGATTTTGCTCACCGTATAGTGGGATTACACACATCACTTATTGATGTAGTTCTGTCTGGGGGGCTTGAAGCTTGGAGAGATAAATGCATTTTTTACAAAAGCTTTGACATACATGTCATCCTTGCTCTAGCTTACAGCACGTTCCTTTTTGTTGACCAGTGTCTCTTGTACTTCAGAGCATCTCAGCGTGCTCAGCGTAAAGCAGCTGCGACACATTCACAAGCTGCATGTTCGGCTTTGATTGTCAAACCATTATTTAGTCCTCTGAATAATATGTGTTCACCGGCTTCAGTCTCCTCCACCACTGCTGTGATCTCATGCAGCCGTGCACCAAAACTCAGCTCTTTGGTTCCCGACTAAACCCTCATTTGTGCCGTGATCATATAAGAGAAAATCACAAGGCGGGTGCCATCAGTCTGAGGTGATTTGACACTTACAGAGTACAGGTGTGTAGGTTGCAAATGGGATTCTTAGAGCCTGCTTTAGCAAGGTTTTTTTTGCTCAGCATCTTTTGTGAATCAAGTGTAAGCCCGCCATCTTAAGACTAAGTTCAAATCTGAGAATATTTTTGTAAAATAGGCCCACGGTCACCAGTGGAGACAGAAAATCACAGCAAAGTGAGGCTAAATCAGAGCGTGTTTCTTCTACCTGACCTTCCTTTTACTCATCCCCGACAGCCTGCTTTTGCTATCGCTTTCCTTTACAAGTCTTAAAGACAACCCACAGCTCTACAATCAACAGCCTGCAGAAGCTGACCACCAGCAGCTTCACGGTGGGACGTCTCCTCTTTATTTCACCCCTCTGGTTCAACATTTATGTCTCTTCATGGCCCAGTTCCAGTGTCCACCCAGAAGATTTCACAGACTGTGGCACGCGTCCTCGATTTGGTCTATGAGGGCTGTGCCAGTGTGAAATCTGCATATACTAGAGGACAAGCAGACCTGATTCCCTCAAGCATTTGAAAGATCTGGCAAACTGATTTTCACGTACAGAGCAGAAGTTACAAGTGATATTAAACTCTTGAATCTGAGGTTTCTTCTTCATCTAAATTGTAGCTGATGCAGTGTTCACAGCCTGCCTGAGCACCTGCCCGTCTGATCAGCTCATCAGTGTTTTAGCACAGACGATGTTTCGTTGCAGGCTCTGCTACTTGCCTCGGTGCTATTTCAGACATTCAGCCTGCCTGTTGATTTCTCTCTGGCTTGCTTGCCAGATTCTGCTGCTTAATTCAAACCCAAAGGACTCATGAGCAAAGAGTCTTTTGACCTCATCTGTCCCTCCTGCTGAATTTGCTTCTGGGTCTTGTGCACAAGTGTAACACAGTGAGCACCGGCCTGCCAGTCGGCATTTGCACATTGAGGATGAGTCGGCTTATATTTGCTGTTGCAGTTAAACTTGCCTGCAAGATGTAAAGACCAGCTTTTGTGTATGAAAAGACCTTTTTAACAGAAGATGTATTTTTGTGTTCATCCACTGGGTTTTAAAATGCTGGCTGAAGCCTGAGGGTTGAAGATTTTTAAACAAGGGTGTCCTTCACAGGCAGTTACATGTGAAAAATAGCCAAAAATGAGGATGAGATGTTTTTAATGTAGTCTGGCACCCAAAACTAAGTTCACATTACCTGATGAGGGGATTCTTCTGTTTCTCTAAAAATTGTCTTAAAGTTTTATGGGTAATTTTTACCCTTTATATTTTAGTTTGAACTTTGTATTTAATTTTTGTTGGTGATTTGACACTATACTGCATTAGCAACACGATTAGCTCATCTTAGCTGATTTCATGTCCAGCAAAGAGTATTTAACCCAACACTTAACCCAACAGCATTTTGTGTTTCAGTGTGCACCTTTCACATGCTCCACCAGTCTCAATTGGGATTTCTAAAAATATGGCACAGCATGGATAGTTGAGCAGGTCTAGAGGATTAGAGGACTGTAAACTAAAATGGAGCTTGGAGTGTCTGTCCCTTTAGAAAGCTTGTTCTCAGAACCCATTCAGAAGAGTGATAAGCAACACCTGTGAACCCCTGCTCACAAATTATGGCCATTTTTTTTCTTGCAAAATGGCACAGAAATAATACAGATTTTAACAGACCCACACGCCACATTTCAACACGAACAATAGTATGACTATATTGTATGTATAACACCAAATTACATTTCCCCAGACTGCCAGTGCCTTTGCCAAGTGCTGTTAATCCGCTTCTGATTATTAAGAGACAGAAGATAAACATCCACAGAAAATGACTCTGCAGATTGAGTGGTCTGCAGCCTTCACTGAGCTTAAATTTAGTTTTTAGAGTGTAACAGTTTATCCCAAGGTAACACAGCTAGCGTCATAATCTTCTTGGCGAGAGCAACCTTGAGATGTCAGGCTTTTCTGTGTTTGAAGGAACCAGCGGTAGACTGAGATAAACAATGTCTGTTTTGTCAGAGGCCTTTAAAGGTCACAGCAGCACAAACAGATGGTTTTACAGCGAGGAACTCAGGCTGTTCGGGGCCACATTTTGTCCAGTTATTCTCTACCCCACTTTCATATACGTGCATATAATGAAGGATGTTTTATCCTCAAATTGCAAATTGTTTATTCATCATTACACGATCCTGACCTGAACCCTCAGTCTCTCAGCATGACCGGGTCAAAACCCGATCTGTTGCTGGGTGAGTACGGTCTGCGTGTGAAAATCTGTTCATTCTGTCACACAGATCAGTGTTAGTGTCAGTAATGTGGATTCCTGGATGTTAAATTGTTGAAGTGTACTGAAGTAGCAGATCACTTGACGCGGTTGCGCTTTGTTTGTGCTTGAAGACGTCCTTGATTTTTACATTCGCGTCCTGTCACCTTTAAATTAACTCCCCCCTTTACCCACCGTGCTTTCATCTGTTTCCATCTGTGGATGTGTGTAGTTGTTCTGTCACTCTGTACTGAGTGTTGTGTCACACTGAGTGTTATCTGGGATGCTTTAACTGTGTGGTCTCCGGCGTGGCACTCGGCTCAAGTGTGAAAGGTATATTCAGTGGCGTTACAGCAACATTAATTCTATGTGACTCTCTGATGCCCGATAATATCTCTTTCTGAAATGAGTTAAATGAAAATTAAAAACTCATTGAAAACTGGATTATGACAGCCTACTTTATTTTCATTATCATAACTATGATAATTCACTCCAGGATGTCCTGATATAGAAGACAATAATAATAAACTTGTGCTGGCAATGTTTGCCTCATACGCTCTATCAAAACATCAGATGGTTTTATGTCAAAAGACAGTGTAACACAGAGAGCACAATAGTCTTAAATATGTCTGAAGGAAGTGGAGCTTGTGCTTTATTGGCCTTTCACTTTTACTTCAGGTCTTGATTCGTTTTCACTTTACAGCAAGACAGGAAGTAAAACAGTTGAAAGATGCAACTATGCTCCAGTGAACTTTGTCCTGGAAGATTTTAGGCACAAAATGGAACCTGTCAGAAGGCTTTTGAAGCCCCATTTGAAGGTAAGTTATTTTATTGAACATGAAAGACTGCAAGCATTCAGAACCACATTTCTCCACTAAGGCCATTCAGTCATCTTCAAATGTTTTACATTCATAGAACGCAAGTATACATTTGTTTTTGGTTTTTTTTTATTTCAGTAAATGCAGCAGCTCGTGATTAAATAGTGACAAAATGGTCCAGTCTGCACGTAACTGTAATTTTTACCACAGGCAGCCATCACTTGGTTTTGTCTGGCTCCTGCCATGTTGGTGACACTGTGGACGCTGCACAAAAGAGAGACACATTCAAACAGCATCAAATTCAAAACAACAGAGCAGCAACAATGACAAGTGAAAACAGAGAAAGAAGAAAGAGAGCAAGAGAGAGTCAGTCAGAGAGGCGACGTCACCCACAAGGATTCTGTTGGTGCGATAAGATGTTGGCTTAATGGTGTCCAACAGCAAGCATTTCACAGATCTCACTGTCTTATCTCCAGCTCCAGAAGAGAGGGGACGCTTAAGGGTGCCTGTGTGCAGGGAGACAAGGGCGGGAGAGAGAACAGGCCGACGGACCACATTACAGGGTGTTTACACTTTGTGTGTTTGTGTTGATTGAAATGTATATTGTACAAAAAGTATCTCCTACCAAATTCAGTCTTCTACCTGGTCACTGCCACAGTGCCTGCACATCAGGGTTTAGGTTTGACAAATCAAACTGGTTTGGAAGGTTAGCGCAAGATCACGGTCATGCTTAAAAACTGACATCAGCACAACACACTGCTGTTGAACACACACAAACAAAAAACACTCAGCATGTTTTGTGCAGAGCGAAAACAGTAAACCCAGAGAATGAGCCATTCAAACAGCTGATCACAGGCAGCTAAACCTGTTCTGTACCAGTCACAAAACAGAAATGTCAGTGATGAACAGCTTCAGTGCCAAAATGAAAGGGAAACAAATTACGCATTCCTGATATGAAGATTTAGAAAAAGCTTTTAGAGAACCTCAGTGGCACTGATCTCAATAAATTTAACAAAAGGAAAACCTTCAGCGTGTCCTGTCTTAAAAAACAGCCTGGCATCATCAGATGGGATCTGAATCACATGTCTTTTTCAGCTTTTTGGCTGTCATTTTCTTTTTCTCGGTGTTAAATGAAAAAAAGTCCCAAAAGCTTAATGTGTCTGAAATGATACAGGAAATGTCCTTAAAAGTGACCTGCTTTTTATACACGTCACACTGAAAAATGTGGCCTGCGGAAACAGCAGTTTGAACACACAAGGATCACAATGTTTTGTTTTGTTTTTGCCAGAATTGCCTCACTACACCTTTTTTAAGAATCTTAATCTTACCATAGTTTAATCTTACCATATGACACCAAATAAAAAACACATCCATTGCTGCCTCCTAAACATGACTGAACTTTTTATCTAATATTTACATGATCAGGAATTTTCCCTTTTTAACTTGGGCCGACTATCATGAAGAAAAGTACAATTTGTGCCAAGCACACAAATCCTACAGACATATTTATTTTATTTTATTTCTTCACACTGTTTCACAAGCTGCTGTGACATTTGGTTGTAATAACGTGTCCTTCTTTCCGTTCTGTCGACAGGGTGTTAACATCTTTTTATGCAGTTTTAACCAACACAGTCGGCCAGTCAGGAAGAAAAAAATGCTGCAAGTGTGGCCCAAAGTGTTCCAAAGTGTTCAAAAACACTGAAGTGGAGCACAAAGAAAAACTCTCCATGATCCCACAAGAAAAAAATACATAAAAGTTTGTTTTGTGCAGGCAGGACTTTGTGAAGAACTTTGATCATCAAATCTCATACTGAAACCTCCATAAAATCTATAATGTTTTAGAACAAGCACAAACCCATTTAAAGTAACCTTATTAAGATCTAATGAGATATGTTGCTCCCATTAGCAGATTGTAAAACATAAACAACATAAATAAGCAGAAGTAAACATAAATGGCAGCGGCGACGTTTGGTCCTCCACCGAGTTTGTCTCACTCCCATGAACACAGCATATTATTGTGACTAGTCGCTAATTAGACACTGTTAATACTCTCATTCATCACTATCGGAGCTGCTCACCACAGAGCCCATTACACTGAGAGAACGTGTGAGTGTGTGCGTGTGTGTGTGCACGTGTGTGGGCAAAAAAGCGAGATGAGGTTAATGACCCTTGTTAGTACACAGTTCATTTGTATCAGTGTGGTCCTAACTGAACACACACACACACACACACACACACACATAGATGCACAAGCCAATTGTCTACCAGTCAGAAATTATAATTCAAACGAGAATAAAACATGATGTGAGGTGGCTTATGTAATGTCTTTAGCTGTGATGCAGCAGACCAAAGTCAGCCTTTGATTACACTTCAAGGTTGTGCTGAAACACGCCCACGGGGCTGCGCTTGATGTGTCAATACAGAGAAGAGAGCAGGGTGAGACACTGATGGGTGTACACATGTTAGCTGTGTGGCTAATGGCACACCAAAACAGTGAGTGGATGTGGCCGAGGACTCAAAAGTGTCGACTGCTCTGGGGCAAGTAGCTCGGACGACTGCAAGGCTCTTCCCCAGATATTTCATCATAAAGTCCAATTAGTGTTTCCGCACTGGCGTGGTAGGCAAGGTGGGAACAGTTAAATATTTGACGTCAAAACTGATGTCGTAACTAACTGGCTGAGGGCAGCTTTCATTTTCATTTAAGGGTCCAATGGGCTTGTAACTATAAAGGTCACCACTTGTAATCCCCAGTCACTGCTGGAAACTCAGGGTGAGAGCAAATGAATAATGATCTCCTCTCCCTTTAGAAACTACCCTCGAGCTGCACTGAGACCCGTGTTAACGCTAACTGATGCCGTAGAGCTGCTCAGGGTGGTCAGATGGCGTGAATGCACATACCTCGTGCCTTCAGTAGGGCCGTAACGTCCACAGGTGCAAAGTGCCTGGAACCTCTCAGTCCTGAGGTCACCAGCAGCCAATCAGAGCAATAAAAACCCAGTGATTAAAAAAAGTTCTCCTGCATGCAGAGATGAGCAGTGAAGGTGTAGCACCTACATGTCTGTGAACATACACACTTACACATTTTGCTGTCCAAGTGACCAGTAGTTTCAAAAGTTTTGGATTTGGTTCACTGATCACCTCAGCCAGCTGCTTGGAACTGGCTGCACCCTTCAAAGTACGTTCACTAAAAACGCTCTTCTTTGCCACTGACAGACTCAGACTGTTACGCCAAGCTTCTCACAACATTATGGACAGGATCCCTACAGAGAGCAACTTGTTGTGGAAGAGTACGATCAGAAACAGGCATCATGTTGCTCTCATCAGGGCCATGAGACCCCCCTGAGCAAAACAGTAAATTTACCTGTGTATGTTTACATTAAATATAACCTGGAGTTTTCCAGAATTATCCAATACCAACTTTCTGTTTTGAGAAAAAAGCTTGAAAATTAGCAACATGAATTCAAAGACTTCAAAGGTTCAGGACCCGAAACCTTTACACAAGCTCCATTTAAAGATAATATTGTCGTAAGAATATTGACAAATTGACCACAGTAGCTCAATATCAAATGCAACTATTATAATTTCAAGATGACAAGTGCTCTTACTGACATATCGATTGTTCAGTTTGTTCCAAGGTACCATTGTATTGATTTTCTCACAGCTACATTACCTGTGAGCTGCTCTCTGTGTGGCAGCTTTAATTATAGTTTGATAGTTTCAATGCGTCTTTTATACCGAAGAAAGAGAAGATTGGATTTTGTTTTGGGAATTAAATTCCTTGGGATGAAACAGGTTCATGATGGTTAAGACCTTCTTTCGATAAGAGGAGGATGCCTTCTTTTCTGGAGGTAATTGTGTAACAACTTGTAATGATCATTTTCCACTATATTAACCTGTGTATTTAACAGTTAACCTGAGGTTTGATAGAAGAGGCTACAATTATGAATGAATGTGAATGTCAGGTCCTCCAGGATTCAGTTTGGTTGTTTTGTGATTGAAAGTCAATAAACACTGAGAATTTGTTTTTGAAGTAGCTTCTTTTTCCTCGATTATTTGTCAAAACAGTAAATATCACCAATTTTCAAAAGTGAGGTTATGATTATTATAAATCTAAATATTATTATTACTAATAGCCGCATCTTTTTTTTCTCTCTCTTTTAGACTATCATTGCCACTCTTGCAGGGAAAGTATAAAACCACAAGCAATAAAACACAAGAAACATATTTTTATATATCTAGACTTATTTCAAACTATGAAATTTCAAAGATGGTGACCGTTATAGAAAACAAAAGGTGTCGTGTGCTGCAAAGCATCATTTGAATAAAGATAAACTACCTCACGCTGTCTCACTTACTGCAGGAATATTCAGAATGCATCATAAAACTATAATGTAATCGCAGCATTATGATGCTGAAACCTCTAGTTCAAGCTGAAGTGTTTTATCAACAGAATACTCACAGTTTTCTTTGGGCTTCAACAACCCTCAGCATGAAAAAGGAAAGATGCAGATGGTGAAGATCGGGCCTGTGGTGTTTAGAGGCCAACGCACTGCAGTAAACCCTCTCCGAAGAAAAGCGTTAGAAGAACATGTTAATAACTTGCTTAAAAGTATACTTAAAGTAAATGACTTGTTAATGAAATTGCACAATTGTACAGCCCCAATTATGGTTCAGATTTCGTCCTGAAATCAGAGAAAGCTTTGTTCCTCACACAGTACAACAAGGAAACTACAGCAGAATTTTAAGCGATGACGTCTAAAATGAGGCTACACATTTTGCTCTTAAAGTACTGCTCAGCATTGTGGTCAAAGCTAAATAATTAAGAAAATGAGTTCCGTCAACCCTCCTGTCATCCTTCAACCAACTCAGAGCTGCAGAACTGCAGAACTTTATGTTCCTGCTGAGGTTAGCTGCCAAGTTTTCACTGTGTTTTTCACTCACATTTATTACAATGAGAGCCCAGCAGAACACAGTCCATTACATCCCCTGTGTCTGGTGTGTGTGTGCGTGTGTGTGTGTGTGTGCTCACAGGAGAAGGAGAGATGCGGGTAATGGCCCTTGCTAATACACTACTTGTTAGTAACAGTGTGTGTTATTCACTGCTGATGCTTGACTGCTGCCACTGCCAGAGGAGCAGCACACACACACTTACAAACACTCACACCCACATCAGTCTGAAGAACTGGCATTCTTCATACAGTTATGGGTCAGGCCGAGTGAAGCTGATTGAGGAAGGAGACACAAGGCGCCATAAAACGAGTAAAGAGATCTGGTTTTAGTCTTCGCTGTCACTGACCAAAGCTTTTTACATGAGCTCAGTGTGATCTGGAGATCTCCTGTGATATCTGACAACTGCAGAATCATCTGCAGTTATTAGATCACACATGAATCTGTTAATGTTGCTGCATGAAAAGTCAAGGGGAGTCACCAATTTATCAGGATGAAAAGGCTCAGCTTAACCAGATTTAAACAACCCAGATGCACGACTCAGAGACAAGCAGATTCAGTAAAACTTCATGTTTACTTATGGTCAAGAAGAAGAATCAGCTTTATTGACAGTATATATATTTTTACATACACACACTGAATTTGACTTCTGCATTCATGCTCAAGGGCACATCAGCCGGCTAATGGAGGGGTGGAGCAATTTTTTTCATATTAATCACTCCACCACACACAAATTTTTCCTCCCCGTCCGGTGGGGGAATCGAACCAGTGACCCTCCGATCATAAGCCGCTTGTCCAACCTCTAGGCTACGGCTGCCCCCGTGCCCCCAAAAGGAGGGGAAAAGTCATAGCCAGGGAGGCAGATCAAAAAAGGTTAACTTAAACAAAGAAGAGTCTGGAGGAGAGGTAGAAATCCAAGGGTCAGGGCAGAACAAAAAGCTAAGACGTAAGAACAATACATATTCTTGGAAATGGGCTAAGATAAGAGGATGAATGACTACAAGTCATGACAGAATGTTCATTCATTATCATGGATAATCATGAAATTTCAATGAAATCCATCCTGCAGTTTACAAGACATTTCAATGTCCAGCTCATGGAGGAGCTAGAGGAAAAGTGAGAGGATCTCCAGCAGTACAGGTCATCCAGTGGTGGTTGTTGAAGTACTGGATGGACCCCCTAGCAAGCAGACATTGTCACATGTGCTAGCGTACGTAAAAATCATTTAAATGTCATATGTCAGAAATGTTTTTGAATATATTGACTGAGCAACTCCTCATGTTGAGATTAAGACTTCCCAGCTCTGCAGGTTTACGTCAGGTGTTAACATGCGTGTCCCAAATCACTTCCAACCCTTTGGTGACACACGTGGATAAGTGGTTTCCTGTGAGAGTAACACATGATGCGATGAATATGAAAATCTAGGTGTATCCACCTATTAACATTTGTGGGTTCTGACTGTAGCTTGAGAAGGTTCATGCATAAATTTTCTCCCTCAGTCATCCTAAGCGCAACAATAGAGCTCCCGCTGGTAAAGGATGAGGAGTGTGACGATTTTTAAAAATGCCAAATGTGTCAGATTGTAAGCAATTTTGTGCCTCTGTGCACATGAAGTGTCAAGTTATGTCCTGTCAGTTATGTATTTAAGATTTTAAGAGCTCAACAAAGGAGAACGTGTTGCCAGGGTGAACAGAAAGTGACAAGAAATAATTTAAATGTACTGAAGGGACCTTGAACACGGAGCGGCGGGCTGATTTGTAGAGCTCTACTGTCAGCTGACATCCCTCCCATTTTACTCCAGGTAACATGTGACCTTGGAGTCCTGACGGCATTTGTTACACTACCCAGACATGGTCTCTGGGGCTGTTGTGGTAATGTGTCAGGCCTCTGGCTGTCCCTGCCCGATGAGGTCTAGAAAATTAAAAAAAAGACGGACTTTACCATTTGGGTTTGGAGTTTATTGAATCGATGCCCCTGGCTCTCAGACTTTAATGTCACACCCACCATGCTGTGGTGTTTTGTCAATAACGCCTCATGTTTTTTTTCCCAATCAATTTTGCATTATGTTCCACAACCTCTTCTCTTAAAGAACAGAGGTCTGCTGGGTTGAGGTTTAGCTTTTTCTGCCATTGTCACAGCACATGGTGAATAAACCTGCTGCCACCAATGACCTCAGAAATGCCTTACTGACATGCATCATGTATTATTCTTATATAGCAAAGTATATTTCATATTTTCCCTTCCACAGAGTATGATTATGTGCTCAGTTTCCATGCAGACTTACACACGATGACATGCCTTATTGTGTATTCAGGGTCTGGAGCATCAGCATGCAGTATGCAGTAAACAGCAGGAACGTTGAATTATTAAACATTGTTCTTTAAAGCTGTAGATAAACAAATACATATATTATAATACATTTTAAAGGTTTCACCTGTAGGGTTTCATATTATTATAAAGCTATTTAATTTTGTATTTTTAGGTGCAAATGCCACAAAAAAAAGGAAAAACATGATGCAGTACATCACTGCAAACACAACTGTCATTTCAATATTGATTATACACAATGAAATACATGTGCTAATTATAATGAACTGGTGACGTCCCCCTCAGAACCCAATTTTAAACAGTTTATGTAGGTAACTGCCTTGTTTTCATCTTGTACGTCATATATGGTCAAGGCAGATGGCCGCCCATCTTGAGCCGGGGTCTGCTCCGAGGTTTCTGCCTTCTAAAAGGCAGTTTTTCCTCGCCACTGTCGCCAAGTGCTTGCTCAAAGGGGAATGTTGGACTCTCTCTATTTACAATTTAATTAAAGAGTTTGGTCCAGACCTGCTCTAATTGGAAAGTGTCATGAGATAACTTTTGTTGGCGTTATATAAATAAACGGAATTAAATTGAATTGAATTTTATCTAGTGACTATATTTCCTGCATGAACAATTTAAAACCCAGTAAAGTCAGCTGTCAAAAAAATTAAGTTCCAAAATCTACTGGAATAGAATTTTAACTTAGCAGAAGAAAAGAAATACTCAAGTGACGTGTAAGTACTCAGAAGGCAATTATATATTTGTACATTACTTGTGCAACATACTGATGGTGATCCACAACTGCATTTTGAATTTTCAGAGATCATATAGTATTTAATCCATTTAAGCACAAGTTCTGCTACGAATGTTCAAGTTTAACTTATGATCTTTACAATTAAATTTTCCCAATAGAATCCCCAACACTTTAAAATAGCTACTGGACATGTTATCTTTAGACAAAGAGAGCATCATTACCTAAAAGCTTTCACAGAGGAAAAAAAAAAATACTAAGGCTGTCAAAAGTGTGTTCCCAGTGAGATGGTGCCTTGGATAAAGGAAGGACCTGCAGTTATTGTCAAATGGTAATCCCTGAGTTCATTCTGCCTCCACAGTCAGTCCGTCAGCCTCTGAAGAGGTTACCATGGAGACTGTGAAAGATGGGGAGGGGTCTCCTGATACTGAGCATAACTTGGTAATTGGCGGATTATCAGAAGATGAAGGTTACTGTAGCCCTACAGACGGTTCACAGCAGCAGCGTCACAAACAGCACACACCCACAAACTATTATCCACCACACAATCCCTCTATCTGCAGGAAAAATCCACAGACGGGAATATCTACAATAACTAGTGCTAGATACTGTGAGGAGAAAATAGCTCATCAACAGCCTCTCATCCATTCTCCCATAATAGCCTAACTGGAGGGAGGTTGCAGATTGCCTCGGGGACAGAACCTGATAGTCAGCAGGGACAGTGACACTATGAGGAGGATGAGTCTTCACAAAGCAGTGCTCTGACAGATTGAAGAGGCAGGATTCCTTTCCAAAGCTGTACTGTACAGGAGGAGGACATCGCTGTGGGTCAGAGATAAAAATATTGATGTTTATCTTCTTGCCTTTTTAGTTGATGACTGGTTCTTCTGAGTCTCACCTGAACATTAAGGGAACAATCTCCAAGATCTCACCTGTGTGATGTCAGTCATTTGGGAGTTTGTTCATGGGTCATGCCTCCATAACAATTCAAGGTCACCAATACACGTGAAAGCAAGCACGTTTTCTGAGACTGTGACTGTAACACTCACTATGTACTGAACGGTAGCATTAACAGTAACATTATGACCTCATTTACTGTGAAAAATTTGGGCGAGTGTGTTCCAATCATAAAGACCAATAGCAGTAGCATCTAAAGTGCAATCATGTCACTGTAATCCACAAACAAGAGTAAGGTACGAGTTTTTTCACTTTGCTTGAAGGAAACGCATCCACTTTAGTAATCAGCTGGAGAACAAACAGAATGAAGAATCAGTCACATCAGCTCAGTTCAGCCTGTTCGGCCCAACGTGTGTTTACTGACAAATCAATGTGACCTAAGGATCTTCATCGGGATGACTGCCGTGATGCTCTCACAAAGCCACACTCTTCCTGTATTTCACAGGAAGACTTTGCTCAACGTGCTTCAGTGCAGACTGACTTTGAGTGTGACATTTATAACTGCAACAAAGAGCTGTTATTGCTTATCAATATGATATATGATAAAACAGCTTGTCACAGTTAGTGTCCCTTGAAGCCTGACTCCATAACCTGTAAATTGGGGCTACTTCTATAGGCTGAACGATGTGAAAGCAGCCATAGAACTTCTTCTTCTTCTTTAGCTATCTGTTCTCCAAGTGACCTTTATTAGTTTAGTAATAACACAGATTGCTTTTCAGATTTTGCTTGTAGCTGTGTTTTCAGACAGAATACAAAGGACTGTAACTGTGCTGCTTGTAAGATGATCCCATCTGAACACAAAGCATTAAGTACATGACCTTTAGTAACTCCCTCATTGACACTGAGCCAGCGTCATTGCCACGAAACCAGGAAGTAGTGATGGATGACTGGTGTGACAGATGGTCGTCATGGAAATGTAAAGTGCACCTCTGGCTCAGCTGGACACAGATGACTTCTTATGTTTATGTTTCACTTCTTTTCCCTCCTTCGGTGTCTGTCTGCTGCCTCCAGTGGTGAATGAGTTGAGTTGGCGGACTTTTCATGATGCACAGCTGCCAAAATGTAAAATACTTTAGGTTAAAAAAATGGGTAGCCTACAGCTAACTGAGCTAAAGCAAAAACAGAGAGCTTTTCTGCCAAAATTGAAAAATAAAACAAGAGACTGACAAATTTCATGAAAATTGGCTTCTTTTTTATTGCATATTGTCAATGACTGCATTGTGCCAAGTGGTGGCATTTAAGAGCAGATACTGTGCAGTGTGCAAAATAAGGAGGTCTCAAAGCCCCCACTAAACAAATATTGTATGAGCTTTATTTGTATGTAACTTCCAAAAGTCCTGTGAATGAAAACTGCTTCAAAATTTAAGTCCCTTATTTATGCAGAGGCGGGAAATGTATTTTATATCTCTGAACAAACACATCAATAGCTCAATAAAGAAAGAAACAACCACTTTACATTCATGCAGTCTGTAAAAAAGATTTAAACCTCTTTTAAAATGTTTGCGGTAACATCTGCTATTTGTTTGCTGACAAATAAATCTGGCATATTGGACATACAACTGTCTCAAACGAGCCAGGAGTTCTATGGGTTATAACCTCTGCATATGGAGTTATGATGCAAACGCTTATGTATTCCCTGGCTGTCCGAGTCACACATCCATTAGCAGTGATAATATTACCCAGGTGCTCATTGAGCTCCAATGCTCTGCAACTACATTTGCTAAGAACTTGACAATAAGTACTACACTCGTAATGGCCGCCCTCTCCACCCAGTGATTTTGTTAAATGCACCAGCGTTTCTCAATGATCCATTTCTCTAAATGTGTGCTCTGTCCTTCTCTGCCAAACAAGCTGTTAGTTTTATCTCCACGCACTGAATACCATTCGTTTGTAAACTATAAAGAACAAGCAGGCACGGGTGCAGGTGCGCGTGCACACACACACACACACACAGAGTTCAACTTCATAATAACAAGTGCAGACAATCAACATAAAAAGGAGGTTATGTTCAGTGCTGAGAGTGGGTGGGAGGCACACTTTCATGCAGATGGCATCATTTTCTGTCCATTGCAGCAGTTGCTTTGAAATGGCTAACAGAGGGGGGTTAGGCTGATAAACTCTCCGTTCAAAGGGAAGCATCGTCAGCTGTGTGCCCCCAGGCCGGCATCACGTCTCACGACAAGATAATGAGAGTTTAATATCAAGGCTGCTATTAATTTACTATTACCATCAGAAGTGTGCTGGTGCTCCTATCGCAGGGAGGACTGGGGGTTCGCTCATGGGTCTGTGAGGAGGGATGATGGCTGTGTTTGGATTTCAAGGTCTTAAGAGGCATTAGATAACACTCAGTTCATGTGAGGGCGTGAGTGTGTGTTTGTGCACACGATGTCGAGAGCATTCGCGTGAGTGTGTGTGCTCGCTGGATGAAAACAGACACGCCGATCGTACGGGGCACAGCCTCTTTCCCTTTGCAGTGGCTCAGGCGGCGCAGCAGAGAGCAGGGGTCAGCTTTTATGGATCTGAGATAATTGAAAACGATAAATATGGCCTTTCAAAGCAAAGAAAATAAACTCAGCCCTTCATGAGATTTAATGTTCAGCCAAGCGGCAACACTGGCACAGAGTCAACGGAAGGGGTTGCCAAACCACACCTGTGTGTGTGTGTGTGTGTGTGTGTGTGTGAGACACAGGGTGTACACACACACACAGCAGGGACAACAGCCCCTCTAAGGGTCATGTCTCTTTAAGAAGACATTCACCACATCCTTGTTAAAGAAGACAGATCTGAAGATTACATCCTGCATCCTACATCCATATAAATATGTTTTTAAATATCTGC